>NC_137072.1:41899409-42499409 GCF_951640355.1 Cnephaeus nilssonii
GAGCCAGGACTGGATGCCAAACTCACACAATTACTTCGGATTATAAATCCTTTAAATTGATCACCAGTCAACTCCAGCCGTACACTTCAAGAGATACATTTTAAATGGGTGCGCGGAAAAGGACTCTTCCAAATGTCAAGTGAGAAAAGAAATGATTCTAAATCTGAGAAATACGTTCCTCTTTTATTCCAATTTAATGGCTTTACTTTTCCTAAGCAATTTAGAAACCAACCCATCATAGGGTAGTCTGATTTTTACTCTTTTTTGTGCAAGTATTATGTCTTACTAAAGTAAACTAAATGGAAAAATATTTTTGCTATAATAAATTAAAATAATAGGAATTCATACATTCGAAAACATTTTAATGAAAAATTAACCTAATTTAGAGAGATGCCCTTGAATTCTTTATAGGCCACTAATAAGAATAAAGACGGGTTTTAATATCATTTTGGAGAAAATTCATCTAAAACTCTAATACCAATTATTCCCAGGAAACAAAGCAATTAAGCAAAATAGCTTGAAGATTTTTATTAATGTAATATAAAATAACCATGCAATAACTCAATAATCAAACTTTTCCTAAAAATTAAATAGCTACTTCATTTATGGAATGTTTTACTTTATCTCAGCAAAACTATACTTAAATTATTCAGGTGCATTGTTCCTCACGTGTTCCTAAAGCATCAATATTAATTGGTTTAAAAGAAGGCTTAAACTGGTAAACTACAGAGCTGTGCTGTGCAGTATTTTAATGTCCTTAAATAATTACCTACTGCAAATTAATTTACTGGCTAATCTCCCCAATTTAGTTCATTTAAAACATATGTTCCTGTGCTGTTTATTTTTAAATTTTCCATTGAAGATTTTATTATAGGGTATCAAAATGAAAGGAAAGGGGAGGAAATGTGAAAGGATTTGGAATTATGAGTACTATCTTTTCCCAGCAATTTTTCTTATGGCAATCATTAGACACTCATTTTAAGCAAATTGTTTTATTTCTTCGTGTTCGCCTGCCTGTCTTGGCCTCTGTGATTCAGTGTGCTGTATTAGCTGTCTAGTGCTTTTAGCATGCTCACAATAGAAAACTCAAGTTGGACAGAGCAAGATTCCCTGGCATATACTCTCCAACCAGGACATGAACTTTTGGGGTAAAAACTTTCTATCAGTAAAAGTTGCACATCTTAATTTGTGAGATTAGCCATGGACGCTAGACCCTAAATCTCACAGCCAAATTTGTCTTGTAAGACTTGTCCTGACAGGGGCACATTTAAGGATCAGCAGGCAGGAATTGGAAAATTATTTTTTTAATTTCAATTATCTTCCCTAGTTATTTGGACTTAATTCATCTAGTGGGCCTGGTCATTCTATGAAGCAGAAAAATAAAATACAAATAAATAAATGCAGGCTTCCGGGCTCATTTTGACCACCACGTAAATCCCCAAGTCACAAGGACACCAGGAGTGAGCTAAGGAACATGCCTTGACCTTCTTTTCAATCTTTAGAGGAGAGTTCTTGAAAATTTGTTTTGTATTACTTTGTTTGGTCTACAGAACCGAAGCTTAGGAGTGGGGGTTATTGTGTGTAATCATTGACTGACTTGATATGGCGTGGCCCGATCTTTTTCTTTTGTATATTTCATTCTTTTAGAAAATAAAAACTACTTGCAGTTACCATCTGCAATGCTCCGGCCACCGGCTAATAATGCAGCCAGTTCAGACGTTAAGGAAAAAAAAAAAAAAGATTATCGAAATGATGATGACATGCAAATTTCCCCTGAAATTATCATAAGTAAACATTTGAAGTCTGGACTAATAAAATCCCATCTGTGTTACTTCATATCGAGTTAGTAGAAAGCTGTGATAATGAATTTTGTAATATCTCACGAACAGACATCTCAATCAGGGACTAATCCTGTGATTTTACTGCAGAATCACTAAATCTGGAACCGCCAAATTGCTACTTCTGGGACCCGGGGCCCCCGCAAAGAGCCGCGGCGCCCCTGATCTCGCTGGCGGGTGGGAAAACCATTGGGCGGTCTCGACCCTTGGATCCCCGCGCCGCCGTCCCTCCTCTAGGCAGCGACTTTGGCCAGAGGCCCTTGCGTCCCTCCCCGCTCCTTCCAGGAGAGGCCAAGGAGCAGAGACAGGCGACTCAGGCCGGAGGCAGACCCGCAGCGACCTGCCCGCCTCTGCCCCTCCGCTAGCGGGGCAACGCCCTCGCCCACCCTCAGCCTTACTCCGGGGCAGCGGGCCCTCCCGCCGCCGGCGCACCCTGGTGAGCGGGGAGGGAGGCAGGCGCAGAGATCCCACGGTCCTGCGGGGCCCCGGGCCTTTTTTTTTCACTTCTTCTGTGGTTAAAGCAGCCGCTTCTCTTCTCCTCTACCCCACGGAGCCCCTCGCCACCCGCTTCTCCCGGTTTGCCTGTGGCGGAGAAGGGGGGGCGCGCTAAACGTTAGGCTCGCTGCGCGGTGGGTTGCCCGGGAGGAGAAGGGGGAGAAGCGGGGAGGCCGGTCCGGAGCTCTTTCTCCATCCTTGGTGGGCAGGAAGCCCTCTGGGGACGTCGGCCCCGCTCTCCTCCGTCTCACTCTGGCCACACCGCTTCTCTCCTCTGTGATCTTAAATCATACTTCAGGGTAAATAAATGGCCGGGTGAGTATCTCCAGGGAGAAGTGTGGCTAAATATGGAAAACTAGCTCCTGATGGATGAGAGGCTCCAAGAAGCCTTGTTCCGGGAGACCCCGAGGCCGAGAGCCTTGGAGGCCTGTTCGCCTGAGAGCTGCGGAACGTCGAGGGCCGCTGCTGTCCAGGACAGGAGCAAGTTGACTCTGACATTCTCCAAATGTTTGCTGACTTCCCACTAATAGAGCAGTGCTGTGCTGAACGGTGGCCTTCGCATACAACTCCCCAGGATAAAAGGCCTCTCCCACCCGCCCCCCAAAGTTTGCCGCTGCCAAGGTTACCATGGTGTTCAGAAGGGCTCTTAACCCCTGAGAGACCCCTCGAGAGCGGTTCCGCAGCCTAGGACCCCAGATCGCGGTCGCTTTATAGGCCAAGAGCCCGTGGGCCCGTGCGCTTGGGCTGTGGAGGGAAACCTCCCCCTCATTCCCCGGGGCTGGGCTGGGCTGGATCTGGGCAGCCAGCGTCTGGGAGATCGGAGAACCTAGCACAGAGTAGGCGTCTACTTGTGGGTGTGGAAGTCGCCCCCCCACACACACACCAGGGAGCCTCCTTAGAGCCCTGCGCTCCCGTGGACCGCCGCTCCACACAGCCCTCCTCTTCTGTTTTGCAGATAACCGGGAATGGAGACCAACTGCCGCAAACTAGTGTCGGCGTGTGTGCAATTAGGTAAGACTCGCTTCTCCTGCCCTGTCCCCCGACGGTGAGGCCGCGGCGTGGGGCACTTCCCAGAGGGGCCGGCCAGGGAAGGAAGGAAGGAAATCAGAACCCGAAACAGGGGGAGCCGCTTGCTGCGTTCCTAAGCGCCAGGCCCATTCCCCCCCGAACGGGAGCTGCTGGCAACCCGGGAGGCGCAGAGAGAGGACGCCCCCTGCGCCGCGTGGCCCAGAGGGTCCCCGAGACGCGAGTGCCCTCCGCTCTTCTTTCTAACTGGGTCTTTGATCTTTGTCCCCTCTTTCTCCTCGGTCCCGCTTCCCCCACGCCCCTAACCCCGCTCCTTTCCGCGGCGGCCCGGGGCGTCTCTTTCCGCGCACGTGGGGCGGGCGCGCACGGCCCAGGCGTGCAGCCGGCGGCCGTTGAATGCCTCTTCTCCAAAGACTCCGAGATCAAAAAGGTCGAGTTCACGGACTCTCCCGAGAATCGGAAAGAGGTGGCCAACAGCAAGCTCTTCCCGCGGCAGCATCCCGGCGCCAATGGTAAGGCCGGGAGCGAAGCGCAGGCTGCGAGCTGGGCGCCCGCCTCCGGGCCTCTGGGCCTCGGGTGAGACGTCAGCAGGCGAGCCCTCCAGAGCAGCGCTCCTGCTCCTTGCACTTAGACACTTGGCCTCTGGGTGGGACGGGAAGCAGCCGTCCCAGGGACGTTAATTCCTTTCTCCAAATCACACTGCACTCCCGAAACCCAACAACTCTCCCTCTCGCTTTCCCTCTGCTTCCCTGTGGCCTCATCTACGCACACCCCAACCTCCCTCGGCGCCTCCAACGGGAGTGGAAAAGTGGTCCAACAGCGACCTCTGTCGCTCGCCACGACCCACTGCGGGCAGCGCCGCTAGGGGCCCACCCCGTCCTGGCGGCTCTCTGCCGCGCCCCGCCCAGGCTTGTGGGTGCGGAGTTTACCGCTGAAGGCGAGCGCGGGAGGCCGGTGCTGGCGGAGGTTTGCCTGGCCGCGGAGGTGGAGGAGCTGACAACAGCCCGCTTAGCCAGACGGCAGCGAGTATGCGCGCCAGCCCAGGGTGGAATGGAGTGCGTGCCCCTGTCGACGCGAACCTGCGCGTTGTGCCGGCTGCTGGGCCTCGAGTTTTGGTGGTGTCGTTGCGCGATTGGCTAGTTTCATTCTGGACGAGTCCAGGGATGTTGCTGCTCAAAGCCTGCAGGCTTATGCAAAACTCAAAACGTCTCCAACCCGTTGCGCAGGCCTTTGATACATTGTGTCCTTTGGTCGTGTGTGTGTGTGTGTGTGTGTGTGTGTGTGTGTGTGTGTGTGTGTGATAGGACAAGCTTTTTTTTTTTTTTGGAATACAGGAAAAACTCAAACCGACTGTTCCTCTATTCTCTGGGTTTTCCAGGCTCCTTAATAAATAAGTGCCTAGCCTTAGGAGGTTGTTGACCTTTGATAGTGTGAGGAGATAGAGCGACTCCCGCCACCCCCAGCCCTCAGCCTCTAACCCCCTCTTTCCGGATTAAAGAGTAAGGATACAAATGTAATGGGTGCCAGAGGGGGGGAGCGAATTGGGACCCTGGCCAGGTAAACAAACCATATTCCTAAGAAGAAAACAAAGGCCCTGCCTTCGGGCTTCCCAGTGAATCTGAGAGAAGAAAAAACATCATTGTTGAAATAAAACGTCTACAGTGGTCCGGAGCAGACCGGCCTGGACGCCGCACACCGTCGCGAGTCCTCCCGCTGGGCCAGTTAAATGCTCACTTGTCCGGGATTAACCCCGTGGGGTTAAATGGGGCCATGCAGAGATAACGTCGGGTGATTTCTGTCATTAAGATTGTGTTAAATTCTTCTTCTGTTTGATAATCGGTCGTAAAAATAAATTATTAGACCGAAGTATGTTTGGGATATGGTTAAAAATCAAGAGCAGCTCTGACTCCCGGGGAAAACACTTAGTGCGGGTTCAGCCCTGGCTCCAGCCAGACGAGAGGCGCTCCCCACTCTGACTTCGCCCGGCGCGGACTGCCGCCCCCCGAGGCCGGCGCTTCTCGCTCCGCTGGGAGCTGCGGAGAGGCGACGTGCCTCCTCCTACCCCCGCCCCCACACAAGGCTCTCGGACCCCAGGAATGGTTTCTGAGGACAGGTGGCCTCCCAGTGAGCTAGGGAGGAGGGCCCCTTGGGGGAGAAGCCTGGGGTGGGGTGGGGGTTTCGTAGGTGGGAGAGAAGCGGGTTGGCTGGGGAGTCCCGTCCCAGGCCTTGGCAGACCACCCTGGAGGTTCGCTTTTGATAATTAGCAAATAAACCAAGAACTGGAAATGACCATTACTTTCAAGCCCAGGTTATTTTAATGCAGGTGAAGGGCTCTCTCCCTCCGATGCCAGTAGTCTCTTTGCTACTTCTCAGACCAAAAGAGAAAATTGCTACCCTCGCGTGTTCCTGAGGAAGAGGCATGTGATAGTAAGAAATGCTGAACATCTTAGCTTTACTGGCTTTTAGGAATCTGGTAAACCAAAAACTCTAGTACCCGAGAAGGAAGGTTGACAGCGTCCCCTTTACTGAATATAAGCACATTTAACTTATGTAATAAGCAAACCCCCTGCTTTTGAAAGAAAGAGATTTTTCTCCTTTGTTTTTTTTAAATAGTTTTTATTTGCTTTTAAAAAGGAAAAATGTTTACAATGACGTGCAGTTTTCAAAAAGAGCCGGTATATTCTGTTATTGGCATGCCCTCTCCTCACCCAGCATGTCCTCACTGAAGACTGAAACACTCTCTGAAGAGGCAGGAGAGCTTCTGCAAGGCCGGGTCCCCTTGAAATCTAACAAGCTGACCCACCGCCTGGCTCAAACCCCAAAAAGAGATGGAGGTGAGGTCAGCCAGGCCTCTCAGGCCAGGGCTTTGAGAGAGGGGGAGAGAGGAATGGCTTAGGCATGGAAAGTGGAGCCAGGAAGAGGTGGCGGGTTAAGCAATACCGCCTCCCCCCCCCCCCCCCACAAGAAGTAAGAGGTAGAGGCCCCAGAGAACGTACCCCTAGAGCCGAGGTCCTTCGTTTTTCCTGGTTTGGGGTGTCCTGAAAGGAACCCCCTTGCGGAATTCAAAAAGTGGTCGTGACCTTCCGGAAGGGACTGGGCTGAGTGCGCTTCCCCTGTCAGTAACCCTGAAGTTTCGGGGCGGTGGCTCTGGATTCCGCGCTGAATCCGTCCAAGCCGTCTCCCCTTGGTCTTGGCACCACCTGGCTTAGCCACCCGACCTGGGGCGGGGGGGCCTTTGTCCGGCCTCCCCCAGCGGCGCCCGTGAATTGTTACACAGCTTTGCCACAGCGGCTGGTTTGAAAGTGTTTGGCCTCGGTCTCTAGTGTTGGAAAACTTCCTTCCTTGGGAGGGGGCCCGGGCCCGGTGCGGAGTCCCAGCCGCGACACACACCCTCTCACGGGGCCGCGGCTCCGTCCCGACCCCGACTTCTTAGGAAGACCCGGGATAACCCCGCCGCCTCCGCGGCCATAGACCCCCCGACACCCCCCCCCCCAATCACTGGATCAGCAAATGTTTGCCCAGCACATACTAACGTGGGTTCCCAGGTACCCGCTGGAAGCAAACAACCCTGGTTCCCGCCGCCGTCACGAAGCGACTTTAATGCTAACAAGGACCCCAGCGACAGCAGCCCAGGCCCTCCGCTGCGAAACGCAGAACGGGGCGCGGGGTGGTGCCACGCTCGGGGCCTCAGCATAGACGGGAAAAGGGGGTGTTTAGAAGGGTAGAGGGCTCCCCAGTGCGGCGCGGGGACAAGAACAGGGGCCTGCCAAGGCGCATTAACTTCTGAGCAAGAAGCCAAGAGTGGGGGGGAGCTGGGCAGGGAGAGGAGATGCCCCTTTTCTTTTGGACTCCCCGCCAAAGCAGCGTGTGTGTGTGTGTGTGTGTGTGTGTGTGTGTGTGTTCCCCACGAAGGGGAATTTGAACAGTTGTCCCCAGGTGGCCAGTCCCTGCGGATCGCGGCCCGCGGTGGGGGACCCAGGTTGCGTTCCTCGCTCCGACGGGGTGTGCGCTCCAAGTTTGGCCCGGCTGGCGCGGCTGTTTCTCCGCACCGCCCGCCGCTAATATATGCAGCGGTTGTTAGCGAGGCTCCGGGGAAAAGGGAAATGTATAACGAAAGCTTATTCGTGAGCAGGAATATACTAAAGGAGCAATCTGATGTCTTCTTAATCCTATGTAAAAAGCTTTGTGGTCTTCCTAATATTGACTGAATGGGTAATTAATGGCTCTTCATCTAGGCGAATACCCGGTAATCCAAAGATAGGCAAAAGACAACAAGCCCCACGTAGAAGACAAAAGGCCCAACAGCGGCCGCCCCCTCCCCCGCCACTGCCCCACCACCACCACCACCGCTACCACCGGGGCTTCACATGGGGGAGTGTCCTCCTGGAGGGCAGAATTTACCTACCTTTCCCGGGTTAGGCTTCACCACAGAACCTGGCCTCCCAGCTCCGTCCTCCACTACTTGGTCTTTCCCTCACCCGTCCTTCTCTCTTCGTTTCTTTCTTCTCAGCTTTTCTAAGAAGTCGCCCTCATTATGGCTCTCAACCGCACCCCCCCCCGCACCCCCCCCCCAAAAAAAGCCCTTATCTTCCATTTGGGGAAATGATTGATATCAGAGGACCAACACACAAAGTCTTCAAAAGGTTCAGGCAAAGGAGCCGGCTCCCTTCTGATCCAGGTGGAGTCTCCTTCCTTTTACAACCAAAGGCCCAGAGTTGGTGAGGACCGCGGTGGTTGGGACAGAAGGGAATACATGGACAGAAGGAGAGAGAGCAGGCAAAATTGTGTGTCTGTGCTAAAGAGTGATCAGGAGTGATGGAGTCAACTTCATTGTGAGGATCTGACCTGACGAGTGCCCAAGATTCTCCCAGCATGTTTTTAATAGGCTGACATTTTAATTTAAATCTTTAGAAGTAATATATTACTTGGGTTACTACAATGAGCTGGGTTCCTTTTTTGTCAGCTGACAGCTTTTAAAATATTATTTCGCTAGGGAAATAAAAGCTTCATCTCAGATTATAGGTGGGTATTTTTGGATTTATGTGATTTATGGTCACCATGACAACTAATGCTGAATGTTAGCTACTAGCATGTCTGGGAGAGGGAAGACAGGAAGAAGGGAGAGCAAGAGGAATAGAAAAGAGACGAACATGAGCTGGAAAGGGAGAAAATAGAAAAAGAAAGGAGCATTTAAATCCAATTTTTGTTGTGTTTTTTTAAAGTGACTTTAGTTAGTCCCTTGTCACTTCTCTCTCTGGACCTGAATATTGATGTTTATCTTATTCCCTGCTTCTCTCTCTCTCCCTTACCCTAACATTTATACATTCTCTTTATTTTACGTTTCCATGACTAGTCGCATTGCGAGATTAAATGAGGGCCTAATAAACCTGTAGGGCTAGCATGCTAACGGGAAAAGGCATTACAGCACATGGGTTTAGTGATTTCACTAGCCCCCGATGCCTCCCCTAATCCCTCAACCTTCTCTTCACTGGCCAGGGTAGGGGCCCTACACCTGACACCTGAACTTTCTCATCCAGTTGCGCCAAACCTCCAGTGGTAGATTGTGTGGGGACAGGAATAGGGGGACCCATTGCACGGACCTAGAGAGGGTGGGTGTCGTTTAGTACATCTACAGACTTCTGATTCAAAAAAAATGCATCCCCCTTTTTTACAAAATAAACTAACAGTTTTTTTATTCCATTTGGGCAATGGAGGGGAATTAGCTACAGTAAAGCCTTTACTTTCTGGGCTATGGCTGGGGGATGCGGGTAGAAAGGGAGCCCTTTCCGGCTTGGTTTTTTGTGCGGAGGAAAGCCAGGCAGAGGAAGGAGAGGAGGGAGGGCCATTCTTGGGCAGGGTGCAAGGTCTCCTTCTGACCTCTGCGCCTGACGCCACCGCTGGCGCACCCACGCCCCTCACGTGTCTCTGAGCAGAATCCTCGTCCTTGAGCTGGCCTTGACTGAGCAAGGCTCCCGCCTCTCTAAGGCCGGACAGCGCAGGGGGGTATGGAATTGAGTCATTTTTCCAGGTGAGTTCGGAGGACACATTTTTTCCAAATGTCGTTGGCCCCTTGTTTGTGTCCCAATCCATACCTGGACCGCTGAAACTAAGAAGTTGATAGCACAACCCAGCCAATCTCACCGCGATGACCAGAGGGGTTTTGCGCAACTAACACTAAAGAGTGTGAAATTAAATAAGACTTTAAGGCTGGTAATCGGTGGCAAATACCAGCTCAAAACTCTCCTGACCAGGTGTCACGCATTTCCCTCCTCAAGGGCCATTATTCGAAAGAATGAGCAAGAAAACGCCAATTGAGATGATACCTGATGTCTTCGGACACAAAAACTTAAACGCGCACCGAGCTTCCTGTCCTGGTCCTGGGAAGCCGTGGTGCACCTCGGGCTTCCCTGAACGGACCACGCTGAGTTTTTCTAATTTCTGTGCGGAAAGCTGAAATAGTAATTTCTAGAACCAGCCAAAGAAGGGGTTGTGGGGGCTTAGTGCTGAACCGAAATACATTAGATTTCTTTGCTTTCAACTTCTTCCTTATCGGTACTGCCTGTACCTGTGTACCCACCCACATGGTTTTGGTAAATTAAATCTCCAAAATTACCCACAACCACCACCATTTTTACTGAGAAGTGTTTCCCGGTTCCTCACTGCACACTTGTTTTTCCCCATCTAGACTTTTCATGTTGTTATACTCCTACCGCCCATGGAGTGAAATCTCAGGCTTGGGAAGCGTGTCACTCAGACTCAAGAGTTTCTGAGGTGATTAATTGATTAGGAGAGAGTTGAAATTCTGGCTGAAAAAAAATGTGAAGAAACACCCCACTGGCTCAGTTGTTTCGAGAGCTGGGGTTGGGGGTGTGTAATATATATATAATAGACTTATAGGTATATATGTGTATGGCTGTGTTTTTTCTCTAGCCAGAGTGCTCCAGATAACTGTCTTTATGTCCCACTTGGCTTTGCAATGGATTGACACAATTTAAGATTCCTTGTCCCTTTAGGCTTTTAGGCTGCCTGAAGGTCACCAGCACTTCCACCATCTCCCACCCTTTGGCACTATAAGGTGCTGTCACTTGCCCTTGGGTTTTTCACCCACTTTGGAGGCTGGTTTAGGTCCTTCCTGGTGTGTATTTGTCCGGATGAAAGTTCTATTAGTCAAGCAGAGCCACCTGAGCTTAAATCAGAATTCTGCGGGTTTAATGAGAGATGTGTTTAGAAATCTGTATGGCTCTGTGGAGCTTCTCAGCTCTCCCAAGCAAGGAGTTTTGAAAAACACCCTGAGCTCGCACCAAAAATTGAGTGCTCACTGTGATGGAGAATCTTTCCTTCTTTGATGTAATGGAGTTTCTTCATGAAATGAGGCCTTAGGGGCACGGTGGTGTGGGGATCGCAGCTCTGCTAAGGTTTAAAAGAAGAAACTGGAACATGATTAGTAAACACATTGGGCAGAAAAGAGCTGCATTCATATTGACTTAGTTACAGGTCATCGGCTGGCAGTGCAATGGGAGGAAATATTTACTTTTCACATATACTTTATGATCTTGGGGGAATTAGAGGAAATTCAATAAGAAAATGGCTAGAAACATCTAAAACCCTTATTTAAAAGACTTAAGCAAATTAAAGTCTTATCAGATTAAAACCCACTACAAATGTAAGAGCATTGTCTTCAGTGAAACGCTGTGGGGTCTGAGGAGATTCTCCTCCAAATCTCCGGGATAAAATGCGTCATTTAAGCACCAGATAATGAACAGAATGTAAATTAATTTAACCTTCTTTACCAACAGGCTGCCGGTGTAATATGTATAATTTAGCGATAAGATTGCAGGACCTAATATAGCTGGAAGCATGAGCCTCAGCCAATGCAGACCTGTCAGAGGGGGGATGTATTCTGCCCTGAGTAGGTGTGTGTATGCTTGGAATGGGGGTGAACTGGGACAAAAGGTTAAAATTAGAAATGCTGATTTAAAGCTTACTATGAAGAAAGTTCCCCCCCCTTGTAGCTGAATTCTTCTTAAAGTAGGATGACACTTGTGTGGAGAGAGACTGAAGAACAATTCTCATATGGTTCCTCTGACTGCTCTCCAGCAGGTTTAAAATGGGGGAGGAGTTGCAGATAGGATTTGGGGTGGGAGCAGGGCAAAGGAGAGCCGCATAGGTCACAAACATGTTTGTAGTCCGTTTCATCTGCTCTGCCCCAGACTGAATAGGTTTCCCAATCTTGTGAACAAGGACCAGGAGGGAATTTTCTGCAGATACCCCATCCCGATGTTGCAAATCATTGACTGTAACGTCAAACAAGTACACAGTCAGGGATGATAACACTAACTCCACAATAAAGCAATCGCCAATGCAGGGCCCAGGGGAGATTAGTTTGTGCTCCCCGGCTGACCCACGCCAGAGGACAAAGGGACTTTCAAAAATTATTTTAAATAATGTGTTTGGATTTCTTTAACTCCTGTGGAAATTAAATGTATGTGGAAATGGTGCTACAAAGGGTTGGATGTCCCCGAAGGTGTTCTATTTCCTTTGTTCATATAAATGAACAAGGTTTGCCTTTCCTGGCTCAGTGTTCTCCCACGCTTGTGTCCTTTGCTCATACCCAACTGCCTCTGCCTGCTTGGACTTTAACAATTCAAGACAGCCTTGAGCTTCCTAGGGGGGGTGGAGGGGGGGTGGGGGGGGGGAGAAGACAAAAATTATCCTTGAAATTGGTTATTTGGCAACATTCTTAATTGTATGGAAACTCATTAAAGCATAGTTTATATATAATTAGCTCAAGGCTGTTGATTCTACAAGCTTTATGGATTTCAATCTGATTGATAATAAAGTAAACACAAGAGTCGAATTTAAAGCTCGGCTCTCTCTCCGGTTAGGACGAGCTTAATACAGTGTACGAGGAATTTGAAAGATCTGGGATATGTGTCTTAATCAACGTTAAGTAGAATGGATAAGCTTTCAGCATTTTGAAAATGCTGGGTTAGGGTTTCTATTCTATTGTGTGTTTTCTGTCTGGGGACTAATAAGCATTACAGAGAACGTGATCTGAGGCGACTTTTTATTCTTGTATAAATCCAGAGTGAACCACCAAACAGTTGTTCGTTGAAAGTCAAGGTAATTTTCTTTTGACGGGTCCATTTGCTTCTCCGATTTCTAATTTATTAGCCTGCCTTCTAAGGGATATGTCTTTTTTTTGCAATTAAAATAAAGCTTCTTCAGATTAGCGCAGCAATCACCTGACAGGCTGCTTGGAAAATCTAAGATCGGAGAGGTGATCTGTTGGTGTTTTTAAATATTTCTGGTTTTAAGTAGCATGTCTTCTTTCCATGCAGGAGAAAAACACCTCGGGAGTGAAAATGGATATAGTGAGACACAAAAGAAAGGGGGGGGGGTGCCTTGTTGATCCGTGTACCTTCCAGCTCCTTTCTCCCCGAGCTTTTTACTCCCACCTCATCCTTCCACCTCTCCGCCCGAACAAAAAGCCGATCGCGTTTCGTCGGGCTGGAGCCAGCGGGTGTAGACTCTGCAGGCGCAGTGAGGTATTGGCCCAGCCCACTGAGCTGATAGGTGCAAGCAGCTCTGTCCCTCCGCCGCAGCTCGGGGCCTCCTGATTGGGTCAGAGCCACGTCACTCCGGCCACAAGCAGGGTCTGGGAGGAGGCGGAGGCGGGAGGGCTGGGGCGGGCCGTGGCCAAATGACGTCTCGGCACCAGGAAGCCCGCCTCTGGTTTTAAGATGTTAGGCCAACAGGGAAGCGGGGAGCCGCAGTGCTGGTCCTTGGCTGGCCCAGGTGCCGGGAGCTGAGCTGCGGCGAGGCCCGGCTCCAGCTCGACGATCCGTGGGGCTGTGCGTGTGCCCGACGCGGAGGGTGCGACCGGAGGCTCGCGCCGCCGCCGCCGCCGGGATCCGATATCAGCTACCTGTCCCTGTCACTCTTGACACTTCGCTGTCAGGGCTGCGCGCGGGGGGCGGGCAGAGCGCGCTCCGCGTTAGCTTCCCTTATTGGAGGGGTACTTGGGAGAGGGAGGGGGTGAAGAAAGGGGTCTTTGCCCACTCTCGTTTCGCTTTGGAACTTGCACGCCGGCTCCCCAAAGACGCCCGGAGCTGTACCCTCCTGACCTCGTTCGCATGGCTCCGTTTGCCCGCTGACATTCGGCCGCTGGAACCCTTCGCTTAAGCCTTCGGAAGGAGACCGGGCGGCGAGGCTGGAGCGCTCCGCGGGGGTGGTGGTCACCGGCCCTGCCCGCGGCGGACACCGCGGGGAAGGTCCGCGCCCAGAGCGCAGCGCGGCCCGGGACTGGTAGGGCGGCGCGCTCCTCCGCCCATGAGCTGCATGAAAGGCCCGCTGCACTTGGAGCCCCGAGCAGCAGGGACCAAGCGGCCGGCTGCCCCCGCGTCCTCCGCCTGTCACCATCCCCAGCTACAGGCTATGGCTTCGGTCCTAGCTCCCGGCCAGACCCGCGCCCTGGACTCTACCAAGCACAGGTTGGAGGTGCACACCATCTCTGACACCTCCAGCCCCGAGGCCGCAGGTAAGGAGCCGCGCGGCCCCGCGGTACCCCCGCCCGGCCGCCCCGCGTCGCTCGACCTCTCCGGCCCGCGAGCCAGTCGGCCCCGGCGCGGGGGGGAAAGGTGGTGGGAGTGGTCGTGCAGCTCTCTGTGCGCAGAACTTCCCGTCCCTTTCGCTCGCCCTCCACCGCCGGGCTGGGGCGGCGCGAACGGCGCGGGTCTTTTTGCCGCCCTCCCTATTCCCACCCTGGCCTCCCTTCTGTTTCTTGGGTCACAAAAATGCCAGCATCGACATCCGAGGGGGTTCAGAGGCCGCTCCCCACCTCCCACCCGGGCCATGTTCTCTTCTCGGCTTTCAGCTCCCAAGAAGCTCCACTTGTTAGCAATGTATCTCTGAAACTATGTCTCAGAAGAAGAGGTCTTTTTTTTTTTTTTAACTCGCGTGCCAGACCGAATCCCAAAGTCCACTTCTCTAGCCTTCCGAAACCGCTCCGAAAGCCGGGGTGTCTGTACAACGCGCGCGGGCGCGTGTCCCGGGAGATTTTGGTGTGTCTGCGCAGAGGCGTTATAAATGTGCTCGAAAGTACAGGCAATAAAAATGAACGTGTCGCGGTCGCAGGCAGATAAACATGTAAATAAAACGTGCGGCGCCGCCGGGGGTGGGGGGAGGGGAGGAGATGGGGCGCGCACACCCACACTCGCGCCTGCACCCCTCCAGACGCAGGGCTCCGCGCCACGCGAGCGGTCGGTCCCACGCTCCTCCCCGCTGCCTCCCCGCTCTTCCCGGCCGGCGCCTCCCGCTCCAGGGGCAGTTCTCAGGCTGCCGGTGGGCGCGCTGACGGGAGCCTTTGTGTGTTCCGTTTCCAGAGAAGGACAAGAGCCAGCAGGGAAAGAATGAGGACGTGGGCGCCGAAGACCCGTCCAAGAAGAAGCGGCAGCGGCGGCAGCGGACTCACTTCACCAGCCAGCAGCTGCAGGAACTGGAGGCCACGTTCCAGAGAAACCGCTACCCGGACATGTCCACGCGCGAAGAAATCGCCGTGTGGACCAACCTTACGGAAGCTCGAGTCCGGGTAGGAGCCCGCGCGGAGCCTGGGAGGGCTGGGCGGGAGAGCGCTGTGGAGGTGCAGGCCGTGTAGACCGGGGAGGGAGGACGGGAGGCGGCGCCGCCCCGGAGGAGGCTGCGGGTGGGGTGCCTTTGCAAAAGCAAAAGGCCTCTCGCTGGCCCAGTCGCGAGGTTACAGCTCCCCCATCCGAGGCTGCCGCGGCCCCTGTTGGGGCCCGGAATGGCACCGGCTCGCGGCTACGCCACCCAGCGCCCTACCAAACTGGGCCACATGGCATTCATTCCCTTGCACAGGGTATTGTGTTCCTGGCTTGCAGTCGGCCAGGCGAGCGCTAATAAAATCCCTCCCAGGCCAGGAGCTGAAAACAGGCTCCAACCTGTGCGCCTTTAACAAGGAAAACCGGCCAGAAACACGCAAGGGAAACTTTCGCGCCGGGCCTGGCCCAGCCCTTTCTCTAGGTCTTTGCGGGTTTGGGGCCATTCAGGTCTCTCTCACACCCTACTCCCTGGTTGTGTGATCTCCGGAAGCCATTTTAATACCCAAGCTACTATCCTGCTAGTCCTCTTAGAAAGAAAAAGAAAAAAGACTTTTCAGTTTGGTTTATTTATCTTTTCTCGGGAGATGGTTGCACCCTTCCTCCCAGTTATAATAGTTTTATCAAAGAAAGGGCTTACCTTTGTAGCAAATCTGTGCTTTATGGATTGGCAAAAATGAACTTTAAATCAGTTACCCGGTAGCAGCATCCTGGTTTATGCTCGTCGGTGCAAAACTCCAAAATTGTTAGGATTCTGGAAACAGAAAATACACAAAGGATCCAGAGGCTTTACTGTAAAAAAAAAAAAGCCCTGGATAGAAAAACAGAGCCCCCAGCTAGAACAGAGAAAGCATATAACAATAATGATGAAAAGATTTAAGGCCAAAATCACTCCCAGAGCCGAGGGAATGAAGAAGACACTGTCTGGGTGGCATTGTGTAAGGCAGGAGGCGAGGCTGGCGGTAAAAGAGCCGGAATGAAGTTGGAAATGGTTTTAGTTTAACTGCATGGAGCCAGCGCTCCGCAGGCCTGCATGGTTTTGCGAAAGGTCAGTCTTTCATTAGCTCTCCTGAGCAACAGGGGACCGGGCCTCTCACGTACTCTTCCTGCCCGGGCAAAGTTTAGATGGCGTCGGGTAGAAACGGCAAGTAGTTAAAATAAAAACACAATCTGTGGATACTGTGGAATCCTTCGGGAAAGCCCTCCCCCAACCCCCTGGCGTCTCTGCAGTCCCTCCCAAGTGCCCTGCCGCGGCCACGCCGGGCTCTCGCTCCCTCCCGCTCCCTCTATCCAAGCCCAAGGCTGGTCCAGCCAAGTGGGAGTGAGGCGTGCTTTTTATAGCAGCCGGGTGCAAAAGAGGAAGGGGGATACAAAGGAAATCGAGAATGAAAGGGGAAAAGGGGGGGAAAAAGCGGATTAGCCGGCTGGGCCTGGCTGAGATGTGTAATGTGAAACATCACTGGTGTCAACTCCGAAATCTCCGACCAGGCCTCTCTCCAATACACAAAAGCCGCCGTCTGGGGCAACTGGCGGGCCCAATGTGGATTGAGAGCGGGGTTGTGGCGGGGCCAGCGGACGCGGGTGGGGGTTGGCTGGGCTGGGGGGCCTCCTGCAAAGCCCAGACCCGTCTGGGCCCAGGGGGAGAGCGTGGGGGTGCAGGCCTGGCCTGGGACTGGAGGCGTAAGCAACAGAGCAAAGCGAGCGGGGCTGCAGAGCCACCCATTCTGGGGTCGGGAGTTGACGCGCTGAGTTCGTTGAGTTTACGGAGCTGTCGGGGAGGAGCCTTTGGCTTTTTCACTTGGTTGTTTTGCTAGGCGAGGGAGGGGGTTGCGGCCCGGCGCTTGTAGAGGGGAAGGTGCAGGTTTCCCTCGAGTGGAAGGCGGCAGGGGAGACCCCAGAGGGAAGGGAGGAGCTGTGTGGGAGAGCGGGCTCTGGTGCCCTCTCAGTCCCTGGTGCTCTTCATGGAGTGTGTGGCTTTGGAATGGAAGCAAGTTTGCAAGGTGGCCAGGGCAAGATGGGGGGCGGGAAAGCCTGCTGACCCGCGTTTATTTTTGCAGTGAGTGCTTTTGGGTCCTGAGCAGGGCCTGGGTTAGAGAAGAAGCTGCCACAGGCCACCAAGCATTCGGCTGGGGTTTGTGGCGAAGCTCAGAGTCCTGCCTGGCAGGCCTGAGCCGCCAGGACTGCTTCCTTCCCCATTTGGTCTGGGCTCCGGGGCGCGGGGCCGTGCGGGGGTGCGGAGAACGGTGTGGACTAGGGTTTGTGTCGGAGAAGAGGCGGCCTCTGGTGCCCTCCGGGATCTAGGGTTGACTTATCCGATCTGTGGCGTCTTATTTGCTCCCTGCCCTCCCCCCCCCCCCCATCCCATCCCAGGTTTGGTTCAAGAACCGCCGGGCCAAATGGAGAAAGCGGGAGCGCAACCAGCAAGCCGAGCTGTGCAAGAACGGCTTCGGCCCGCAGTTTAACGGGCTCATGCAGCCCTACGACGACATGTACCCGGGCTACTCGTACAACAACTGGGCCGCCAAGGGCCTCACGTCGGCCTCCCTGTCCACCAAGAGCTTCCCTTTCTTCAACTCGATGAACGTCAACCCCCTGTCGTCGCAGAGCATGTTCTCCCCGCCCAACTCCATCTCCTCCATGAGCATGTCGTCCAGCATGGTGCCCTCGGCGGTGACCGGCGTCCCGGGCTCCAGCCTCAACAGCCTCAATAACTTGAACAACCTGAGCAGCCCGTCGCTGAATTCCGCCGTGCCGACGCCCGCCTGCCCCTACGCGCCGCCGACCCCTCCGTACGTTTACAGGGACACGTGTAACTCGAGCCTGGCCAGCCTGAGACTGAAAGCGAAGCAGCACTCCAGCTTCGGCTACGCCAGCGTGCAGAACCCGGCGTCCAACCTGAGCGCCTGCCAGTACGCCGTGGACCGGCCGGTGTGAGCCGCGCCCGCGGCGCCGGGATCCTCGCACCGCACCGTGCCGGTCGGGGGGCAACGCTGCCCTGGAAAGACTGGGGATTACGCTAGAAGGTCGCGGGCACTAAAGAAAAGGGACAGAGAGAGAAGACAGAGAAAAGGAAACCACTGAATTAAAGAGGGGGAGCTCTCTTGATGTCAAAGGAATTGCCTCCGTGTCTGACATCTGTTCGCTAGAAGTTATTTCCAAAAGTTGCAAGGACACACTCTCAGATGTTTGACTGGATATGACATTTTAACATTACTATAAGCTTGTTATTTTTTAAGTTTAGCATTGTTAACATTAAAATTACTGAAAGGATGTATATATATCGAAATGTCAAATTAATTTTATAAAAAGCAGTTGTTAGTAATATCACAACAGTGTTTTTAAAGGTTAGGCTTTAAAATAAAGCATGTTATACAGAAGCGATTAGGATTTTTCGCTTTCGAGCAAAGGAATGTATATATTAAATACCACACTGTATGTTTCTAACATATTATTATTATTAAAAAATGTGTGAATATCAGTTTTAGAATAGTTTCTCTGGTGGATGCAATGATGTTTCTGAAACTGCTATGTACAACCTACCCTGTGTATAACATTTCGTACAATATTATTGTTTTACTTTTCAGCAAATATGAAAAAAAAAGTGTTTTATTTCATGGGAGTAAAATATACTGCATACAAATTGGTCTGGATTCTTTCTGCCCTCCTCTGTCGCCTGGCCAGGGTTTCTCAGTCACTACCTACTAAACCAGTTCCCTCTGCCTGCTTAGTCAAAGACACCAGGCAGGAGTACTTATTTAAATTTGGTAGAAATAAATTATAATCATCCATCAGAAACAACAACAAAAAAGCACTCCCAGAAAAGGGAAAAAAAAAAAGAGCTGCAAAGTCTGATCTTGTCTCTCCCAGATTTGTATTTGGCTTAAACCCCAAGGATTCCATTATTGCTAGAAAAAAAAATAATATAAGAGAGGAGAAAGAAATGTAGACAGTACACCAGCTTGGAATTTCTCACTGACTCCTGGGGGAGCGGGGTGGGGAACCTGTGCCTCCAGGAAATTGTTCTGGAGAAGTATATGTGTACGTATACCTGTACAGTTTATATACATTCCTCTCAAGAGGAATATGTCTATACGTTTCTAAGGAAACACCTCCAGTTCAAAATATTTAGGCCTCCACGTTTATCTTTCAGGCTTAAGTAGAGAGATTCTTCATGTTATATTGCATTACTATTTCCAAATCCTTTAGAGACATTAAAAGAAACAAAGACAGGTTCTAATAACTACAGCCCCTTAGTTTCTCAAAGAGCCCAGGGGTTGAGAGGTTAGAGTGGAGTTTCCTGAGTCTTGTCGAGCAATATGTAGTTGAGACAAAGGTCATGCTCCCCGTGTTTTGTTTTAAATAATATTGACCCATTAATTCTAAACCTGCTTGTTCCTGAAATTATACAGGATTATAGTTTGCAAACTGCAGGACAATGATTCAAATCAAGATGAATTACAGCCCTCGCCCTCCCTCCCATCCTCTGACTTCTAAAGGGGGAATGAGGGTCTGTGTGAGTGTTTGAAAGAACTTGAAACACCCCCCTCTTCCTTTGTCGGTGGTTTTCAGCCTCTTTTTTTTTTTTTAATGTTGAATTTGATTTAGTAGCAAATAGTAGCAACTACAACTTAGTTCGGAAGAACTCATCACCGCGGCGCTGTGAGGGGGGAGAGAAGAGTCTGGTCAGAGCCGCCCCGCACCCCCAAGGGGGCGAGGACAAACACCATCAGGGGAACCCGGCGCGAAAAGAAGCCGCCGGTTTTGAGGAGCAGAGAAAACCTGTGTTTTTGCGCTTAGGTTTCTTGTATCTGCAACTTCACCTATAAGCTTTGGGAGCGCAGACACTGAGTCTTTGTTCTGCAAGGAACTGCTGCTGCCGTTTGAAGAGATGGCAGGTACTGTCCTCGATTTAAGATCAGTGCTCAATGCACATTAACCTTCTTTCCTTTTTAAGCTCTGCCTCCGACCCGCGGAGGGATCACGCGGTGGTGGGGGGCAGATAAAAGCCCTTTGAACGAGGGTCACCTCCGTCCTTGTTGTTCACTTGAGAGCACTGGAGAGGAAAGCGGTCCCCACCGGCGGACTTTGGCTCCTGGAGCGGCGGGGCCCACGGTCCGGGCCGCCCCGGGCTCGGCCTGGTGTGGGGGCGGGGCGGCGGGGGAGGGGCGGCGGGGACCCGGGGCCGGGGTCTGGGGGCCGGGGGGCTGGGAGCGCTAACGGGACCCGCCGGGCGGATGTGCGTCTCCTGCTGGTGCTCGAGGGGCTTGGGAGCGCTGGGGACGGGAGGCGGACCTCGGCCTAGTTTGCCTGCCGAAGTAGAACTTCATTTCGAGGGAATCCATCCATCTGCGGGGAGCAAACAAACAAACAAACAAATGGAAGTCGAGGTTTGGGGAAGAGTTGTCACTGCCCCGGCTGGAGGGGTGCGGGCTGGGGGCGGAGACTCGGCACCGCGGCGAAGCCCTCTCTCCCCCCTCAGCTCCTTTCCCTGGACTTCCAGAAGCAAGAATGATCCTCCTCACACCGTCCCCGCCGGCCCCTCTCCGCACCTCTCCCCTCCCAGAGAGAAAAGCCTGGCTCCCCAGCCGCTGGAGGGGGTCCCCTCGCTCCTCCCGCTCCCACGTCCCCCCTCCAGCCAGCGCCACGGCCACCAGCGCGGTTCCACTCAATCGATTTTTGCTGCATGTCAACACTTAGTACCGGTGAGTGTGAGGGTGCTTTCTCTCCTTCTCGAGGTCTCTTAATGATTTCTGAGCTAGTTGTGTATTAAAGTGCTTAAATGAATCTTTAGGTAATCTATAGCATGAACACCAACCTCCTCCGCCGGAGATCCAGGGTGGCGAGCCTGAGGCCGCGGGGAGCCGGGGCACCGCTGGCCTCCGCCCCCCACAGCCACCTCGGAGCGCCCGGGGCCTGGGGCTGGGGCTGGGGCTGGGGCTGGGGCTGGGGCTGGGGCTGGGGCCCGCCAGACAAGTCTCGCCGAGGCCTAGGGGCTTCTTTCTCCCCACCACCTGCGACTCTCTCACCCTTTCCCCAGCCTGTCCTTGGTTTTTTAAGCTTTTAAACATGTCTAAGGCCCCACACGCTTCCTTCCCCTAATTTACATCGGTGCAGACCTGGGGAAAGATGTATAGAGCTCACATCTGTCTCAGTTGCCTCCCAATTCCTACATCTGAGTTTACTGTCCACACTTGGTTAGACATTTAATTCAAAAAAAAAGCTGGGTAGCCTGGGCCGAGTGGCTGGCAAGTCCTCCCCTTTGCCTCCCTGCCCTGCATTTCTGTCTTTCCCCCCCACTCCTCCCACCCCCCTTTCTGAGAGGTGCTGAAACCCGGGAGTCCCTGTAAGGAGTGTAACAACAATCACAAAATTAATGGGGGAAAATAAAGAGCGTCTTAAAAGTCCCAATACTCCTCGAAAGCCCCATAAATTAACCCTGTAAAGAGGGCGAGCTCTTTTAAGGCGAGTCTATAAAAACCTGGCGCGATCTGCAAGGAGGACACCCTCCTCCTCCCCCTCCAACCCCTCGTCGTCTCGCGAATGTGTCCAAACAAAGGTCTGTCCTGCAATCCACATCCTAATCCACCGTGCCCTCGTCGCTGTCGCGGCCCCCTCAGCCTCCGGTGGCCCACAGTGCACGCAGACAGCCCAGGGAGTCCCCAGATTTGGGGGAGGGAGGGTGTAATCAGATCAGAGGTCTTTATGAATATAGAGTCCCTACTGATTGACACCAAACCCCGCCGGCCGCAGTTGCTCTGAGCACGGAGGGGAGCAGAGACCTGGCTGATGGAGGGAGGACAGGTCTCCCAGTAAACAGGAAAAATTTCTTGTTGCAGATTTTTCAGAAAGAATTGTTTGAAAAACTATTCTCTCTCCGCAGCCCTCCTAAGCTGAGGATTGCATTTTAACTGAACTTGAGAAAATAATAATTGAAGACAAGATTTAAAGTAAAACAAAACAAAACAGTGGGTTAAGTAGAAATCTGATTGTAAACACACAGCTAATTTACCCTTTCTGGTTTTAGCAGAGGAAACCAGGGAAGTTTTACTGTAATCTTAACAGTTTATCACACTTGTCCCGCCCGCCCCCCTTCTCATCCTTGCCTTTCCATCTGAAAAGATAGAAACCAGGATTTATTTGGGGACGCATAACTTCATGCACTTCTGTGCTAAGTATTTTATGTAACTGTTGATTTTAGATTTTGTTTGCAGATTACAGAAGGCCTGCAAGAAATAAAAAATCCTATTGAAGATATATTTAATTCTAGTTAATTACCTTTTTTAAAAAAATTATTGCTATTCTTGTAAAAGGAGTGTGATAACAGTTCAGTGGCAGCTGGGGAAAACAGAATTTGAGGCTTAAGTTACTCAGCCAAAGCATGGCTAAAAGAACCATCTAAATTCCTTAAAAAAAAACAAAACACCAAAATGTTTAATGAATATATAGCAAAGGTGTTTACTTTTGGGGGATTGTGTGGGGAAATTGCAATGTTTTTATTCCCTCAGAAGGGCTAAGAGAAGTTCAGACTAGACTCACTGGGCCTTCCCTGAGCAGGGCGTGTCTACACTCCCTGACTTGGATGGATCTTTCCAGATTTAGTTCTTTTATTCTTCGCCCCTTCTCTCCCTGACTCTTCCTCTACCTTCTCCCTGTACCATTTTCTTTATTCACACCAAAGTTGTCCACCCCTACTTCCTACGCCCCTTCTATTGGCTTCGAAAATGGCCCAGCCCGCTGCTGCTGGAACCTGATGTACCCCTCCTACGGCTTGGGGTGCTCCTTACAGCCCGAAGCGCCCTCTACCCAGGCCTTTCCCGTCGACACTTAGCAACGCCTTTCTGCCTCCGCCTGACAGTTTGAAGCTTCGCCGGGGACCCCCTGGCACGCAGTCCTTGGCAGGAAACTTTATCCTTGTTGCTCGAGGAAGATGAGACCTAGAGCCATCTCTGCTGTCCCTGAAAGGGGGGTGGGGCAGCATGTGAGTGTGACTTGGAACCCAGACGAGTGGCAACCCAGTTCTTGGGCGTTGTTCTGCTTGTGTCAACAGCCCCAACCCTGCTTCTCCGCGTGGCTACTGAGTGGGGCTGCTGCACCCAGTTGAAATCTGATGGCATCTGCTGGGTCCTTCCGGGTGGACCACAGGGACTTCTCCTGTCACTTCACAAGGCTGCTTGCAGTCGGTGGGCCCTGTAGGGTGTGTGTGTGTGTGTGTGTGTGTGTGTGTGTGTGTGTGTGTGTGTGTTCATTCGCGCGTGCCCGCTGCTCTGCACAGAGGTGGAGACCCTGCAGGTATTCCTTCCCCAGTGCCAAGGAGGAGGCTTGGCCTATCAGAGCCCAAGGCATTTTCTTAGAAAATAATATAATATCAAACAAAAGGAAGTAAAATAAGTCTGCGGGCTCCAGGCCTCGGGAGACAGTCACGCACTGACCTCAGCGCCTTCAGCCCCGGCTTAAAACCTGTGAAATGGTAGGAGCCACTCTTATCTGATGAGGCAGGGTCTTGTTTCTCTGACCGAAAGAAAAAAAAGAAAGAAAGGGGTGCGGGGGGCGGGGCAGGGAGAAGGAAAAGAAAAGAAAAACACAAAACATCCCGCCTGCACATGCTGGGCTACGGCTCCTGGCGCGAAGTTCCCTTGCCCAACTCGGAACCCCCTTTCCAGGCGCAGCCCGCCAGCCCGCCGACCGCCCAGCTCCGGGGAGAAGCCGTCAGCCGCTGGCCAGGCCCTTTGGGACCCTTGGGCTCCGCAGGGCCACGTGGCCCAGCTCTCAGGGGGGCCCAGGCGCCGCTGCTCCCGAACGCGCCCCCAGGGCGCTGTCGCCCAGGGCCTCCGGGCGGCCTCGCCGGGGCTGGGGCGCAGCGGGTCCCGCTGACCAGAGCCACTGCGTTAGGATCGTGCTCCCGTTTTGGCCGGCGACCTGGCACAAGGGTGGTGGCAGGGTCTGCACCTGGCACTGTCCCGGCCTGTTTTCAGAGGGCCAGCCGCGCACCCCGGAGACCGCCCTCGCGTCGGGCACTGGTGCGGCCACGTCGCTCCGGACAGCAACACCGGGATCTGATGGGCAGCGCGAGTCCTCCCGCCCCCGATCCCCCGGCCCCCCGCCCCCGGCCCGCATTCCAGGCTGGCCGCCCCGGGCTGGGGCCGCCCCGAGGGCCCCGGGTCCGGCTGGGGCGAAGCGCCGCCTCCGCGCCCTCCCGCGGCCTCCGCACGCGCCGCTCCTCGCCCGGGCGGCTCCGTCGTGGGCGGTCGGGCCCAGCGGGGCGCGGCCTCGGGGCTGAGCCTGCCCGGACGCGTGCGGGGCCCGGGCCGCGGCGAAGCAGTCTCCCTCCCGTCCCGGCTCACCCGCTCTCCACCTTCGGCGCCTTCGCTCCGCAGCGGCCATGTACCTGGAGTGCGTCACCCCTGCCTGGCTCCCACCGAACGGCCGCTGGAAGCCCCAGGGTTGAACATTAACCAGCCGGAGCTATAGAGAGGGGTAAAACGTTACATATAAAAATGAATCATCTATCCGCTCCTGGGAGAGAGGCCCTATAGCGAGCTCTGCGCCCAGAGCGGCCCCGGCCGCCGCCCCGACCCTTCTGGTGGCCACGTCTCCTGGACCGTCGGCCGGGGCCGCTGAGGTCGGATGGGGGCGGAGGGATGGGGGCCTCCATCCAGCCTTCCTCTTTGAGTAGCCTGAGGTTAAGGCCTTTTAGCACAAGCGGGGTTCCTTGCCTTCCACACTTGAGGCACACAGAAAGGTCTGGAACAGCTTTCGTCTCTCACAAAGGTTAGCAGCTGAGGTTCTAAGAGAGGCTGCCAACAGGGTTGAGCGCTCAGGACTCCAGGGATGGGCCATCAGCCCTGGCGCTCGAGCTCTGGATGGACACTGGGAGGCAGGACTGGGGGAGGGGGGCACTGGGAGGCAGGACTGGGGGAGGGGGGCACTGGGAGGCAGGACTGGGGGGAGGGGGAGAGGGAGTGGGGTCAGAGGGAGGCCCGGGGTGGGCGGCGCAATGCCGCTGGGCCTGGCTTGGGGGCACTGAGGTTTCGGGCCAGCCCTGGCTCCCGCTCGTACCCCGCCCCCACTCGCCTGGGCCCTGCTTCTTTCCCACGCTGACCTATTTGTTTCTTTAAACGTATGTAACAAAGTAACAATGATACTTCAGCACTGACTTCAGTGCTAGACCCACGTGCCCAGTGTCAAATATACAGAACTTGCCAAAAGGTTACGGAGCTGGAGAAAGAATTCAAGAGAGTGCACCCCCTGAGTTCTTGTGCTCTTTACTTGGGAACAGCAACTCGGGGTGCTCAGCAAATCCCTGAATAGAAAGGTGATTCTGCTTCTGTATCTCTGTCTTTCCCTGACGGACCAACCTCGTCCCCCTCTCCCCCATTCAAGAAAAGAGATAAAGTGCATGTCAGCCAGAGAAAGAAGTGATGTTACATCAGGAATTTCCAGCCAACATACAGAACAATTGCACCTCTTGGGAAGATTGGTTTAGCTCTATGCAAAATAGCCCCCTTTCCTCACAATGCACTGCCTGGCCCATAATAACTTCTCAGTAAATATTTTTGAAGAGGTAGCTCCTCTCCCCTAGCCACCCCCTTGGGCCCTACCTCTGACCTGTTCATTAAAGCAGCATAATTTTTACTGAGAGGATTCACCCAAATCTTGGCACTTAGGGGCGTGAGTAGGTGGCTGTAGTAGTGTACACATCTAGTATGAACTCTGAATCATCCCATTACTCTATCCTGTCTTAGTTTCCTCAAAGCCCACTGCTTCTCCTTCACAGCCTACATAGTGATGATGAGAATTTCTGGCAGGGGTTGGAGGGTGTCCTCAGAAACATGTGGGCAACCAGGTTTTTCAGAGACTCGGAAGGCATCAAGCATGTGGTGAGTACCATGCATGTGTATTAGTTGGACATTAATCAGTTCCAGTAGAAATGGCTTTGAGTTTAAGATGTGGTTACAGCATGTTCATCTCTCCATGTAGTGTGACTGCTCTAACTTCAGTGCACACACAATATCCAATGTTATTCCCATAAACCAATACAGCCCAAGTTTGTCATCACCCGTCTTTGTGTTAACCCCCTTCCCCAAGAAAAAACAGAATTGACTTAAATGTTCTACCAGTTCCCTCCTGAGAGAAATTAATATATCAAAGCAACTAAATAAATGCAAATGTCTGAATCACACTCAGTTGCCCTCCAGTGACTTAGAGACACAGAGAAACATAGGTGGGGAAAGGGCATTTACTTTTAAAGGTGTGTGGGGGGGGGGGGGGTAGGGGGGAGGGGTATTATAAAGGGGAATGCAGTACTCATTCTGTCTTCTCTCTACCAAATTACCATGTTACCTGACACCCTCAATCTATTTGTGTCCTGGTTTACAGACAGTTTGACCAAGAGGTCATGGATTAGAGGGCTTGGGTGACTGCAAACAAGTTTGACAAGAAAGGAATCTGGGTGGGGTGCCACCATGGAGGTGGAGGGAGGATGCGACCACAGTGGCTGGAGCACCCTGGCAACCCCTAGTCTCCGCTGGACCCCCATCCACTCATCCACAAGCTATGCCTTGTCAGAGAGCGGGGGACTGGGAAGAGCTGTCCACACAGCTGGGAGAAACACATCTCTCTCTCCACATCCCTTTTCTTTCCCTTCCCTTATTTCCTGCCTCTTTCATTTCCTCCTTTTCTTTTTGTCCTTCTGCCACCTCAGTAGGCTCTCCCCAGAATTCTGCCTGCTCCTGGATTATTCTCTGCTCATCTTCTCTTCTTAAAAAAAAAAAGAAAAGATGTTTTTATTGATTTCAGAGAGGAAGGGAGAGGGAGAGAGAGAGATAGAAACATCAATGATGAGAGAGAATCCTTTATTGGCTGCCTCCTGCATGCCCCCTACTGGGGATTGAGCCCACAACCCGGGCATGTACCCTTGACTGGAATTGAACCTGGGACCCTTCAGTCCGAAGGTCGAGGCTCTATCCACTGAGCCAAACCAGCTAGGGCTGTCTCTTTGAATTAAGGTTTCAGGTTATTTTTAGTGTTTCCAGATATGAAAAGCTCTTTTATCCAATCAAGGGTCTACCTGTAAACTATTTGTATTAATAAATATGGAATGCTTGAATGAATCATAACAGTGATAGGGCCAATAAGTAAAGCATGGAATATTGGAGCCTGTCTTTTCATAGCAACAGAGAGACTGTGCAACTCTTTTTTTTTAATATATTTTATTGATTTTTTACAGAGAGGAAGGGAGAGGGAAGAGAGAGTTAGAAACATTGATGAGAGAGAAACATCATTCAGCTGCCTCCTGCACACTCCCTATTGGGGATGTGCCCGCAACCAAGGTACATGCCCTTGACTGGAATCGAACCTGGGACCCTTCAGTCCGCAGGCCGACGCTCTATCCACTGAGCCAAACCTGTTAGGGCGACTGTGCAACTCTTTAATAAAGTTCCACCGCACACTGGGCACTCTGGACGTGTCAGTGAACACACTCCTTCCGAGGGTAAGGCAGCGCTACCCCCGGTACTCTGACCACCAAAGTGGTACATCTCAGTTCAGTTCACTATTCTCAACTTGGAAGCTCCGCCCCCACATGAAACCGCCACCTGTGGATTGCACACATTGTCCAAACGTGGTGTCCCAAGAGAACACAGATACAGAGCTCTGTAGAGGTAATACGCTACATCTTCCATGGAAAGGTACTTATTTTTTCTTGGGCTATTCCCACTTGTGATTGGCTCAACCGGATTTTATGGTGATTTTTCTTCCTCTTCCAGTTGGAAAACACCATCCTTGTCATCCTGCAACTCTTTCACATTAGAGCACGGGAGGAAGAAGTCTGCTGCCACCGAAGAGCTGCCCGATTCCCACCCTCCTTTCATTCTTTTTCCTTCTGACCTCTTTCCATGTCTCCTTTTAGAGGTAATTCTAAAGCTCACAACTCTCTCCCGTTCTGCTTTTAAACTTTCATTTCTGGGCGCTCATTGTTCTCAGACCTGAAAACTGCCTTTGTCCATATTACTCCTTTGTCAACTATCCTGTGGGTGTTTTAATATGAGTTAAGCGTTTAGAGGTCATTTTCTTTTAAGATCTTGTGGGAGCCCGGCACAATAGCTAGTAAATAGTAGGTGTTTAATAAATGCCTATTGATCAAACAGTATAATTAAAATCTTTGCTCATGCCTGGTTGGTGTGGCTCAGTCGTTGAGCATTGATCCATGAACCAAGAGGTCACTGGTTTGACTCCTGGTCAGGGCAAATGCCCTGGTTGCAGTAGGAGGTGTACAGGAAGCAGCCGATTGATGATGTTTCTCTCTCATTAATGTTTCTATCCTCTCCCTTCCTCTCTCTCTAAAAATCAATAAAAACAGTAAAAAAACCTTCACACAGAAAAATCAAATTTCAAAGATACTGAAATGAATTGGCGTGAATTAAATCTCAGATTAATTCTAATTAATTTTCAATCTTTTCCCCAACAAATCAAGCATGCAAAAGAATTCTATAGCAGAAATTTTATCTTAACCATTTATTATAACTACCATCATCTTTACTATGTCAGAGCACTTTTAGGGTGATGAATTATATCACTTATAATTTTTAGGATGATAATCAGGGTTCATAAAATACTGGACAAATTTTAATGTTGCTTAATATACATATTAAAATAAAGATTTAAAAAGTACAGGTGGGGCAAATATAGGTTTACAGTTGTTCCCATGGAAAATAATACAATAATAAAGAAATAAGAATACAAGAAGAAACTCTGTGTTTCAAGTAGTCACAACTGTAAATCTACTTTTACCAGGCCTTGAATATAGCCTGGGGACTGTGTGTGGTGAGGGAAACAGAGAAAGGAGATATGTGTATGTGTGTAAGGGGGCAGAGGGAGGGAGAGACACATATAAGATAGGAGTTTCCAGCTTACAATGATCAGAACCAAGAATCATTTTACTACTTAAAGATTATAATCTCCAATCCTCACAAATCTTTTACACTTTGAAAAATGTTACTATTCACAATATACAGTAAAATATAGTGCATCAAAATATACTATGGGCAAAGTTGTTTTTTCATTTTTATAATTAAAGACAAGAAAAACTGAGAAGTTAAAAATGCTAGTCAATTAAAAAACAAAAAGTATTAACCCAACCAGACTTTGATTACATTCATAGACCAAACAAACCAATTATTTCTGCTAACTGTTGACCAATAAGCCTCAAATGCTTTTGATTAATTTGTTGGTGGTACAATACTCCTTAAGTCACTTGCCTTATCCACTCCCACTTTCCAGCTGCTACTACAGACACACATCATCAAAACCAATAGGAAGCGTGCATTACCTTTGATGAGACCACTATAAAGCATTTAACTATTCTTATTATATACCAGAAAAAGGTTTTCCTTTTTATGCTAAAAAACGAACCAACAACTTCATATATGAATAAACAAACAAGTAAATGTGGGACTGGAACGGTGGGGAGTTAGAATGTAGTGGGTTTTGCTAGAGGGCTTTCAAAGAGTCAGATCTCTACTTGAGAATCACTAGTCCTGGCCTTGCTGTTTCTCAAAAGGAACTCCAGGGAAGGTTAGATGGCTGGGAATTCAAAAAATCAAGGAGGAGGAGGATTGGAAACTTATAAAATGTGATAGACAAATTATCTCTGATTGGCTTAGGGACTACAATTATCACTTAAAATTTTTTCTGCACACCCATAAATATGGGACAATATTATTTTCACAATACTCTTAATATCCCTTTACCATCATATTTTGACTATTTTATGTGTAACCTTTTCTAAATACAGGTGGAGCAAAAGTAGGTTTGTAGTTGTGAGAATGCACAGTTTATTTTTGTATAATTTTCTATAGAAAAAAACTGTAAACCTACTTTTGCCCACCCTGTATAACTATAGAGTGATGCAGAAGACAACTTATTGCGTACTTTCTATGAGCCAGGCACTGGGCTAAATGCTTTTTGTATGTTATATCAATCAGTTCTTACAGCAACCCTATAAAGTAGATAGTACTATTTCTTTATTTGACTGATGAGAAAACTGATGCTACAAAGTAACTTGCCCCAGGCTGCCTGGTTAATGAGTAGCAGAGTCAGGCCTAGACCAGGCTTCAAATCAGGCACAATCTGGCAAGAGGTTTGTCCTCCCAACCACTAAATAAACTACTGCTGTGAAAGACTTGCTAGTCTTCTGTATTATTTAAAAAAAAAAAACAACAACTCTTATCTAGGCCATCTTTTATTTTTTATTTTACTTTTTAAATATATTTTTTATGATTTCAGAGAGGAAAGGAGAGGGAGAGAGAGTTATAAGCATCAATGATGAGAGAGAATCATGGATCAGCTGCCTCCTGCATGCCCCCTGGGCATGTGCCCTTGACTAGAATTGAACCCAGGATCCTTCAGTCAGCAGGCCGACACTCTATCCACTGAGCCAAACCAGCCAGAGCAGTCTTCTGTATTATTTTCTAATAATATCATGAGAAAATACCACTCATAAAAGAAAAATATATTAAACGTGCTTTGGAAATAATATTGCTTAGTGAGTTTATGAGCTGAATTGTATTGGAAAAAAAATGATGATGATAGTGACTGAACCAAAGGTAAAGTACTCTTTCACATGCGTTTCCAGGCATATTTTTCAGACCAAAGCAGTAGACACAACTTCTTAAGATATTTTTAAATGTGACATTTTAAAAATGATGGGAAAAGGAGCAAACTCTTGCTGATAGCAAAGCAAGGACACACACACACACACACACACACACACACACACACACACACACCCCAAGTGCTTTCCTTGGTCTTGGACATCCCTGCCTGCTCCCTTGTTTTTGACTCTCCCCATCCTCATTGTCCCTTTTTGAGGCTAACTCTAGATCTGAGCTTAGACATCCCCACTCTGGAAATGGCCTTCCTGTCATCTTTGTTGTTGTTGTTAATTTACCTCTATTATTGAAAGTATTATATATTCCCCCCTTTCAACCCCATTAACCCCGCAACCCTGCACCTGCCTCCCGCCCGGGCCTTAGGTGAAGGTGCCACTGCTGTGTGCTTCTATAGCCATATCAAAGCACATAACACATTTTCATGAACTTAACACTTTTTTTTTTTTTTGTTTAATCCTCACCCAAGGATATTTTTCCATTGAGTTTTAGAGAGAGTGGAAGCGAGAAGGAGAGACAGAAACATCGACGTGAGGGAGACACATGGATGGCTTGCCTCCTGTACACACTCGGACCAGGGCCGGGAAACCTGCAACCAGATGGCTTCACAGGTGAACTACCAGACTTTTAAGGAAGAATTAATACTTGTCTTCTCAAACAATTTCAAAAAATGGAAGAGGAAGGAACACTTCCAAATTCATTCTACAAGGCCAGAATTACCCTGATACCTAAACCAGACAAAAACGAGAAAGAGGGAGGGAGGAAGGGAGAGAGAGAGAGAGAATTAGAGACCAATATTCCTGATGAACATAGATGTAATCATCCTCAGCAAAATACTAAAATATTAGCAAATTAAATTCAACAATACATTAAAAGGATTATACACCATGATCAAGTAGGATTTATACCGGGGATGTAAGGTGGTTCAACATCCACAAAACAATTAATGTGATTCATCACATCAATAAAACTAGGGATAAAAATCATATGATCATCTCAATACATACAGAAAAGGCATTTGACAAAATTCAACATCTGTTTCAATAAAATCTTTCAACAAAGTGGGTATGTAAGAAACTTACCTCAACATGATACAGGCTATATATGACAAGCCCACAGCTAACGTCATACTCAATGGTGAAAAGCTGAAATCTTTGCTCTAGGATCAGGAGCTAGACAAGGATGCCCACTCTCATTACTATTCTTCAATATAGTATTGGAAGACCTAGCCACAGCAATTTTACAAGAAAAAGATATGAAAGCATCCAAATCGAAAGATAAGAAGTAACACTATCACTGTTTGCAGATAACATGATACTGTATACAGAAAACAATAAAGAATTCACCAAAAATTAATAGAACTAATAAATGAATTGACTAAAGTAGCAGAATAGAAAATAATATGCAAAATCCATTGTGTTTCTAAACACTAATAACAAATGATCAGAAAAAGGAATTAAGAAAACAATCCCATTTAAAATTGCATCAAGTCCAGCTGGTGCGGCTTAGAGGTTGAGCCAGCAGATCATGGTTCAATTCCCAGTCAGGGCACATGCTCAGGTTGTGGGCTTGATCCCAGTGGGGGGCATTTCTCTCCTTTTCCTTTCCTCTCTGAAATCAATAAAAATATTTAAAAAATAAAATTGCATCAAAATGAATACATTAATCAGAGATGTGAAATACCTGCATTCTGAAAACTATAAGACACTGAAGAAAGAAATTGAAGAGGACACAAACAAATAGAAGGATCAACTGTGCTCATGGATTGAAAGAATTACCATCGTTAAAATGTCCATAATAATCAAAGCAATCTACAGACTTAATGCAATTTCTATTTTAAAAAATATCAATGGCATTCTCAGAACTAGGACAAATGATCCTAAAATTTATATGGAATCACAAAAGAACATATATAGTCAAAGCAATCTTGAGAAAGAAGAACAAAGCTGGAGTTATCATGCATTCTGATTTCAAACTATATTACAAAGCTATAATAATCAAAACAGTATGGTACTGGCACAAAAACAAATGCAATGAAACAAAATAGAGAGCCCAGAAATAAATCCTCAGATATATGGCCAATTAACCTATGACAAAGGAGATAAGAATATATAATGGAGAAATGACAGTCTAGTCAACACATGGTATTGGAAAAACTGGACAGATACATGCAAAAGAAAAATGAAACTAGGCCACTCTCTTACATCATTTGCAAAATTATATTCAAAATGGATTAAAAATTTAAGTGTAAGACCTATACTCATTAAACTCCTAGAAGAAAAAATAGGCGGTAAACTATTTTATATCAGTCTTAATAATATCATTTTGGATATGGTCTCTCAATCAAGGGAAATAAAAACAAAAATAAACAAATAGGACTTCATCAAACTAAAAAGCTTCTATACAGGAAAGGAAATTATTGACAAAACATAAAGACAACCTAGTGAATGGGAGAATGTATTCTCAAATGATATATCTGATAAAGGTTGATATTCAAAATGTATAAATGTACTGTCTAAGGAGCTCATTCAACTCAATAACAAACAAATAAACAATCCAATTTAAAAAATGGTCAGAGGGGGGAAGGTCAATGGGGGGAAAAAAGGAGATATATGTACTACTATATGTAATACTTTAAACAATAAAAAATAAAAATAAAAAAATGGGCAGAGGACATGAAGAGACATTTCTCTAAAGAAGGCATACAGATGGCTAACAGATACATGGAAAGATACTCAACATCACTAACCAAGGAAATGCAAGTAAAAACCACAACGAGATATTATCTCACACCAGCCAGAATGGCTATCATCAAAAAGTCAACAAATAACATGTGTTGGTGAGGATGTGGAGAAAAGGGAACCCTTGTGCACTGTTGGTGGGACTGCAAATTGGTGTAGCCACTATTGAAAACAGATGGAAATTCTTCAAAGAACTAAAAAAAAGATCCACCTACATGACCCAGTAATTTCACTTCTTGGTATTTACCTGAAGAAAACAAAAACACTAATTAAAAAACATACACTCCTATGATAACTGCTACATTATTTATAAAAGCCAGGATATGGAAGCAGCCTAGGTGTCTGTCAGTGGATAAATGGATAAAGAAGATGTGAGATAGATAGATAGATAGATAGATAGATAGATAGATAGATAGATATAATGGAATATTACTCAGCAATAAAAAAGAACAAAATGTTGTCATATTGAGGCAACATGGATGGATAGATGGACCTAGAGGGAATTTTGCCAAGTGAAATAAGTCAGAGAGAGAGAAAGACAAATACCACATGGTTTCACTTAAATGTGGAACCTAAAAACAAATAAAACAAAGGAACAAACAAAACAAAACAAAAACAGACTCATAGAAACAGAGATCAAACTGATGGTTGCCAGAGGGAGGGGGCCTGGGGAAGGGGTGAAAAATGTGAAAAGGAATATAGTCAATATTGTGATAAGTTTGCACGGTGACAGATGATTACTAGACTTACTGTGGTGATCACATTTAAGGTATATAAATGTCAAAGCACTATATTGTACCCCTGAACTAATATAATACTGTATACCAACTATACTTTGAAAAAATGTTTTAAAGTGTCTCCTTCCCCATTTTCATAAATAGGCTTCTCCTCTGGGGAGAGCAGAAGGAAGTACATTTGGAGCCATGGTTGAGATAACCTGTGGGATCATTTGGAGCCATGGTTGAGATAGCCTGTGGGATCATAAGAGGCTTCAGTCTAAGTCAAAACTATCTTCTAGTGGCTCTCTGCTAACACTGCCTGGGAAGTATTGAGGAGGGTGAAAGAGAGCTGTACACACACACACACACACACACACACACACACACACACACCTGCTAAGCTTTTTTGCCAACACAATAATATTCATTGAAGGCACTTTCACGAACATCTGTCCTGCACTGGTTCAAGAAACTAGATTTTCAGACAGTTTCGAATTACAGAGGAGAATACTTTTAAGATAAAAGATGTTAAATATTAGTCTTTATGAAACAGGAAAGTTATGAGCAAAGACTGTCATCCTGTGCACCTTTCCATTCCTTTTCCAGGTTTAACACCATTAGGATGTCTCTTTTGCTTGCATAACACAAGTTTATCCCAAGAAACTTGAAATAAGATATCCAATGCAAATGCTATTTTGGTATTACTATTTGAATGACTTGTTCCTAAAGATATTTTGAGAAAGATGATAAAACATGAACAAAAAATCTAAACCAAACTATAACTAAATAGTGTGACTTGTCTGAAATCCTACCTTTATTCACATAAGTTTGTGTCCTCCAAAGAAGTGAACTAAAACCAGTCAACCCAAATCTATATAAAACAGACTGAAGTTGGGGATAGCTGTGGTGTTAAAGGCATTAATTCCACCTTTGATTGTTACTTTAAATCTTGGATAAGTAGTGTTTGTCCGGTAATTTCTCATTTTTTTTCTCCCTCTGTCTTCCTCAGGGAAAATGGTTACAACAGCTTAGAACTCCCTTCAGAAGAAATTTCCACTGACAAAGGCACCAACTTTTCCCTCTCACAGTGGGTGGTCTGACACAGAAATTCCCCAGTGGCTGAGAATCTGGAGCCTGGCTGAGCCTACCATTAGCTGCAGTATTTAAACATTTTTATATGTAATTTAAGATGTGAACTGTTATAATTAAAATAGATAATTAAAATTTTCCCATTAGAAAATTGTGAGAAATTTCCAACGTATTCTGTAGGCTTAAGACTGTAAGTCTATGTCCAAAATTAAATTTCTTCTTGCTTACTTACAAGGAATTATATCTTGATTCCTTATTTTTCTCTTCTATTTTTTATCCTATCTTCTAAACACTGCTAACGTTTTAAAAAAATTTTTAATGTACATATATATTTAAAATAGAATTCATATGTTTTTGTTTTCTAAATAATTCATTTATTTAATAAAAAGTTATTAAACATTGTTACAAGACTTTATCTAGGAATAATAGAAGACAGAAGATAATAATGTATTAAGATAAGTGTTTTATACACAACACCTCACTTAATTATGACAACAAATCTACAAAATAGGCACTGCTTTCCCATTTTACAGAAAAGGAAACTGAGGCACCACGAGGTTAGTTAATTTTCCCTAGAAACTGGTAAAAATGAATTTAAATATGGCATTGTTTGACATCCAAAGGTTTGTCTCTTTACCACATAGTACTGCTTTCCTACTCACCACCCCAGACCAATGTACAATATTTACCCAATTCATTTCATGATGGTTCCAACTCCAAAACAACCACCTCTGAATAAAGGAGATGTGCTAATCTCTACACATGGAATGATACAACTGTTGTTCTCAGAAAGCTTAAAATATACAAGAGGAGATAATTCATGTAACCTGTTAGAATTCAGTGAGTACCTTAGGAGTGGTACAAAGTATCTTAGACTTTCAGAAAAGAGAGAATACTTCTGGCTGGGAGGATCAAGATGTCATGTTTGAGATTCCTATTGGTTTTGGCTTTGAAAGATAGGCAGGGTTTTAATAAAAGCAGAGGGAAAACATTTTAGGCAGAGGAAAAGGCACAATAAAAACTGAATGGTAGATGGGGAATGAGTTTGATGAATCAAGAATAATCCAGTGTGGAGAAGTTATAGAAGATAAGGCTAGAAAGCTAAATTGTGGCTGGAATGTGGCAGACAGTGGAAGCTGGGCTGGGAAGTTTGGAGCTCATTGTATAGGCACCGAGGAGATAAAAGTGACATTTTGAGCAGTACAATGAATGAATAGATGCTGTGCTTTAGCAAGTTAATGTGGCAAGGATGTGTAACCAAACTGCAACAAAAAGTACAATAAAAGGTTTAAAGTGGGATAGAGTAGAAAGAAAAGAGGAGATGGAGCTGAGAATGATAGTCAAAAGATTATATTGGGGAAAGAACATCCTATATAATACAAGGCTAATATGCATATAGACCAAACGGCAGAACAACCGAACAACCGGTTGCTATGACGTGCGCTGACCACCAGGGGGCGTGCGCAAAACATGGCGGGCATTGGCTGTGGCGGGATGGTGGAGCAGGTGAGCGAGGGCACCAGACTAAGGTGGGGCATCGGTCGCTGTCATCGGGCAAGCCTCTGGTGGTTACTGAGAATTCTTTGCTCCCACACACTGTGGTCCCACCCAGCACTTGCACCTGCTGCCGCGCCAGCCCTACTTGCACCCACTGCTGGTGCCTGGCACTGGCCCAGATCGCTTGGCACTGTCAGCAGCTGCAAGCAGTGGCTGCTGGCCCCAATAGCCCCTCAGGGTTTCTCCACCTCCCCTGGCAGCCACCTCTCACACCCGCTGCCGGTAATGGCCCCGCTTGCACCCGCTGCTGGTGCCCAGCGCCGGTCCTGATTGCTTGGTGCCATCAGTGGGTGCGAGTGGTGGCTGCTGGCCAGGAAAGCCCCTGAGGGCTTCTCCACCTCCCCCTGCTCCTGAGGGGCAATTAGGGCAGCAGCTGCTGCTCGAACCCACTGATAGCGCTGGCCCCGCTCGCACCTCTGCTGGCACCAGCCCCAATCGCTCCATGCCTTCAGCGGGTGTGAGCGGGGCTGGCACCATCAGCGCACGGGAGCAGCGGCTGGAGCGGGGCTGCCGGCAGACAGGGGACAGGGGAGCCACGGCAGGAGGGGCCAGGCGGGGGTGCAGAGGATGGGACAAAACCCGCCCCTGTGCCTACCTCAGCCTCATGGCCCACAGTTTCTTTCAAGGTGCACGAATTCATGCATTGGGCCCCCAGTATTCAAATAAACTCCAAGTTTTTGAGTTTATATAACTCACTTAATGATGTGACCATTAACAGAAGTAGGGAAATGCGATTCATTTGAAAAATTTCTGAACATTAGTGAACAAGAAAAGAAATCATGGCAAGGCAGATATTGAGAAATATAGTCTTGGAATCCCAACATGAGAATGACCAGATTTCCTGGTAGAGAATTTACCAGTTGGCATGTTCAGTCAAGACTGGTTTGGCTGCCCTAACCAGTTTGGCCCAGTGGATAGAGCATTGGCCTGCAGACTGAAAGGTCCCAGGTTCGATTCCAGTCAAGGGCATGTACCTTGGTTGTGGGCACATCCCCAGTAGGAGGTGTGCAGGAGGCAGCTGATCGATGTTTCTAACTCTCTATCCCTCTCCCTTTCTCTCTGTAAAAAATCAATAAAATATATATTTTTAAAAAAAGACTGGTTTGGCTAAGAAGTCAAATTGATGGCAACTTATTATACCAGTAGTTTGCAAGGCAGCCAAAAGCTTGCCCCCAAATTTTCGTTTGTTAATTTTGTCTAATGATTCAGACATTGCCAAGAAAAAAAAGGTCCCTAAATGTTATTAGATTGTTCAACTTCTTCATAATCAAAGTAAACCAAATTTTGATTAGATAGAAGGAGATTGAAAAAGATTCCCATCTTGGAACACTGGGGGAATACTTCGGTAGGTTGCCAGTACAAGCAAGAGGAATTGGGTACCAAGGAGCTCGGGGGAGAGATTATTAAAAAAAAAAAAGACATTATCAGGGATTTTAGTGGCTGTAGTAGCCAGTCTTTATGATGTCCCCAATAATTCCTATAAGTTTCTATATTCACATCTTGTGTCTCCTCTCACAGAGAATAAGGTTGGCCTATGTAGCTAATGAGATATTGAGGAAATGATGATGTGTGGTTTTGAAGACTAGGGCATAAAAGTTACAGCAGCTTCCACTGTGCTTTCCTTTGGATCACTCTCTCTGGAGGTCACTCCGACAGCCCTGTGAAGAGGTCCAGGTGGTGAGGAACTGAGGCTGCTGGCCACTAACCAACAGTCAGCATGCACTTTCCAGCCATGTGAGGGAGCATCTCTGTAGCAGAACATACAGCTTCAAACTCTCATGTTTGTTTGTTTTTTAAATATATATATTTTTATTGATTTCAGAGAGGAAGGGAGAGGGAGAGAGAGATAGAAACATCAAAGATGAGAGAGAATCACTGATTGGCTGCCTCCTGCACACTCTACACCGGGGATCGAACCCCCAACCCGGGCATATGTCCCAACCAGGAACAGAAGCGCAAACTCCTGGTTCATAGGTCAACGCTCAACCACTGAATCATGCTGGCCAGGATAGCTCCAAACTTTCGGATGACTACACACTCAGTCACTGTCTGGAATCCAGCCTCCTGAAAGACCCTGAACCAGATCACTGAGCTAAGCTGTTCCCAGATTCCTGACTCACAGAAACGGAAATAGTAAATGTTTATTTTGTTTTGATCCACTACCTTTTGCAGTAATTTGTTACACATTAATAGATAACATATCTAGAAGTGGGTTGCTGTCGTAACCAACCTGAGAAATATGGGAGAGGCATTGGAATCAGGCAGTGCCAGAAACTGAAGGACATTGAAGACAGTGTTAGTGGCCATTGAAACTGTCTTGAAAACACTGTTATTATAAGCCTGATGGTCTTTGAGGAGGTTGAAGAGGAGGAAGATGTTATTAGAAACTGGGAGAAAGGAGGACAATTTTAATACAGTGACAGAAATTGAGCAACACTGTCACCTTCAGTGAGGTGAGAACTAGGAAATGTATCTAATGAAATGGATGATCTCATTAAGACATTATCAGTCAGAGTGTTGAAGGTGCTGCTCCGTTCTCTTGCTGTTTATAGTAAAATGTGTGAGGGAGGAAGATAAGCTAAAGAATGAATTGTTAACCCAAAAGGACCCAAGACTTGTGAACCTTGAAAACTGTCAGCCTCTCAGGATGGTAGGAAAAAAATGCTAAAACAAAGAAATGCCTTTTGGGCAAAGATCAAATCCAGGCACTGCCAGGCAATCCTATCTAATAAAAGAGTAATATGCAAATTGACTGTCACTCCAACACAAGATGGCTGCCCCCATGTGGTCAAAGATGGCTGCCCCAATGTGAACACAAGATGGTAGCCACAAGATGGCCAGCAGGGGAGGGCAGTTGGGAGGGACCAGGCCTGCAAGGGAGGGCAGTTGGGGGTGATCAAGCCTGCAGGGGAGACCAGGCTGGCAGGGGAGCAGTTAGGCATCAATCAGGCTGGCAGGGGAGTGGTTAGTGGGTGATCAGGCTGGCAGGCAGAAGCAGTTAGGGGCAATCAGGAAGGCAGGCAGGCAAGCAGTTGGGAGCCAGCAGTCCTGGATTGTGAGAGGGATGTCTGACTGCCCTCGAGGGGTCCCAGATTGGAGAGGGTGCAGGCTGGGCTGAGGGACACACTGCCCTGTGCATGATTTCGTGCACCTGGCCTCTAGTCTACAATAATAAAAGTGTAATATGTCAATTAGACCAGATAGCCGAATGACTTCCAGACATCATTCCGGACAAAGCCATGGTGGCGGGGGCCAAGGCAGAGTGGTTAGGGGCGATGAGGCAGGCGGGCGATGAGGCAGGCAGGCGAGTGGCTAGGGGCGATCAGGCAGGCAGGCAGGCAGGCTAGCAGTTAGGAGCCAACAATCCCAGATTGCGAGAGGGATGTCCGACTGCCGGTTTAGGCCCGATCCCTGTGGATTGGGCCTAAACTCGCAGTCAGACATCTCCCAAGGGATCCCGGATTGCTAGAGGGTGCAGGCCGGGCTGAGGGACACCCCCCACCCCCGTCCATGCACGAATTTCGTGCACCGGGCCTCTAGTCATGATATAAAAATGAAGCTGAGTCCAGCCAGCATGGCTCAGTGGTTGAGCATTAACCTATGAACCAGGAGGTCCTGGTTCGATCCCCAGTGTGGGGCATGCAGGAGGCAGCAGATCAATGAGCCTCTCTCATTATTGATGTTTCTCTCTGTTCCTCTCCCTTCCTTTCTGAAATCAATAAAATACAGTAGGTCCTCAGGTTACGTCGGAGATCCATTCCTACGGTGCGACGTAATGTGATTTTCACCATAAGTTGGAACCCACCTACATAAGCACCTACATCACTCACATGGAGCACATACACAGCAGTAATGAAGTGAAACAGTAAAAAAAAATTTTAAAGAAAGATAACAATTCCTGACCTTTACTTGTGGTAAATAAATAATAAAAAACATAAAGCACATATGTACATATGTCGAAATGACAGAACTTTTTTTTTTTTAATAAATAAATGGGAGATGCCAACGTAACCACAAAATGACTTACATCAAACCTGATGTAACCCAAGGATTGTCTGTATATATGTATTTTTTTAAAAATGAAGCTGAGCCCTAACTGGTTTGGCTCAGTAAATAGAGTGTCAGCCTGTGGACTGAAAGGTCCCAGGTTCTATTCCGGTCAAGGGCATGTACCTTGGTTGTGGGCACATCCCCAGAAGGAGGTGTGCAGGAGGCAGCTGATCCATGTTTCTCTCTCGTCGATGTTTCTAACTCTCTATCCCTCTCCCTTCCTCTCTGTAAAAAATCAATAAAATATATATATTAAAAAAAAACCACTATCCTTTCTGCCCTAACCAGTTTGGCTCAGTGGATAGAGCGTCGGCCTGCGGACTGAAGGGTCCCAGGTTCGATTCCAGTCAAGGGCATGTACCTTGGTTGCGGGCACATCCCCAGTGGGAGTTGTGCAGGAGGCAGCTGATCGATGTTTCTCTCTCATCGATGTTTCTGGCTCTCTATCCCTCTCCCTTCCTCTCTATAAAAAATCAATAAAAATAAATAAATAAATAAATAAATAAATAAATAAATAAATAAATAAAACCTTGGAAATATCTAATGTTGTGACTCAGAAAGCCCTTCGTTCAGACACTAGGGCTTCTAGGAAGCTTAAGGGTACTTTCCCTCAGTAATCACAGCAGAAACCTTAAGTAGAAAAGGGCATATCTCAAACAGATTTGTAGATAATAATGTAGTAGACCCGAGTAGATTGACAGGTAACCCGCAAAATTGTTTGAGAATATTTGTTAGAGTCATTAGCAGCGTGGACTGATAGAAACAGAGATAGAACTAAAAGAAATGGGGCCTTTGGGCCTGAAAACTTCTACAGCAGAAATTAGACGGGGAAAAAAACTACACAGCTGCAAGCCTAGGCTACCTGCCATGAAAAGATAAGTTGACTCAGAAGGCAGAACCAAGAGCCTTAAAGGTAAGAGCCAAGAGACTTGGAAAATCACTCCCAGGAAGAAGTAGGAATAAGTTCTAGTGAAGGCACTTCCAATATTTACCTAGCCCAGTGGTCGGCAAACTCATTAGTCAACAGAGCCAAATATCAACAGTACAACGATTGAAATTTCTTTTGAGAGCCAAATTTTTTAAACTTAAACTTCTTCTAACGCCACTTCTTCAAAATAGACTCACCCAGGCCGTGGTATTTTGTGGAAGAGCCACACTCAAGGGGCCAAAGAGCCGCATGTGGCTCACGAGCCGCAGTTTGCCGACCATGGACCTAGCTGAATCGTAGTGTTACTGTGGACCAGACTCCTGTGTTCCTCTTGTTTTCCACCATTAAACAGGAATGTCTGTGCTGGTTATTGTATTTCTACCCCACCATTGTATGTTTGGCTTAGGGCGTGGGAGTGCAGATAATCTTATCTCTTTAGTTCACAGGTCTTCAGATCTCAGAACTGTTCTGAAAAGCTGTGCTTAAGAAACCACACCCAAAATGCCTCATCCACATCTGAGCCTAGTTGAGATGCTAAGATTCTAGACTTTGAGATGATATTTTATGGGATGAGACTTTTGGTGGTTACTTAGAACCTCTCTCATTGAGAGACAGAGGATGCACTCTAGTACTAGCCTCCAACATGCCCCCAAATAACCCCTGATTCCTGGTAGTCATGTCCCTGTGTAAGTCTCCTCCCATGCTAGATAGGGCTAATCTGTGTAACAAACAGTGTATTAACAGAATGACAATGTATAGCTTCCAACTAGGACATAAAGGATATTGTGGCTTCTGCCTTGCTCTCTGTTGGATGACTCACTCTTAGGGGAGTCTGATGTCTTGTCATGCTATGAGAAAACTCAAGCAGCCTTCAGGACAGCTCACTATGATGAGGAACTGAGCCAGCATGAACCTGACGGCCATGTAAGTGAGCCATCTTGGATGCAGATCTTCCTGCCCCAGCCAGGCTTTAGGAGATGGTTAGCCCTAACTGTGATTTTAACTGTAACCTCATGAGACACACTGAACCAAAACTACCCATTTAAGCTGCTCCCAAATTCTTCAGCCACAGAAATAGTGTAAGACAACAAATATTTGTTGTTTTCAGCCACTATATATGGGGGGTAATTTTTTAATGCAGCAACAGATAACTAATACAGTGAATTACAACTTCAGTATGAGGCAAAAGAATGAAATGACTACTTAAAAATGTTTGTGCTTTTTGACTGCATCATTTGAACAAAGGTTCTATATTAACTATGGTAATAATCCACTTCTAAAGTTACATTAATTTAAGATATTGTATGTGGTTTGAGTCATATACTTTAAAAGACATTGAGATTTAAAGGACTATCAGGATAGTGAAGACTTGACAAATATAACACAAAGAGTGCATGAGAACAACTGGTGATGTTCAAGCTTGAGTAGACAGGGGTGACATGGCATTTGTACATGTGTTTAAAGAGATAGCACATGAAAGATGTAATAGATATATTCTGCATATCCTGTGTTCCTTCAAGGGGGAGAAAAAGAACAAAACGCTAATAAAAGTTATTAAAATGATTTATAAGACATAAAACAAAGAACAAAGAAGGTAAGCATAAATCATTTTGTCCACTGGGAATCATTTCATTATTACTATAATTGTGTTGCATTCATTTCCCTTATACGCCTTACGCGCTCAGGCGCACCATTTCTCTCCATTACTACCAGCAGCGAATATTTTAGGAGCTGATTGCCACGTCATTAGTCTTGGATTGACTTGTTTGGTGTGCTCAACAGGAAATATTTCGCTTTCAGAGAACAAGAAAAATAGGTTTATTTGTGTTACACTTATTAATTTGTGCAGTTATTCAGTGTCTGGTAAGTTAATATTCAAGAAAAAATATTAATTTTTATTACAATGTTCTATTTTATGTCAATGATTACTCATTTATTTCAGCCCTTTGTATTCAGCATGTCTCTGTCAAAATAAACCTATGTTTCTATGAAAATTGAAGCTTTTGTTTCTTTGCGGCCCACATAAACTTAAATCTTGTTTATTTGGTCTGTGTTAGCCTTTGAGTTTGACATGATTGATCTAGAGGGTCCTTTATGTGCCATATGTATAAGTGCTAAGCTTTCAATCAGCTAAGCAAAGTCATGTAATTGTTGATGACAGAGTTGGAAAAAAGAGCTGACAATTCCTAACTCTTAAATTCTCAAGGTACTATTCATAATTTTGGGGTCTTTAAGAGATATATTATTTTTTCTTAAATAATAAAAATAGCTCTAGCCAGTTTGGCTCAGTAAATAGAGCATCAGCCTGTGGACTGAAGGGTCCTGAGTTCGAGTCTGATCAAGGGCACATACCTGGGTTGCAGGGTCCTGGCCCTGGTCGGAGGCATGCAGGAGGCAACCAATTGATGTGTCTCTCTCACATCGGTGATTCTCTTTGTCTCTCCCTCTCTCTTCTACTCTCTCTAAAAATCAATGGAAAAAAAATATCCTCGGGTGAGGATTAAAAATAAAAATAAATAGATAATAAAAATAAAACTGCATGGAAGATGAATTGATGTCCTCATACTTAAAAATAGCTTTGGAATTATTGTTAGGAGAGTATTTGAAATTATAAAAACAATATATCTGCAATACTTTATTTATTAGAAAATTTTGTCTAATGCAATAATATTTCTTTAAACAGAAATGTGGAAAATAAAACCATAGTCTTTTACCAATTGTCTTTGAAGTTATAAAATAATCTTTTTTAAGTTTTACCATCTATAAATGAATAATTTATGTAGAGCACATGTGAATGTTATGCAAACATTGATTTGCTTTCTATCATACTTTAAAAATGAAGATCCTGATAAGCATAATTATATTTTAAAAAATATTTTCATTTTCCAAATTATGACAGTGATCGTAATTTTACTAGAATGATGTATATTAAAATGCCAACCTTAAGTCTAAAGTAAACAGTTTTTTTGATGTTACACAGGCTCAGTGTTCTGAGCTCTTCCCCAAGAATGCCAAAGCCCATTCTTAAATTGTTTTCTTAGAAAAATCTTATGTTTAAGAATTTTTCTTATCATTGCTCCTCCAGTCTAAGCTTCCTAAGTTATTTTTCTATCATCATTAATTTTATTTTATATTACCAGTATAGATTAAGTAGAAAAATATATAAGGCAAAGTATTCATAAATACATCAACATTCAAAGGATACTTGCCTTTCAAAATCTTAGTTAATATGCCAAGATTTCCAGATTAGAGTTCAAAGTTCTTAAATTCTTTGCTTTCTAACGGAGGAAGAATGTCTGCTTTTTTCACATCTTACAAAATATGTTCCCAGCCTATGAGCCTTCACCAGTCCCTGGGATCCACTGGGATTAACATTTATAAACTGCAAATACACAAAAAGCCAGGGGCCAAGGCTTTGCAAATAGGCAGAAATTTGTTTTCCTTGTGGTGGTAAAATGAGGTAATCTTAAGAATCATTAAGGAGGATGGAAAACACTCATTTTCAATGTATATTGCAATTAAATTCAGTTTCTTTAAAAACTGAATTGGTCTGGGTTTAGAATCTGGAAAATTTCTAAGACAGTATATTTCTGATCATGACAATACCTACTTTTCACATTGGATGGCAATTTATATGTGATAATATTAAAGATGTTAAGTACTGAAAAAATAATGTATTTTGTTTCCTTCTTAGAAAGGCTGAGGGCTTTTTAATTCTAAAGCCACTGTTAAACTAGCTATGTTTGAAGATATAGTTTTAAGGACATTACAACATAAACCAAGTAAAAGATTGCCAGAATGTCTTTTAATACTGAGTATAATTTTTTATTGCTATGTATTTATTTTCTATAATGGGCAGTAACCTCATATAATTTTAAAAGAAAAGAAAATTATAAATGTAAAATGAATGAATTTCTATTTTCTGAAATGTATAAATTAAATGACAGTATCAAAACATCTCATTGTATTGGCATATAGAATATTTATGAAAATTTAATATTCTTTTAAAGTCACAATTTAAAGTGAGTTTTCACAGTTTTTGACTTCAAAGAAAATTCATCTATCTTCAACAAAAGTTAGTCCTAATATATTTCAGTTGTGGTTCTTCCTTTGTGGCTCTGATATACTTAAGTTCACAGTAAAAGACTATGGTTAATTCAGTACATTATAACACTGTAGAAATATATATTATTTTAAATAGTGTAGTAGGGAAGAAGAGAGATTCAGTGTGGAATACTCTGACCATTAGGGATTCATAAGTCACCTATCCTCTTTCATCATTCTTAAGTGGAAACAAGATCAAAACCATTAATTCAATAGCACAAATATTCAGATTGCATTCTTTTGAGAAGTGTTTTAGGGGAAAGTGTTTGGAGAATGCAGTTTGGAGGACATCTGGCCCATTCACACACAAATAAATAGTAGTAAATACTAGACTTAGAGCTGCCAAAATTGACAATTTATATTCTAAACATGTCTAATATTTGGAAGACTCTAAAACTTTTCTTTAAATTCTGAGCTCCTATAATAGTTTCCCAATGATAAAAAAAAAATAGAAATGTCACTCTTTTAAGTAAAGGATTTGAGAAAGCATTTAAAATACATAGTTAAAGAAACATAAATGTAATTAAGTTATTAGGAAAATTTTAGTTTAAGAAGACCACTAAATTGTGAGCTAAAATGGATCTTTTTTATCTTTGTATATTCAGATCCTAACAGTATCCAGCATCAGGTAGAAATTCACTAAATATGTATTGAGTGAATTATTTCATAAATAAAACTATCATTTAAAAATATAGAGCATCTTTGGTATTATTAAATTTGGGATTAATTCAATTATAATAACACAGTTTGTTTTATTTTCAAGGGCCAAATCTATATTATTAAATACCAACATTTAACAGGTGATCAAAACTTAACCCTTTGCAACAGCATGGATGGACCTGGAGAACAGTATGCTAAGTGAAATAAGCCAGTCAGAGAAAGACAAGTATCATGTGATTTCACTTATCTGTGGAATTTAATGAACAAACTGAATAGAGAAAGATTCAGACGTAGAGAGCAAGCAGACAGCTCTGGTAGTGGTGATGGGAGGTGGGGGAGCTCAGAGGGATTGAATAAAAAAGAAAATAAAGGAGAGAGAGAACTCATGGACCTGGACAACGGTGTGGTGATTGCAGGAGTGGGGGCGGTAGGAGTAGAAGAGGGCATAGAGGGGACACATGATGATGGAAAAAATAAAATTAAAAAGACTTAATAAAATTAGGTGCAATTGTATAAATACTATTTATTAATTCCATATTAATTTTGTTTAAAAGTATTTTTCTGGCTAAATCCTAAGTGTTAAATATATCAAATAGGATGCAAACCTAAATGAATTGTTGAGGGTAAGTCACCAACAACTAAAAAACAGAAATGTATAGCAGAAATATGAATAGGTCTGCACATCTGTCACTTATGTTACTAACTGGGATAAGTATCTTCATTCAATTGAATATGGAGTTTATTTGCATTTATTTCAGACACTTGGAATCTAGCTATTGTGACAGTGATTGTTGTTGAAATTTTAATGGGTTAGATGTGGTGCCAGCATTTCTTGTACTAAAAGGGCAAATGTGTGAAAGTTACAATAAAATGGAAATGCTGATAGATGTCTGGCTTGAGTATTCCTACCATGGATATAATCTAGCTTGTGTTTTCAAGCTCTCTTTTCTTCCCAGATGCTTCAAAGAAAACCTCTAAACAAACCTTGAAATGACATTGCATCTTCCCTGAGACCTGTCTCATGAATTCTGCATATTTTTACTCTCAAATTACGTAGTCTAGGACTACTAAATGTATAGAGCTAAGCAAAATAATACTAATTTACTAAAAAGAATTGCTCCCTCTAGTGAATTCACAATATTACTTCACTTTTTGGCACTGCTGCACTGAGTAATGTAATAAATGATATAAATGATGATGACTATTAGGTTGATGATCGTGGTCTGGCCTACTTTTGTGATATTACATTTTAATGTTTTCTGTGCTTGAATACAGGGAAGTTTCATAATGATTGATTAGAGCTGCTTGCTGGATATTTTAGAACACTACATTAAAAACCTTGCTCTGAAAAAATTTATTGCTAAAACTCTTCAGATTACTTTTGAAACCCATTTGGAACCATGTTATTTTGAGGGCTATGGCCATGTTAACATTAGCAAAGTTTAGTGAGGGAGTTAAAGCAATTGTCCTAATAATTGTTATGATGGGAATAAATTTAATTGGAACCTAATTCTAGATGTGATGGCTGTCTTTGCTCTGGCTACCATATACCTCAGAAAAATTAAGACATTATCAATCTTATTCCTCTCTTCCAGTCAGAAATGTTGTGCAACCAATGATACAGATCTAAAAATATTTTAAATTCTTTGGAGTTTTATTTAAGTCATTATACCTGAATATAAAGTCAAATACTGGGACAGCCGTGAAAGGCAGAGCATGATTTCTCAATTTGTTAATGCAAACCTGGTCTTCAAATAATTCATTTTAAATCACAGGAAGGAGAAATTAAAATTGAGAAGTTGCATGGGTGATTAGATTTACACACCTGATTAGATTAAATATGGCAATAATAATGGGACAAAACAAAACGATCTATCAGGAGATTCACTCTTTTTCAAAGCAGGGTTCCATTTTCTGTGAAATTTAAATTACCTGGGTAATTATTGCTATACTCAACCATTTGGCCTGAATAGGCAAAGCCTTTTTACAATGTAATCTCAGTTAACATAGCAGATGGCACCGGTTACCAATCCCATCAAGTTATCGTTTTCTCTGTCCCAATAATATTCGGGTAACTCCACCTTCCAAGTGCTCAGCAAATATTAATTCATCATTGCAAGCACTCCTAGGAGGGGGCAGAACATTTTAATAAATAAAGTATAGTCTAGAATAAATTACTTGAAAGCACCCGTGAAAGACAAGCAGAGAAACTAAAAAAAAAAAAAAAAATTAAATGACTTTATTAATTATGTGAAAGAAGGTAATATTGTTTTAGGAGTCACTCTCCCTTGAAGTAATTTCAGGAGGAACTCGTGGGAGTAAGGGGCCCATCACGGTTTTAAAATGTTTTGATTCCACTCTCTTTTCTCAGGTGAAGGAACCATTAGTAGGATTTCCATGGAGACGTGACTAAGTCCAGGCAAGGCACGAGCCTGCTGGCAGGTCCCAGCCGGCCCGCCTTCCCGGTCCCTGGGTCCGCCCCGGGCACTCCGGGGGCAGCGTGGCGGGGATCCCGGCCCGGAGCCCACCCAGGTCCTCGTCGGGGTTCCGCTCCCCTGTCCCCTGTCCCCTGTCCCCGGCTTCCTCCTTCCCCTCCGAGGCCGAGCGCGCCGTGTGCTGAGAAGCCTGGAGCCCTCCCTGGTCCTCTGGGCCTGTCTGGCTCCGGGTTGGAGGTGGATGGAGGTGGATGGAGGTGGATGGAGGTGGATGGAGGTGGTTGGAGGTGGATGGAGGTGGATGGAGGTGGGTGGAGGTGGGTGGAGGTGGGTGGAGGTGGGTGGAGGTGGATGGAGGTGGATGGAGGTGGATGGGGCGCGCTGTGACCCGGGGGACCGGCCGGCGGCTGCTGGGGGTGGGGGTGGGCAAGGCCCCGGAGGGCGGAGGCGCGACCCCTGCCGGCCGCCCTGGAAGAAGCGGAGGCCACCCTCTGGGGCCCCGGAGAACAGGGAAGGGTGTTCCACCCCGGGAAGGCGCCTGAGGTTTGCGGTTTCCCCATCACACACGTTTCCAACTGATGGAGCCTGGGTAAAAGTCCTGGGAGGCGAGGATCTGCGAAACTCTGCACGTCCTCTCTGAGGCAGTGACTCAGTTTGGGGAAACTTAAAAAATGCCAGCCCCTCCCTGGACGCTCACCGAGCTTTCTGATCCGTCCTGTAGACGGGTGTCGCGTGAGCACCGTTTGCGCCCCAGCAGGAGAGCTGTCACTGTGGGCAAACCTTACATCCCAGGAGCACGCTGAGTTTTATTCACCGTAACCTTGGTGTCTTTGTAGCAATAACTGACAAGAAAGAACACTTTATTTCTTTACTTATTCATCTTTCATTTCTTAAGAGGAAGGAGAAAGACGGGGGTATAAATCAAGAACATATTTTTTGGTATATTCCAGCCTTTTTCTTGCCCTGTTGGAGAAAGGGGCCCCTTTTGAAAAGATGCAATGAGATTCAGGTAAATTCACTGTTTCTTGGGTGGAGGAGATATTTCTATTTTCCTCAAAATATTTCCACTTTTGGTCACTCCTATACAGAGAGAAAGCCTAAGGGGCAGCTGGATTTCAGTTCCTCGAACCTATCTGTCTTCATTTAGGTTTTTGCCAGTTTTTTCTTTTCTTATAATAAAATACTCATGTCATCTCCATGATTCAGATAATAGCTTATTCAGTTGATAGCCTATCTCTGTCCACAAAGCATTTTAGGTAGTTTTTAAAACTACACATATAAAAGAGAACACAAATAAAATATAAGCATTAAGAACACTCAAGCTGTGGTGAGACTATGCATAATGGCTAAAATTGATTTGGCTCTGAGCTTCCTTGAGTTCCTTGGATGAAACGTACTCTCTGCTCGGAGCAAATACAGTCACGAGCTGTGTAATGCAGGGATATGCTCTGAGAAATGCATCATTAGGCAATTTCATCATGGTGCAAGACAACATAGAGTGCACTCACACAATGTAAATGGTATAACCTAAATTTGTGTACCTAATGGTACACACGTAGGATATATGGTATAGCCTATTGCTCCCAGACTACAAATTGGTACAGCATGTTACTGTCCTGAGTATGGTAGGCAACTATAACACGATGATAAGTATCTAAACAAAGAAAAGGTACAGTAAAAATATGGCATAAAAGATAAATGGTTCACCTGTATAGGGCCCTTTCCATGAACAGAACTTGCAGGACTACAAGTTGCTCTGGGTGAGTCAGTGAGTCAGTGAGTGGTGAGTGAATGTAAAGGCCTGGGACATTACTGTACGCTACTATGGACTTTATAAACACTGTACACTTAGGCTATACTAAATTAATCAAACAACATGAGATTAAATCAAACACAAGAGATAATTATGCAATAAAGAGATATGATAAATGAGATATACAAGGCTGCATATATGTGCATAACATTACATTGATGCTTTACAACAAGCTTTTATTGTTATAAGTGGAAAGAGTACACTCTAAAATAACAATAAAGAATGTAGTAGCCCTGGCCAGGTAGCTCAGTTGGTTAGAGTGTCATCCTGATATGCCAAGATTGCGGGTTCAATCCCCGGTCAGGGCATGTGTACGAATTAACCAATGGATACATAAATAAGTGGAACAACAAATCAATGTTTCTCTCTCTCTCTCTCTCTCTCTCTCTCTCTCTCTCAAATCAATAAAATAATTTTTTTTAAATGTCGTAAATGAATGGTGGTTACAAGAGGGAAAAGATGGTGGGGGAGAGCAAGGTGGGTAAAGGATGTCAAATATATGGTAATGGAAGGAAACTAGACTTGTGTGAGGAGCACACAAATTATATCCGTGTACACCTGAAAATTATATAATTATTAGCCAGTGTTTCCCTGATAGATTTAATTTATAAAATTGAAGTATACATTTTTAAGTATAGTATAGTAAATACATAAATTTATAACATAGTCACATTATTATCAAATATTATGTACTGCATATACTTATATGTGCTATACTTTTATATGACTGGCAGCACAGTAGGTTTGTTTACACCAGCATCACCACAAACATGTGAGTAATATGTTGCACTATGACTTTAAGACAGTTATGGCATCATTAGGCGATAGGAAATACTCAGCTCCATTATAATCTTATGGGATTACCATCATATATGCAGTCATAATGGGGCACATGATTATAGTAAAAAAATAAGAGGCACTTTGGTTTCTGTAAGGCCACTTTGTAAAATCCCTAACCTGCCACTAGAGGCTGCTCTTAATTCTTTTTTAAAATTGATTAACATGTTTAATAAAGCAAATAATTTTGCAGTATGGCACAAATGAAATCTTTCTAGAATTTAATAAACTTGTTATTCCAAGTAATTACTGTTATTTAGATTCAATGGTTTCATGATTGCAGAAAAGGAAGGGATGAGTTCAAATGGGCAGGAAGTAATCAGCTCTTGGTTTATTTTCCTTTGATGAGTTTACAATGGGATATTTGCATGCTTCCTCCAAGGATGTTATACCTTCTTGCTGGCTAAAACATCCAGGTCACAGCAAATCCAGGCACATGTCGAGACAGGCTGAATGATGTCATCCACAAATCCTCTCACTGCTGCAGGAAAAGGACTGGCAAACTTGTTGATATATTCTGCTTGAGCATCTTCCACATTCTCATGCCCTTTGAAAGTGATCTCCATAGAACCTTTCGCTCCCATGACTGCAATCTCTGCTGTGGGCCAGGTATAGTTGGTGTCACCACATAGGTGTTTGGAGCTCATGACAGCATAGGCACCACCATAGGCCTTCCTGGTGATGACTGTGACTTTGGGCACAGTTGCCTCAGCAAATGCGTAGAGAAGTTTGGCACCATGCTGGATGGTGCCCCTGTATTCCTGTGCTGTGCCAGGCAGAAAGCCAGGGACATCAACAAAAGTGATGAATGGAATGTCATTTTGTTTGTTTGTTTTTCTTTTAAAAAACATTTTTTATTGATTTCAGAAAGGAAGGTAAAGAGAGCAAGATAAACATCAATGATGAGAGAGAACCATTGCATGCCCTCCCCGCCCCCCCCGACTCACTGGGGATCGAGCCCACAACCTAGGCATGTGCCCTGACTGGGAATCAAACCATGACCTCTTGGTTCATAGGTCAATGCTCAACCACTGAGCCACACCAGCCAGGCCTGGAATGTTGAATGCATCACAGAATCGGACAAAACGAGCCCCTTTCACAGAAGAATTAATATCCAAGCACCCTGAAGCCACCTTCGGTTGGTTGCCAACAATTCCAACCATCCTCCTATTCCTTCTTGCAAAACCAGTAATGATGTTCTGGGCATAATTGGGCATGATCTCAAAAAATTCTCTCTCATCAGCAACAGAATGTATGATGTCCACCATGTTGAAGGCTGTGGTAGGTTCCAAAGGGACAATTGTGTTGAGCTCAGGAACAGGCAGTCACTGGGATCATGGCAGTCACGGATGGGAACCGGGTTCTGGCTACTGAGGGGCAGGTAATGGAAGAACTCCGGGAGATTGCACAGGGTGTCCACATCATTTTCCAAAGCTCTGTGAGCACACCTGACATGGTGGTGTGGGTCCTGGCACCACCTAGCTCCTCCTGCCTCACGTCCTCGTTGGTGACAGACTTCACAACATCAGGGCCAGCGATGAACAGGTAGGAGGTGTCCTTTGCCATGAACGTGAAGTGTGTTAGGGCTGGGGAGTAGTCAGCCCCACCAGCACACGGGCCCATGATGGGAGATATCGGAGGGGTGACTCCCAATACCATGACATTCCTCAGAAAGATGTCTGCGGAGTCGGCCAAAGACTCTACTCCCTCTTGGACCCGTGCTCCCCCAGAGTCATTCAGTCCAATCCCTGGAGCCCCATGTCATGGCCTGATCCATGCTTTTGCAGAACTTTTGGACATGTGCTCCTGACAGACTGCCTCCAAAAACGATAAAACCCTGACTGAAGACCTAAACCAATCTTCGGTTGATTCGGCCCTGTGTAGTGACAACCTTGTCTCCAGGAAACTTATTCTCATCAGCAGCCATTCCCCAATCTGCACATCTGTGTTCCACAAACATGTCACTCTCAACAAAACTGTCAGGGTCCAGCAAGAGAGGACCTGCTCTCTGGCCGTTAGCTTTCCTCGCTGGTGCTGCGCATCGATGAGGCGCTGGCCCTCTGTGCCCGCAGCGATGGGGACTGGAGACCCACTGGCTGCAGCCCCCCCAAACCCAGACTGCTCACCCCAGCGCACAGCCTTGCTCCAGCCGCCGGCCCCCAAGCGAGTTGCCTCCGCCATATTTCTGCTCTTAATTCTTTTTTTAAAAAAAATATGTATTTATTATTTTTAAAATATATTTTCATTTATTTCAAGAGAAGAAGGGAGATGGAGAGATAGAAACATCAATGATGAGAGAAGATCAGTCATCAGCTGCCTCCTTCACGCCCCACACCAAGGATTGAGCCCAAACGAGCATGTGCTCTGGCCAGGAATCTAACGGTGACCTCCTGGCTCATAGGCAGAGGCTCAACCACTGAGCCACACCAGCTGGGCTGCTCTTAAATCTTAATATGTGAAGGCTAATCTAGTGAAAGAGCTTTTTCCAAAGTCAGTAAGGAGCTGGAAATTACTTTGGAAATTGCATTGCTTTGCTATTTACATTTTGATGTTTTTTCCCCTCCATTTCTTTATTTCAAATTATTATTTTTGGTTTATATCAGTTCTGTTTTATGTTTTATTGATGGTATCTAAATAGAAGATGAAGGCACACTTACTTTTGACTTATGCTTTTGTATTTCAGCACTGGATGTAAGCCTGGGATGTTTTTCATTGTTGTTATCAAGTTTCTTTCTTTCTTTCTTTCTTTCTTTCTTTCTTTCTTTCTTTCTTTCTTTCTTTCTTTCTTTCTTCCTTCCTTCCTTCCTTCCTTCCTTCCTTCCTTCCTTCCTTCCTTCCTTCCTTCCTTTTTTTGCAGTTAGAAAGAAAACCTACTTTTTATTATTTATTAAGGCACAATTTGTGACCAAAATGCAGTGTCCATCACTTTTCCTATTCATTATAGTGAACTAAATGTTTTTTTTTCTTTTACCCACTCTCTTTTTAATAAAACAAGGGATATTCAAAAAGGACTTTTCCAATGGCACAATATAATTATATCTCAAATAAGTAAACACTAAGTGATTAAAGAGGGGAGCTGTGCTCCACCTTGTTGAAGGTAGAGTACCTGCATCAATTGTGTGGACTTCTGCACAAGAGACTTATAGACTCAATCCCATTTGTTAATTTACTTAATCATCTATTTTTTTAATTTTATTTTATTGTTTAAAGTATTACAAATAGTAGTACATATGTCTCCCTTTTTTCTCATTGACCTTCCCCCAGCCTCCCCACTCCCCCCCCCCCCCCGGCACATGCCCTCACCACCCTCCCTCCCCAGAGTCTTGTGTCCATTGGTTATGCCTATATGCATGCATACAAGTCCTTCGGTTGATCTCTTACCTCCCCCCCTCCCACCCCTAGCCCTCCCAGCATTCCCTCTGTAGTTTGACAATCTGTTTGATGCTTCACTGCCTCTGTATCTATTTTTGTTCATCAGTTTATAATGTTCTTTATTATCCATAAATGAGTGAGATCATGAGGTATTTTTCTTTCACTGACTGGCTTATTTCACTTAGCATAATGCTCTCCAGGTCCATCCATGCTGCTGTAAATGGTAAGAATTCCTTCTTTTTTTTAAAGCAGCATAGTATTCCATTGTGTAGATGTACCACAGTTTTCTAATCCATTCATCTGCTGATAGGCATTTAGGCTGTTTCCAAAACTTAGCTATTATAAATTGTGCTGCTATCACCATAGGGGTGCATATATCCTTTCTGATTGGTGTTTCTAGTTTCTTGGGATATATTCCTAGAAGTGGTATTACTGGGTCAAATGGAAGTTCCATTTTTTATTTTTTGAGGAAACACCATACTGTTTTCCACAGTGGCTGCACCAGTCTGCATTCCCAGAAAAAGTGCACAAGGGTTCCTTTTTCTCTGAATCCTCGCCAGCACTTGTCATTTGTTGATTTGTTAATGATAGCCATTCTGACAGGTGTGAGATGGTACCTCATTGTCATTTTTATTTGCATCTCTCAGATGATTAGTGACTTTAAGCATGTTTTCATATGTCTCTTGGCTTTCTGAATGTCTTCTTTCGAAAAGTGTCTATATAGGTCCTTTGCCCATTTTTTGATTGGATTGTTTATCTTTCTTTTGTTAAGTTGTATGAGTTCCCTGTAAATGTTGGAGATTAAACCCTTATCGGAGATAACATTGGCAAATGTGTCCTCCCACGCAGTGGGATTTCTTGTTTTGTTGATGGTTTCTTTTGCTGTGCAGAAGCTTTTTATTTTTATGTAGTCTCATTTGTTTATTTTCTCTTTAGTTTCCATTGTCCTAGGAGCTGTATCGGTAAAGATAGTGCTATGACAAATATCTGCTATTTTGCTGCCTATGGCTTCTTCTAAGATTTTTATGGTTTCCCATCTTTATCCATTTTGAGTTTATTTTTGTGTATGGTGGTCTAGTTCCATTTTTTGCAAGTATCTGTCCAGTTTTTCCCAACGCCATTTATTGAAGATACTGTCTTGTCTCCATTGTATGCTCTTGCCTCCTTTGTCAAATATTAATTGAGCATACTGGCTTGTGTCGATATCTGGGTTCTCTGTTCTGTTCCACTGGTCTATATGTCTGTTCTGGTGCCAGTACCAGGCAGTTTTGAGAACAGTGACTTTGTAGTATAGCTTAATATCTGGTATTGTGATCCCTCCAACATTGTTCTTCTTTCTCAAGATTGCTGCAGCTATTTGGGGTCTTTTTTTTTTATTCCAGATGAATTTTTGGAGAATTTGTTCTAGGTCTTTGAAGTATGCTGTTGGTATTTTAATGGAGATTGCGTTGAATTTATAGATTGCTTTGGGTAGTATGGACATTTTAATGATGTTGGTTCTACCAATCCATGAACATGGTATATTCTTCTATTTGTTCATGTCTTCTTCTATCTCTCTCTTTCTCTCTCTCTCTCTCTTTTTTTTTTTTTTTTTAGCATCCTGAAATGTTCTGAGTATAGGTTCTTTGTCTCCTTGGTTAAGTTTATTCCTGGGTATATTAAATTTTTTTGTTGCAATGGTAAATGGGATTGCTATTTTAATTTCTCTTTCTGTGAGTTCATTATTGGTGTATAGATTAATCATCTATTTATATCAGTGTGACTCGTGGATATTTTTTAATACTTGGGTTATAATTCAGCACTTCCTCATTTATCACAGCAGTCCCGCTTTGGCCATTGGAGCTCTTTCTGATGGCTCCTGTGTCCCTCTGACAGACCTCCATAATTGTGAGGTTTTGTTTTGTTTCTCAGCACTTCCTTCCTTTCTCACGCCCATAAGATGCTCCAGGCTCATTTTGTATATTTACAGCCCCAGTCCTAGAATCAGTCATTTTCCCAAGGAGTCCTGGTTTAGTTTGTTGGAGAATAGTTTTAGAAACCAACATATGGGTGCTAAATATGCTCAATACTACTTGGGTGTTATTGCTTCTAGTTTTTGTCAGCTGATAGAGCAAGGAAATATATGTGTGCACATTGATCTCTCTGTATACACATGTCTATATGTATCTCTATATGAAACCATCTGTGATTATATTAAAATACTAGAGGCCCAGTGCATGATTTAATCATGCACCTGGTGCACCAGCGGGCTGGCTGTCCGCCGGTGCACCAGGCCTTCCGAAAGCCTCCTGCGCGGCGGAGGCTTTCGAAAGGCCTTGTGCCGGAGCAGACAGCCGGCCAGCTCCCCTGCTTTGGCTTTTGATCGCGGGGGAGCTGGCCGGCTGTCTGCTGGTGCACCAGGCCTTCCGAAAGCCTCCGGCGCAGCCATGGCACAGACGCTGAGCTCAGCGTCCTGCTGCCCCAATCAGCTACCCCAGCCACCCTGAGTCCCGCCCCTTGCGCCTCCTGCTGGCCCAATTGTGGGCGTAGTGGAGTGATGGTAATTTACATATTACCATTTTATTATGTAGGATACATGCATCCACACTGATGTCTCAAATTTTAATCCATCATCACAGGGATTTTTCTAGCTTCCCTCCCTTGCTTATCTCTAATCTTCCATTCCAATAGTGAAAACCCTGGTTTCCCCCATCCGCCATCCATGTGCTTGATTGTTCAATTCTACCACACATGTGTAGCAGTATTAGAATTGTTAACCATAGCTGAAACTGGTTTGGCTCAGTGGATAGATCGTCGGCCTGCAGACTGAAAGGTTCCAGGTTCGATTCCGGTCAAGGGCATGTACATTGGTTGCGGGCACATCCCCGGTAGGGGGTGTGCAGGAGGCAGCTGGTCAATGTTTCTCTCTCATCGATGTTTCTAGCTCTCTATCCCTCTCCTTTCCTCTCTGTAAGAAATCAATAAAATATATTTTTAAAAAAAGAATTGTTAACCATAACTCTTTTGAGAAAAAACTACATCAACTAAAGTACTGAGCTTATGTATTGTTTATTCTGCTCTTAGTCTCATAGACTCCACTAATTTTCAGTTACAGAGGTCAGCTCCTTTTCCTATAGCCCATTCAGTGATGCTATAAATTGTTTTAGTCACATTCTGTATTCTGGATCTTTTGTGTCGTAAATCAGCGAGTGAGATACAAGACGCCTTAATGAGCCAATTAATTAGGAATCATTTATTGTATGCAGCCCAGAGGGAAGTGTTTCTTCCAAATTTCTGAGTGAAGTCACACAGGAAGTTTCCCATATTTATACCTTTTGAGCTTCTTTGTCTGCAGATTTTACAAAGAGCTCTGTGTGGATTATTGTTACAGTCAGTTGTAACCTTGAATACATAATGAGTTAGTACTTGGCATAAGAATATGGGAATTATTATCAGTATTAGTCTATATTAGTCTATTACATTAGATGGCTAGCTTGCAAGGTCAGACAGTTAAGTTTATCTTTTTCTATTATTCAAACTAAAAACAAAGTCATTTTATAGAATAAGAGACTATCTTAAAGTGACAGAGCTTACAATGACAGAGTTTATAGGACAAGGGACTATCTAACAATAGCAGAGAATTTCAAACAACAGTTTTTATACAAGATGGAGGTTACTTTGCTTCAGATCCTCTAACATCTTAAATTATTTTTTTTTCTAATTTGCACATGTTAATGTTTATCTTTGTGCTGTAAAATTCTTTGCGTTTTGACAAATGCAAGAGACTGGACTTTAGATACAGAGTTTGAAGGCACCCCTATATATATGACATTTAAAGCCATGCAGTGTTGGAGCCCTAGGCATAACAGGTGGAATGAAAAACAGGAACACAGGAGAGAAACCAAGATGGCGGCAAACCAAGATGTTGCTGCCTCGCACAACCACTTCAAAACTACAACTAAAAGACAAAATGGACATCATCCAGAACCACAGGAAGGCTAGCTAAGGGGAAATTCTACAACTAGAAGGGAAGAGAAAAGCACACAGAGACTCAGAGGAGCTGCGGAAGTAAAGTGCAGAGGTACAGAGGCGCGCGCGCAGAGAGGGCTGGCAACTGAGGATGCAGCTGGCTTTTTCAATCAGCAGGGAGACACAAGCTCTGGACTGCTTGAACTCCAGTTCCAGGTAAGATTTTGGGAACCCAGACTCATATGTAGAGAAACTGGATTGTCTGGCTCTGGGCGGAACTCAAGGGCGGCTTTCTCTCAGAGGTGCTTGCAGCGATTACCGGGAACACTGAGACCGGGGCGCCTCTTAGGGCAGGGCTGACAAGAAGCCATTGCTGTTTGCTCTGCCCTGAGACTCCGCCCCACCCCAGCTGTGCACAGAGGCTTTTGCATATGAATGGCCTGGTCCTTTGAAATCTAAACTTACCTAAGAAACTGCAGCTGAGCCAGAGAGACCCAGAACATCCAAAAGAAGGCCCAAGGCCCCATAGCAGTTTGCATTCCTTCACAGCTGGGACTCATCTGGGCACCTCCAAACCCAAACAAAGAAGAGGAATCTGCAGATCTCTCCATAGCTCTTGCTGGGTGGCCTCAGGCAGAGGCTAAATTAGCACCTCCTTGGAGATCCAAGAGCCAGTGTACCCATGGGTCAGAGTAGGACCATCCAGATTACAACTCCTCAGATCCATAAGAGACACACTCAGGGGGCAGACTCAGTGAGCACCAAAGCCCCACTGAAGCAAGTCTTGCCTCATACGGGTGTCTCCAGCACAGAAGTTCTCCCATCGTAGACACAGCTGAGCCTCACAGCCAATTGGCCTGGAGGTCAATTCCTCCCAGTGATACCAACAACAATCAAGGCTTAACTACAACAAGACTGTGCACACAGCCCACAAAGGGGTGCACCAAGAGTGTCCACCTCAGTTAACTGGGGCGGCTGAGCCACTGGGCCCTATAGGACACCTAGCACACAAAGCCACTCTATCAACACAGGGAAGGAACCAAAATGCAGAGACAAAGAGACAGGTCACAAATGAAAGAAATGGAAAAAAGCAAATGACTGGATATAGAGTTTAAAACCACGGTTATAAGGTTTTTCAAGAATTTTCTAGAAAAGGCCGATAAATTTAGTGAGACCCTCGAGGATATGAAAAAGGACCAACTAGAAATTAAGCATACACTGACTGAAATAAAGAATAATATACAGAGATCCAACAGCAGACTAGAGGATCACAAGAATCAAGTCAAAGATTTGAAATACAAAGAAGCAAAAAAAACACTCAACCAGAAAAGCAAAAAGAAAAAGAATCCAAAAATATGAAGATAGTGCAAGGAGCCTCTGGGACAACTTCAAGCGTACCAACATCAGAATTATGGGGGTGCCAGAAGAAGAGAGAGAGAGCAAGATACTGAAAATCTATTTGAAGAAATAATGACTGAAAACTTCCCCCACCTGGTGAAAGAAATAGACTTAGAAGTCCAGGAAGCACACAGAACCCCAAACAAAAGGAATCCAAAGAGGACCACACCAAGAGACATCATAATTAAAATGCCAAGAGCAAAAGACAAAGAGAGAATATTAAAAGCAGCAAGAGAAAAACAGTTAGTTACCTACAAGGGAGCACCCATACGATTGTCAGCTGTTTTCTCAACAGAAACTATGCAGGCCAGATGGGAGTGGCAAGAAATATTTAAAGTGATGAATAGCAAGAACCTACAACCAAGATTACTCTACCCAGCAAAGCTATCATTCAGAATTGAAGGTCAGATAAAGAGCTTCACAGATAAGAAAAAGCTAAAGGAGTTCATCACTGCTAAACCAGTATTATATGAAATACTGAAAGGTATTCTTTAAGAAGTGGAAGAAGAAGAAAAAGGTAAAGATAAAAATTATGAACAACAAATACATATCTATCAACAAGTGAATCTAAAAATCAAGTGAATAAAAAATCTGATGAACAGAATAATCTGGCGAATATAATAGAATCAGGGGCATAGAAAATGAGTGGACTGACAGACAATCCTTGGGGCGGGGGAAGAGGTGTGGGGGGTGCAGGAAGAGACTGGACAAAAATCATACACCTATTGATGAGGACAGTGGGGTGGTAAGGGCATGGGGTCGGGTGGGAACTGGGTGGAGGGGAGCTATGGGGGGAAAAATGAGGAACAACCATAATAATCTGAACAATAAAGATTTAATTAAAAAAAGAAAAACAGGAACACAAATCCTGGGAACCATCAATATTTAATGGTCAGGTGAAGGAAGAGAAATGAGTAAAAGAGAATGAGGAACAGTAGTTGGAGATGTATGAGAGGCAGCTCTAAAGACGCCAGGGAGGAGACTGTCAAGGAAAGAGTTAAAGGTTGAGTTGTGTTCTCCCTCCCAAATTCATATACTGAAATCCTACCCCCCCTCCCATTCTTCAGGATGTGACCTTATTTAGAGATAGTCTTTACAGAGATAATCAAGTTCTAGGGAGATCATTAAGGTGGGCCCTGATCTAATATGACTGGTGTCCTTATAAAAAGGGGAAATTTGGACACAGAGACACATACATGGAGAGTGCCCTGTGAACGAGGATAGCTGTCTACGTCACGGATAGAGAGCTGGACCAGATCCTTCTTCTTCAGCCCTCAGAAGGAAACATCTCTGCAGACAGTATGATTCAGCTGTCTAGGCTTCACAACTGTGAGACAATACATGCCTATGTGTAAGCCACCCCATTTGTAATACTTCGTTGTGACAGTGTTCACACACTAATACAGAAGGAGGGTCAGTTATCTTGGTTAAGGACCATTCAGTTAAGAGAAGGAATGAAAAACTGCCCATTGACTTAGTGATGAATAGATCAATGGTGTGTTAGCAAGATTGATTTCAGATGCAGAAATCATATTGGGGTGAACTGAGGAGTAAAGGCTAGGTGACCAAGTGAAGACTAATCATAGATTTTGCTTTAAATAAAATTGGTGATGCAAGGAAGAAAGGCCGTTGGCTAAGGCTCTCATCACTTGAGATTGCCTGCATAATTGTACTTGATTCTGTTGCTATTTCTATCCACCTTGCATTAAAAAAAAAATCAAATTAGTATTTCAAAGTCTTTGTTTTCAGTATACTATTTCTCTATTCAAAGATTTTAGTAGTTCTTTTATGACTTTGTTAAGTTAAATTTGCTCTGTGGAGCATAGGGTGCCGTATAATGAGTTGCAGTTCAACAACAGACCAGAAGAGAAATTGAAATAGAAAACTTTGTTACTCACAGGGTTACACCACACGCTTTGAGGGGCCCAGAGGGAAGATCAAGGTAAAGACAGAGAGAGGCAACACCTGGGGAACACGCTCTATTAGGTTTGTTAGGATCCTGGGCTAGGGTGGAATTAGCCAATTCAAACTAAAAGGGCAGGGTTTAGGTAAGCCCCACAGGGGTCTTATCTAAGGGGTACACAAGGTGAAAGTCCTGGGAGGCAGGGGAGACTGTTGATCACAAGGCTTTGGGGAAGACATATTGGGAACTGGCATTTTCTTGTGACTCTGCAGGCTGTTGTCTAGGGTGTGCACTTGCATGAGGGAGCTAGTGTCAGATTAAGGCTCCCACAGGCCCTTCAGCCAAACCTAATGGAGGCCGAGGCAGCAATATAATGGAGTAACTAACTTAGCTGAGCACTCTAGACACTTTCCTTAAGTAAAGGTTAAACCCTCAGGTTAACTTTCAAGATTTCACATAATCTGGACCCTCTTATATAAGTTCAGGTTTGCTTTTCACCATTGGGATCCTATGTTCTGACCCTGGTTCTCACTGGGGCAGGAGGAGGTTCATTTGTTTTTCACCTGGCCCTGGAGGATCAATGATTGATTGCCTTTGTTTAGATGATAATGGCTTTTACATTGATCTCAGTAACTAGGGCGATTATTTATTTTTTATCTCTCCATTTTAAAGTGGAGAAAAAAATTGTCCATGCAAATATTGGAAGACAAATTAGAAGATTCCTTCCCTTCATATGTTGATATGTGATAAAATTATGATGTCTCTTATCTTTCATTCCTTTTCAACTAAAGAGCTTCCCTTTCTCTCTCCTTCTTCCTTCCCTTTCTCCTACTTCTTTTCTTCCCTAATTTTTTTCTTCCTTTCTTCTATCCAATAATAATTGTTGACCCTTTCAATTAGCCTTGACAATTTATTTTCCATAACATTCTACCCTAGCCACATAACTTGGGGAGAGGGAGGGGGAATGTGAAGGAACACTGTATTGGGGCTCTTTTCATTGAACATAAGAGAAACTCAATTTAAACTAATTTAAATGTAGAGAAGATTTATAGATTCATGTATTTCAAAGATCTAGTATATTTCAAAGGCAGCTAGATTCAGGGGCTCAAATAATGTAGGCCGGACTCTATGCTTCCTCTCTTAACTCTGCTTATTTCTACTTGGCTTCTCCATGTGGAGAAATCAGACCCAAGGATCTACTAGCTTAGCAACCCCAGCAGAAAGAGACCTTCTCTTCTTTAATACCCATGTGTCTGAACCCAAGAACACATTAATTTGCTCTGTTTGGATTGAGTGGTCACTAGAGCTTACCACTGTGCTCCTGGGGAAGGGGATGGGTACTATGGTGGGTTGGATGGAAGGTGGGGAAATGAAGCATTGTGACTTTTAATCCAGTCACTATCACATGGAGTCCTGATGAAGAAAAATTTAACTTAAGAACCAGCTTCATCTTTGAATGAAAATGTAAGGATCTTTTCTTTTTAAATATATATATTATTGATTTTAGAAAGAAAGGGAGAGAGAGAGAAACATTAATGATGAGAGAGAATCATTGATTAGCTGTCTCCTGTACACCCCCTACTGGGGATTGAGCCCACAACCCAGGTATGTGTCCTGACTGGGAATTGAACCATGACTTCCTGGTAAATAGGTTGAGGCTCAACCCTAGAGCCACACCAGCCGAGCTGTAAGGATCTTTTGAATTAAGAAGGCAAATTCTTGAATCTGAAAGTAAAAATAATTTTAAAGGGACAAATTTCTGCATCTTGGCAAAATGAAAATTGTCACCATCTATTGCAGAAAATATAAGCCTTCACATGAGCCAGCACTACCCTGCGATTTTGTTTAGTGAGGCTTCCAAGAAGGAAGACAACTCTTTAATAGCTTTATTGAGATTTAGCTCCTACATCTTAAAACTCACCCCTTTAAAGTATTGCAGTACAGTGTTGTTGCTGTTTTGTATGTTTATAGGGTTGTGAAACCATCACCATGATCTAATATTAGAACATTTTCATCACCTCAAAAAGACAGCATTGCAGTCACCTTACACATCCCTTCCCCAAGCCCCTGGCAACCACTTACCCACTTTGTATCTCTATACATTTGCCTATTCAGGACATTTCATATCCACCTGAGTATATTTTTCTTTTCTTTTCTTTTTTAAAAATATATTTTTATTGATTTCAGAGAGAAAGGGAGAGGGAGAGAGAAATAGAAACATCAATGATGAGAGAGAATCATTGATTGGCTGTCTCCCACATGCCCCACAATGGGATTAAGCCTGAAACCTGGGAATGTGTCCTTGACCGGAATTGAACCTGGGACCCTTCAGTCTGCAGGATGACACTCTATCCACTGAGCTAAACCGGCTAGGGCACCCGAGTATATTTTTCCATTGCCTTTTAGAGAAAATAGAAGGGAGGGAGAAGGGAGGGAGGGAGGGAGAGAGGGAGGGAGGGAGGGAGGAAGAGAGAGAGAGAGAGAGAGAGAGAGAGAGAGAGAGAGAGAGAGAGACATTGACTGCTTGTTTCTTGCATGAGCCCTGACTGGTACTGGGATAGAAACTGCAACCCAGGTATATGCCCTTGACTGAGAATTGAACCCAATACCCCTTGGTGTGTGGCCGATGCTCTAACCACTTAGCAGCACTGGCCAGGGCTACATTTAACATTTGAGGGAATGGGGAGGTCAACTTTGAAGGTTTATTGGTGGTGCAGTCTACTGTGCCCCTGTATTCCAACACAAAAAGGAACACACTGCTCCAGCTCCCTTTCCTTCACTGCAAGGAATAATATGTTCCAAATGCTGCCTGCCATAACTTCTTCCATATTCTAAATATTGTCAGGTCCTGAGTGAACTCTCCGAAGGTCAGTCCAGTCCTTCAGTCTGTTCCAAACAAAGGATCCAGCTTGCAGCTTTTTCTGTGCTCAGGACAATGGGCAGGAAAGCAGCCCGGGGGAAATCTATATATATAAAAAACGCTAAGCAACTGTCTGACCGGTAGCTATGACGTGCACTGACCACCAGGGGGCAAACGCTCAACACAGGAGCTGCTGAGCTGCAGTGACTTGGCAGTGGTGGTTCTCGGGTGATGCACCCTGGAACCAGAGAGGAGGGAGCCCGATTCCAGGGTATGTCACCCAAGAACTGCACTCTGGCAATCCAGGACCCCTCGGGGGATGTTGGAGAGCCAGTTTCAGCCCGATCCCCGCAGGCCAGCCCAAGGGACCCCACCTGCCGGAGGGACCCACTCACTCTGCAGACGCCCTTCGAGTCACGGTGCCCCAGGTACAGCTGGTGGGGAGGCACCACGGGAGGTTGGCTCCAAGGTGTGTCTGGCCGTCTCACCCAGTCCCACCTTGCCGGCCACCTTTAATTACTTTCAATGTGCACAAATCCATGCTATAAAGCTATGGATTCGGTCACTAATAAAGCTATAAAGCACAACAAAATCTGTAGTTTCACTTGTATCCTCCAGGGGTCAGTTCAGGAAGTACACTAGATATTCCAAGCAGAAAAGGGAACATCTAGGGAATTAGTGAATTATTCAGGGAATTAGACACTTACATATCATTGAAAGGCCTGGAGAAATAGAAGTTCCAGAGTCAGTGCCAAGCTTCTAGTTTCAAGGCTGCATATCACCACTTTTCTGACCCAGAAATCAAAAACACCTCATGTTATCCAGGAGCGAGGAGACTACTGGTGTCACATCAGAGCACCCTGCACCACAGATGGTGGCTATGCAAGAACACAGAATTCAGAGGCTGCCAACGCATGTCTACCCCAGAGTCTGCTTTCCCCTGCACTGTCCTTGAAAGTGTTCTCATATTATCCTTCTCTTCTTTCCTTCCAAATCTCACACAAGTGCATAACATTGGCAAAACATAGATCCAGCCTGGCAATACAGGAGGACAGGGACATAGGTGATAGAAATGATAGTCCTGTGACAGTGGGCAATATTTTGCATGTCTTTAAATCTATCTAAATTGTCATCAGATCATAAATGTTTTATTTATGTAGATGGCAAATATGAATATTTACAGACTCTCCAGTGGAGTATCAGGACAAATATTGTCAATTGCTGGAGTTAGTCACTGCCTTCCTGCATTCTCCGTGCCCCATTTGTCTCATCCTACTCCATTACTTCCCTGACTCAATTTTTCCAATTTTTCTTTCGATTGTCTTCTAAATTCACTCATAAATCTAGGACAACCAGTACCTAAAACAAGGCTTGTAATATAATAGATACTTTATACATTTTAGTTATTTGAATGAGTACTTATCCAGTATTCTCTTCATTATCATTCTTTTCACCAAGCTTCTTTCTCTCTCACTGGTTCTTCTGTTGTTTTTTTAAAATATATTTTTATTAATTTTAGAGAGGAAGGGAGAAGGAGAGAGGGACAGAAACATCAATGATGAAAGAAAAGCATTGATCGGCTGCCTCCTGCACACCCTGTACTGAGGATCGAGTCTGCAACCCGGGCATGTGCCCCTCACTGGAATCTAACCCGAGAACCCTCAGTCCACAGGCTGACGCTTTATCCACTGAGCCAAACCGGCTAGGGCTGGTTCTTCTGTAAAGATAACTCCAGGCAGGCCCGGTCAATGTGGCTCAGTGGCTGAGTGCTGACCCCTGAGCCAGGAGGTCACAGTTTGATTTCTGGTCAGGGCACATGCCAGGGTTGCAGGCTCAATCCCCAGTAGGAGGCATGCAGGAGGCAGCTGATCAATTATTCTCTCTCAATCATTGATGTTTCTCTCTCTCCTTCTTCTTTCCTCTCTGAAATCATTAAAAATGTATTTTGGAAAAAAAAAAACTCCAGGCAGAATTGCTCTCAGTCAGCAGCATTCTCCTTACCTGCCATGTAGCATGGCTAAATAATGCCTTGCAGCATCTAGTCACAAGTTTGAGATTGGGCAGTGATTTTCACCTGGGGTGATTTGGCGTCCTAGATCTAGAGGACATTTAGCAATGTCTGGAGACATTTTTGGTTGGGGGAGGTGCTAGTGGCAGCTAGAGGATAGAGGTCAGGGATGTGGGAAGGCAATCCTCCTCCATGTGCAGGCTCGCCCTCCACAACAAAGAATTAATAAGCCCCAACAGTCAAAGCGAGAAACCCTTATTTAGAGTATGGAAGAAGAAGTGGGGACGGGAGGAAAAAATATGGATGCAGAAGGAGAGGAGTAAAGATGAGATCCAGCAGGGGTCGGCAAGCTGTTTCTGTAAAAGACCCAGAGGGTAAGTATTTTAGGCTTTGCAGACCAGAAGATTTCTACTGTGACCACTCAGCACTGCTGTTGTAGCAGGAAACTAGCGGGGGGCAGTACATAAATGAATTCGTGTGGCTGTGTTCCAATAAACTTGGAGGACACTGACATTTGAATTTGGTATAGTTTTCACATGCTATGAACTATTATTTTTCTCTTGATTGTGTTTCAACCATTTTAAAATATAAAAACAATTTTTAGCTCGCAGGTCTTACAAAGATAAGCATGCACAGTTTGCTAACCCCTGGTAGAGGAAGGAGGAGGAGTAAGAACTGGAAATAAATAAATCTGGTATTTATATTAGGCAGGTGAGGCTAGATGATGCTGAGGTACCAGGCAACCTCAAAATTTCAGTGAGTTGCAATGACAAAGGTACGTCTCCCTCGCCATGCGTGTGCACTGCACTGGTGAAATCCTGTTCCATGCTGTTTTCATTCTGAATTCAGGCTAAACGAGCACCCTCTATCTGGAGCATTGCTGGATCTTGGGGCAGAAGGAAAACATAGAACATGGCAAGCCAGGTGCTGGCTCTGAACTCTCCTGCCTGAAATCGACATATTTCACTTTCCCTCCTATTTCACTAGCCAGAGCACGTCACATACCCATGCTGGCCTTCAACCAGGTCCTCGTGAGCAGAGTGATGATTTGTGAACAATAACAGTCTGACACATTGCCTCTCCTAAGTGCCTGCAGTTGCTTAGGCTTGGTTATTTCTGAACCAAGTTTATGATATTCTCCAAACTAGTGTCTGAAGTGGGGGCTGGGGGACATCATAATGGTAACAATAATAACATCTGTCAAAAGTTCAGAAACAGCTGGAGTATAACCAATGAACCACCGAAGTGGTAATTAGTAAAAATGTATTGTGCACACACCAAATAGTTCAAGAACAGGGAGCACTCAAACCCAAACATGGAATGAGGTTTAGGGGTTTATTGTTATAAAGCAGCTTATTCAGTGAGAAGACAGTGTCTATTTTTCAGTGATGGGTTATATTAGAATTTTCTTACATGATAGGGAATTGGTTAGTGGTTACCTCCAATCAACCTTGGGAAACACTGTTTAGTTTATGATTCCCAGAGGTATAAACAAGAAACGACCCAGGTCAAGTTAGTCTTGAAAACAAAGGTAAATTAAGCTTTGTTTATATGACTAACCTGGTTTTGTCTGCTCAGGGAGTTTTCAAGGCTGGCCTCTGTTTTTTATGTTAACATATCTAATGTTCATTGAATGGTTGTTTTCTATACCTGCATCCCCTCCATGCATTTTTGCATTTAATTCTCAGAGTAACTCATTGAGGTAGTTATTATTTCTATCCCCACTTTATAGATGAGGAAACTGAATAAACAGATTAAGGGCACTGGACTGCCAAATAGCTGAAATTCAAATCCAGATCACTCTCGTTTTACTTTTTAAATATATTTTTATTGATTTCAGAGAGGAAGGGAGAGGGAGAGAGAGAAACATCAATGATGAGAGAGAATCATTGATCGGCTGCCTCCTGCATGCCCCCAACTGGGGATTAAGCCCACAACCCGGGCATGTGCCCTTGACTGGAATTGAACCTGGGACCCTTCAGTCCACAGTCCGATGCTCTATCCACTGAGCTAAACCAGCTAGGGCAGTGGTCGGCAAACTCATTAGTCAACAGAGCCAAATATCAACAGTACAACGATTGAAATTTGAGAGCCAAATTTTTTAAACTTAAACTTCTTCTAATGCCACTTCTTCAAAACAGACTCGCCCAGGCCGTGGTATTTTGTGGAAGAACCACACTCAAGGGGCCAAAGAGCCACAGTTTGCCGACCACGGAGCTAGGGCAATCACTCTCATTTTAATGTGTGTGTTCTACTCTAACATAGTGGTTAAGAACATAGGCTCTGGTGATAAACTCCCTATGCTCAAATCCCAGCTGGTGCCAGTGACTACTTTTATGACCTCGGGCAAGTTCTGTAACTTCTCTCTGTTTCTGCATCTGTAAATTAGAGGTAGTAACAGTACCACCTCATGGGTTTTTTGTAAAGTTTAAATATAAAAATTAATGCATGTGGAGCGCTAGTGTTTAGAACAGAACCTGGTAAATTAAAAGTAGTGCTTGTGCCCTGGATGGTTTGCTCAGTGGTTAAACCATCTGCCTGCAGACTAAAGGGTCCCAGGTTTGATTACCGTCAAGGGCACATGCCCAGGTTGCGGGCTCCATCCCCAGTAGAGGCAGTGCAGGAGGCAGTCGATCAATGATTCTCTCTCATCATTGATGTTTCTATCTCTCTCCTTCTCCCTTCCTCTCTGAAACCAATAAAAAATAAATTAAAAAAAAGAAGTGCTTGCTAGTATTGTTATTTAGCAATGTTTTGGAAAACTCCATTGATAATTCTACTCCCCTTCCTTTAAAATATATATATATATATATATATATATATATATATATATATATATATATGTATATAATTGTTTTTTTACAGAGAGGAAGGGAGAGGGATAGAGAGTTAGAAACATCAATGAGAGAGAAACATCGATCAGCTGCCTCCTGCACACCCCCTACTGGGGATGTGCCTGCAAGCAAGGTGCATGTCCTTGACTGGAATCAAACCTGGGACCCTCCAGTCGGCAGGCCGACGCTCTATCCACTGAGCCAAACCGGTTAGGGCAAACCCTTCCTTTTGTTTCTTCCTTATTCCTAACCTCCTTTGAGAATTACTGTTCTGGATATTTATCTATTTCTGGACTAATACTTCACCAGCTTGGAAGGTGAACTGTAGGAGTGCCATTGCCTTCAACCCCACTGTATATCTCTGTTTCCCAGACCTTCCTTGCTTGTCATATTTACATTCATCATTTATTATGTCAAGTTCTGGCTTATTTTATGTGGGTGCATAGCAATGATCTGAAACACAGGAGTAGGCTGCCTAGAGTGAAGGTAGTATCACTGGCCCTGCTTCTTGCTATATGACCTTGCTGATCATTTTTTCCAGTTACATTTTTAAAGTTGATGGTTTTACTGTAGTTTAACTTTGGAAACAACGTACTAATTTTTCCCCCTGTGAAAATTGTGGCAAAACCAAGTTAGTACAGTAGCAAGTTGTGCTTGGCACAGGTCTATTGGTCATCAGCCTTTTATTTTATTTTCTAAGAATTTTTAAATTGATTTTTTTAGAGAGAGAGGAAAGAAGAGGAACAGAGTGAGAAACATTGATGTGAGAGCAGAACATCAATTGAACTGCCTCCTGCACACCTGCTACCAGGGATAGAGCCCTCAACCTGGGTATGTACCCTGACAGGGAATTGAACTGGCAACCTTTTGGTGCCCAGGAAGATACCCAGCCAACTGAACCACACCGGCCAGGGCTGGTCATCAACACTTTGAAAACCAGATACCGTTTGAGAAAGGCTTGATGGGCCGGTGGAGTAATTATGGCAAAGTGTGCAGAGCTCTTTCCGTCGGTAAAGAGAACTAACCAGTTCATTCTCAATTTTAGTGCTTAAAATAAAATGAAACAGATTGACTTGTAGACAAGTTGAAATCTTTTTTACTTATCATCTGATATTTTTTCTTTAAAAATTAATTTCTTACATAAAGCAGAAAGATAAGCCATCCCACTTCTCTATTTGCATACTTGAAACAATACATACACTTCAAGTGCTGGTTTGGATTGTGGTTAATTTGAAGTTAGAGTTTAAATCCCCATGAGCACACTGATGATTTATGGTGCTGATGTGTGTTTTTTTTCCTTCTGAAGTAATTTAAAATAATATTTTTAAAGTTTTGGTCTGGAAATCTCTTCCTTTTTATTATTTTATTTCTTCCCAGTCTATATTTGAATATTTCAATTTAGCTGTGTGGATTGAGGAATGATAAGAGACAGCAGTAAGAAAGTTTGAGAGAACTCGATTAGGGCATATTATTATGTAAATAAAGTCAAAGCTAAGATTTTGATAGTTTTCCTGTGCTTCAATTACCATCAAGCCAATCTTAGATTATCTTATACTTCTGAAGGTTCCAATAAATTTAGATTTTCTAGAGATAGCAGATTGGATCATAGTAATTTAACCATCTTTTCTGCTTATTGGACTTAAATTGTGGATCAACTAGGCATCAAGTACCATATTAAACATAACTGATGTCTTTAATCAAGTTACGGATATAAATTTGATCCGTGCTATTCTGTATGGATTAGGATAGGGGTTTATACATAAATGTTACTATAAGAAGATGTATCTTCCGATATGCAGAGTCATGCTGGAGATATCCATGAGTTTCCTCATTTTCACACTTAGATTGTTAGGTTAGGTTGAAACTAAATTCTAATTCCATGTAGTTTTATAGAACAATCGGCCTTTGCTTCTTCCTGACCAGTTTCCAATTATTTCGCCCTTTTCCTCTAAAATCCATGGAGCAGAGTTAAGCACTATCTTCCCTGTAATTTCATAGCATATTTGAGGGAGCTCTGCAGAGAATGGGACAAGTTGATACAGCAGTAAGCATGAAAAAGGCCGAGTTCTTGAATCATAGTTGCATTGTGCTAAATTATTTGGGGAGCAATGCAGCTGTTATTATTCAAGAGTAAAGTGACACAGCAAAACAACATATTTTTTTTCAAGGTAATCATTCAGATTTATTTTAAAAAGGAGAGGAGGGTTCTCGTTGATTTTATAAGAGCAACGGCAACAGTCAGCCATTTCTTTGGCTAATTCATACAATTCTTAAGTAAAATTTAAGCCCAGTTACTTTGGTAGGATTTAAAGGAATAAGACATATGTGAATAAAATGGTATTAGATCTGTATAATTCTGAATCATAAGATGAAGTTTAAGATGGTAATATTGGTCCCTCAAATACTGGTATTCAAACTTTAAAAATCAATCAAGAGAAAAGATTAGTGGTGTTTCTTTGGCACTAAAAATGTAAAGCTAAGACCAAATTGTTCTATTTTCACAGACTTAAGATACAAAGAATGATATTTAAAGACATTTAAAATGGCTATTAAATTCTCTTCCATTGGTAAAGAATCTCCTATGAAGTACACTTAGAAGAAATCCCTGAGTACATTCCTTAGCGAAAGCAGTATCTGTGTATAAGGTTCCCTCCACAGTGCTTGCAAATTGGGTCACCGAATGCTTAATATAGTAGAAACAAGACATTTACAGGATTAAAATGATGTTTGAACACCTTATCCACTCCTGGGTAATTCCAAAAACCATTCGCTTATACTCTTTCTATTTTGCTTTAGCCATTCAATATTGTTTTTCACTGTTTCCAGCGCTTGCTCCCTAGGTTTCTCTCCTGCTCCAGCTTCTGGATATTTTTTGAAGAAACTCTCCATCTATAAAAGAGAGGGAAATAATTAAGGAAATCATTTTAAGCACAACTATTCTTCTAGAATTTTATTTACAAAACTGGACTTGTTTGCTTCCTCCCTGGAAATTCAGTATCACTACACAACATGGAGATGCATCTTTTGGTCCATCATTTAGATTGAGCCTGCCTCTCAGAACAGCCATAATCATCCATGGCTTTTGGACTCCTGACAGCACGTCAAGCCACTAGAGACTTCAACTTATTGGGGGTGGGGGGTGGGGGGTGGGGAGGGGAAGGGCAGCATAATAGCAGTTGGCATGCCCATTCCTGCGTCTGCTGGTTTCTTTATTTTCCGTGCGTGCCTCAGGGCACTCCTTGGAAGATCTGGTCTGTGGAATGATGGCTTTGCTTAGCCTTTCATTCCAGGGGGCAGGAACATTTTAATCTACTTCCAGTTCACTTGTTAAGTGAACTAAACAAGTTTAAAAATATATATTTTTATTGATTTCAGAGAGGAAGGGAAAGGAAGAGAGAGATAGAAACATCAATGATGAGAGAGAATCATTGATTGACTGCCTCCTGCATGCCCCCTACTGGGGACAGAGCCCGCAACCCCAGGAATGTGCCCTGACTGGGAATCGAACCCGGGACCTTTCAGTCCACAGGCTGGGGCTCTATCCACTGAGCCAAACCGGTTAGGGCTGAAAAAAATATTTTTTCATAAAAAAAAAAAAATCTTTGTTAAACCTGGTTCTAGCCTTCCAATTTCCTCCAAAACTCTCCCCAAAACTCAACTCTAGTATAATTTACTATTTGCAAGAATAAGAACTACTTTGTTTCTTAACACAGAGAAGAATGTTAGCATTCCAATATCTAATACACAGAAAATCCATACAATGTGTCCAACATGAATATACATTGTTTTCCCTCTGGGAACTGACATGTTTGAAACCTCAAAGCTTTGGGTTAAGTTTTGAAATTCCAAAATGATGAATTCTGAAAAAAATCACATCTCGACCAACTTATTCCAGGGTGACTTTTGCCAGGAGAGGAGAGACATGCTGTTCATGTGTTATAAGCAGGATGGTTTCACACAGACTTCTAAAGCTCACCTTTCTCAGATTTCAAACTTTGTCTGTTTCTCGATTATTTAGATTTTTTTCAGTTTAGAAAAAATAGGTATACATTTAATTAGATATAGGGATTATTTCTTTATCCTTGTCTTCTCTGATCTTAATTGAGAAAATACCGTCTCTGATTTTTAGAAAAGCTACTTTTGTCACTTCTGAGATGAGTCTAGAGGAATCTGTCCCCATACCTGCCAGAGCTGGAGTTCGGTGTTGAATGGCTCTGCTATTGTGACAATCCGGCCAAGGGTTCTGTCATTGAGTGTGAACCTGAAGAGAAATTTAGGGGAGTAAAAGGGAATATCAGTACACAGAACTTTACATTTTTTCTCTGGATGCAAACATTTGCTTTTCATTTTGTGGGTTTTGTAAAAGTAATTTTCAAAGTGAGCAAAACATTTAATTTAAAATAACTCTATTCAGGAGAAATTCTTTGTAAACTCTGCACTTCTTTGTGTAGGTAGATTCACACCAACTCTCCCAGTGTGGTAGACTGTTTGTTGTTGTATTACCCAAACCAGTTCTCCTTTCTTCTGTACACACGAGAACCCAGCTAGAGACGACATTTCTCAACTTCCCTCGTAGCCAGGTGTAAACAGGTGAACCAATTATTATCAATGGGACACAAGCAGAAGTGATATGTTCAACTTTCCTCTCCTTGCTTAAGTGAAAGAAATTTCTTGCCTCAGAGCTCTTGGTTTTTCCCCCCTCCTCTTTCTCCAAGTTTCAACCACACAGTTAGGATAAGGCCCTAGGATTCAAGGAGCAAAACCACCTAACAACTTGGAATGCTCACTTCAGGAGACTAAACTGAATGAGAAATAATTACTTGTATCATTCCAGCTGCTGAATCTCTATGTTCTGTTACAGCGGGAAAACTCTACCACCTTTACATTAACTAATACTCTATGCATCTTCCTGCAATTACAGACATTTGTATATAGGCTATTTTTTATTTTTGCTTTAGAAAAGCTTTTTAACTACTTGCATATTTTGGTTAGGATCTGTATCAGCCTGGCTAAGGAAAGAAACGTGAAGCTAAGTGCAAAAATAGAACATTATTTCTATTCTTGTACCTTTCATATTTTCTTTTTAAAGAGCAAGAATCACCAATTTTCTTACAGACCATAACACCAATGATTGTGATATAATTCAGCATCTCATAACAATTAATCACAGTACAAGAGGAAAAACAGCCACAAAAATGCATATAAAATGTGAACCATTGAAATGTTGGGAAAGGATAAAATAAAATATATGAATAGATAAAGAAGTCAACTATCAGTAGGAGAAATTTTACATTAAAAATGATTACGTAGCAAAAGCAGAAACCAAAAAGATGAAAATTGGTCACATTTGTTGCATACACGCTTTTCAAAGTTTTATACTAAAAATGCCATAAAAATAAAAGTCAAAATGTATTACTTTGTTGTAAAAAGAGCAAATATTTTCACTAAAAATTAAACCCTTTCCCTTGATCTGGTGTCTCTCTCAATTTCCTTCCTCTCACCTCTTCATTTATAGTCAAATATTTCTCTACAGTCCTCATCTCCATCTCCTCACCACTCATTCATTTGCTTTAATTTAGATTCTCCCACCATCATTCCACTGAAAAACTCCTTCTAGAGTTATTATGAGATTTTATGCAAATAAATCTAATGAGCATTTTTTTTAGTCTTCAGTTTACTCAAACCTTAAGTAGCATTTGACAAGGAACTATAATGTCCTTGTAACAATTTTCACTTTAGCATCTCAAAAGAGAATCAAAAACATCACATATATACCCTGGCCGGGTGGCTTAGTTGCTTGGAGTATTGTCCAGTCCATCAAAAGGTTGTGGGTTCCAGTCAGGGCTCATACCCAAGTTTCGGGCTCAATTCCCAGTTGTGGCCCAAGAGGCAACCCATTGATGTTTCTCACACTGATGTTTCTTTCTCTCTCCTTCTCTCTCTCTCTAAAAGCAATAAAAACATATCCTTGGGTAAAGGTTGTTTGCTTTTTTTAAGTATCATATATAAAAAACTGAACTTATTGCTCTTAGAACCAAAGCCCTGCAAAGCTTGGCCTTTATCTTTCCTCTTTTCTGATAGTAAGTACTAGTATTCAGCCAGGAACGCTTCACCCTCTGTTCACCTAGTTAACTCCTGCCCTTCCTTCGGAATTCAATGCAACATCACTTCCTTAGGGAAGCCCTTAATCTCCAATTTCTCTGGACTTGGTTGGTTTTCCCTTTATACTCTCTCAATGTGCTTGAACCTCTTCTGTTTGTAATTATTACAATTTTAATTGTACGTGTATTTGTGTGATTCTTTACTTAGTATTGGTCTCCAACACTAGATTCTAAGATCCATGAGAACAAGGAATCAGAATTATTTTTTCCTTACCATTGTATCTTAATGCCAAGCACAGTGTCTAATACATAGTTGATGCTGATAAGATTTATTGGATGAGAGAAGTATAATTAAAAATTAGATATCAGGTTTCATGTATTCTAATAGCAAAAATGTTTTAAAATGACAACACTGGCTATTGGCAAGGCCTAGAAAAATAGGTCAATTTATTAGTAAATTTTTTCTGGGTAACAATTACTTCCAGTATCCTAAAGAAAATGTCAAGGACATTAAAAAAGAATGAAAAGATTCAGTTTCAAAGATGCTCATCAAAACAGCCTATCTATTAAAAGAGTAATATGCAAATTGACCGTATCTCCGCAAGCCACGCCCCACCAGCCAATCAGGAGCAAGTATGCAAATTAACCCAACCAAGATGGCTGCGGCCATGGAGCGAGCAGGAGGCTTGGGTTTCCTTGGCAATGGAGGAAGCCAAGCTTCCTGCACACCCTGGAAAGCCTAGGACTCCACTCAAGGCTACAAAGTTTCAATTATAGAAGATAAATAAATCCCAACATAAATGGCTGCCGCCATGGAGCAAGCAGGAGGCTTGGCTTTGCTCCAGGCTACAAAGTTTCAATTGTAGAAGATAAATAAATCTCAGATACCAGGGCCTCCACTTGGGTCCCTGGGGGGCATGGCCAGTCTGCAAACCACCACAGGCCCCTCGCCCAGGCTGCCCCACGCCCCAAGGGAACCCCCATCCTGATCTGGGACACCCTTCAGGGAAAACCAGCTGGCCCCCACCCAAGCACCAGGCCTCTATTCTATCTAATAAAAGAGTAATATGTAAATTGACCATCACTCAAACACACAAGTTGGTTGCCCCCATGTGGATACAAGATGGCCACCACAAGATGGCCAGCAGGGGAGGGCAGTTGGGAAGGACCAGGTCTGCAAGGGAGGGCAATTGGGGGTGATCAAGCCTGCAAGGGAGGGCAGTTAGGGGGGACCAGGCCTGCAGGGGAGGGCAGTTAGGGGAAAACAGGCTGGCAGGGGAGCAGTTAGGCATCAATCAGGCTGGCAGGGGAATGGTTAGGGGCAATCAGGAAGGCAGGCAGGCGAGCAATTGGGAGCCAGCGGTCCTGGATTGTGAGAGGGATGTGGTTAGGGGTGATCAGGTAGGCAGGCAAGTGGTTAGGGGTGATCAGGTAGGCAGACCAGCAGTTAGGGGCGATCAGGTAGGCAGACGGCCCCTCACAGGGCTGGTCTTGCCCCCCAGCAAGCAGTTAGGGGTAATCAGGTAGGCAGGCAGAGGAGGTTAGGGGTGATCAGGCAGGCAGAGTGGTTAGGGGCTATCAGGCAGTCAGGGGAGCAAGGGGTGATCAGGCAGGCAGGCAGGTGAGTGGTTAGGAGCCAGCGGTCCCGGATAGCAAGAGGGATGTCCAGCTACCAGTTTAGGCCCGATTCCTGTGGGATCAGGCCTAATCCGGCAGTCGAACATCCCCCGAGGGGTCCCAGATTGGAGAGGGTGCAGGCCAGGCTGAGGGACACCCCCGCATGCACGGGGCTTCTAGTATGTATAATACGATTCCATTTCTGTAAATAAATAAATAAACAGCCATAAAATATGACCCAAGAAAAAAAGTGAAATTTTAGTGTGACAACAGGTTAGTAGAATTATGGGTGGTTTTTGCTTATCTGCATTTTGTACAAAACAACATATACTCATAATAAGAAAATAGGGACTTAGGGAGATGGGATACTGAATGAAAGAAGGTAAAGAGGTTAGCCAAAAACATATAAGCATAGCCCATGGACACAGACACCAGTGTGGTAAAGGATAGAGGGAGGGGGAGGCTGGGGCTGGGTGGAGGTGGATAATGGGGAGGAAAATGGGGGGCATCTATAATAGTGCCAACAATAAATAAATGAATAAATAAATAAATAAATGTATTTAAGAAAGGAAAGTTGCTGTCATGATATCCTACAGATTAAAAGAAAGTCTGCTAATTACAGGTAAGAAAACATATTATTAGTAACCTTCCATAATTTCTGTAATATTTGTTGTATTTTGTTCTTAGAAGCTAAAAATTAAAGGATATATTTGGGAACTAACAATGAATGGATTGAATAAAAACTACAACTACCTGTATAAATATTAGAAGTATAAGAACAAAATATGTTCATTCCCAATAAACCAGTACCACATAAAGTATAGCATTTAAGGAGAAATATGCTATATACTTATTATATTGATTACTTTTAAAACTAAAATAAGAATTTAATTATATCTTAAATATTTTGAAATATAATTATATAAAAAATAATCTTCTTAGACTTAATATTTACCGAAGTATTATTGTTTCCCAAAATAAATGATTTTGATACACACAAAACCTTTATTAAATTATTTTGCTTGTGAGATAGTGTTTAAATGGCTTTAGTCATATTCCATTGACTTAATATTTCAGCTATAGTCATAAATTAAAATCATACTTTTTCATACCACACTACTGATTTATTGGGTTCACCCAACTTCACAGTTTCATCTAAGAGTTTAGTGAAATAAATAAAAGCAAAGAATAAGTTCTGAAGAATCTTTGGAACTTTGTGGTTAAGTCTCAGACTGGAAAGAACATTAGTGGTGTGGCCATCAATTGTCATAAAAATCACATGACAAAAAATTTATAAAAAAACCAGCTTATTTATTTTAGAATGACAATAAATTGCTCATAAAATGGAGGCAGTAAATCCACTCATTTTGAAGTCTGGAAAATGTTCAAGAGTTTAGAAATAGTTGGATAAAACTTGGCTAATTTATGTTTAATTTGTCATATCCAATTTTAATGGGATATTTATTTATTCAAACTAGCCATAATTAATTTGGACATTGTGTGTGTGTCCAACATGTGGTTATTACATAATTTTATGCATTAGGCTATTTGAAATAATACCCAATAAGAATTAGATCACTAGACTATGAGGAAATACTAAAAGCCTTAGGTGAGGGTTTTGGATCTAGCACTAGAAATTGTTTATCAATTAATTTTCTTGAAAAAAATTCAGTATTATGTCTAATAAATTTATTTTAAGGCCAGATGTTTATGACTTTTTTGGGGGGACTTGTGCCTGTGGGGTTTTTTTGTTTGTTTGTTTGTGACTTTTATGGCAAGGTAACACCTGATTTTATTTGTGTTTTGTTTTTAATATTTTTTATTGATTTTAGAGAGGAAGGGAGAGGGAGAGAGAGAGACAGAAACATCAATAATGAGAGAGAATCATTGATTGGCTACCTCCTGCATGCTTCCTACTGGGGATGGAGCCCACAATCCAGGCATGTGCCCTTGACCGGAATTGAAACTCAGGACCCTTAAATATGCAGACCCACGCTCTATCCACTGAGCCAAACTGGCTAGGACAACACCTGTTTTTTTCTACTTCTTAATTTTTTTAAAGAGGAATAACAATGAACTAATTTTTAAAAATGAAAAATGCATTATTTGAAATAAATTACACAGAGCTATTTAAATAGGCCTTGAGAAATACTCTACTTAATAAACAATTTGCAAAATGAACATAATTTACTTATCTTTTCACAATAATTCAAAAGTAAACATTATTCTTTATCTACATAGGTTTCTTGTAGCATATACCAAAAGTTTTATAGTCTTTTCAATTAAAACAAAATACACAGTATTTGTCAGTAGGCATATACCTTTCAAAATGGAAGGTATTATATTGCATAATATGAAATGTTACCCCCAGATAACATGTTCTGAATATGTAGATTTATTAATTCTAAACCAAGTATTTTATTGAAACAACTAGAGGCCTGGTGCACAGATTCGCGCACCAGTGGGGTCCCTTGGGGATTGGGCTGATATCAGCTCTCTGACATCCCCCGAGGGATCCTGGGTTGCAAGAGGGCTCAGGCCAGGCCAAGGGACCCCACTGGTGCATGATCGGGGCCAGGGAGGGACCACAGGAGGGCTCCAGGGCGTGTCTGACCTGTCTCACCCAGTCCCGATTGGCAGGACCCCAGCAGCAAGCTAACTTACTGGTCGGAGCATCTGCCCCTGGGCGTCAGTGCACATCATAGTGACCGGTCAAATGGTTGAACGAACTGTCAGACATTTAGCATATTAGGCTTTTACTATATAGTGTAGAGGGCCGCCTGGGAGGCACCTGGGCATTTCTTTTAATTATTGTCAGCTGAACTCAGGGTGTAGGCAGAACCACGCCCTGGGAACATGCTCCCCAGTGAGGCTGGACATGTTAATCAGTTCTGACTTCATAGCAGCCCAGGTGTCAGTAGGGGCGGGTCTAGATATGTAAATCCAGTAATGCCTGGGCCTAGTTAAGAATGCAAATAAGCTCCTTTGATCCTAAGTTTTGGTGTTACTTCCTGGATTTTGGGGATATGAAATAAACCTGCTGTGTGGCTCAGGGTCGTCATCGTTGCAGAAAGATGGCGTCCCACCCAGCTCCCAGCTTCAAATTTATCTCTGTGTCTTCTCTCTTTATTTCTAATATTTCTCAATCCCTGGCCGCCTCCCCTTAGAACCAGTTTGTTCAACTCTCTTTCAGTGCGGGACTCGGAAAAGAGAGATCCCCGCCATGTTTGGCCCCCGCCGCATTCAGGCCCCCGCAATATATGATTATAAACAGATGAACAAAGCATCATGTGTGCATGCTCATGCATCAATCGATCTTCATAGAGATGGATGAACTATTACAATCAATCATTGCAAGAATAGAAAAGGCAAAATATTATTACAAATAGGTAAAAAGCAATGTAGATTATCTTGGTTGAGAGCTAGAGATTTCATCTGGATCTTAGAAGAATAAGAAATGTGAATCATTCTAATGGCACTCTGGTGAATTGTAGTGTAGGAAAGAGAATACAAATAAAAGTTATCATCGTAGTTAATATTTCTGATAAGGCAGTCAATTAGGCAGTGCTGAGGGGAAGACAGATGAGATTAGAAGGGGATAAGAGAGGCTATTTCCTGGTGTGGGAATTATAGACAGTGAAGTTCTTTTGGTCAATGTTTTTATATTTGCTTGGGATACATAACCTATATTCTATTTTATACTCTGTAAAAGAAATATCTTTTTAATGGAAATAAGCATTACATTTAGAGGATCAGGACCAAGAATAGTAATATTTCTTTTGGATGGGGCTGAAAAAATAAAAAATTGGGGAAAGCATCTCTTTAGTTAACTTGCTATTTTACATTTTAAAACTCTCATTGCCTGGGAAGTAGTTTCTTCTTAAGAACTTTTCAAAATACCTAAAGTTTAGTTATCTGGTCAAGGGAGATAAAAGCTACCATTTATATATGCTCAGTAGGATATAGGGCTCAATGTGAACTCAGGTCCAGGAATTCTTTTTTAGTTTTCATTAAATATTCATTGAGAACTAAGTATGTGCCTGGCATTATGCTAGGTGCTATCACAACAGGCAGAATTATATTAACTTGTTTTAACCAAACTAAAAATAATGTGATTTAGGCATCTCTTCAGATTTCAGAATTCTATAGATCCGGTGGAAACAATACTTTCCAAAAAGAAATTATGCTGAAAATTACTTAGTGTATTGCTTCCCTGGAAGGGGAAAAATCCATGATCCATTACCTCTGGTGATATACTATTTCAGATATTGTATAGCTGTCAGAGAAAGTACAGTAAAGAGAAAAAGAATTGTAGATAGTATCCAACAAAGAGCACAACAAAACATTATCTGATCATCCCACCTGTTGACTAGATATTCCCAGTTGAGCTGTATCCAATTCCAGGCCATGCTCTTCCCATAGCTGTTATATGAGATATATCGGATGACTGTAAACACATCCTGACTTTTAATAAGGTTTGAGTCCTTGAGCAAGTCCAAATACCTAAGAGAAGCCAAAAAATTCAAAATGAACTTTTAATGTTCACCCTTAGCTGAATTCCAATAGAACATAGCTTTCATTCCTGTAATTCAATTCTTGAGGCACTAAGCAACAAACTTAAATATGACAAATAAGAAAACACAATTTAAAATTTTCTAAAATATTTAACTATTTTTTAAAGAAACAACCTATGATTTTTGAGGACTAGTGAAATGTAAGCTACAGGAACATTAAAACTTGAATTATTTTGAAAGTATTAAAAACAATATAAAAACACAATTTTAACTATTAATTATTTGTGACAACATGGGTAAATCTTAAGAATATCATGCTAAGTGAAATAAGTGAGATAGAAAAAAAACAAGAACCATATGATTTCACTTATACGTGGGATATAAAACTGAAAGCAACAAATGAACAAACAAATCAGACAAAAACTCATAGACACAGACAACAGTACGATGGTGACCAGAGGGCTAACAGGGTGAGGAGGGGTTGTAAAAGGTAAAGTGGGCCAAATATATGGTGACAAAAGATTTGACTTTGGGTGGTGGGCACACAATGAAATATACAGATGATGTACACTTGAAACCTATATAATTTTATTAACTAATACCACCCCAATAAATAAATAACAAAAATAAAAAATAATAATTGGATCTATGGAATAGAAGCACTTTGCCCACTTACAAGTATTAAAAAGAAGCCAGTAAGTCAAGAGAAAGCATTTATAGTCTAACCAGAGGCCCAATGCACAAAATTCGTGCAAAGGGCTCAAACCTCGCAGCCCCAGCTTTGTCTGGAAGGTCGTCGGAAGGTCGTTCTGCTGTTTGGTCTAATTAGCATATTAGCTCTTTATTATATAGGATTTTCTGTGGGATACAAGTTGCCTTATTAGTTCTTTCATAGAATGTATGAAACAAATTCCTAATATAACCTATGTGGTTAGATTGGTTTGTTATAATTATAGTACAATGCAAATAAGTCCAAATCAATAGGTTAAGTGATCAAACCAATAGATTTTTATTAAATTTATGTCATGGTTGTATCTAAAGGGAATATCTCAACATGCTGTAGACTGTTGAACTTCCAGAAACTGCACCGGATTGGGGGCCCCTGAATGTTTGTGCAATATATCTTTTACCTTCTAGTTCATAAGAGTCTTAGTAAAGCATCTAAGTACTTGCTAATTTTCTCATCAGATACAATCAGTACAATGCCATTCAAGTAATGGGTCAATATGATGTTCTGTTGACTGTCAAGATGATCAAGTTCTTGGTGGACTATTTAGAGCAGTGAGCAGGAGAATTGACTGCTTTATGATAGTGTATTGTTGAACGTGTATTATTGGTCCTGCCAGGTAAAAACAGTTTCTGGTAGTTCTTACAAATTGGTTATTGTGTGGTAATTTATCATTTATATTCTGCCTCTCCCATAAAGCTCAAGGGTAGATATCATCTCACTCATTTTTAGCCCCACACTCTATATACCTATACATAAAAAGGACATCAAAAAACTTGGTTAAATGGCCCTAGCTGGTTTGGTTCAGTGGATAGAGCGTCGGACTTCAGACTGAAGAGTCCCAGGCTCGATTCTGGTCAAGGGTACATGCCCGGGTTGCAGGCTTGATTCCCAGTAGGGGGTGTGCAGGCGGCAGCCTATCAATGATTCTCTCTCATCACTGATGTTTCTATCTCTCTCCCTCTCCCTTCCTCTCTGAAATCAATAAAAAATATATTTTAAAAAAAGATTTGATTAAATGAATGAAGTAAGTAACTAAGAAATAATAACTAAGCAAAAAAAAAAAGAATTAAGGAAGAAGTCAGTTGGCTTGTGGCATAGGTGTGGAGTAGAAGAAGATTCATAGATAAGCTTCAAGAAATCTTTATACATTTTGAGTGAAATTTAAATAACTTTATTTGTGTGTATGCATATTGTGGCAGACACTCCTCCTCTGCTGACAGAAACTGGTTTTGTTCTGGGCTTGTTCTTGACTGTAGAAAAATTAGATTCCTACCCCAGCCCCAGAGTATCCTGATTGACCCAAATCAGTCAAAAAAATTCAAGTTCATCCTAGTCCACAAATGATTATGTGGTAGACCCAGAGTACGACCCAGAATGATCAAGAATGGCCCAGTTCTGGATAAGGAGGGGAAGTGGAGATAACAGACCTCTTAACATAAAAGACAGGGGAAACTCTTTTGCTCCTGTCCTTCTTCCATTGAACATATATGTATGAAGACAAAACGTTTGGAGCTCTGAAAGTCATTAGACATCCAACAGGTTGAGGATGACAAAACAGAAAGGGAAAGAGCCTAGGTCCTCGATGAAAACTGAAAACTGTCTTCCTCTAGAACTTTTTCACATGAGATTACACCTCTTGACTATTTAAGCCACTCTTACACAGGTAGTTTGTTTCCTGCAGGGAAAATAATTGTTGATAGATTTTCTTGGAAACATACTTTAATAGCATCTACAAGAGACTGTGATGCATAAACCAAAAAATACAATTCCTAGAAGTAAAAAAAAAAAAAGTTCTAATTTACCTCGACAGAATAGTAACATTCTTGATGGATGCTAATGCATACAGCAGCTTTTCTTTTTCTTGAGCTAGTGGAGTTTTCTGATATTGATCAAGTGTGTAGTTCCATGAAGACTCATTGCCAGAGCTCTGCATCCCGTAACGATAGACCAGAAGCCTGAGATTTACAGGAATGCTGGAAGAATAAACAGTGTTTCAGAGATTCCCGTCTTTCATTGTGCAGTCTAAAGTCTTCCGGAAATGAACACCCGGCGAATAGTCACCTCACAGCCCCGGAGAGCCACTGCTGGAATAACTGGGAAGCGTTGCCCAAGGCTTCTTTGTCCCCCATCTTGCACGCGAACCCCAACACAGAGGCACGGAGTAACCTTAGAAAACAAACACACACAACGCTGGGCCTTGAGTACTTTCCAACACATTTTAAAACACGCAAACAAATATTGAGTGGATATTAGTTTAAAAAATGTAAAAAATAACTTTGTGAGGTGGTCTCCAGTGTCATCCCATGCCAGAACATCGGCAACCGGCTTCACTTGACCTTGGAAGTATTCCTGAAATAAAAGCACCATGTACCATGAGCAACAACTCATTATTTATCCAACAGTCTTTCAACTATTATAATCTACAGCCACCCTCCCCCCACCACCATTATAACCTCTTTTTCCCTACTAGTTCACAGAACTTTGGGCCTATCATTAGGAAGGGATGCACTCAGTTCTTTGTCACATTGCAATATTGCTTCAAGAAAAGAACATCCCGAACATTCTCTAGTGTTTTATCCAACTTTGGGTAAGCCCCTCTTAGCTTCCACTTCTTGTGAAATAGAATGTCTTGCCAAAGTGCTACAGAAATCACAAAGCAAAGTATTTGTAATGATGACTATCTATATATATATATAAAAAGCCAGTGACCGGAACACCAGAACGACTGGAATGACCGGTCGCTATGACGCCCACTGTGGCCAGCGAACTGGCCCAATTGGGGGTTGGGGCCAGCTGGCCAACCTCCCCCCAGCCGGCCTGGCCCTGTCGGGCCAATCAGAGTGGGCCGGCCGGCCAACCTCCTGCCATCTCTTCCTCCTGACAGGCCCGACCCTGATCCACCCCGATTGGGGCCGGGCTGGCCGGACTCCACACATGCACGAATTCATGCACTGAGCCTCTAGTCTCATAATAAAATCTCAACGTGGAAATAACAGCAGAAATATAATGTTATATTTTGGGAAGAATGAATTCATTTTGACCTAGATGAATACAGTAAAAATAGGATCTAGTTAGTACCTATGGTTTAAAATGTTGACTATTTTAAATGAAGTATTAATTATTGGATTCCTTATAACACTAATATATACCTTTAAGGGGTGTATTGAACCAGAAATATTGATACATTTCAAGTTGAAAAAATAAACAGCATCTCTTTGCTTTGACTAGTCAAGTCATTGTACTTTCCTTTGATTTCACTTGGCAAGGAAGATATGTTCTTGTATCCCAGGAGCTTCTTCTCTCAGAAATTTTCCTATTCTGCTAATGACCAAACATTTACTTTCATAAGGAATGCCATTAACATCACCTCGATCATAGGGTATAGCTCTTTATCATCTTCAAACATGCTAATGATATAGGTTACAGCTGAAATAACTCTCTGCCATGGCAAAAAATCCTTTTCCATTTTGAGATACTTGGTCAAGTTCAGAGCCACCTTATAATTTAGAAGTTGAGCTCTAAGGAAGGAAAAACAAAACAGTTAATTTAAAAGATAAATTAGTTTCCGTTTAACTGAAAGAACTAATATGGGACCATAGAATTCAATGTTAATGAGAATCCTTCTATTACATGATTAATAAAATGCATGCACGGTTGAAGCCTAATCAAAGAGATTTGCTCACAGTGATATATTTTCAAACGTCAATAGTAAAGGGGAAGACAGAACATTAATATATACATTCAAAAAAAATCCCTTTGGCAAAATTTCAGATAAAATAAAAGCCACTTAGCTATGTGGTTAATATTGGTGAATAAAAACTTTTAAATTTTAGTTTCATAAGCTAATTATAATAGCCAAATACACCATTATGAATGTATCTTACTGAAATGATTTGAATTTGAAATGAAGAGGAAACCTGAATAACGGTACTCACAAATCATGAATGCTTAAAACATTTCAAGTGCATTTATACATCCCATAAGACATCTCCTTTTTTTTACCCAATAATAAGGCTAAATAAAAAGTGGATTTTGTTTCTCCAGGAAATTTGAAGTTACTTTTGACATTTCAAAGTTTAAAGAATCCAATATCTTCCTCCTTAAAAGAGATTCTAGAACCTTTTGAAATCACGTTCTTAGAAAACTGTCATGCTTCAATTTCTAGCCTAAATTTATGGGAACCTTGTTTTTCCAAGTTACATTTTGAAAGTTTAAATTAAAGAATACATTTTAAATTATTGAATTACTAATATTGATGCACTGAGTGCTATTATGTTTGAGGTCATTTTGTGAATGAAGAATAATGTAATTATGTCTTGACTTCTTCCTAAGAGCTTGATTAGAGGATGAACTAGCATTGGATAAATATAAAAATCTTTAGCATCATATAATTTTTACTAATGCGATATGATACAGTTTTCTTTTCAGTTCAGAAAGCTGATTTCTCATTTCCTGATTTGATTTAGAAAGAGTTATATTTTGGATCATTCAGCTTCCCTTAATAAAAGTATAAATAATATTGAGAAATGGAGTGTTTTATTAAGAATGTTTATTAAGTAAAAAATATAGAAATTGTGCTAACATGTGAAACTTGATAATTTTCTAATTTTAATGATTTTCTATTTTCTTTGAAGATAGAGCAACAATTACATCTAATCAGTGTTTTCTTAGGATACTTTCGAGAATAGTTGTTGCTCTAGGGATCAAATTAGCAAAGAGATTAATAAAATTTTAGGAAGAATGGCAGATAATTTGGTCAGAAGTCAAGTGGGCTGCACATTTCTGGCAGGTGAAAAGATTAGAAGGGTCTTGGTTACAAGGACCAAGAAGAATTGGGTAATTGGATACCATAAATGGAAGGAGAGAATATAATGATTCAAAGATTAGAGGTCCTAAGTACTACTAGTATGTATTCAAATGTTGAAAATCAATATCTTGTCTAACATCTTATTTTTCCAGCACACTAGATAGCTTTGCAATAGTTCCACTTTGATATCACTCATTTTCTTTAAATCTAAGTCATAAGTCATAACACTGGACTGAGAGTGAATTTTTGATGCTTGATATTATAGATGATAATATTTTGAGAATTAAAATAATGTACTCTGAAACTCCTATGCATGGAATCGGTAGTATTTGATATGTCAGAGGAAAAGCAATACCATTTAGAACCATGATTCTCAAATTTGAACATATATCAGCAACATTGGAAAGTTGGTTAAGTCACACACTCTTGGGCCCCATTCCCAGAATTTCTGATTCAATGGGTCTTGAAAAGGCCCAAGTATTTGCATGGCTCACAAGTTGCTAGGCGATGCTGATATTTCTGGGATTACATGTAAAGAACTATGTTTTTTAGAACCAAGAAATCTATAGTTTCCCACCCAGATCTCCTACAATGTTGTTAGCTCACAGCTACCACCTTCTTCAGGCAATAGCCCTTGGCCAAATACATCTATCTTGCTTCTAAGAGGTTATGCAACTCACACTCCTCACCATAAATCAACTGTCTGATTCAGGAATGCCACAAGCCAGCCTGTGTCCCTCTAGTTGGTCCCACTCTGTGGTACAACTCAAAGCTTCCTAGTAGAATCTGGCAAAGCTAGATTCCAAATGAGACCATATCTTTGCTCATCTTTTCTCCCTGCCCCATCATGCTTCTTGCACTCTCTACCTCAAGCCAGTACTCTTCAGTAACCACATGTAAAGAACCCCCATTTCAGACTCTGCAGCGAGGGAACTCCACCTAAGACAGCATTCTTACTCAACTTTGAGTCTCAAGTTCCATTTTTTTTAAATCCATAGCAAACAGCAGTTCTGAAAGCCAGATTTGATTGATAATTTTTTTTGTTCTAAAATATTCCATTTACATAGTGAGAAGCCAGCCTGAAGGACTCACATCAGAATTTTCCTGTAATTCAGAGTGTAGAGAAGATGGAGGCTGTAACTTAAAGAAAGTTCCCACCAGACTCAATGGAGAAGAAGAGGACTAAGAGGTCCTCTTATCTCCAGCTGAGGCATGCAGGAAGTTTGGGGAATCTTATATCAAAGGTTTGTTTCTGCTTCCCTGGGTGTGACTTGAAAAGACCGCACAGTCCCTAACTCAGAGAAGCCCAGGTTTAGCATGGTGTCTTGCTGTCTTGGTAAACATGGCGCTTGACTGGGGCAGTAGAACAATTGAGAGAGGTGCCTCAGTGGATGGAACTGACCCACATTCATGAGCCTTCAGGTGATGTGGAGAGTTTTAGAAAGTTCCCATGTATCTGGTCTCTTGACATTAACTTCCCAATTAAATTCAGATTTCTGGCTTAAAACAGTCTCTTTGTTATCAACTAGACCCCATTTTATCTCTCCTCATTTTCCTACTCCCCCTTGTCTTAAAAAAAAAAAAAAAAGGCTGCTCAGCCAGTGTGTCATGGTGGTTGAGCATCAGCCCATGAGCTAGGAGGTTATGCTTTGATACCTGGTCAGGGCACATGCCCAGGTTTCAGGCTCAATCCCCAGTGTGGAGCATGCAGGAGGCAGCAGATCGCTGTTTCTATCTCATCGATGTTTCTGTCTCTCTACCCCTCTCCCCTCCTCTCTGAAATCAATAAAAATATATTTGAAAACTAAATAAGTAAAATAAAATGGCAAAGCTGATCATCTTGACATGGTTGATGTTCACCTGGAGGTCTTGACTTGCTAACCTGGCCTTCACCTTCCATATCATTGGAGCCACTGGTCCTTAAATTCCAGCCACTGGCTGGATTCTGTCTCATCAGTGGCTTCGGTGCTATGTTAAGCTGTCCTCTGCGCCACTCTCCCCTCACCCAGAAACTCCTACTCCCACTCATGGGTTTGTTAGCCAGCCTTCTGCTTTCCTTTATGTTAGTCTTGACCCACCCCTTGGCTTTAGCACACAGTGGGCTGCAGCGCACCACGTAAGCTATTGAAAAGGAAAACACCTACTGCAACAGGCGTACCACAAAGGGTTTTTTCCTGTCTCGGTTTTGGCAAGGCCCAAAACCTAGGCCCTATGGCCTCTACTCCAAAGTTAGATGCGGGTCCACCAAACCGGAGCTAACATGGTCAGGAACAGGTTTTGTGACCCTTTGCTAATAACACACCACCATCCTAAGGAAGAGGTTGGCGTGGCTAAGGGGGGGAGAGTGACATTGTAGAAGAGGGCTTTTGGGAGTGCTGTCAGTGTACTATGAGGTTCTCCCTTCACGCCAAGCCTAGGCAATGGGGCCTTTAATGGGAGCACTGGAATAATTGTACAGGTGTATCCTAGAGCTTGGAGGCATAGTGGTCTGGTGTCTTACACCCCGAGGAATCTATAGGACGAGAGGCCGTGTCTGGCTAGTACTCTGATCTCAGAGTGAAGAGATGGGGCTGCACGGGTGGCCTGTCCTTTCAGACTTTGTCAGGGCAAAGGATGGATGAATACTTGCTATGGACCAGAGTGGGTCAGTGATGTTCACCTGCCCCTCAAGGTACCGGCAGGAGAAGCACCCGTGGCCATGGAATGGTGTGAGTACACAAGGAGAAGAGTCGATGTTAAATGCCACAAGGTTCAGAGGAGCAAAAGCAGACTGCATGTTAGGAGTGTTCCTCCCTTCACCTGCTCTCCTTGCCTCAATGCTGGAGGAACCAGAGGCAGCATAATGAGAAGTAGAAACTTCACACAGGAAAAGGGAGAGGAAATCAAGCACGTTGTTCCTGGGGGGCTGGGAATAGCTTTAAATGAAGTTGAAAATGTTGATGGTTTCATTGGGCTGGGTGTATGATGAACTGAGCCTGTTTGGGAGACTCAAAATGACTGGATGAATTTTTACTCCCTATCTTAACTAATGTGCCCAGCTAGATATTCCATCTAGGGCAGTAAGAGTACTAGCTCCTCGCCCCTGGATCCGGGTGAGCCTGGCCCCGGGTCCGGGTGAGGCCGTGGGCCCCTGGATCCGGGTGAGCCTGGGCCCCGGGTCCGGGTGAGGCCGTGGGTCCCTGGATCCGGGTGAGCCTGGCCCCGGGTCCGGGTGAGGCCGTGGGCCCCTGGATCCGGGTGAATCAGTGCCCCTGGGTCCGGCCGAGACCAAACCAGAGGGAGTCGGACCTGCATTACCACCATTTGTCCACCATCCAGAGCTGAGGGGTCAGTGCCGACATGTACTCATAGGGAACTGGTGGACATTGATATTGGGTCTCAAAAGAACTGTTGGTCCAGAAAGAAACTTACTACAGACTGATTCATTTGCCTGTCAGCATAACTATTATTGCTCGTCGCACATTCAATTCTTATAAGTATATCTCTAGTGACACATGATTTCGCTCATCTAGGGGAAATGATGAACAACATAGACTGATGAACAAGAACAGAACCAGAAACAAGGAGGCATCGATCGGACTATCGGGCCTCAGAGGGAGGATAGGGGAGGGTGGGGGGAGGGGGGAGAGATCAACCAAAGGTCTTGTGTGCATGCATATGAGCCTAACCAATGCTTAAGTTCAACAGAGGGTTGGGGCATCCAAGGGGAGGGGTGTGGGATGGGAATGGGGGGATGAGGACAAATATGTGACACCTTAATCAATAAAGAAATTTAAAAAAAAAAAAAAAAGAGTACTAGCTCCTCAAATCTGGAGACAGGGGAATCAAGAATACATGTATTTTTAGAAGCATCCTTTCAGTCCTGCTTATGAAACATGACAGTTACATTTCTTTTTGAAAATCTGAATAGATCTGCATAAATTCTAGTCCCACCACAGGCACTTATCTGTCTAACTACACATTTCTCCTTTTTTTTTCTGCCTAAAGTTTCAGACTGGTCTGGAGCCATCACTAATAAAACTGGTGCAGTCTGTCCCTCTCTGAGTCCTGTTTTGCAGAAGGAAATTGGACAATAGCTCAATAACTAAGGTCATAACTCAGGTGTTTTCTGGACTGGTTATTGTGTGATTATTGATATTTTTTGTTTTTCAAGTGTGTTTCACTCTCTTTCTTTCTGAAGCTCTTCAAAATGTTATGGGGCATGGCCAAGGAGCTGAGCAAATGTGAGAAAGTCTCTCACTTATGCGAGTTATCGGCTTTGCACACGGTTGAGAAAACTGCTCAAGAGGCTTTCGCTCCTTAAAGCACAAAGAACTGTGTGTGTTGTGTTGTGATGGGAATTAAGCTATAAAGATATTACAATCTCTGTGTACTGTTTAACAGCAAAGATGCTAAGCTTTGGAAAAGATCATTATGTATTCACAGGAGAGTTTTCCTGAAAAATAAATTCTAAATAGTTCTATTATGTTTTAAAATATTGATCATCTTCTTTCATCACTTAATTTCCCAGGTCTACTCAGTGCCTAGTACAGAGTAGGTGCTCAATAAATATTTATTAAATGACTGACTGACAAACTGTATTATAATGAATATACAATATAGTTCCCCTTTTCCATAGAGGATATATATGTGTGTATGTGTATTTTCCTATATGTGCATGCCTGTGATAAAGTTTAATTTATAAATTAGGCACAGTAAGAGATTAACAACTACTAATAAAATAAAACAACTATAACAATATGCTGTAATAAAAGTTATGTGTCAGACTGGTTAATCACAAGTAACTGAAACTGTGAAAAGCAAAATCTTATCTCGAATAAGGACCAACTACTGTAATTAATTTGTTATATGTTCAGGAGATTAAACTTGGAGATTCACTAAAGAGGATTATAACGTCTATTACCTACAAAAGGAATCTACATTACAAATTCAGAAGAGCTTTTCTAAATAAATGCTTCTTTGTTGCTACTGATCAATGGTGGATGTATTTTTACAATGTATTGAGCACTAGTGACAGGCCTTAAAGGTCTGCAATGTTTTCATTGCTTTATGTGCATTACCTCATTTATTCCTCAAGAGTCTTATAAAGTCATCTTCATTTTGCTAATAAGGAAATTGAGCCAGAGAGAGGTTAAGAAACTTACTCAAGGTTATACAGAAGCAGGATTTTAATCTGGCTCAAGAACCTGTTTAACCCTATAATGTTCCTCTTTAAAAATGTCAAGAAAGAGGACACACAGGTGGCCAATAGACATATGAAAAGATGCCCAACATCACTACTCATCAGAGATATCACTTCACACCTGCCGTAATGGCTACCATCAATAAATCAACAAACAAGTGATGGTGAGGATGTGGAGAAAAGGGAATGCTCATTGCACTGTTGATGGGAATGCAGACTGGTGCAGCCACTATGGAAAACAGTAAGAGTTCCTTCAAAAAATAAAAACTGGAAATGCCTTTTGACCCAGAGATACCACTTCTGGGAATATGTCCTAAGAATCCCAAAACAGCAATTCAAAAGAATATATGCACCCCTATGTTTACAGCAGCATTATTTACAATAGCCAATAGCCCATCAGTAGATGAATGGATAAAAAGCTGTGGCACATTTACACAATGGAATACTATGCAGCTATAAAAAAGAATGATCCCTTTGAGACATCATGGATGGACTTGGAGATTATTATGTTAAGTGAAATAAGCCCGTCAGAGAAAGGCAAATACCACATGATCTCACTTATATGTGGGATCTAATGAACAAAATAAACTGATAAGCAAAATAGAAATGGAGGCATGGGCACATAGAACAGACTGACAGCTGTCAGAGGGAAGTGGGGAGAGAACTGGAAGAAAGAAGGTGAAGGGATTAGCCAAAGAACATATACACATAACCCATAGACACAGACAACAATGTGGTGATGGCTAGAAAGAAGGAGGGACAGGGGCTGGTGAAGGCAGGCAAAAGGAAGATGGAAACAGGGATGCCTATAATAGTGCCAACAATAAAAAAAAATCCCAAAAATAAAAATGTTAAGAACATTTTCTGATTTCCAGTAGTCTACCAAGAAAGTCTGTAGGCATACTCGCCTATGCCTTTAGTGTTATTATGCTATCCTTCCAGCCATGTAGTCAGCTCATATTTAATGTGCATTCACTATGGTGTGTCACAGTCAGGAGCTGGGGATAAAGTAAATAGGACCATAATCTGGGTGCTTACTCTCATGATAGTTACAGTTTGGTGTGTGAGATGGACAGTTACTAAGCAATGGTGATATATATTGTGGGAAAATCCCCAACCCAAAGGGCCATTGGAGGCTTCCTGAGAAAGTAGCATCTCCTTCTCACTACATTGCTCGTATCTAGCATGAAGCCACTACATAGCCAGCACAACAAGTTAGCTGTGTCCCTGGCTCCTGCACGTGTCACAAATTCAACAAATACCTGTTGAATTAATGGAGCTAGGCTACCTGAAAAAACAAACAAAAAACCCTCAGAGTTACTATGGTTACTCCTCCTCCATTCCCCCAATCTGTGTTGATTATTTTTTAAGTGTAGATTACCTTCAGGCCATGAAAAAAAAAGTCATAATTTCTAGTGGTGTCTTAATTCTGATCAATGCTAGAGCACAGTGCCTCATTCTTCTTATCCCAATGACCTGAACAAGATTTGATGACTGTAGCAATAAAAATTTTACAATGGGCTTCAGCTCACAGAAATGAATTTATGAAACACATTGTTTGCCTTTTTACTAAATTCAATTATGAAGGTGTACTTTTAAGCATTTGCAAATTTCACTCCTAATTAGCTCAAGGACTGATATAGACAAACCCTGCTCAAAGTCAACAGCATAAGTGAGCAGAAGCCCATTGTAAAATTTTTATTGCAACAGTCATCATTAGTGTTAAGGGCTAATATCAGTATTTTGGCTATGAGGATCATATGAACTTTACAAAAAAAAGTTAAAGAAAACAATAATGTTATAAATAGTGGCTTTGGATATTTTAAACTAAAATTTATTCTTAAATTTTGTTGTAACAAGTTAAAAAAATTTGTGACAGCCAGCGTGGCTCAGTGGTTGAGTGTCGACATATGAACCAGGAGGTCATGGTTCAATTCCTGGTCAGAGCACATGCCCGGGTTGTGGGCTCAATCCCCAGTGTGGGGCAAGCAGGAGGCAGCCGATCAATGACTCTCTCATCATAGATGTTTCTATCTCTCTCTCTTCCTTTCTGAAATCAATAAAGATATATATATATATATATATATATATATATATATATATATATATATATATAAAATTTTGTGACAAAATCTACAGTATTTTAAATGATATACCTCCTTCCAAAACCCACCTTGCCAAGGCAAAAGCATCATCAATAAAACTTGCACGGTCAGCAGAAGAAAAACCCTGGGAAGAGGGACAAAAAGAGGTAAGAAATGTGATTCTTAAAGCAAAGTGTTAAGATGCTGTTCTTAGAACAAAAGTAAAACAATTCCCAGTCATTGCTATTCTTACCTTGTGGTTGGAGGAAAGATTGGTAATGATCAGGTCCCAAGTTGATACTTCATAATTTACACGATAAAACCCAATATGATCTGGGTTTATTTTGAGAAAAACATTTCCACCAGAAGTAGAAGGCTTCAAACTGATTTCTGTGGTAGTAAATAAACAGTAATGATAAACACATTTGCATATAATGTAAACAAGAGAAATTAAACCCAGAGGGTAAAGAGAACAGAAATATGAGCTCAAAAAGTTGAGTTTGAATTGGATCCAAAGCCCCAAAACCTAATTCTAATTTAGTTGCCCAACTTTAGAATGTCACTGTAGTGCACAAGCTGAAAAAAAGGAATGTCAATAAGTGTCCTGTAATTTGTGACTTATACTTTTTACTGGCAGAAGCTTGCCAACTAATTTTATGCTTATCAATCCTTCAATAAAAGAAAATGCCTAAAAACAAATAAGTCATAATGGATTAATTAATTACACAAAGAATATTCACTAGAACACCTGGGGAGGGAACAACAATGTAAACATTTAAAATAATATTTTGTTTATTAAAAATCAACATTCAAATTGATGAAAATGGCTATTGCTAAGCAGAATAATGATTTGAGAATCAGTAACTCCTTTAAAAGGTCAAGGCTTGCGATAGAACTGAAATCCAAACGTGACATTCTTGATTTTATAATCCATTTCATACTTGCTCTTCCAATTTCATTTATCTTTGTAAAGTCTTCTACTTCCTTATTCCAACTGATTACCTAAATGCCTTTTCATCAATGGATTTTCTGAATTAACTTTCTAAAGTAGCATCCACTATGTACATAAGGCTCTAGTAAATAGATGTTAGAAGCTCAACATTGAATGAATAGAGACTTATGTTTTAAATACACTCTTAAAATAACAGCTATGCCCTGACATGACCAGATTTGTGAGGCTCTACTAAATATATATATATATATATTTGCATGGACAGGGTACAATCTAAATAAGGGTGTGGGAACACTTAGTATGTTTGAGGAACTGCGCATCGTTTGATGTAGTGACTGTAGGGTGTAGGACTGGAAAATAGGAGATGAGGCTGGAAATAGCACTGGGACTTCTGCGTGAAGCCATGTTAAAGGATCCCTTGGCTGAGAATGGTGAGATGGTAAAGATTTTTTTAGCGGGGAAACAACAAGCTCAAGTCTGTTTTCTAGAAAGGTAATTTTGATAGTGGTATGACATACAACTTGGAAGGAAACTCAAGAGTCCACTGTAATGATCTAGGGCAAGAGAGAATGAAGGCTTACACTAAGGTGGAGATGATGAAATACAAAAAAGATGACATATTCAAGAGACACACCACAGGTAAAGTCAACACAATTCTTCCTGTGACTTGATGTGGATAGTTAGCGGAGGGGAACACGGCTTGCATGATTGAACGAATAATGATGTCACCGTTAGAGAATAGTGGGAAAGGAATCAGGTTGGGAGGAAAGATAACTTAAATTTTGGAAGTGTTTGCAAGGTTTGGAAGATATCCAGGACACCGTAGTTTTTCATAATATATATTTGTATCCTCTTCAACAAGACAGTACGTTTCTTTAGGACCTTTCCGCGTAGGCGCTTGACAAATGATAAACTTTTACCTCACTCTTGCACTATTTGTCTTTCTTTGTCATTATCCCATGGACAAGTTGTTAAAAGGAAGTTAATCTTTTGGCAGCTGTACACTTTGAATGTTTGTATCAGGAGGAGAGCCTCTTGCTAAGCACAGAGCCATGTGTTGCAGGAGAAAGAGCATGGACTTACGAGTCTGACAGATCAAGGATACAGTCCTTACTCTGTGACTTACTAGCTGTTTGATCTTGGCCAAATCACTTGACCTCTCTGTGTCCCCCAGTTCACCACGAGGGAAATAGGGATAAAATTCCCTCACAAGGCTGTTGTGAAGATTAAATAAGATAACATAGTAAAGTGTTGGCCATATAGTTATATGTCCAACAGATGGTAGCTATTCCATTATTATGAAAGGGGATATGCCTCCAGTTATATAAATAGCAAAGCAAATATAAATAACATTGAGAAGTTCCTGGCAATCCATCTAAATGCTGCAGTATTTTAGTGTGCTTTATATATACCTAGTTAAGCCTGTCTAAAGTTACTGTGATTTTTCTCGCTTTATAGATGAGGAAGCTGAGATCCAAGAAATTAGTAGTTAGAGACTTCTTCAAGAAGCAAGTAGTTCATGCTTCTTGCAGAAGTTGTCAACAGCAAAATGCTGTTGGGTTGTTTAGTTACATAGTGAAGTAATTAGAAGTAAAATACTGATCCTTATTCCAGATGGCATATACGTTACATTATGTTTTTATCTGTGTGTGTGTGTGTGCATCTTCCAGATACATGCACATAAACACACAATACACATCATAATAGAACCTTACTGTTTTTATGGTTAGTAATCTTTTTCATTTGAAATTATATTGTAAACACCTGTAATTGTTTTATATATATGAAAACATAAATTTAATGGTCACATACTCTACTGCTCAGTTTATGAATCACTTTGTTTTGTTTCTTGCTAATTTGATGCACAAAAGGGTTGAATGAATTATTTCTAGGTACGAGTTCTTTCTATAAAACTGTTATTCTCTTCTTCTATTATTTTTCTAGATGGTATAGAAGATGAATAATTATCTTTTCAAAATTTCATGCAGAGATTATTTAATTTCAACCCAAATAGATTTTGATAATAGAGCACACATAAAATTTTTTCATGTACTATTTTATATTAATAATTATAATAAACTTTAGACAACTTGACAGCTTGTGATAGCCTAAGATCCCAGGAAAAGAAACATTTTTTTGGTGTGTGGTAAAAATGCTGTGTTACAATATTTATGTGAATTATTTTTAGTGTAAAATTACAGTATATCTTATTAAATTTTCTGTATCAGTTAATAGTAAAAAAGCTGAAAGATATAAGGGTAGTGCTTTTTTACTAATGACACACAAATTGTACTAGAAAGCTAAAAAGTTCGAGTACAATTCACTATCAGGAGTTGGGGTCAAGAAGAAAATTTCAATCTCTTGGAACTAAGACTAATGTAAAACATTGTAAAATGGATTACTTATCCATTTTTGGTAATGCTTTCAACAAGTTAACTTATTCAAGAAAGTATTGATTGTGTCCCTTCTGAATTTCAGCACATGGCCTAGAGAATGTCCCAGAAAAGAAAGGTGTAGTATTAATATGTATTATATAACAAACAGGAATCTGGAAAAATGCAACCTGACTAGGATGATAAAGGATTATCATTGGCAGTGGTTTTGATGACGAGGAAGACATAATTGCAAAGAAGAGCTGGATTGTGAAGATCTGTCAGTGTGTCTCCAGTCAGCCCAGGGAAGCAGGTGCCCAAGTGAGCTGGTATATACGTTCCAAATCTTTTGACATAGCTGTTCCTGTAGAGAACAGTATGTGGCAAAGACCTGTTAGTTATCTAGCACACTGTTCCCATTTCCTCCTGGGTACACAGCTACACGATATTTATTAGCCTCCTTTGCAGTTAGGTGGCAATATGTGATTGAAAACTGGCATAAATGTGGGAAAAAGTAATAAATGCTCTCCTAGGCCAGGTCCCTCCATTATCTTGCTCTGTCACCTGGCCAAATGCAAAAGATTCAGCAGGTAAGTCCAAGATAGGGGTGGGGTGGGGAGTGGGGGAGAGCAGTGGAACCATAAGAAGAAAGAAAGCAGAATTTCTAAGTCATTATTTGAGGGAGAGCCACCTGGGAGAGATGGCAAGTCAAGAACACTTCCATTGGACTATTGCATGAATAAGACATTTTTATTGCAGAGTCACTACTAATAGCCTTTAAATGCCATAACTAGACTCCTCTGGTTAATGCAACATGTACGACTATCACAACTTGAAATCTCTCAAACAATTTATCGACACTTCTCCAAGGAGGACATACAGATGGCCAAGAGACATGAAAACATGCTCAAAGTCACTAATCATCCGAGAGATGCAAATCAAAACGGCAATGGGATACCATCTCACACCTGTCAGAATGGCTACCATCAACCAATCAACAAATGACAAGTGCTGGCGAGGATGTGGAGAAAAGGGAACCCTAGTACACTGCTGGTGGGAATGCAGACTGGTGCAGCCATTATGGAAAACAGTATGGAGTTTCCCCAAAAAATTAAATATGGAACTCCCATTTGACCCAGTAATCCCAATTCTAGGAATATATCCTAAGAAATCAGAAACACCAATCAGAAAGGACATATGCACCCCTATGTTCAGAGCAGCACAATTTACAATAGCTAAGATCTGGAAACAGTCCAAGTGCCCATCAGTAGATGAGTGGATAAAAAAGCTGTGGTATATTTATACCATGGAATACTATGCAGCAGTAAAAAAGAAGAATCTCTTACCCTTTGAGACAGCATGGAGGGACCTGGAGAAATCATGCTAAATGAAATAACTCAGTGAGAGAAAGACAAGTATCACATGATTTCACTCATATATGGAATCTAAGTAACAAAATAAACTGATGAACAGAGTGGATTCAGAGACTCGAAGCATGGAACAGAGTGCAGAATCTCGGGGGAGGGTTGAAGATTAACCCATGGGTGGGAGGTAATCAACCATAGACCTTGTATGCATATATGTATGGCCCATGGACACAGACAATGGGGTGGTGAGGTTTTGGGGTGGGAGGGCAGGGGCAGTCTGGAGGGGGTCAATGAGGGGAAAAAGGAAGACATATGTAATACTTTCAACAATAAAGAATTATTGAAATAATAATTAAATAAAATAACTTATCTACCTTAGTTCTCTCTTGACCCTAATTAAGTGAACTTCCTTCCTGGAAGAGATAACCTAATTACCTGACAGGAGTATTCTGGTTCACTTTGGCAAGTATATCTTTAGTTCTATAAATTAACAAATAGCATTCTCATATGCTTGACTTATGTGAATAAATCTTCCAAGACTTGGTTGACCAGGGCTGAACTGAAGAAACTAGCTTCTGAACCTGCAACAATGAAGCATTAATGCTCCAATCAAAATTCAAACATTCCATGAGGGTCAACTTGAAAGAATAAAGAAAGTCTCCTGCCCTAGCTGGTTTGGCTCAGTGGAAGGGTCTTGGGCTCAATTCCGGTCAAGGGCAAGTACCTTGGTTGCAGGTTCCTCCCCTGTCTGGGCCCTGGTCGGGGCTCGTGCAGGAGGCAACCAATCGATGTGTTCCTCTCACATGGATATTTCTCTGTATTTCCCTCTCTCTTCCATTCTCTCTAAAAAAAACAATGGAAAAATATCCTCGGGTGAGGATTAAAAAAAAAAAGAAAGTCTCTTGTTCTCTCTTTGTTATTAAATTTAAAAATATATTCCCATCATTATTTTGAGATTAAATATTTAAATATAACTACTATCAAATTTTAGTAATATCTTATTTATATGATAGTCAGAATTTGGTGATTTAAACTATCCAGAATGGATTCTCAAACTTGAAAGAGTTATGGACAGTCATCACAAGGTCATGATGAAGGATTATGCCCTAGATCCTCTCCTAGACCCTATGTGTTTAGGAATGCCTATTTTAAAGTATTATGTTTTAATAAGATTGATGATCTGATTCATGTGATATGCTTCAATTCTTCTAGAAGTTAGAAAGCAGCAGATTAAAAACAAGAAGGTGATAGACCACTAAATGTAGATGCACTTATAAAAGCCAAAACAGTAGCTGCTAAGGATAGAGGCATAAAGTCTACATAGGTAATCTCTAAAAGCACAGCAGTATGGGGGCAGACAAGCCTTCATTATGCATTGACTTACTCAACTCTTAGTAAGTATTAGCATGCACATAGCCCCTTGCTGGGAATAGCCTGGGCAAGGGACAAGAAGCATGATGTATACTAGTAGTTTGTATCTTCAAGGAGCTTGTAATTTACTTAAAAAAGAAAAGACAGCATATAAAACTTAAACAATAATTATGTTGTTTAAAATATAAAGTAATAAGACTAAGAATAAAGGTTAATAAAACTGACAGCATAAAATAAACTATAAATGGCAAGAAGAGACATTTTTCATGGCAAGTTAGAGTAACCAGAGAAGCTTCTGTGATAGAGGCTCTCTTCTTTTGTTACATATTGCATGTTTATTTTTAATGTTGGAAATACTATGTGAAACACAAATGTAAATAAAAGACTTTGGGGAAAGTCCCACTCTAGCCTGGGAAATTTCTGACCGATGACTCATCATAGAAACCTAGAGGAGGGAGATAGGGCTGGTAACCTGAGCTGATTGCCCATTCAGTAGACTCAGGACACGATCTCCTCTGTGCTCTGAGCTGAGAGCCCAAAAGGTCCCTAAACAGGAAACAGGAACTTAGTGCATAGCCTAAGAATGGAGCCGGCACTTTGAAGTAGGAAGAGATGTCTAGTTTGCTTCTGGCTAAGTGACCAGTTATGATTCTGAAGTTCAGATAAAAATAGGTTTTGTCATCAAAGCTCTGCGGACATTAGAGCTTATTAATTCATTGATTGATTCACTGATTCACTCAATAAACCACTACTAGGTACCTGCAGGAGATATAAAACACACACACACACACACGCTCCATTTCCTATAAGAATATTCTGTGGTAAGGGAAGAGACAGATAAGTCAATAGCTATAGCAAAACAAAACAAAACAAAAAATACAAATAAAACAACAACAACACAAAAAAGTGCTAACTATAATGACTGAAGGATAGAATTGCTATGAGAGCCCTCTCTGCTCTCTCACTTTTATACTAGCATTCTCTGTCCAGAGCACAATTCCTGTCCACCCTAGGTCAAGCCTATCACCTAGTTAAACTCTACAGTTAGCTCCCCTAACTCTAAGCCTAGATGTCAATACATTTTTATTGATTTCAGAAAGAGGAAAGGAGGGGGAGAGAGAGAGATAGAAACATCATTAGAGAGAATCATTGATCAGCTTCCTCCTGCACGCCCCACACTGGGATCAAGCCCACAGCCCAGGCATGTGCCTTGACAGGAAATCGAACCATGACCTCCTGGTTCATACGTTGACACTCAACCACTGAGCCACACTGGCAGGGCTAGATGTCTTTTTCTTTAATAACCTTTCCAGAACCCCCAAATCTGGGCCGGTGCCTCTCCAGGGGGTGCCCCTGGCTATTACCGCAGGAGGCACTTGTGACACAATATTCTATTTGCCTGCTGACCCGTCCACTCCCTCCCTAGACAGTAAGTGCCACAGGATGAGGACTGTGCTTCCCCCCGCCCCTTCAGTACTGTCTCCATGCCTACCCCTGTGACTGACACTAAGTTGTCCTCAGTAAATACTTGCTTGAAATAACTAATTAATTAAAGATAAAATTCATTATTCAAATATTCTGTCTAATATGCATATAATACATACAGAAAAGTGTTTATTGTTGTCAACTCTTGAAATTTTATGAACCATTTGAGTAAGCTGTAGTTATCTGAAAAATTCACCTGTGTGAAAACTTCACTCTATAAACATGATGGGTAAATTGTGTCAGTGTAGATGAATTATTCATGCTATTAAATTTGTAAACAGGTAATCAAGCAACTTCCAAGACATTTCTGCAACACTCAATTAACCAATGGTGATTGGTGAGGAAAATATGTAGCAATAGTTAAACCAAATCCATTGAAAACTTCCCAATGGAACCCTAGCCTCACTGACTGCCTTTAGTCAGTGCTATTACACATTTTTAAAGGTGTTTTTTTTTTTTTTCTTTCTGATTCTTCATTTTCCTTTGGCAAATGTGCTTATGAGTAAGAAAATGGTCAGAAGACAACTTAGAAAAAACAAGCCTTGGTACTCAAACACAACTTAGAAAAAATAAGCCTTGGTACTCAAAATACCAAGACAAAGCGACATGGATCTAGAAATTCTGGAGGAATTCAAGAGAACTGCTGACCACAATAATTAAAGTAATTTTTAGCATAAAGGACCAAGAGAAAGTTTTGTTGTAAAAGCAACCAATAGGGATCTTAGTTCAGCAATTGCAAAGCTGGTAGAGATTATATTAAAAGTAAAAAAATCACAAAATAACTTATAATGAAAGAAAAAAACTCCAAAGTTGAAAATAACCTATCATATCCATGCAAAAACTTGTACAAAAGTGTTTATAGCAGCATTGTTCATAATGGCTCAAGGTAGCAACAATCCAAATGCCCATCAACTGATGGATAGATATGTAAAAGGTATAGTGATATGACATGAATGTAATTTGGCAATAAAAAGGAGTGAAACACACTAACACATGCTATGAGATGGATGAACCTTGAAAACATTATGCTAAGTGAAAGATTGGATCACAAAATACTACATATATCATTCCTTTTACATGAAATCTCCAAAATAGGCAAATATATGAAGACAGAAAATAGGTTAGTGGTTGCTTAGGGTTAGGGGTATGGGAGGATAGAGGGATTAACAACTAAAGAGTATGGAATTTCTTTTTAAGATGATTAAAGTGCTCTAAAATTGACTGGTTATGGTTACATGTATCTAAGAATATAATAAAAACCATTGGACTGCACCCTTTGAATGGGTAAATTGTGGCCCTAACTGGTTTGGCTAAGTCCCACCTCTGCAAGTGAGCTGCAGAGGAAATACCTTTTCTGACTGCTCATTGCTAAGTTGCCCGTACACCACTGGCAGTGTTCTTGGTAACTTGGGTAATAAGAATCCAAGAAGGTGACCTAGGGTTTTTCTACCTCATTCCTGGAGGAAAAATGAAGGTCCGCTGCTGGAGGGGCTAAGAAATGTCATATCCTGCCCTAGCCGGTTTGCCTCAGTGGATAGAGCCTTGGCTTGCCAACCGCAGGGACTGGGTTCGATTCTGACCAAGGGCATGTACCTAGGTTGCAGGCTCCTCCCTACCCAGGGCCCACGTCAGGGCTCATGCAGAAGGCAACCAATCGAAGTGTCCCTCTCACATTGATTTGATGTTTCTCTCTGTCTTTCCCTCTCTCTTCTATGCTCTCTAAAAATCAATGGAAAAATATCCTCAGGTGAGGATAAAAAAAAAAAAAAAGAAAGAAAGAAATGTCATATTCTATGAAAGAGACATCTTGAAAATGCCTAAAGAGAGTTGTCATTTTTTTGTGGTGAAGGGACTAGAGTCTGTGTTGATGAAAACACCTTGGCGGCTGCGGCGGCCAGCAGTGGCAGCAGCAGTGGGGTGATGGGGCGGTGCCTTCACCTGATCAGCCTGGTCGCCTCCTGCAGAGGGAGGCCAGACTGCGGCTTAGGCCTGCTCCCCACCTAAGCCGTCAGTAGGACATCCTCTGAGGGTTCCAGATTGTAGAGGGTGCAGGTAGGGCTGAGGAACACACACATGCATGGATTTCATGCACCAGGCCTCTAGTATATCAATAAAGCTGTTTTTATAAGTAATCTACTGGAAATATGGTAAAATATTACTTACCAGGGGAAATAATACCTAATTAATTTTTTAGAATATTTTGCAAGAGCAAATAGGCATATGGAAATAAAGAATAGGTGGTCTACTTTTATTCTTAAGAAGCCACATGCTATTTTGATATCAAGTCCAAGTGAGATAGTGTGAAGAACAGTCTATATATCCTGTTCTAAGTCTCCTGCAGGTTTGTGCTAGATAATAAATGGTTTTGAAATATAAAATAAGTACAGTGGAAAAAGTATAAAAAGCAGGATTCTTCTGGGATGGGTGCTAAAACATGCCTTATTATTATTTTTTCAGTGATTTGAAGGAGACAACATGTGATAGTTTCCTTGTTTTTATATAAATAAAATCTTTCAAGAAAGAAAAAGACAAGTTAGTGGAGACAGAATACAGAAATATATTTCAAATCAAGTGAGCAGAATAGTCACAATTGAATTTTAACACAGGCAAATGCCAAGTAATTCATTTAGGGAGATGGATGGATGGATGGATGGATGGATGGATGGATAGAGAGTGACTTGAACTATTGATGACAATTCACAGCTCATAAAAGATAATTTTAAGTAATTAAAGATTCTAATATGTTGATTTGGGAAAATTATAGGTCTAATTTAATGACAGCATTTAAAAAACCAGGCTTGTCGCATAACAGTTTAAGAAATTCAATGGCTTACTAATCTACACTAATAAAAGGTAAACATGCAAATTAACCATCACTCCGCTACGCCCACCAGCCAATCAGGAGGGAATATGCAAATTAGAAGGAGAAAGAGGTCAACCACCCAGCTGCTCCAGGTGCGGAGTGGCCAGGCGGGGCAGGACGCCTGCTATGAGAAGGAGGGCAGGGGCAAAGGGATCTATAGGAGCGGCACTCTGGCCACAGCGAAGATGAAGAGTGCAGACTCCGGAGTCTGCAGTGAAGCCGAAGACGGCAAACTCTGGCCGGAGTCTGCAGTGAAGCAGAGAAGACGAAGATGGCAGACTCCGGCCTGAATCTGCAGCGAAGATGGCAGACTCCAGCTGGAGTCTGCAGCGAAGATGAAGGCAGCAGACTCTGGCTGGAGTCTGCAGCAAAGACGAAGAAGGCAGACTCTGGCCGAAGCGAAGGCCTGGGTCCCAGGTGCCAGAGGAAAACCGGTGCTGGAAGCCAAGGAAAGAAAGGCCTATTGCACGAATCTCTTCTCCTTTGGATATGGGTATTTATTATTGTGTCAGTCATGATAAATCATCTATAATAATAAAAGCATAATATGCTAATTAGACCGGACAGCTGAACGACCTTCCGGACATCATTCCGGACAAAGCCATGGCAGCGGGGGTCGAGGCAGAGTGATTAGGGGTGATGAGGCAGGCAGATGAGTGGTTAGGGGCAATGAGGCAGGCAGGCAGAGTGGTTAGGGGTGATCAGGCAGGCAGACAAGCGATTAGGAGCCAGTACTCCCGGGTGGTGAGTGGGTGCAGGCTGGGCTGAGGAACCCCTCCCCCCATGCACAAATTTTGTGCAACGGACCTCCAGTTAAAAAGAATATTTCAAGGTAGAAAGTTCTCATTGTTGTATATAAGAATTTGAACTCATCAATAAATTATTTAAGAGAGCTCTTTTACCTGAAATTTGCATCATAAATTCCATCTTTACTATTATTTTTTACATTTATATGAGTTTAATGTGTTATATTAATCCAAAGAAGAAATAAATCAATTGATATTTACCTCCTGTTTCTGACCTATTGTAGAATGTAATATGTGACTCATTATCTTCACTCCATTTAACTGGAATATTCCATGTGTAACTAAAGTGATTTAAAAAGAAAAAAATAACTTTTATTACTAAAAAAATAAAAACATACCCAAAGTAAACATAATTTTAAAAGCATCTTCTCATATCACATTGGCATGAAGTTAGAAATCAACTACAATAAAAAAACTCAAAATAGCATATTATTAAACAATGAATGGGTTACCAATGAGGTCAAGCAATAAATTATTATTTTATAAATAATCTACTGGAAATATGGTAAAATATTACTTACCAGGGTATTAAAAAAAAAATTCCTGGGAATTGATTTCAGAGAGGAAGGGAGAGGGAGAGATAGAAACATCAGTGATGAGAGAGAATCATTGACTGGCTGCCTCTTGCAAACCCCATATTGGGGATCAAGCCAGCAACCGGGACAATTGCCCTGACTGGGAATCGAACCGTGATCTCCTGGTTTATAGGTCAACACTCAACCACGGAGCCATGGTCAACCACTGAGCCACACTGGTCAGGCTAAACAGCAGTTTTAAATATGTCCAATCTAATTTGCTAGAATATAAAACAGTAACTATAAAATAAAGTTTATAGTTAACAGCACAATCACAGACTTTATTATATTGATTTTTTTGTCACTGAATTATCACCTGATAACAAGTCATCTCTTTGTTTCAATGCATTCATATATTAAGAAGAGGAAAGGGTGGGGGGAAAAAAAGTTTTTGCCATCATAATTTTTTGCTTTCCAAAATAAACAAAAGATAAAGAAGTATATACAGACACACCCTGACTGATCTCATTTGGTCTAGGAACTCAGATTTTCCTTTGTTTTGGTGAGAACTATTATTTTTCAAAACTTGGATTACAGTCAGATATCCAGTTTCTCTGAATCCCCTTTACTCTGGGAGAAGGGACTGTCTGAAAGTTCCAGGAGCAGAGGCCGGGCATGGGCCTCCACAGGTGAGCACCACCCGCTAATTTAATAATCCTCAGTTTTCTTCCAGGCCTTGGACAGAAAGTATTTTTTGGCTGTTTGAACACCTAACTGTGCTGGTAGTATGACTTCATTCCCAAAGCTCTGAACTGGAAGCCAGAAAACAGGTTCTGCTACTCCCAGCATGGAGTACATGGCACAGAGCGGGCCCACAGAGACCTGCATTTCTCTGGAAACATGCCTACAAACAATATTCTAAGAGGAGATTGTCCTTTGCAAATCCATCCAACTCAATCCCCTGAACATTGTTTATTCTTTACTTAGGAATTTTAGCTCAGCCTAATCTTTGGCATATCAGGGCAGCCAATCCTTCCATCGTCTCTCCCATCTCTTTACAGAATTGCCTTCACCCATCTCCCTGTCCCACTCTTGCCCCTCTTTTCTGTCCTCCACAGTGCAGCCAGATGGGAACTTTGAAAAATGTAAATGTGATCCGACAATTCTTTCCTTAAAGTCCTCGAATTTGAGCACTATTGTTCAAAATCTTTAACGTGGTCTGCATGCCAGGCATCTGCCTTCCTCTCCACCACTTTTCCCAGGGCCTCTCAGCTGCGGTTTCTTGGAGCCAGACTACCTGCATTCAGATCGTGGCTCCATCACTTATATGCTATGTAACCTTGCATAAATTACTGAGTCATTTTCTGCCCCCATTTCCCCATCTTACCTAATAAAAGAGAAACGTGCAAATTAACCATCACTCTGCTACGCCCACAGCCAATCAGAGTGAGGATGCAAATTAACCCAACAAAGACAGAGGTTAATTTACATATGCAGGCGCGGAGCAGCCCGGAGGGGCAGGACACCTGCTATGAGGGGAAGCGGGGCGGTGGAGGGAGCACCGCAAAGCAAGGACTTGCCAGCTTCCGGGCTGCCGGGGAGTGGGGGCTTGCCGGCTCCCAGGAGGGCCAGGGGAAGGAAGGCCTATTCTTGCACGAATATCATGCAACAGGCCTCTAGAGTTATAATAATAAACCATAAAGTAGTTAAAATAGTGCCAGCTACTTAGAAAATGCTCAATGAGTGTCGCATATTATATGTATAATGCTCCTCCCTTTTAACTCCAGAGACCTCACACATGTAATAGTTTGTTTTGAACATCCCTGATAGTCAAACCTCCACACGCATTTACTCAGCTTAAATATCCCTTCCAGAAGAAAGAACACCCTCTGTAGCCCTCCCTACCCCACCACACGTCCTGACCCACCCATTAACTCAGGCTCAGCCTATCAGTGGATACATATGACAGGAGAGAATAATTACTGTGAAACTTTCAAATGGAAGCCTGTTTCAAAAGAGACAAATACTTTTAAAATTTAATATCAAAAGGCTCCAGCAGTATTGAATTTGACCAACTAATTTGCTCGAACATAAAACAGTAGCTATAAAGAAAGGAGATTATAGTTATTAAATGAAACTCTGAGACACCTTCACACCCTATAATTCTCCTTCCTCGTGTTATCCTAATTGCTACTGAATAATTGATCTGTGGTGACTTATATGTGACTATAAAATAAAGCCAATGAGACTATTAAGAAAGAGATAGAGAGGGTGCAAAGGTCTTTTCAGTGGGAATCAGGCAGTGGAGATCAGAGGCCACTGGAGTTGAGGTGGATGCAAACTATGTTAAGAAGCTGAAAGAAGGAGTAATGAAAATCAGCATGGGTGAGATGGAACGATATCCAAGGGACCAGGGCCACACTGTGTTGCTCCCATGCAGCACGGTCCAGTCTAGGAAGAGGCCCAGCTGGGTAACAGGGGTCTGGAGTGATAACTCCAAAGGGTCACACCAGGGGCTGGAGGTCCTGAGGTCCTGATTTTCTTCTCTTCAGCTGGGAGTGGTTGACACTCCATAAACATAGATCAAAATAACCATTCAGTTATACAGACATAGGATAGAGTATTAAGACTTCTGTACAAGTAGTATTTATGCAAGTGTGAACCAGCAACCTTTCTGTGCACAGGATGACACCCAACCCACTGAGCCACACCAGCCAGGGCTCAATGCCTCCATTTTTTTAAGATAGTATTTATTAACTCACTCACGAGAGAGGGTGATTTAGTTACTTATATTACTTTTTCTTCCATTCCCCTTTTAGCAGTCAAAATTTAATAAAGTAAAATTATTATTGTTATTAGACTTTTGTAGGTTACAATTGTTCCTTTAAATAATACACTCATTCTGCTATTTTTATTTCATAAATGAGTATTGACACTCTCTCCCAAATGGAAAAGGATATCTTGTGGAGTGCTGGTAATTAACTAGCTTGGGGGTGGGGGTGGGTAGGATATAGTATTTGTTGACTCCCATTAATGCGCATTATGGCCAATTATTGCAAGCTACCAGCATGGTGTTACTGAGGTAGGACAAGAGCCAGCGCCAGCACATGACTGAATTAGCATTCCAACACTGTCTTCTACCTTTCTCTCCTTTCCAGTTCCTTTCTTAGGTCAGCAAATATTTTCTGATGACAGTGTTGACTGTTTATATTTACAACCTACTCTGCCACCATAACAAAATCTCTGTATTTGTTATCCATTGGTTGATTATAAAAATTGAGAGCCAATAAATAACATTTATGAAATTATACTATACACATATTGTTGGCCAAGAAGTGTGTTGGAGTTATATTCCCTTCTCTATGGTCTAATTTCATGGTCCCTGAATCACTTAAATAATATTTCCCCCTAACACCCTAATAAAAAGGTCAAGTGGAGTCCTTTTTCTTGTACTTTATCAGTGGCATGAAATTATTCCACCTGCCTCATATTTTTCAATCACAATTGTTACATATATCTATCTATCTATCTATCTATCTATCTATCTATCTATCTATCTATCTATCATCTATCTACTTTTCTCTTTGTAGTTGATCTAACTGATGGGCCTTCACAAAGTCCCCAAGTTTTTCCATCTTCCCATTCACTCTTGTTCCTGGAGATCACAGACCTTACCCCAGTCACCTGCTCTGACTCTCGACACTGAGCCCCCTGGATGGCTGTGGGCCTGCATTTCCTTTCATGGCATTCCTCGATTGGATGTACCGTGTCCTGGATCCCATTTCTTCCTCTTTATTACTTTGATTCATAATTTTTTCTCTCTCTCCTCCAAGCCCCCTGGAGTGCAGCCTTAGTAACTTTCAAAGAAGTGCTGTGTGGAAAGCACTTTCTGGAAATGTCTTCACTGTGCATTTTTGCATTTGGTTTACTTTCACTGGGTAGAGAATGAGAGGTTGAAAATACGTTTTGCTTCACCATTTTGGATGATTGCTCCATTTTCTTCTTGCATTCAGGGTTGCTGTGAAAAAGACTAATGCCACACTAACTAATGTATCCTTGTTTTCAAAATGTTTTGAAGTTGTAGCTAGGCATGTGTGTACTCAATACAAAAAGGCATGCATTCAATGGGGCCTTTTCATCAAAACCCTGATGTCCTTTATTATTTTTTTGATATAATTTGCCCCTCAAGTTTCTCTGTTTTCTTTTTTGTGAGACTTCTATTAGTTGGGTGGTAGATTTTTCACATCTTCTCTTTCCTATTTGCCAGTTCTATGTGTGCCTGTCTTATATTTTTACAGAATTCCCCAAATTTATTTCTAGTTAGTCTATTAATTTTCTACAACCAAAAATTTAATCTTTCAGAGACCTTTTGTGTTCTCAGTTTGTCCTTTCACAGACATTCTGCTCTTAGTTAATGGGTATAATAGTTTCTTTGATCTCTCTATTCCATAAGTTTATTTTCTGTTTCCTCAACTATGTTTCTTATAGATACAGGTGTTTTATTTGTTCTTGTGGGATTTTTACCTTTTTATGCTTTTAGATTCTTTTCTTGTGGTTTTCGAGGTTTAATTGTCCGCTCATATTTAAGAAAGGACTAAATTGATTATTCTTGGTGTTTTGTATGTAATCCCTCTACTGTTGAGAAGGGAGTGTTATTTTTGAAAGTCTTCTCTACTGAACAAGAAGTCTGGCTGGGAGCTCTGTGGATGAATGAGGGGTGCAGGTAGCTGCACCCATCCATCCTGCAAAACGAGGGACACTTGACGCTGGATGTCTCAGCCTAAGGGAAATCCTTAGCTCTTCTCCACTGATTAAGTCCATTTCTTTAGGGGAAAAAAGCCCTCTGGCTTTTTGCCTTGGGTCATTGCCAGACGTCTGAGAGCTCTGTACAGAGGAAAGGATGGCAGTAGACAAAGGGAAAGTGGAAGGGAAGGTCTGAGGGCCCAATGTCCTGAGTTCATTTCAAATCAATTGCCCTATTTTCAGTCTCACTTGTCACTCCTCCCCCCCCTCCCAAAACTTTCCCCCACTCTTCATGCTTTCATTCTACCTCAAATCTCTTTTTATTGGCTTCATCTTCCTCAGTTTGCATTTTGTCAATATTTCTCCCGTTTTTTGTCTTATAGAATTCGATGGTACATATAACCCCTTCCCTCCATTTTCTTTACTTTTATGAGTTCATTTCTTTCAGCACTTCTATTTCTCTATTCAGTAGTTCCTGGGAAGAATAGGACATGGGTTCATTTTGAACCTGGAGACCACTGAGCTATTTTTAAATGCCTTTGTTTCCCTAAAGACACCATCCTATATAATAAAAGCCTAATATGCTAAGTGTCCAGTCGGCCGGTCGGCCATTCAACCAGTCAAAGCGTAATATGCTAATGATATGCTAAGGCTGCTCAACTGCTCACTATGACATGCACTGACCACCAGGGGGCAGATAGTCGACCAGTAAGTTAGCTTGCTGCTAAGGTCTGGCCAATCGGGTCTGAGCAGGACAGGCTGAACACACCCTGGAGCCCTCCTGCAGTCCCTTCCCAGCTGGCCAACCTCCCGCATTCCTCCCTGGCACCTATCACGCACTGGTGGGGTCCCTCTGCCTGCGCCCTCACACAATCCAGGACTCCTCGGGGGATGTTGGAGAACCAGTTTCAGCCCTATCCCAGGCCGAGGGACTCCATCGGTGCACAAATTCGTGCACTGGGCCTCTAGTGCTTTTTATATTATCACCCATCAATGTTGTACCAACGAGCAAGATCTAAGCAAATGACCAATATTTCCATCAACTTTCTGCTTTTCTCTTGAAATGCATTATAGATCCTTACCCAAGCTCTGAATGTGGCAGAGAAGAATTAGCTTTTGGGTCCAATAGAAAGCGTTTCTGTTTGATGTTCTTCATATCATTCACATCAAGGACAGGATAACCCATCTGTTTGGTCCAGGTGTCCATCACTTCTTCCACTGGCAGATTACTTGCCTAAGGTTTAAAAAACATGAAGAATAACTAACAAATCCTAATATATAAAAAGCCAGGGGCCGTCATGACCTAAACTACCAGACGGACGACTGAGCAGCAGGTTCCCTCCAGGCCCTGGCCTGGGCACAGTGGCAGAAGGGATCTCTGGGCTCTAGCCGGGGCGTGGTAGAACTCTGGGTCTCATGTGATCAGGGGCATGGCTGGGCTTCAAACTGGACCCTGACAGGAGGGAGCCGCATTCCTTACAGAATCAGCCATTGGACAGCTTGTTGTCAGTGGTGTGCCCAGCCAGGAATCCCATTCCCTTGCACCCCGGACCCTGACAGGAGGGAGGAGGGAGCCTCCTGGCTGTCTCACAAATTATTGGTAACCTCCTGGCTTTTTCACAAATTATTGTTTGCATCAGTGTTGTTTTTACATCAATTTTTTGTTGTTTTTATATCATGTCTTTGTTGTTGTTATATCATGTTGTGATTGTTTATTTATTATAAATTTATATATTATTTTCATATACATTTTACTAATTTTCTTTCATCTCTGACACTTCTATTATAGAGAAAGGGCAAATAGCAATATTAAAATATTTCTTCTAGTTAATTCCCTCTTAATGTGCACAAATTTTGTGCACCAGGCAACTAGTAAGAAATAAAAGGATAAATAATCAGATAAATAAATGATTAATAAACTATTTATTAATAAAACAAAGAAGTATTTGGGAATATACTCTTCCTTACCTCTTCAAGTGCTGCCCAAAAATCTGAAGTTTTTGCATTCTTAAATTTGTATCTTTCCAAATAAATCTGTAAGTGAAAGAAAACAAATACTTTAGGAGTCAATGTTTGTTTTTCTTATATTTCTACAAAATGAGCTGAACCCTTAGCCACATTTCACTTGGATGTATAATATAGTGTACCTGGAATGAAAATCAAGTGATGTACTGTACAAAAAGCATTTTAACCTAAAAAACACTGTACAAACAATAACTTATTTGTAAAGCATAAGAAATCTTTTTTTTTTTTTAATCCTCACCCAAAGATATTTTTTCCATTGATTTTTAGGGAGAGTGGAAGGAAGAGGGAAAGACAGAGAGAAACATCAATGTGAGAGAAACACTGATTGGTTGCCTCCTGCACGAGCTCTGACCAGGCTTCGGGCCTGAGGAGGACCCTGCTACCAAGGTATGTGCCCTTGACTGGAATCAAACCCAGGACCCTTTGATCCCGATGCTCAATCCACCGAGCCAAACTGGCTAGGGCGAGAAATATTTTTTCTTATTAATGAGTTTGTTCTTTTTTTTTAATCGATTGCAATTGTGAACAAGAGAAATAGTTTCATTTTTTTCAGGACAAACAATATCTATATATATAAAAAGCCAGTGACCGTAACCGCCATAACGATCATAGGGACAGTCACTATGACACCCACTGTGGGCAGCGAACCAGCCCGATCAGGGGATGGGGCTGGCAGTCAACCATGCAACCCCTCCCCCTTGCTGGCCTGCCCCAGATCGGACTCTCCCACCCCAATCAAGAGCGGGCCACCGGCCAAATGCCCCCTCCCTTCCCCCTGGCCAGCCCCACCCCCAATCAGCCCTCCCCACCATATAGACCTGTAGTCCCTCTCCCGGCCAGCCTGCCCATGATCACACACCCCCATCCCAATAGGGGGCAGGGCTGGGTGACCAACCTTCTGCAGCCCCTCCCCCTGACTGCCCCGCACACCATAGGGGGCGGGGCCAGCCCGCCAACCTCCTGTAGCCCCTTCCCCCGCCTGACCCCACCCCAGATCGGCCCCCTCCACCCCATCAGGGGCAGGGCTGGCCGGCCAATTGCCCGCGGCCCCTTCCCCCAGCCGGCCCAACCCTGATCAGGCCCAGTTTGGGGCGGGCCAGCCAGCCAACCTCCCACCATTTCCTCCTCCCGACAGGCCCAGCCCTGACCTGCCCCGATTGGGGAGGGGCTGGCCAGACCCCACCGGTGCACGAATTCATGCACTGAGCCTCTAGTAAGATATATAAGAGGAGTGAGTGTTCAGCAAACAGTCAATAGTTCATAACATTTCTGATCCACTCTGAACAGAGAGTCATAATTCTGTGATCTTTATTTAGTGGTATTAACTTATCCACTGCCTGCTGCACCCTGTATCTTCATTTATAGTGGTGTTTTCTCATCTCAGACACTACATGACCCCATCATACACATAGGTGATTGAGGTGATAATCAAACATAAAACAAGTGAACTTGGCTCTAAGCCAGGGCTCTGCAAACAAAATTATTTCTAAATTTTTAAATGGCTGAAAAAAACTTTTGCTTTAAAAAGCTATATAGTGAGGCCGAAACCGGTTTGGCTCAGTGGATAGAGCGTCGGCCTGCGGACTGGAGGGTCCCAGGTTTGATTCCGGTCAAGGGCATATGCCTTGGTTGCGGGCACATCCCCAGTGGGGGGTGTGCACGGGGCAGCTGGTCGATGTTTCTCTCATCGACGTTTCTGGCTCTCTATCCCTCTCTCTTCCTCCCTGTAAAAATCAATAAAATATATTTTTTAAAAAAAAGCTATATAGTGAGGATTTTAAGCATTGTGGGCCATAAAATCTCTGTTGCAACTACTCAACTCCACCTCCGTAGCAGAAAAGCAGCTATAAATAACATCTAAGTGAATGAGCTGCCTTCCAATGAAACCTTATTTATGCACACTGATATTTGAGTGGCACATAACTTTCATGTCATGAATTAATCTTCTTTAAATTTTTTCAGCCATTTAAAAATTTAGAAATAATTTTGTTTGCAGGCCTTACAAAAATAAGTGGTAGGCCAGATTATAATTTAAAATAAATATACAGCCTTTTGAATGATGATGATGATGATGGTGGTGGTGGTGGTGTTGGTGGTGGATAAATTGGGGAAATCATTCACTTTAAAGATTAAGTCTTCATATATTTTTAAAATACAAAATTTTAATTAGAAGACTTCCCCTTTTGGCAATTCCATTTACAAAATCTCTCTATATGAGTTTTCAGATATGTGACATCCCTAGAGAAATTCCCAGTCTTCCTCTAATCTCATAATTGAGCACCACTGGTGGTTCTCCAGCAAACCTTGCAAAGTTCCCATTGATTTGGACTACTGCCCTAGCTGGTTTGGCTCGGTGGATAGAGCGTAGGCCTGCGGACTGAAGGGTCCCAGATTCGATTCCAGCCAAGGGCACATGCCTGGGTTGAGGGCTCGATCCCCAGTGGGGGGTATGCTGGAGGCAGCCGATCAATGATTCTCTCTCATCATTGATGTTTCTCTCTCTCCCTCTCCCTTCCTCTCTGAAATCAATAAAAATATATTAAAAAATAAAAATTTTTAAAAAAGAAACATTTTTGGGATCTCCTAGTGCAGTGGTTCTCAACCTTTCTAATGCCGCGACCCTTAAATACAGTTCCTCATGTTGTGGTGACCCCCAACCATAAAATTATTTTTGTTGCTACTTCATAACTGTAATTTTGCTACTGTTTATGAATCGTAATGTAAATATCTGTGTTTCCCGATGGTCTGTCGCGACCCACAGGTTGAGAACCGCTAGCAGGTCTCGGAATTAGAAAGGTTGAGAACCACTGTCCTAAAGTATGATGCGTTCTACTAGGCACTGGCGTCTATGCAAAGATACGATGACAGAGCTCCTCACTAAAGGTGCTTACAGTGAGAGAAGATATGAAATCTGAGTTTGAAGCTGATGGGAAACTTACACAATGTTCTAGTGCACATATAAGAACAAGCATAGGTGGTAGCTTCCCCTTACCACCTAATGTCCATACAGAACACTTTTTTAATGGACAAAAAAAGGAAGAGGTACTTGGGTACTGTCTGAATATATCCTAAATGCTGACTACTTTCATAGTCACCTGGGAATTTTAACATTGGGTTGAAAGGGACCATCTCCTTTCGGGGCAGTCGAGACAATGCTAATGCCACACAAGCAGACATGGTGGTAGTGAGAGCTACAGGCAGGGCGGACAGGCAGTGCCCTGGGAAGTCACCGTACGGTGCTCTGCAGGAAGGCTAGCAGGGCCGCCGCTCGGACCTGTGCTCTGCTTTACGGGCTGGGCACCCATCAGACTGCTCTGCCGAACTGCCTGGGATGTCGGAGCAGGGAGGATGGACATGGAAGGCAAACAGCAGGAAGGTGGACCATCTCCAGGCGGCAACGGGGCCAACCTGCAGACTGGTGAGGGACACATGGTCACTACTTTGATTACCTAAGACCCTGAGAGAACTGGCCTCGAGTCGGCTAGGAGAACAAAATCAAATGGAAACATCCAATGGGAGCAATAAGCTTGAGTGGGATATGTGAAAGGATTTAGAAAGTTTATTGTCGTTTCCATTGCCAAAGAGGAGCAGGCCTTGTTTATATTATTCCTATAAATAATAGGAATGTTTACATTAACCATTTTCAAATCCAGCCATAAGGCAATGGTCTCTCTAAAATCTGTAGGAGAAGACTTTAATGGATAGGTTTATATTTTTATATCATGTTGCTACAGACTACATCATCTTCCCAGACATTCATACATTGAAGCCCTTAACCCCTCAACGCCAAAGTAATGGTGTTTGGAGATGAGGCCTTGGGGAGGTATTTAGGTTTAGATGGGAAATGTCCTTCTTCATCTTCCACTCCAGAGCCTCCAGAACTGTGAGAAAGTAAGTGTCTGTTGTTTAAGCTACTCAGTGTGCCCAGCAGACTCATTCACATGGAAAAGGTACACACACACACACACACACACACACACACACACACACACACACAAAACTGACCAAGTAATTTGTTTAAAACACTCTATGAAACTTTTGCCACACGATAATTATTGATACAATGTACAGTAGGCACTTAAGTGGATGTGAAATCACTTTTTAATGTTTTGCTATGTTGCCTATCCCTGAGTAAAGAAAGTTACAGTAAAAAGGGAATTTCCCTTAATTAATTACATATCTTAACATTCATCAGCCACATAATATAGTTTGCTTTTAATATCATTAAAAATAATAAACCATACCTGACATCCTTTTTGAAAGTTCTTTGGTGTTATCCAGTCTTCAATCATTCTCAGAATGGAAGCTCCCTATAATGGAAAAGAATTTGAAATTAAACTGATAAAAGATATGTAAGGGACAAATATCAGTAATTATTATTGTGACTCTAATTTCATAATCATATTTGTGAGATTTCTTGATGATGATTATTCTAAATTACTAGTTATAGCTTTGTTACTTTCGGGTAAAAATTCCACTTTGCACACCCCTATATCGGTGTTTCTGAAATAACTTATGGATAAAGAGAAATCGAAATAGATAAAATAGCCAGCATTACAGTGGCTTGAGGTTCAAGTAATTATTGCAGTTCACAAAATGAACCAGCAGAGGGGGCCTTTTTAAATAAAAGAGAAGGAGAGAACAGCTTATAAATACTGTTCTTTCATGAATAAGGAAAGCAGTTTCAGGATACAATTTTGGCTTCTTATAATTTATATTAAAATACTTGAAAAAGAATTATATTTAACAGAGGTAAGTATATATTTTATAAACTATCCTGTCAAATAGTTTAATATAGATAGATATATATAATTTAGGCATAAAATCCTTTCCTTGGGTTTTCTTTAGTCTGAAGAATTTGATGGATACCCCTGCTCTCTACATTCCTTTTCACATGTTATAATATTAGCACTAACTTTCCCTTAAATAGAGTTTTAAATCAATTTTCAAGCAACTAACCAGAAAAATATTTAATTTAGTATTTTCACTATAATTTGAGTACTATAAATTATTTTTGTGCATAGAAGAATTAGAAATATCTATTTTGACCCAATATCTTAAGCCCATGGAGTATCTAGGACTCAGAAAAAAACTGATTCAATAAATATAAACTTTCTCTTGTGAATTATTAGAATATACTCTGGATTGTAAACTTTTGTTTTAACAGAAAAATTAAAAGGAACCACTGACAATGTGAAAGAAAAATAAATGAAAGAAGCCTAAAAAGTGCCATAGGAATCATATGAGATAAAATCACAAAAAAGATAATGCTATACATTTCAAAGACTAGTATATAGAAGGCTTTTTCTTTTACTCAAGTCAATTTTATCTAATATACACTTTAATAATTATAATATTTTGTCTTAAATAAAACTTTAGGTATCACTCAGAATAACAAAATGTATTAGTTGTCAGTGACTTTTGAGCAACTTAACATAGTGGGTAAACGCTAAGAAGCTGAGTGGAAAATGACAAAATTATGCCGCATTCAGGTATGAATATGTTTAGAGGAGAAGCTATAGGACATGTTGTGGAAGAAAATGGGTAACAAAACTTTAGGTCACTATAGATTTTCTGCCACTTTTCATAAAATTATAATGGATAAACTGCCCTTTTACAACATGTTAACAAAGTCATCATTAAGTCTTATCTAAAAATGAATAAAGGTAATTCCTCCAAACTGAGTTGGATTTAAATACTTATTAGAAGCACTAAAGGATTCTACTAGAAAAGGTGTCCACATGTATGGCATTTCTTGTTGACCACGTGGGCAAAATTTACTGCCTTTAAAAAATAAATAAATAAATAAAACAACCCTGACTGGTGTTTCCCCGTGGTTAGAGCATCCGCCCGCACACAGAAGGATCTCAGGTTCGATTCTCGGTCAAGGGCACAACATATCTGGGTTGCAGGTTCGATCCCAGCCCCAGTCCAGGCGTGTTAGGGAGGCAAACAATCAATGTGTCTCTCTCACATTGATGATCCATGTTTCCTCTCTCTCTCTCTCTCCTTCTCTCTCTTTCTCTCCCCCGCTCCCTTCCACTCTCTCTTAAAAATATATACATATCCTTGGGTGAGGATTAATTAAAAGTCAAATAAAGCAATTTGAAATTTGATGCTTCAAGTTTAAATGTTCAATTATCAGAATGAGTATTGTTATAAACAAAAGTACAAAAGAGAACTTTTTAAAAATCTGATTCAAAATCCTGAGACATTGATCAGTTTCACTGAAGAGTACAAGCTTTTGAATATTCACTCAGAATAGGTTCTGCACTGTTTCTAAAGCCTATTAACATCGCTGAACCACATGACCACCATTTTGTGGCATTTACTAAAAGAAAAGCCACTAAGCAGGAAGATACTAAAAACCATGCCACAGTGTCCCCACCTTGCTGTAGGATATTCCATCAAAAGCAGATGTTATTTCAGCAGGATTTGACACAGTGACAACAATTGGGTGTGAAGACATCAAAGAATCATCCTCTTGTACAGGTAGTACATCTTCAAGTAACATCTGGTCCCGCTAAAATGACAGAATGAACCAAAGAAATATAGTACTTCCCTTACACTGGTTCAGATTTCAACATAGCATGTAAAAAACACAAATTGAGGGAAATAAATATAAATTATTCTAATTATTTAAAGCAAGCATTCAGTGTTCAAGTCAATCCCATCTGACACTAATTGGCCTGTACTGATTCCATTACCTTCTCCTATTTATAAGTCCTTTGACTTTGCCTCCATATTACAGGCCAAGAAGACACAAGCATCTGTGGATTCTGTCTGTTAACCTCTGTGGCTTTCAGACGTGTGCCAGACATTTGAATCCCTGTTTCCATATCTGTGCAATGGGAATGGTGATACCATCACCTCCTGGATTTGTTCTGAGAATTAAGTGAGGAAACATGTTGATTTACCAAAAATTGATGTTTGAGTTTTTTTTAAAAAAATTTTTGTCAACTAATCATTGGAATTTGGGTGATATATAATTAATTGAAGAAAACATTTACTTTTGCTTTAGTTCAATTAATAATCATCTTCTCATTCCAGCCCTGTTTTCTCACCAAAATAGAGTTGTTGAGCGGTCTAGCCCCATAGTCTTTCTTGGTTCAAAGCTCATTCCTTCCATTTCCTCAATATGTAAGTTCAAACAAGTTCCCTTGCCTGTTAAATAGGGTAATGATAGCATCTACTTTTTAGAATTGTGCAGCTGATTCAATGAGCTAATGCATGGTAAGCAATTGGCAGGACCTGGCATAAAGGGAAAACCTAACACAGCTATTATTATTTTGATTCTTAATCAATTAGATTCTAAAACCTAACTTGTTAAATCACTACTAATAAAAAATCAAAAGATTTATTGGTCTTGCTGAATTAAAAATATTAGTTTACATTTTCAGATTTTATGATTTCCTTTTATAATAGGCAAGGTACTATTGTCAATCAAGGTAAACTGTGAGGAATTAAGAGAATAAAGTTTTCAAATGAGGATTTAGAAGTACAGAGCTTCCAAGTACATAGAAATATATTTATATGCAAAGTTACAGAATATTAGAGTGATGACTGCGAAGTGATGGCTGCCAATCAAGGTAATTTTGACTTGGACTTCAATTTTTTTCTGCCCCTGTACAATTTTTAGGTAAGTAGACAGAATCCTGTTCTCAGTGTCAGGAAATTTTACTCTAATCTTAGTTGTGCTACCCATCGTCTGTGTGACAATGGAATGTTATATTACCCTGAGTATCACACTTTCACCTGTGAAATGAGGCTCCACTATTGTGGTACTTACCAAGCCCTCTTATGATGCATCTTTATCTGCCCTTTCCACCCACAAGACACTGATTTAGGAACTTCTTAATGGCAGATATTATTTATTCAGTTTAGGTTCTTTATAGTGTTCATTGAACGAGAAATGAATGAATGAATGAAGAATGATTGAGTTCAATTGTGTGATTAGATTTTACCTAAGAATTGCATACTAAATTCTTCTGGAATTTAATTGGTGTTTTTGAAACACTGAAATTGGAATGTTAAAATATAATGGGTTATACATAACAATATTGAAATATTATAATTTATTATATCTTGATGTAAGAAGGACATCAGGTTATTTTATAGAAAAGACATTTTTTTTTTCATTTACATAGCTTAATTTCAATAAATTATTAAATCAGCAATTTTCAGCATAGATGAGTAGTTTTCAACTAGTAGATTATATTTTTATCCCCAGGAGACATCTAAAAATATGGGAAGACATTTTTGGTTTTACAACTGGAATGGAAGGATAACTGGCATCTAGTAGATATAGTAGGTATAAGCCCAAGACATTGCTAAATATTCCACAAGGCACAGAAGAACAGCCCACACTGAAGAGTTATTCGGTCCAAAATGTCAATAGTTTCATGGGTAAAAAAACCTGATGCATATTAGATTTGTAAAGAAACAATTGTTACAAATTAACTTTTTCATTTTTTAAAGTAGATTGTGGAAAGTAGGGCTTCAAGCATTTAACATTGTTTTTTTATTCTGTCCACTAGAGGGCAGTAGTCCATACAGTACACAACTGTAATTCTCTTAATTCTACACCTACACCCGCTTTCATATATACAAACAGATAAGAATACTCTCACTATCTAAATAGAAATACAAACAGACCTAGCTTTTTGGAAAGACATGTCTGGAGAGTTCATAGAAGCCTCTGTTCCAGGCCCCTCAGGGACACACAGTATGACAATAGTAATTGCATGTGCATTTTGGGAGCTTTTAAACTTACAAGATAGAGAACAATGTTTTTTCATAGAGGATGGAACTGACTCAGAGAGGATATGTAAAACTGGCTCAAGGTCACATTCCCTGTAAAGCACCTAAGCATCTAGGATTCAAACTTGAGTTGAACTACTTAAGTTTATGCTCTTCTCTCTCTACCACACTATTTCAGCAACCTGTGTAAGGTACGTCATTCACAAAATTAGGCTTAGACATTTTTCAGAGGGTTAGCCCTACAGATACTTTCTTGAACACAGAGTTGGCATTGTCAAAGGTAGCTATTTTTTTTTCCTGCCTTGACACATGTTCTTGAGTGACTCTGTTGAGGACATCCCCAGATCCTGGTGGTCAGTTGCCCTCTAGGGCCTGGGCCCAGGCTCTAAGTGAGGTCCCGTGCGTAGAGCCAGCTGGCTCCACCCCATTCTCACAGTGGAATTCCCAATTCACCACTTCCCTTGGCCCCAGACTCCGGGTCATAGTCCAAATGCTTCCATCTGCTTTGCATGAGAAACATAGAGATTTGGAGCTTGTATGCTTAGGACTCACCATTTGCCAGTCTCCTTCTGCATGGTTTACTCCCAGAAACTCAAAGAAGGAAGCGAAGCCTTCATTCAGCCACAAGTCTTCCCACCAATCCATGGTCACAGTATTTCCAAACCACTGAAATGATAAGCAATAGAGTCATAGGTAAAGTCTTGTGCCTTTGGTAGAAAATTTCAGTACATTCATTTGTTCATGTAAATGTTACCATTTGACACAGAAGTGGCAGGCTTCTAGCCTTTATCTCCTGATTTTAAAATGATCTTAAATTTTCCTTCGTTTCTTGCCTTTCTTTAGGCATTACTGGGAATATTTAAAGTTATAGGAAGTGCATTTACTAAAGGCAAAACAATGTGTCTTAAAAGTTTCAACAATAAAGAATTAAATAAAAAATAAAAATAAAAGAAATAAATAAAAGAAAAAGTTTCACTATAGTACAATATTTATCAGCACTAAGAAAGACTTTCAAGCAGGATTTTTTAAGTTGGCTTATTTTTAATTTGCTAAATTATAACTTATTTCAATTTCAAAATGAGCTAATTTGATGCTAAGATTCTATACCTGATGCACAAGTTCATGGGCAACCACAGCGGCAACCCTCTGCTTGTTGGATGAGGCCGATTGCTGGGGGTCATACAGCAGGTTCGTTTCCCGGTACGTGATGAGTCCCCAGTTCTCCATAGCCCCAGTGCCAAAGTCTGGAATAGCGATCTTATCTATGGAAAAAGAAAGAGTCCAGTGAGAAATACATTCTTTCCATTTGTGCATAAAACTTAACAACTTAAGTTCTTTGAATGAATGTATTTTAAAAAATCTAAAAATAACTTTTCAGTCTTCATGCACTCAAAATTTCCATGGCCCTTTTCCTGTTGGCTCCAGATAGCAATGTGTCATGTGTTTTAATAACAATTTTACTAATTATACATGTTTACTAATGGCTGCTCTTTGCAAGACGTCTGTAATTTTGTGTCTTTTGTTTCTCTCTGGACTTCACTTTAATTAGCTTTTTAAATAATTTTCACTTAGATAACACAGAGTATCTGTTTTGGAGACAAGCTGTGAAAAATTAAGAGAATGACGTTTTCAAATGAGGACTGAGAAGTACAGAGCTTCCAAGTGCACAAAAATATACTTCTATCTAAGGTTACAGAATATGAGAAAATAGAAATTCTACTTTTTCCCTCACTCTGTATAATTTGAGGTCAACCCGACTCCCTATGAATTGAGTAATTTACCACCTGCTTGTATGTATTAAAGTAGCTGGATCAACATGGAATTGATGCCCTAGCTGGTTTGGCTCAGTGGATAGAGTTTCGGCCTGCAGACTGAAGGGTCCCAGGTTTGATTCTGGCCAAGGGCACATGCCTGGGTTGCGGGCTCCATCCCCAGTAGGGGGTGTGCAGGAGGCATCTGATCAATGATTCTTTCTCATCATTGATGTTTCTATCTCTCTCTTCCTCTCCCTTCCTCTCTGAAATCAACAAAAATATATATTTTTTAAAAGATGTAATTGACTCCATTCTCTCTAAATTCCCTTCCAGGTCTAAAATGTTGAATTTTATCACAACTTCCTATTCCTTATTTTTGCTGGGTCTTATAATCTTAGACATACTATCTGACCAGAAGACATGTTGATCAGTTCTATGTTAAATCCAAAAACAGAAAATATTTAGCTTGATTACTGGATAGATTACAGTCCAGTTAGTGAGCTATAATAAGAATGTCTTTATCATTACATAGAATTTAAATGAGGCACATAAATGAAAATAATTAAAATTCCATCTAACATATAAGAAAGGCCTTTCCTGGTTAAAATAAAGATTCTTAAAGCTTTTTATAAAAGAATGAATATGGATAGATCTTAAGTGGAGGTCAAGATTATGGCTATAGTTTCCTTTTCATGTTATCTTCATTCTTATGTTTGGTTTTTGTTTATTTGTTTGTCTTTTTCACAAGAATACCACTTAAAAGGTAGAGAAGTATTCCCCACAAGGGCCAATATTTTCCATAGTATTATGAAGAATTTAATTATTTTTGGGGGGGAATTAATAAACACAGAAGTCATTTCTAAGGAAAGCCTAAGATGGAGTCAATACTGAAAAGGTTGGGAAAAAAACTTAAAGAGTTGAAATGCATGTAGAAATGTGGAGGAGGAGGAATAGGAGGATGAAGACAAGGAAGAAAAGAAGTTGTAGTATAAGTTGTAGTAGTAATTGTTACAGTGATGGTTCTTATAGCAGTTGTAGTAGTTATAGTAGTAAGAATAATTGTAGTTGTAGTAGTCATTGTTGAAGTTGTAGTAGTAGTGGTGGTGGTAGTCATAGTAGTTGTGATAGTAATAGTAATTGTAGCACTTGTAGTAGTAGAAGTAGAAGTATTAATAGTAGTGGCTGTAGTAGTAGTAGTAGTAGTAGTAGTAGTAGTAGTAGTAGTGGCAGCAGTATTTGTGGAGAGGAAGGAACAAAGCAAAGAGAAGAGAGAAATAAATATGTGAGATTTCCACTTCCTAGGATTTCTTGGGTGGTACAAGTGAGATAAAGAGAAAAAAAAAAGTCCTTTAAATTGATGTGCAGAACATTTTATTAAACATTCTGATTTTGATGAAAAGTTGTTTCTCTTCCTGTCTCCTGTATTGGTAATAGTTGCTAAGCAATCAAAAAAGAAACTGGATCTACTGCCATTGAAGAGAAAATTTATACACTTGCTTAGAGCCACAGCCATTCCCATGTAGAGAATTTGGCATTCCAGTTGCTTTACATCAAGAATTATATCAACTGGTGCAGCCACTGTGGAGAACAGTATGGAGTTTCCTCAAAAAATTGAAAATGGAACTCCCATTTGACCCAGTAATCCTACTCTTAGGAATATATCCTAAGAAACTAGAAACACCAATCAGAAAGGATATATGCACCCCTATGTTCATAGCAGCACAATTTACAATAGCTAAGATTTGGAAACAGCCTAGGTGCCCGTCAGCAGATGACTAGATCAGAAAACTATGGTACATCTACACAATGGAATACTATGCTGCCATAAAAAAGAAGGAATTCTTACCATTTGCAGCAACCTGGATGGAATTAGAGAACATTATGCTAAGTGAAATAAGCCAGTCAATGAAAGAAAAATACCACATGATCTCACTCATTTATGGATAATAAAGAACATTATAAACGGATGAACAAAAAGATAGATACAGAGACAGTAAAGCATCAAACAGACTGTCAAATTATAGGGGGAAGGTTAGGGAGAGGTGGGCGAGATAAAAGAGCAACTGAAGGACTTGAATGCATGCATATAAGCATAACCAATGGACGCAAAACACTGGGGGTAAGGGCATGTATGGGAGTGGGGTGGGGGGGCAATGGTAAGATATGTACACTTATAATACTTAAATTAAAAAAAAATAATTATATCAGACATCGATATGGGTGTTCCATTTAAAGTCTTTGTTAATACCATTGATGTTACAATAAAGAATTTCTGCTATTGATAGAAGTATCATATCAGTATCATTTTGATATAGCGCTATTTTTATTTTAAAAATAAAACTGCTCCATCAGAAAAATAATATTTATTGAAGGAGCACCATTGTTTTATTTTAACTGCTGAAGAATCTAGAATTAGTCCTGTGTAACAATAGAAAGACTAGCTGCACAGGGACTTCAACAGCATCATTTATTCTTATTTCTCAACTCATTGATGGTAAGGAAGCAGTGTAAGCTATTGAAATCAATTGATCTAGGTTAAATTTCTGGTTCCTTTATTATCAACATCTCTAGTTTTGTGCAGTACAATACTTTAAATTTTTATTTGGAGAGAAAAGACTATATATTTATCAGGTAAGAACAGAGTATAGACATTCTTGGAGGAATCCAGAGTAGATCCTTCCACATCTACTAAGTATTAGACACATACTGTAGGCACACAACAAAAAGATTTAGGGATGGGTATTAACTAAGTATGATAAAGCTGGAGGAAGTGAATCAACTTAAATGAAAACAAAAGCAATATTAAAAATAAGAAAATAAATGATTCTCACCTAATTTAGGAAGCGCATAATCCATAGCAAAGTATTCTTCATAATAATCAAACACAATTTGAGTTATGTTGGCAGCATATTCACCTGTGTGCTTTTGCTCCGGCTGGACATACACAGTGAGCTATTAAACAAAACACAAACATTCAGTGAAAATGAGTTTTCACTTGATAAAACTTTTGAAGCAGTGGAAAGAAGGTGGGCTTTAGAGCCAAATAAGCCTAACTTGAATCTCAGTTCTGCATGGACAAATCATGTCACATCTCTGAAACTCATGTGTAAAGCAAAATAACACTGCATGGCTCACTGAGTGATGGCAATGATTAAAAATCATTTGAGACAATGGTTGGCATACTGCTTAATACATTTTTAAAATGTGATTACTCTTTTCTATTTCAAACATATATTGACATTTTAATATCTGTGTATCGACCTATCCACCTTCCTATCTCTCTGTCATCTATCGATCTATCAGCTATGTATCATCTATGTGTAATTTGTCTTTGAGGAAATCAATCACGTGATTTTTCTCATCTAAAGAGCTCTTGGGTACATGTTTACCACTATTCTACCCATCGCTATCCCAATAACTGTTTTGATATTTTAACTATTCTACTCCAAGAATCTAAAATACAATGATTTAAGATTTTCCTGAGAGGGAGGTCTCTTGATAAGCAACACCATTCTATAAGTCTCCAGGATATTATATTGTGACATCATTTATAAACCAATTGAGTACAGGTTACCCCACCACCACCACCACCACCACCACCAATTCTAAGCATCTATGGCCCACAATAGTCAACACAATGTTAAAAGAGGAAAAACAAAGTTGGAGTACTGATACTACCTGATTCCAAGATTTACTACAAAGCACCAGTAATCAAGACAGTGTAGCAAAATAAATAAATAAATAAATACACACATAGATCAATATAACATGATAGCCCGGAAATAGACCCACATAAATGTAATTAACTGATCTTTGATAAAGAAGCAAAGGCAATACAATGGAGCAAGACAGTTTTGTGTGTGTGTGTGTGTGTGTGTGTGTGTGTGTGTGTTTAAAACAAAATAGTGCTGGAACAACTGAATATCCACATGTAAAAAATAATAAATAAATAAAGCTGGACACAAACCTTATACCATTCACAAAACTTGAAACTAGACTAAAATATAAAATATGTAACTATAAAACTCCTAGAAAATAAAATAGAACAAAACTTAGATGATCTTGGATGTGAAGATGACTTCTTAGATACAACACCAAAGGCATGATCCATGAAAGAAATAATTGACAACCTGGACTTTACTAAAAACTTCTGCCCTGTGAAAGTGCCAAGTGTGAAGACAAGCCACAACTGAGAACAAATATTTGCAAAAGACATATCTGACAAGGGTATATTATCCAACATATACAAAGAACCCTGAAAAATGCAACAAGAAAACAACCAGATTAAAAAATGGACCAAAGACCTTAACAGATACCTCACCAAATACTATATACAGATGGGAAATAATATATGAAAAGATGCTCTGCATCATATGTTATCAATGAGATGCAAATTAAAAGGAGATACCACTAGACACCTACAACAATGCCAAAGTCTGGACCACTGACAACACCAAATGCTGGGGAGGATGAGGAGCGATAGGAGCTGTCATCATTGCTGATGGGAACGTAAAACCACTTTGGAAGACAGCTTGGCAGTTCTTATAAAACATGCTCTTACCATGTGATCCAGCAATCACTCTCCTTGGTATTTAACCTAAGGAGTTTAAAACATGTCCACACAAATTGCACACAGATGTTTACACCAGCTTTATTCATAATTCCCCAAGATGTCCTCCAGTGGGTGAATGGATAAATTGTGGTACCTCTAGACAATGGAAAATTATTTAGTTCTAAAAAGAAATAAGCTATGGAACTATGAAAAGATAGGGAGAAAACATAAATGCATATTACTAAATGAGAGAAGCCAATCTGAAAAGGCTATATCCTGTATACTAGTAATTCCAACTATGTGACATTTTAGAACAGGCAAAATTATAGAGACAATAAGGAGATCAGTGGTTGCTTGAGGTGGGTAGTGGGGAGGAGGAAGAGATGAGCAAGTGAAGCTCAGAGGATTTTGAGAGCATTGGAAATGCTTTGTAAATGATTTGTTGAGATCCATAGAATGTACAACCAAAAATTAACCCTAAGTTTGCTAAGGTAAACTATAGACCTTGGGTATTATGGTATGTCAATGTAAGTTCTTCCATGGTTAAAAAAAAAAAAAGTCATTATTTGGGGCAGTGATATTGGTAATGGGAGAAACGATGTATGTGTGGGAGCAGGGGTATATGTGAAATCTTGGTACCTTCCCTTGATCTTGTTGTAAACTATACTTAAAAACTGCTCTAAAAATGTCCTGAAAGAAACAAGGTTTTGAAGATTTCAAACAAAGTATGTTTGCTGAATTTAAAAAAATAATTCAAAACCATCAAGCAAAACCAAAGATGCAGTCACCTGGTTAGTTCCAGCCCATGTACCTGACCAGAACGGCTGACTCATCGTTAAAAAAAGAAAGGGAAAAATTATGCCTATTTTCCTTCTTTATTATTTCAAATGCATTGCTAATTTTGGTTTTCACTTAGGCACACATCTGGGCCATCTTTGCTTAGAAGAACAGCGGAGAGACCAGGAATTTAAAAGACAAGGTCTGAAAGGGCACCCCTTAAATGGCCAGCGCTGGCTCTCGGCGCCCACTTCCACTGGGTACTTGACATTCTTGTTTTATCTGCATAAGTAAAAATGTGGCCATCTTTATCTCCAAAGGCAACACAACTCACTCAATGACCATCCCAACATTCTCTGAGGTTTTTGCTCTCTATTTTTTCTTTTCTTTTAATTTGCCATAAGTGGAGATACATCTCCTCTCTGCCCTCCTGTGCAATGACGCGCATTCTCCAGGAGGTTAAGTGAAACTAAGGATCCAGCTGGGGGCCCCTGAACAGAGCCAAAATAATTGCTCCGTATGAAATCTAGAGCCTCCCGTTCATGCAGGACTCCTAGGGTGCAAATGGAGCTTCTTGGTGTGTTACATCTGTGAGCTCATTAGTGTGTCAACACTCCCTCAGCATTTCCACCAGGTTGGATCCCGCCATTAAAAACTTCAGGAAGGGCCGCTCCTCGGGACTCAGCGCTGCACAGAATGTGTGGAGTGGGGGGGCTGAGGAAGAGGAAGGGGAGATAACAGTGAGGCCTCCCACCCCACGCGGAGCAATGCGGGGGAGAAAGACAGTGCGCTCTTTCCACGCAATCTCCTCCTTTCCCATGCCAGTAGGCTCACTTCCTGAAGTAGAAGGCTGCCGAGGCCATATAGTCAGGTTTTGTTACTCTCTGTATTTCTGCTGTTGGCAGCATCAGGAATGCAGTGTCCTTGACTCGGACTGATATTCATGTAAATTCAGTCGAGATAAAACTAGTCCCTTCCTCTTTTGTTTCTGAGAAACACCACCCCACAGAAATATGCTCTGTCCTTAAGGTCAGGCCAATCTGCATATCACCTGTGAGCTATGACTCTTATCTTGAAGGATCATAGATCATATTTTATGGCCATTGCTTTTATCAAATGAGCTAAGCAGTCACAGAATATTAACCTCCTAACAGTCATGAGCCAAAGCATATCCATGAGTGTGTCCTATGTGCCATAAATTACAACCCTATTTTTACTTTAAAGACGCTGCCAACCTGCCAACAGCAGAACTATTGTGATGTTTGGACTTGGAGATTTTAAAAAGTGTCCTCCTCAGCTCAGCCTTTCTGCCCTCAGACTTCATCTTCAGCCCAGGCCCCATCTGCATCCCCTCTCCTCTGTGGGCTTTATACAGAGGCTAAAATCCTCCATCATCTGCTAAGCCTCAGCACTGCTTTCTGTCCATGACAAAGATCAGAAAATTACCGCTAAGTTGTTATCATTTTTTAGTAATAATTCTTGTCTTTCCAGTTTGCATGCTTGCTTTAACAAGTTGACTTGGAAAAGGATATGACTAGCCATATTAAAATGGCACAGAGAAAGGAGGCAGACATGCCTGGATAGTCTTTCTTCTCCTTACCTTCTAAAAGAATCATATAAGCCTTTATTATTCAAGGACTCTATTAAAGGCTAAATATAAAGTTTATTCATAAGATTTATAACTTTATATATAAACTTTATATCCTATCTAAGAAAAGAGTAATATGCAAATTAATCATCACTCCGCTACACTCACAAGCCACGCCAACCAGCCAATCAGGAGTGAGTATGCAAATTAAACCAACCAAGATGGCTGCGGCCACGGAGTGAACAGGAGGCTTGAGTTGCCCCTGGCGACTGAGGAAGCCAAGCTTCCTGCACACCCTGGCCAGTCCAGGCCTCCACTCAAGGCTACAAAGTCTCAAATATAGAAGATAAATAAATCCCAACAAAAATGGCTGCGGCCACGGAGCAAACAGGAGGCTTGGGTTTCCCCGGCGATGGAGAAAGGCAAGCTTTCCGCACACCCTGGCCAGCCAAGGCCTCCACTCAAGACTACAAAGTTTCAATTATAGAAGATAAATAAATCCCAACAAAAATGGCTGCGGCAATGGAGCGAGCAGGAGAGTTGGTTCTGCTCCAGGCTACCAAGTTCCAATTATAGAAGATAAATAAATCCCAGATACCAGGGCCTCCGCTTGGGTTGTCAGGGGGCATGGCCGGCCTGAAAACCACCACAGGCCCCTCTCCCAGGCCGCCCCATGCTCCAAGGGAACCCCCACCCTGATCCGGGACACCCTTCAGGCAAACCAGCTGGCCCCCACCCATGCATCAGGTTTCTATCCTATCTAATAAAATAGTAATATGCAAATTGACCATCACTCCAACACACAAGATGGCTGCCCCCATGTGGACACAAGATGGCCACCACAAGATGGCCAGCAGGGGAGAGGAGTTGGGAGGGACCAGGCCTGCCAGGGAGGGCAGTTGTGGGCAATCAGGCCAGCAGGGGAGGTCAATTGGGAGGGACCAGGCCTGCAAGAGAGGGCAGTTGGAAGCAATCAAGCCTGCAGGGGAGGGCAGTTAGGGGTGACCAGGCTGGCAGAGGAGGGAAGTTGGGGGCGACCAGGCCTGCAGGGAAGGGCAGTTGTGGGGGACCCAGGCCTGCAGGGGAGAGCAGTTGGGGGGGACCAGGCCTGCAGGGGAGGGCAATTAGGGGCAAACAGGCTGGCAGGGGACCAATTAGGCATCAATCAGGCTGGCAGAGGAGTGGTTAGGGGATGATCAGACTGGCAGGCAGAAGTGGTTAGGGGCAATCAGGAAGGCAGGCAGACGAACAGTTGGGAGCCAGCAGTCCTGGATTGTGAGAGGGATGTCGGACTGCCCGTTTAGGCCCGATCCCATGGGATCGGGCCTAAACTGTTAGTCAGACATCCCTGGAGGGGTCCCAGATTGGAGAGGGTGCAGGCTGGGCTGAGGGACACACACCCCCGTGCACGAATTTCGTGCACCGGGCCTCGAGTATAAATATAAAGTTTGTTAGACTTTAGGAACCTAACTTGTATGCATATATTTTCAGTTTTTAAAAACAGCAAATTGCCTAAGCAAACTGAATTACCAAGATACACCACTGTTGGATACAATTTGCCATACCTCGAAGCACTGAATCTATTGAGCTAGTGTCCCACGTAAAAGTGTAGCTTTCTAAAGCCCACATTCAGCTTATTGTTCTTGTGGGAGGTGTGGCACATCTGTGTTATCACTGCTGTTGCTCTGCTTTTCTCTTATCATATTGGATCTACTGTAAAGAATGGTTTTGGAAATCTTAATAGTCTCCCTTCCATTCGAGTATCTCCAGGAATTTGAAAAATGGACCTAAGTCCTGATTCATGATTGGCCACTGTCACTCCCTTTATGTGACCCTTTGACAATGGTTAGACCCACTAGCTCTCCATCTCTCAGAACAACCTAATGAAACCATGTGCCTTCTGTACGTTCAATGATTACTAGGTCTCTGAAACCAAAACCAAGCAGAAAAACCAGTAGTGTAATCATTACGAATAATTATTAGCCTTATGGAGTACTTGAAAAATTTCTAGGGAATATAGCTTTTCTCAGGTATTGTCTCACTCTACACATCAATTCTATCAACCTGACATTATTATTGATAATGTAATAGAATATTTTGCATCACTGATGATAACTTTACCCCAATCCTTTTACTAGTCCAGCTCCCACAATTATAAAATTGAAAGAGCTCTGAAAAATAAAAACTTTTTACATGTTCAAAATAAACCAAGTTAACATTACCATCTAACCTGACCTGATAGGAAGTTTTTAAAATAATCTTTCTTTTTCTCTGTATGAAAATATTGCTGCAGAAGTATTTGTTTGATTATCATTTGAGGCCCCAGATCCCACTGCAGTTAATAATACAGTGTTTTTACTCTATTACATTGCACAAATATGAATTCCAACATTCAACTAGCCACAGGGTTTTAAATAAGGTTGTGGACCTCTAAATAAAATCTTAGTTTGAAGAGTTTTAAAAATAAATTTCCTCTTTGTATACATGAGAAAAAAATGAAGTCTAAGGCAGAACTGACACTAGAATTCAGTACAAAGCTTGTTTTCACTATATCATACTGCCTCTTTTAAAAAAAAAATATATATATATATATTTATTGATTTCAGAGAGAAATGGAGATGGGGAGAGATTGAAACATCAATGATAACAGAACCATCGATCGGCTGCCTCCTGCAGGCCCCACACTGGGGGTCGAGCCCGCAATCTGAGTATGTGCCCTGACCTGGAATTGAACCATGACCTCCTGGTTCATAGGTTGAAGTTCAACCACTGAGCCATGCAGGCTGGGCCATACTGCCTCTTTTCTCTACACCTACCAATGAAACCTGACTTTCTCTAGCTGCAAAATAGAGATAACAACTATCTCATAGAATTCTTGTGAGCATTAACTAAGCTAATGCCTAAGCAGTAAGAGTTTTATATGGCCCATCAAGAGCACTGGTATCAACAGAGATAATCCGTAGAATCATTAACCTCTGCAATTTTCTCTGTCCGCACTTCCCCATAGGCTAGTGATTTCCACATTGTGGTATCCACATTACCATGAGAAACATTAGGGGAATGCAGGGGGGAAGAAAAGCTAAGTTTTTTACTTCCAAAATACGCTTTTCATGACCACAATAAATTTAAAAACCAAAACTATTCGATTTGCAAGAGCCTGTTTGGAAAGGCTTTTAGCAATAAAAACAGAAGACCAAGAAAAGAAAAGAAAAAAAAAAAAAAACAGCAAACCACAGAATGTATGTTGTAAAGATAGAGTGGAAAGAGAATAGAGGAAAGTCTAGATGGTTTTGTCTCAAAAAACTGGATGACAGTCACCTGGGGCAGGCGAGGGGGTAGTAAGGTGGATGAGGCAAGAATCTGGAAGGGTGTGTTAGGGTCTGAGATGAAGGTGGCACTGAACTTGGAAAGACCATGCGAACAGAAAGGAATGAGCGTGAACAGACTGCCAGCCACCACTGCTGCTATCCCCCTGGTCAGAAGTCGGCCGGGGCCTGCAGGATTCCCACCATCCCTGGGGAGCACTGCAGGTCAGCTGTGCGCTGGCTCCAAGTCCTCACTGTACTCATCTGCTGAGCATCTCCGACTGATAAAGGTGATCACCCATCCAGGTTTGCCTAGGAATGTCCCAAGTCTGTCGCTTACCTGTTTCCACCTCTTCTCATACTTAATAATTACTAACACCTCATTATTTATATTTTATAGATGATAACATGTATGGTCACTTTACCTATCGACAACAACTTGCCTTTCTATTGCCTCTCATCCGGCAGAATTAGCACCTGTCCATCTGTTGAGGTTTTGCAGAGTTTTATCTGAACTGCTCACACATCTCTTTAAATGGCCTATTGCGGGGCCCCTAAAATTGCAGGTGAGGGCTTTAGTAGTCAAAGGGCTGGTATGACCAACAAAGACCTGAAAACATATCTGAATGACACAAGACAGTGAAGGCTACGTTTCTTTCACATCTTTATTAAGGTACTGATATCTTAGCATTGATATGTTGCGACCCACAGGTTGAGAACCGCTTTCTAATGTCGCGACTCACAGGTTGAGAACCGCTGCTGTAGAGCCTAAGTCCATCGGAAAACACGGATATTTATATTACGATTCATAACAGTAGCAAAATTACAGTTATGAAGTAGCAACGAATATAATTTTATGGTTGGGGGTCACCACAACATGAGGAACTGTATTAAAGGGTCGCGGCATTAGAAAGGTTGAGAACCACTGCTTTAGGGCTTAGTATCTTCCTTCTGCACATAGTAGGTGCTCAATAAAGACTGATAAAACAATCTGGTTGAAGGAACCATCTGTTTATTATCAATTTTGAGGTAGAAGGATGGGAAAGAAAAAATAATTTTATATTGCTTTTAATTCTACAAATGCATATTTAAGGTACATAGTTGATATTACTGAATGTAATATCTATTTGTTTAATTTTACAAAGTTTATGTTCTTCAAAATGGTTTTCAGCAGTGAGCAGGAAGTGAGGGGGAAGAAAATTTGGTAGAAAGGAATTGTGATACATTATTTTCAGGTTTTGTTCGTGACTGCCTTAATCACAAGATTGTGATATATTTCTTCTAAATTTTAATTTGCTCCTGACCCATAAATTGTAAATATGAACAACCTGGGTTTGATGTTTGGGTGACTGAGAACTATTTTTCTGCTGTGACTATAAATGTTGAAAACATGTTCAGAACTTTGAGTTCAGTACTCAGTGCTATGAAGTACTGTTTGAGAAGAAACCGAGCGCTGGCATTTAGGAGATACAAAGCATTTCTCGACAGCTCACTTTCCATTTAAGTCAAAATTTGTTTGATGCTTGCTGATTATTATTACTGTAGTAGACTTTTTTAAAAACAAAAAATAACATTTAAAAATCTAAGTTACTCATAGAACTTTTTATTATTTTACTAATATTTTATCTTCGAGTGTGTTTTTAAAATTTAAATAAAGAATAAGAATCACTAGCAATCTTCTATGGCTTCCTAAATTAAATATATTCCTTTGGAGAAAATTAGAGCCCTTAATTTAGAATAAACCAATAAAAAAAAGAATTTAAAAACTCAATAAAATGTTATAAAATCAAAATCCTTCAGAAAACTTTAGCAAAACCACAACAAAAACATATTTTTTTAATAATAAAATAAGCCTGAGTTAAAATGGCTATGAGAGGGAAGCAAGTAAGAAGACCTAGGCAAGTTGGAGGGATTCATTCACAGGTATAATTCTAGGTGTAACTATTCAGAAACCATCCTGTGAGACCTTTTGGAAGAAGGTACAATATAATCTTGTACTGAGTTATTATGATTAATATGGTTACTGCATAAACCTAACTAAATGGATAGTTTCAACCAGCATTCTCTTAGTGAACAATTCTTCCCAACTTCCTCTTCTCATGAAAGCCAAGAGTTGAATAATCTTCTGCCAGGTAACTGCTCCTTTTAGCACATCCTTCTTTAGAGAAGACAAAGGTCAAATGCCCAAAGAAATTCAAGACTTAATTAGAACTTACTGTTTTTCAAGGATTGCCCTTGCCATTTAACTTGTCCTGAATGGTTCTTAGGAGACTAGTGCAAAGCTTAAAATTCAGATTCCTTTTGAAAAATGAATATTCCTCCATTTGCTATAATTTGGATGCATTATAGGCAGCATACTAAAAACCTAGGTTTAGGATATCTCAGTATCAATCCCTACTATATCAACATTAAGGTAAATTTCCCTGGGAGCTAGTTTCACTGGCAAAGTTGCTGAGGATGTAGTTCAAATGTACCTCAGATAGCATCACAAACCTATTAATCTATATATATAAAAGGTTAATATGCAAAGTGTCCCCACAGTAGTTCAACCAGGAGATTGGAAGTTCTGTCGCTCACTATGACATGCACTGACCACCGGGGATGACACAGAATGAAAGAAGACCCCAGCCGAGAGCCAAAAGGAAAGCCCTGGCCAGCAGCCAGAAGGCCCAGATCAGCCCTGATTGCTGGCCAGGCCTAGGGATCCTACCCATGCATGAATTTTGTGCACCAGGCCTCTAGTTTAAAATAATTTTACAAATGGTAATATGGGACTTTTCCTATTTGCTTTATTTCTTCCAAATTTTTTATAATGTATGTGCATTAAACCTATACTTTTTAAAACTTAAAAATATATTAATAACTCACATTATTCTGGATTTGAAAATGGATTGCAGTATATCCCAATAAGAGACTTTGAGCTAAACTATAAAATTAATAACATGCCTATTGGGTATATTCTTTCCCATGATATGACTCCTGCAAAAGCAAGAGAAGTACATTTTAGCTCAAGAGTTAATTCACATAACTAAAATATCATGTAATATCTCTACATTTTATACAGTTCAGGGTATTTTATTTTTGGGGCATAGAATTCAGTGATTTTATTTACTTTAAAACCCTTATTTACTTCAACTAACCCTGAAAAAGACCTCAGGCATAGATTTCTTGCCAACATAGCTGTAAAAAATCCACCAATGGCTGGCCTCCACTGTTGCTAAATTACTGTAAATTACTCTTCAAGTTATTCTGTTTTTTTCAGGATTGAATAAAAATGTAATACATCTAACATTAAAAAAAAGAAATATGCAGAGTTAAAATAACTCTGAGCTACTTTCCAACTCAGTTACCTTTTTTCTTAACAATTTTTTAGGACAAGGTCCTCCAATATAATTTTTTTCTCATGAGCAACAAGGATATCTATACTAATAAAAGTGTAATATGCTAATTAGACTGGACATCTTCCGGATGCCCTTCTGGACGTCCTTCTGGACAAAGCTGCGATGACAGGGCCAAGGCAGAGGCAGTTAGGGGCGATCAGGTTGGCAGGGGAGAGCAGTTAGCGGGATCAGGCCAGCAGTGGAGAGCAGTTAGGGGGATTAGGCCAGCAAGGGAGAGCAGTTAGGGCAATCAGGCCGGCAGGGGAGAGCAGTTAGGGCAATCAGGCCGGCAGGGGAGAGCAGTTAGGGCGATCAGGCTGGCAGTTAGGGGTATCAGGCCAGCAGGAGAGAGCAGTTAGGAGCAGTTAGGGGTGATCAGGCAGTCAGGCAGAGGCAGTTAGGTGTGATCAGGAAGGCAGGGGAGCAGTTAGGGGCATCAGGCAGGCAGGCAGAGTGGTTAGGGGTGATCAGATAGGCAGGCAGGTGAGCAGTTAGGAGCCAGTGGTCCCGGATTGCGAGAAGGATGTCTGACTGCCAGTTTTTGGCCTGATCCCACAGGCATCGAGCTTAAACCGGCAGTTGGATATCCCCTGAGTGGTCCCAGATTGGAGAGGATTGGAGAGGGTGCAGACCGGGCTGAAGGACCCTGCCCTGTGCACGAATTTCATGCACCGGACCTCTAGTTTTAACATAATGAATGGTTCAACTACTACTATTGGCTATACTCTGTCCAAGTAAATAATTAAAAAGAGCACAGGTTTTTGCAGGAGGGAAAACTCTGTCTTCTCTGCATGGGGCAGAGGGAGGGGGCACCTATTCTTCTCAGCTCCGCATCTCACTTTCACTGAGTTCTCCTGACTCGAGTCTCTGGTAAGTATCCAAAGAGAGTCTGGCTTTCTGTTCATCTCTTATCAAACAGATGACTAGAAAGTAATACAATACGACAGTATTATCTTCATTTCCCACCCAAAAGAGGAAAACTTCACTGGTTTAAAATAAAATGTTATGCACTCAGCTTTGAAAGAAGACCCATTTAAGAATTATTTACCACTTAAAAGATATTTGGGGATCTTTTCCAAACTAGATTTTCCATTACATACTTCCAAATTCTCTATATAGTGAAACCCATCCTTAGAGCTCAGCTAACTTATACAGGCTCTAATGGCTCCCCCAGCCAGTATACGTAGCTACACAGTAACATTATCTCTTAGCCAAAACCGGTTTGGCTCAGTGGATAGAGCATCGGCCTGCGGACTGGAAGGTCCCAGGTTCGATTCCGGTCAAGGGCATGTACCTTGGTTGCGGGCACATCCCCAGTAGGGGGTGTGCAGGAGGCAGCTGATCGATGTTTCTCTCTCATCGATGTTTCTAGCTTTCTATCTCTCTCCCTTCCTCTCTGTAAAAAATCAATAAAATATATTTTTAAAAAAATATATTATCTCTTAGCCAATGGGAGCATCAAAGCAACATATGTGATAAAGGAAAGACAAAAGTCGGATGTAGACAACCCCTTTGAAAAGGCCTTTCAAAGTCCCTTTGAAAAATGAGTATTCCTCCATTTGCTATAATTTGAATACAGTATGGGCAGCATACTAAAAACCTAGGTTTAGGATAACTTAGTATCAACCCCTACTGTACCAACATTAAGGTAAATTTCCCTGGGAGCTAGTTTTACAGTAAATAGAGAAATCCATTCCTTTCTTCAAGTGATGGCCAGGCAGGATAAAGATATTTTCAGAATATCATATTTCAGAAGGCATAGCAGGCCACAGTATTTGGGAAGATTTGAGGATTTTGAGTCTCCACCACTTGCCTATTGAGTGATCTTGAACAAATTACTTAAAATTATTAAATTTTAATTCTTTCATCTTTAAAATGGGGTGATAATTTCTTATAAAATGATATTAAAAAAATTATGAGAATATATATTATTATGTAGCACAGACGTGGAATGGTAGGCCTAGTGTTTAGGAGAGAAGCAAAATGGGGGCCTCCAAAATGAGAAAAATGATTAGGTAAAAGTATTTGGTTTTTTAAAAGGAAAGTATTGAATTAGATATCTTGATTAAAGATAAGCTTAGTATTTATATTTCCTTACACTTTAATAAAATGCTATTGACACTTATGCTTACAGAAATGGCACCACCAACCTCTCACTGCTAGTCACTCAAAGGATTTTGGTCCACCTCTGGCTTCCTCCTCCCTCTCTGGACCGTCTGGTGCCCCATCCACACACAGATACTCAACCATTTTACTAAATTGGGCATGCCCTAATAAATTGAGGCTACCCATTTCTATGTCTGTTGTGTTTGTCTATTTTTCACCCATATCCTTTTAGTTTACATTTTTCTATGTTGTTCAGGGTACCATCAATCTCGCAGACCTGGGTAACTTTCCTAGTCTGTCGCGTGAAAAAAAAAAAAGTAGAAAATAAATTACAAATGCACAAGTGATAAAATTTTTAAAAACTATAATGTGTGACTCACAGGTATTCCCCTCTTTGATGTTCTCTTTATGGGGTGAAATTGATGCACAGCAAAGCACACCAGGTAAGTGCTCATGGGAACAGACTTCTGGAAAATTGTTCGATTCCATTTGTCATCCACTGACTCTTCTTTCTGTTGAAAACAAAAGATAATATTTTATTTATCAAAAGGTCAATCATGTCCAAAGAAAAATGACTGCTCTGAACTTGATTTTCTACTCAGAAGTCCTTTGTCAAAGCTTAGGGGTAAAATTTCTTTTTAGGGGTAAAATGGTGTTGTTGAAAAGGCTATAGGAAATTTTATTTTATTTTCATTACTGTGAAAGAGTGATTGAACTATACACTGTATAAAGCTTCTCAGGGAAATATAATTTTGGCTGTGATATAAACTGGACAGGAGTTAGTTATCTTTCAACATAAAGCACACAATCTTGACCATAATATTTTTTTAAATCTTTATTGTTGAAAGTATTCATATGTTCCCCTTTCTTCCCCCACTGACCATAATATTTGAGGAGATACCGTGATTTCTTAAAGAAGACAAGGCTAGTGTTCAAAGCCTTGCAGAGAGGAAGAACTAAGTAGGTATTAGCTGATTTGTGCATGTGCAGGAGGGCAATAGCTGTACCAGGCATAGCAGGATGTTGGGTTCTCTTTTTCATGTCTGGTTGTCTACAACACAGACCCAAGGGATGGTCACTAAAGTCACTGCCCCACTGTGGGAAGAGAGGATTCCATTGCTTGGTGCAACTACTGATCCCATCTGTCTGGTTTTCTCTCCACGCCAGCTTTGCTTCCCTCACCGCCAATCACCAGTCCTAATACTCCATCTATGAATACTTGCCCAACTCCTGCTACCCATTGTTTAAACATTCCCACTTGCCCTGCAGCCACACAGTAAGTCACAGGCCAGTGAGAAACTTTAAAAAGGGATTAAGCAAAGGAGGCTGAAGTAGAAATGATGTGTCGTTCACAAGGCAAGTGTGTGTACATATGTGCTTGTATGGGAGCATTGGAGCTCCAGGGAAGTAATATGCTCTGCAATAAAAACCTACTGGCGTTAGTTTTGATCTCCTAATGATTCAGAATAGTCTCTTCTTTCCAGCATTTCCAGAAGTATATTCTGCAAAAGTTAAAGGTCACATGGGGAGGTCTTCAGCAGAAGTTACTAAAGTTAGCATTCTTTTTTCTCCCACCTTCACCTTCCACCTTCCATGCCAAGACATTCTAATAACATTTTACTCTGATCCAGTCTTCTGCATTGGCATTTCAAACGTTAAGTTTATCCTGTCATCTTTCTTCTCCAATCAAACTCAATTGCTCAGGTGCCTGACACTGGAAGAAAAGTTGATAAACTAATTCACACTGGGGCATAGATAACTGGTGGCAGTTCACTTTTAATCCTCTTAAGATTTTGTTTGTTTTAGTTTGTTCTTGTGGTGTTTTTTTTGAGGAATATTTATGATAAAGACTTCTGGGAATTCAAAGGAAATGTATTCTGAAACCTCTAAATAAGCTATTAGAGCACATTTAATTTTAGAATTCAGTGGTGTTCTTTCATAGCAAATCAGATAATTTACCTGATATTTTAAACAGACTATATTCATAAACAAACAATTTTTCAAAAATACTCACCTCTACTGGCATATTTGAAAGTGCCTTATAGTCTTTGGGGTGGACGATAGATATTGTATAAGTTGCCTTTTTGTTGGGCTCATCAAAACAAGGGAAGGATTTCCTGGCATCTGTTGGTTCATGATCAGTGGCTGCTATGCTCCTTGGAAACAAACACACACAAACAAAATCCATGTTGTCTCTTCTGATAGCCCTTATGTTTCTACTCCCACAGAAAACAATCAACTGTGTAATTATATCCGTTACATTTCTTAAAATGAGTGTCCATCCACACTCAGGTGCCATAATTAAAAATATGTGAACTGTGGATGAGCAAAACCAAACCCATTTATGAGCTATCACTCTCTTCACCACAAAGTGGTCGAGCAACAAGTCGATAATCACAAAACCAACTCCGGGCTTGTCGGGAACTGGCCCTGTGAGCGGGAGCAGCTGTGTTCCGTCACAGAGCAGAGGAGCATGTCCCAGAGCCCCAGCTCCTGTCCCTGATGGCACATTCTTTCTTATTTATGTTACTCCAGGGACAAAGCCCAGTTTCATTTCCATGCAAAGGAAGGCTCTGAGCAATCTGCCAGGTGAAGCAACCTTTGGCCAAGTTTAAAGCCCATTTTTGAGAAGAGCATTTTTTATGGCTCTAACTTAGCATATGTTTACGTAAGCAAAAATGTTTACATATAATATTTCCATCACTTCAAAGTGGAAGTACTTTTTCTGAGCAATTGCTCAAAAAAAGAACAAAAAACAATAAATATATAATTTTTATGTGTAGTCATATCACAGTATGATAGTATTATTGTATTATTGATAGGAAGAGTAAGCAAAGTAAAAAATATAAAAGAAAGGACAAAAATGTTGGCTTATATTCATTAATAATTTGTGTAAGGAAAATACGTTGTTCTTTGAGATCCTCAGGGATTAAGGAAGGTATATCATAAAGATCACCAAGCTAAATTATTAGATCATTTATTCATCCAACAAATACACACACACACTTGCTAGGCATTATTCAATGTGCTGAGAAAATAACAATGACAAAATAAATAAATAGATATACAAATAGATAACTGAATAAGTAAATAAATAAATTAGGAGTATGATGGGAGCTCTATACAAAATAAAACAGGGAGTGACAGAGAATGATTCGGGAAAAGTGGTGAGCAGCATTAGGTATAGCAGTCAAGGACAATCTCTTAGAGTAAGTGATGGTTTGCTGAGATCTAAATGATGAGGGAAAACCAAGACAGGTGAAGATTAAGGAAAATGTGTTCTAGCAGAGGGTGTACAACCTCCAAGGTGGAGAATAACTTAATGTGGTTGAGAACCTGAAAGGTGTCCAGTGTGGCTGAAGTCTAGTGAACCAGAGAGAGACTGGGAAAAGGAGTTTCAAGAGCAGAGACCATAGTAAGGATCTGGATTTCATTTGGGTTCAAGGGTGTATTTTTTAAAATATATTTTTATTGATTTCAGAGAGGAAGGGAGAGGGAGGAAGAGATAGAAACATCAATGATGAGAGAGAATCATTGATTGGCTGCCTCCTGCACAACCCACACTGGGCATTGAGCCCACAACCTGGGCATATGCCCTGACCGGGAATCGAACCATGACCGCCTGGTTCATAGGTTGAAGCTCAAACACTGACGCACGCTGGCTGGGCAAGGGTGTATTATATACAGTAATTTACTTTAAAAATACTATGTCTTAGCCCTAGCTGGTTTGGCTTAGTGGATAGAGCAGTCGGCCTGCAGACTGAAGAGTCCCAGGTTCGATTCTGGTCAAGGGCACATGCCCCGGTTGCGGTTGTGGGCTCGATCCCCAGTAGGAGGCATGCAGGAGGCAGCCAGTCAATGATTCTCTTTCATCACTGATATTTCTCTCTCTCTCCCTCTCCCTTCCTCTCTGAAATCAATAAAAATATATTTTTTAAAAATACTATGTCATAGCTCAACATCCATCTATAAGAAATTAAAATATTTTTTAATTTCTTTTAAAAATCTCTCAGCATACAAAAATTACTTGATAAAAACTCAGCCAAGAAAACTAACCTATGTAAGAAATACAACCAGAAGTGTCTGTCTGGAGAGGCTGTTGACTCAGGGAGGGAACTTTCTGGGATGATTGGAAAAAATCTTTATCTTCATAGAAGTGTGGATGACAAAGATCATAATTCATTGAATTGTGCCTGTTAGATTTGTGCATTTGCTGTATACAAATTTCTCTAAAAATAACTGTTAATCAATATTGAGCTCTAGTAAGTAGTTTTGTGTTGTTGCAGGGTATGGGTTAGCAATTCAGGAACAACCTTCTCTATATGCTTGCTTGAGCCAGTAAAAAAAGTAGTGGAAAGCAGCTTTCTCACTGTTGGGGAAGAGAATTCTAAATTTGTAAAGGGGGAAGTTTAGAATATATAAATGCAGGTTTAGGATAAATTCAATGATTTTCATCTAGATAAGGTAGATAGATATAAAAATACACAGAGACATATGTTTCCTAGCTTTGTCTGCTGAGTAGGACTGGATGCATGACAAGCATGTAACAATGAACACAATTACCATATTTTTCCATGTATAAGATGCCCCCATGTATGACGCCCCCCAAAATTAAGAAATCAATATTTTAAACATTTTTCTGGTTTTCCCTCTTAAGGCCTTCTTCTTTTTCGGCATCTTAAGGAGTTGTTCTTCCTGTTTTCTCCAATGTCTGATCATACACTCAGTAGGAGGAGGTTTAAATTGTCTCTCTGTAGCTCTATTTCCATGCTCTTTTGCATGGCTGATTACATTCAGTTTGAATTTTGCAGAGTAAGACAATCGCTTACTGGTACTTATCTTTTTATTTTTTGACATTTTTATGGGCTCAGAAAGCTCGGGTCCCTGTTCCATCTGCGCACTCTCCACCTCCACCTCCAATTATGGCATCACCTGATATTAGTAACAATAAGGCTCATGATTGGAGGAAGCCTGTCTGACAAGGTATGGGCAGCTACGCACCCCCTTGGCTCCTCTTCGGCTGACTTCTGTGTATAAGATGCCCCTCAATTTTCAGTCTAATGATTTTAGAAAAAAATAACATCTTATACACGGAAAAATATGATAGTTCCCAGATGATCATTTTTAAATATCACTCTCCAGTCAAAGGAACCAGGACTCCTTAGAGAAATGGCTGATTCCAGTGCGGGGTCAAGAAAAGTCCAAAATAATCCGGGAGCATCTCAGTGTGCCAAAAAGTAAGAAAGTTCTCAAAGAATCATGGGAACAAGTAACAAAGACACAGGAGTCTGCTTGAGGGGACTACCACTAGCCAAATCTGGGAGAATTGGAACAGCAAAATAAACAATGGAATTATAACTCACTGAATGAAATAAAAATCCATGAATCCTTAGTCTGATAAAAATGAATGAATAGCTCTAGCCAGTTTGGCTCAGTGGATAAAGTGTTGGGCCACGGACTGAAGGGTCATGGTTTCAATTCTGGTCAAGAGCATATACCTAGGTTTTAGTCTCTATGCACTGCCCAGTCCCCTGTCAGGGCGCCTGCAGAAGGCAACCAATCTATGTGTCTCTCTCACATCGATATTTCTCTCTATCTCTCCCCCTCCCTTCCACTCTCTCTAAAAGTCAATAGAAAAATATCCTCAGGTGAGAAGTAACCAAAAATAAATATAAATATCCTATATAATAAAAGGGTAATATGCAAATAGATTGAAGGGCAGAACAACCAAACAACCAATCAAAGCATAATATACTAATGATATGCTAAGGCTACTCAACCGCTCACTATGATGTGCATTGACCACCAGGGGGCAGACAGTCAACTGGTCAAACAGTCACTATGACGTGCACTGACCACCAGAGGCAGATGCTCCGACTGGTAGGTTAGCTTGCTGCTGGGGCCCAGCCAATCGGGACTGAGCGAGATGGAAGAGACACAACCTGGAGCCCTCCTGCGGTCCCTCCCTGGCCCAATCATGCACTGGTGGGGTCCCTCAGCCTGGCCTTCCCTCTTGTAATCCGGGACCCCTTGGGGGATGTCAGAGAGCTGGTTTCAGCCTGATCCCACAGGCACCTCCCCTTGGGAAGGTGCCAGATGCAGGGCTCATGGCTGGTAAGCGCTGCTGCAGCAGCATGAGCGTCTCCCTATCTGGACTAATTGGGCGTGAGCCTGCAGTAAGCACAGTGAGGCTGGGATGAGTGGGAGTGGCAGGTAGGAGCTGCAAGCAGCATTGGACTGCAGGTTTCAGCCCGATCCCTGCAGGCCACCCAGAGGGACGCCACCCATGCACAAATTCGTGCACCAGCCCTCTAGTGTGTGTATATATATATTAGGTTGTGAAAGACAAAGGAAGACCAAGGGACTGTTTAGTTTAAAGGAGTCTAAAGAGGCATGACACTAAAAGCAATAATGGATCCGGACTGTGAAAAAATAGCTCAAAAGGACATTTTGTGGAGAAAACCAAGATGGCGGCATAGGTAAACACCTAAACTGCTGCCTCACACAACAATTTCAAAACTACAACTAAAAGACAAAACGGACATCATCCAGAACCACAGGAAAGCTGGCTGAGTAGAAATTCTACAACTAGAAGGAAAGAGAAAAGCACACTGAGACTCACAGGAGCTGCAGAAGGCAGAGGTACGGAGGCACGCACGAAGAGGGCTGGCAACTGAGTACGCGGCTGGCTTTTTCAAGTGGGAGGGAGACAAAAGCTCCCGACAGCTCTGAACTCCAGTTCCGGGTGAGACTCTGGGGACCCAGACTCATTCGGGGAGAAACCGGACTGTCTGGCAGCAGGCAAATTCAAGGGTTACTTTCTCTCAGAGGTGCTTGCAGTGATTACCGTGGGACACTGAGACATGGGGGCCTTTTAGGGGCAGGGCTGTTGGCTCTGCCCTGAGACTCCACCCCATCCAAGCTGAGCACAGAGGCTTTTGCAAGTCTTGTCTCATAAGGGTGTCTCCAGCACAGAAGTTCTTCCAGCGTAGACACAGCTGATCCTCACAGCCAATTGGCCTGGAGGTCAATTCCCCCCAATGATACCAACAACAATCAAGGCTTAACTACAACAAGACTGTGCACACAGCCCACAAAGGGGTGCACCAAGAGTGTCCACCTCAGGTAACTGGGGAGGCTGAGCCACTGGGCCCTATAGGACACCTAGCACACAAAGCCACTCTATCAACTCAAGGAAGCAGCCAAAATGCAGAGACAAAGAAATAGGTCACAAATGAAAGAAATGGAGGAAAGCAAACGACTGGATATAGAGTTCAAAACCACGGTTATAAGGTTTTTCAAGACTTTTCTAGAAAAGGCTGATAAATTTAGTGAGATCCTCGAGGATATGAAAAAGGACCAACTAGAAATTAAGCATACACTGACTGAAATAAAAAGTAATATACAGAGATCTAACAGCACACTAGAGGATCGCAAGAATCAAGTCAAAGATTTGAAATACAAAGAAGCAAAAAACACTCAACCAGAAAAGAAAAAAAAAAAAAGAATCCAAAAATATGAAAACGGTGTAAGGAGCCTCTGGGACTACTTCAAGCATACCAATATCCGAATTATGGGGGTGCCAGAAGAAGAGGGAGAGCAAGATACTGAAAACCTATTTGAAGAAATAATGACAGAAAACTTCCCCCACCTGGTGAAAGAAATAGACTTACAAGTCCAGGAAGTACAGAGAACCCCAAACAAAAGGAATCCAAAGAGGACCACACCAAGACACATCATAATTAAAATGCCAAGAGCAAAAGACAAAGAGAGAATATTAAAAGTAGCAAGAGAAAAACAGTTAGTTACCTACAAGGAAGTACCCACACGATTGTCAGCTGATTTCTCAACAGAAATTATGCAGGCCAGATGGGAGTGGCAAGAAATATTCAAAGTGCTGAATAGCAAGAACCTACAACCAAGATTACTCTACCTAGCAAAGCTATCATTTAGAATTGAAGGTCAGATAAAGAGCTTCACAGACAAGAAAAAGTTAAAGGAGTTCATCACCACCAAACCAGTATTATATGAAATGCTGAAGGGTATTCTTTAAGAAGAGGAAGAAGAAGAACAGGTAAAGATAAAAATTATGAACAACAAATACATATCTATCAACAAGTGAATCTAAAAATCAAGTGAATTAAAAATCTGATGAACAGAATAAACTGGTGAATATAATAGAGTCAGGGGCATAGAAAGGGAGTGCACTGACGATTCTCAGGGGGAAAGGGGTGTGGGGGGTGCGGGAAGAAACTGGACAAAAGTCATACACCTATGGATGAGGACAGTGCGGGGGGGTTAAGGCAGAGGGTGGGGTGGGAACTGGGTGGAGGGGAGCTATGGGGGAAAAAAGAGGAACAATTGTAATAATCTGAAAAGTAAAGATTTATTTAAAAAAAAAGAGGACATTTTGTTGTTAATTGATGAATTTGATTATGACTGTGGATTAGGTAATTATATTATATCAATATTAAATTTCCTGGTTTTGATAACTGCATTGTGGTTGTTGGAGAATGTTCATGTACTTAAGAAATATATACTGAATGCTGAGGTAAAGGGAAACAGTGTTTCAATATACTTGAGAGAGAGACATTGAAGGGGGAAGGGAGAGAGAGGAAATAGGACAAAATGTAAACCATTGGTGAGTCTGGGTAAAGTGTTCCTAGGAGTTCATTGTACTATTCATGTAACTTTTCTGTAAGTTTGAAATTATTTCAAAATAAAAATTTACTCAAAAAAGTCTCAGCCAAGAATTTATTCTTCAATAAGTAATTACTGATGAGTTTCCGTGATCATAATTTAACTAGTGCATTGAAATTTCTAACACCATACAGATTGCAGAGAATTGCAAATACACCAGGATTAAAGAAACCTGTACACCTTGCTGGGGTACTAAGGTTTTCTAGTAAGCTGCACCAAGCTCCAAACTCATGTTTTGTCAGCTGCCCCTTTCTTCTGGATTCTTCTGGCTTCTGATTTCTTCCAGAAGCAGAGGAAAAGGAAAAGTCACTCTGAAAGGATGTTGCAGCTTAGTATCACCTCAGAAATAAGCCAGCTAACTAATTTGGGAATATAAGTGTGTGTGTGTGTGTGTGTGTGTGTGTGTGTGTGTGGAAGGTGAGGGTGAGGAGGGAGTTGAATTACATGTTCCTAAGTAATAGCCGCGGGGTAGGTTTTAAACACTTTACCACTCTCTGCTCTATGCCCCAGCACCCAAGAGAGCGAAGAATTTTCAATCCTTTCCCCATCTCTCTTTAAAAGAGGTTGTGCTTGAAAATTCAGAGAACCTGTACTTTAAAAATGGAACATAATAGTGTCGGAAATGTCTCTGTGTGGTGTGTTTGCTGGTCCTGTCAGTGAATGTTAATCACGGCAAACCCATGCAGCTACAGTAATCTGGACATACATTGGTGTAAGTCAAGCGACACGAATTAACAAGAAGAGTTACAGAATACGCACTGTTATTTCTAAATTGTAGAACCAATATGATTTTATGGGGGAATTTCTCTTCTAAGAGTAAAACTTCCTAGATTCTAATTAGTCTTTAGCCCCTTATGTGTACTTGCACAAATTACAAAACCTACCATTCTCGGTGCCCTCATCTATGAAACCTGGTTACCAAAGCACATCGGGCTTCTTCATAGGACTGGGAGGAGACAGAAGGGCTAGGTCATGTGTAGTAATATATTTGAAACTCCCTTGAAATTTACATAATGGGATTAGGATACACCTCATTCTATTTTCTTAAATTCTGGAAAGCTAGCTATTCTTTTCTTTTCCTTCCTTCCTTCCTTCCTTCCTTCCTTCCTTCCTTCCTTCCTTCCTTCCTTCCTTCCTTCTTTCCTTCCTTTCTTTCTCATATAGTATATGCAACTTTAATCAACCAAAAGACAAAGTCCCAAATGTATTTGTCACTTCTTGGTGGAGACACCAACACTTCATTCACATATCTTACAAAAAATGACATTCTAGGATTGACAACACTGTGAATCCAGCATTCAGACCATGTAGGCTCCACTCGATTGGTTAAGATCCTTCCATCCTGTGACCACACCGATGCCTAGGCCCCCAAAACAGCTTTGCACAGAGTGCTCCAAAGTCAAGGCCTGTAAACCAACCCGAGATCAGGAAGCAGAGTCTCAACCAGGGTGCCATGGTAGGTCCAGGCTTAGGTGAGCCTGACTATGCTTTATGATGTAGCACCTTCCACAACCAATAGACTTCAAAATTCATTCAGACACCAATATCTGTACTAGAACACAATTAATTTTTTAAAATTTGTGTGTAAATACTATAAGTGATATAACAATTTTTAAAAATAACATTTTTCTCACGAACTCCTGTATGACTCAATAGCTCCTATTTAAATATGCTAAATTCACCTGGCTGGCATGGCTCGGTGTTAACCTATGAACCAGTAGGTCACAGTTCAATTCCCGGTCAGGGCATATGCCTGCGTTGTGGGCCATGCAGGAGGCAGCCAATCAATGATTCTCTCTCAACATTGATGTTTTCTATCTCTCTCTCCCTATCCCTTCCTCTCTGAAATCAATTATATATATATATATATGTTAAATTCCATCCAAAGTTACTAAAGTTTTGTATATATATGCAAATTTGAAAAGGAGGTATATGAGAGAGCAGTACAAAACAATTTTAGATCACAACTTCTTTGGGGAGGTTTTATTCAGTGATTAAACTTTTCCTTTTTAAAATCAGCTGAATTGTGTTGCTAATTAATGTGGAAAGCCTGGCTAATAGCACAGTACGTTCAAAAGTGACTGCTGGGTCTGTTCTGAATAATTACCACGCCAGGCAAAGGCGCTGAGGTAAACCACTTTTCCCTGGGGGCATTGCTGTGCTATGTTAATAAGCCTTTTTCCAGGCCCAGCACATTAAAAATATAATTCTATGTAGCTTATTAATTTATAAAAGAGCAGACTACCCCTCTGACTTCTCTCTGAGTAAGTCACATCAAGGTGACTTTAGAGAAAGCTGGAGAGAAGAGGAGGTGATGATGCAATTCACTCTGAATCAACTTAAAAAACACACAAAACCCACTACTATCCCATAAATCATCTGGCAGACTATTTCCAGTGAAGACTCTCAGGCTATATTCAGCAATTTGATAACTTAATCCAGCAAAATAAATAGCAAGGTCTAGGTAAAATCCTTAAACAAAAGGCTTCTGACACAAATGGGGCAGCCACAGTTGCCACGTGTCAGTGCAGACCAAAGCTAGTGCTCCGCTTGTAAGAAGGGAAGTTGATCCGTGCAAGACAGCCCATCCCGCTTACTCAGATTCCAACATGCTTTTGGTGGTTTGAATGAGAGCGTTAATTATTTGCCTTTTTCTTCCAATTATCTTCCCCTATATAGAAGACGTGCAAGGTCAAGTGAAATCTTTTTTGTTTCCTTGCTCCTAAAATAAATTACTAAGCTTCCTGCAACAAGTAAACAAGACCAAAAAAATAAATTCTTTATTGATAATGGATATGCTGATAGCTCGACATATCCATCTAAGAATATAATGAATAAACTGACCCACCCATGCACGCATGTGGGAATATACCACACACACTGGCCTAAGACCATCCCACTGATTTCCTTTTCTACCACATTTCCACTTAACTCCTAAATCTTTATCAGAAGCCTTCACCTTGTGTTGCAGACGTATTTATTCAAATGCCTCCTAGACATGCCTTCCTAGATGTCTGACAGGCATTCAACACATCTGACACTGAACTGAAGACCTTCCCTTCTCAATCTGGTTCTTCTCTTCTATTTCCAATTAAAGTGTGGCTCTTACTCAGATCAGGTATCTGGGGCATCCTAAGCCCATAAGTTTACCTTAACCCTCTGCATAGTCAGTTTGTAAATCCTGATTCCTTCCCTCCAAACTGCCTTCTCCATTGTGTCATCTTCTGTCCGTCTTGAAGCCACTGTCCTACCTGACCTTCACATCTTTCCTGGGTCATTACACTGTCTCTCGTATACCCATGTATGGATTTGGCTCTTTCCTTCACCATCCACTTCTAAATGGTCACCAGCTAATTTTTCCTTCATAATGCCTTTCATCAGCTATCCTTCCTTTTCTTTCTCATGGGTTTTCCAGAGCTACCTCTAGCTAACCTCTTCCTATAAACCTCTCCCACAAACTAATTTTGTCCCCACTCTGCTCTTCTGACTTGGCGCCTTTCCTTGTTACTTGCTTTTACCTTCTCAGTTTGCCTATTAAAATCCCACCATAATGTTAAAGTCCGTGTCAATCCTACCGATGTTATGAAGATGATCCAGAAAACTCAAACTAGAAACCATCTGTCCTCCTTTTAAATTCTTGTAATTTCTATCAATTCCAATAATCGCAGTCCTTAAAGTATAAAGACTGTGTTCCTAAATTTAAAAAGAAAATATATACCAATTCCACTTCCCTTCAACAAGATGGGCAGAAAAGAAACAAGGGCCCTAACTGGTTTGGCTCAGTGGATAGAGCGTCGGCCTGCGGACTCAAGGGTCCCAGGTTCGATTCCCGTCAAGGGCATGTACCTTGGTTGCAGGCACATCCCCAGTAGGGGGTGTGCAGGAGGCAGCTGAATCGATGTTTCTCTCTCATCGATGTTTCTAACTCTCCATCCCTCTCCCTTCCTCTCTGTAAAAAAAAATCAATAAAATATATTTTAGAAAAAGAAAAAAAAAAAAAGAAACAAGGGAAGTTTTCCACCCTGATTTGTAAGGTAGAGATGTCATTGGTGGAAGCTGGACTCCTTCATGGAAAAGGCGCCGTAGCCATGCGGCCTGGCCCAGCTTGTGCCAGAGGACATTCGGAGTGGCAAAGCCATCTATGCACTCAGTAATATTTGAGTGTTCAGTGTACGCCAGACAGGGAACAAGAGAGACTTGGCTTACTCTCAGAGACCCACAAAGAGTCCACAGTCACATACGGTAGGGAAACTACAACTCTGGCAGTCTCTGGAAATTCAGAATGGACACTGTCAGATCACACAAGAAATCATATTGTATTTAATGTTATTGCCCAAACTAATGTGGCCACAGTATCCCTCCCCTACTTTTGTCCTGGCAAAATCTATTGCTATCCCATGCAGCTAGAGCTCTGTGCAACACACTTTGGGAAATGCTGTGTAAGATTAGTTTAAATGCCGAGAAAGAAATGCTCCACTTGGGAGAGAAAAAAAATATTGTTATACACTCTGGAGATTTGAGTAGAGGGGACTCTGTCTGGGAAAAGAACAACTGAAAAGAGTGTGGGGGTTTGGGTGGTGTGGGCAGGGAAACATTTCAAAAGTTTCAATCCTTTTAAGTGCTTTTTCTCAGACCTTAAGAGAGTAGTAGGAAAAGAGACTTTTAAATTTTCCACACTTTCTCCTCCTAAGCCTCACTGCAAGTCTGTCCCCAGCAAGGTGACAGCTTGACAGGGAACTCTCAGCTGGCTCACCCTTCTTCTACAACTCTCCTTTACCTTAGCATTTTGAGGGAAAGAAGCTACTGAGTTCAGTCATGCTTAGTTTGCATCATGGCTGCAACAATAATCTCCCAATCTGCTTATACCCAATCCTGGAGTTTAATTTTACGTTAAGGCAAAAAAGTCAGAGAATATGATTTTGATTGCATCAAGTGTATTACTACAGTGGTACTTTAAATTGCATGAGCTTCGAATATGACAAAGCTCACTCTATAATGTGAAAGCATGGTGTTGCTCCAGTGAATTCACTCTTGCCATCCTTATATGGACAGTCATGGGAAACCCTAGAGGCCTGCATTGTCCAACGGCTTGAAAGAAATGCATTTTTTCCTCATATGTCTGAGATATTTCCTAACAAGCCAAACCAAAAGTATTCCATTGAGCCTAAATGAAGGTATTGAGTATGTGCCAGGACTATTCCAAAGCGTGTTTGCAGTGCACAACTGGCAGCATCCTGTGTAATACGAGAGCCTCAAAAGCTACCAATGAAAACAAACTCGGGAAGACCAGTCTTCCCTGAGAACCTAGCAGCACAGGCCTTCCTCACCAACCTTGCTCGTGGCAGAGTATTTGCTGCCCAACAATTACGACAGCTGAGTTTCCGAATGTCAGCTCTCACATATATATTTTATGGTAAAATTAACTGGTGCGGTAACATAATCCAAAGAATCAGAGTAAGTAATATATATTTTAGTATATAGTGTGGGTTTTTAAAAAATATATATTTATATTGATTTCAGAGAGGAAGGGAGAGAAACACCAATGATAAGAGAGAATCATTGATCAGCTACCTCCTGCATGCCCCCCACTGGGGATCGAGCCCGCAACCCAGGCATGTGCCCCTGATCAGAATTGATCCCAGGACCCCTCAGTCTGCAAGGCGACTCTATCCACAGTGTGTGTGTTTTTAATTTATGAAGTATGTAACAGAAATTTATTAATGGAACCTTGTTTCATATTTTTTGGCCTTCCTATAGTATATAGAATTTTAATGAAATATTTTGATGGCTTTACTTGGATGAAATTTCTATTTATTTTCACAACCTAAGAAGCAGTTTTAAAGTCTGAGAAATAGTAATTTTAAAGCTTTGACTCACTTTACACTAATGAATTTTTAGAATCTCTTGAAGGCGGATATTCTTCAGAATAGTATGCCTTTTCCTCCACCAAAGTGCAAACACTTTAGAAAATTATGTTACTGTTAGTGTGTCTTAGAAAGTAGGTACTTTCATGCATTGTTGGTGGAAATGTAATTTGGGACATACTTTTTGAAATTTGGTTTGGAGACACATATACATACACATGTACATGCACATGTCATATATATATATGTGTGTCATATCTACACTAATAAAAGAGTAACATGCTAATCGACCATACCTTCGTGACACTCACCAGCCAATCAGGAGTATGCAAATCAACCCAACAAAGATGGTGGGTTAATTTGCATACACAGGCACCGAGTGGCTGGGGGTGGGGCAGGATGCTTGCATCGTTGCCATGGCAACCACTCAGGCATTCCACACCACCCCAGCCTCTCCGGGCCTCTGGGCAGCGTGGGAAGATGGAAAGGCGGCTCTGGGCCTGAGCAGAAAGGCAGCTCTGGCCAGAGTGAAGCGGTGCCGGCAGCCAGGGGAAGGAAGGCCCATTCTTGCACGAATCTTTGTACATAGGGCCTCTAGTATACATAAATGTGTATATATACACATGTGCATGCATTTATACATATGTAGTTTGGACCATTTTCCTAAAGAAATCTTAGAAAATGCTATACATTATTATAGAGATGTTCATTAATTACATTTTTATAGGTATTTATAGGTAAAACATAGGAGCAACTTAAATGCTCAGTTTTAATGGAACAATTGAATAAATTATATTCATATAATGAACTACCATGTATCCATTAAATCATACAGAAGAATAGCAAATGACATGTTAAAGTGTTGATATACCCTAAAAGCATGTTGCACAACGCTATGCACAGCATAATAATGCCATGTTTATGTGTCCAGAAAAAAATGCTAAAAGAATATTGGCCTAAATATTAACAATGACTATACTTGAGTGATGGACTTATAAATGGTTTATATTTTCCTGTAAAATGTTCCCTGTCTTCCAAGTTTTCTGTGGCAATGTGTACTTACACTTATGTTCTTTTCTGACTTTTTTATAGTAATAAAATTCTGGAAACAACTCAAATGTCCATCAGGGAATTGGTTTTAAAAAATAGTGCATTCGTGCAGGGGAATATTATACAATTTAAAAAATCTGACTCTTAAAAATATTTAAGAATGAATGGGAAATGCTTATAATATGTTAAGTTAAAAAGGTATATAGATGGATTGCCATTTTGTTCGCCTAGAAAAATATTAGAATTACATTAACATGTTAATGGAGTTACCACTGAATGGTAAAAGTGTTTATTGGTTCTTTTGATTTTCCTTTTTAATAATTTTCTATGCATTCAACATTTGTAATTTTTATAAACAGAAAAATGTAAACAATAAAGACGTTTGCTTACTATTGATATTAAGATACGTCATCTATAGGAGCATGTTCCCTTCACACTGGCATTTCTACTCAATGTATCAGTGTACTACACATTAAGATAGGGATATTTAAATTTTTTATTTTAGTACTTGTGTCTCTCTGACAAACAGGAAGAATTTGGGGCAAAATGTTCACTTTGCTCTATAAGATGTTTAAAACAACATGGGAAAGGGATGTACAGTGAGCTGGCCCCAGATTCACATTTCTGAACTGTGATACTACGGTTTCTTAATCATTTACCTGTTCAGAATCTAAGTAAGCAAAGGTCAACGCAGTTTCAAGTTCAGTGACACTTCAGGTGTAGCCTTTCTCCTTGATACAAGGGCCACACCCACAGTGTGAAGGCTTTTTAAGATCATTGAGTTTATACCTTTAGTACAACTCTAGTGGCAGTCTCTGATTGATTGTCAAGGCAAGTAACATCTTTGGCCCTGACCGGTTTGGCTCAATGGATATAGCATCAGCCTGCTGACTGAAGGGTCCTAGGTTCAATTCGTCAAGGGCATGCACCTTGGTTGCGGGCACAACCCCAGTAGGGGGTGTGCAGGAGGCAGCTGATCGATGTTTCTCTCTCATTGATATTTCTAACTCTCTATCCCTCTCCCTTCCTCTCTGTAAAAAAATCAACAAAACATATATTCTTAAAAAAATAACATCTTTGTTGGACTCAGGAAATGAAATTGTGTACACACACACACACACACACACACACACACACTTGGAAGACTGGGGAAGAAAATGTTTTCATGTCCTTAATTATATATCTTTAATATTGCAAAAAGCTTATAAGGCATTACCATCCATATTGCATTATGGGCAATAAGTCCAAAGATTTATCTATGCCACTGAAGTGTGGACTCAGTATTTATTGAAAGCTTATCTGTAAATTATTCTGGCTAAATGAGATAGATAAAGGACACAGTCCTGTCTTCATTCCTAGATGGAGTTACAAAGACAACTCCATGAATTTTACATACTCTCTCAATGTCTTTTCTCTAGTAAAATAGTCAAAATTATAACGGACATGTACAGACTTTCACTTAAATTGAGTGTAATAGCATTTTAAAGGTTCAGTTTAAAACAATCGCCCTGGGGCCCAAGAATATCACCAGTGCAATTTGCCAAGTACATGTATTTCAAAAATCTGAGTTAGTTTATACTTAAATATGAAGGATACGGCGCTGGCCGGCGTGGCTCAGTGACTAGAGCGTCGGCGGGAGAACAAGGGCCGTGGGTTCGATTCAGGTCAAGAGCAGGTACCTGGGTTTTGGGTTCCCCTCCCAGAACGGGGCACGTTCAGGAGGCAATTTATTAATGTGGCGGCTCTCACATCGATGTTTCTCTCTCTTCTCTCCTCCCCGCCTCCCTTCCACTTTCTCTAAAATCAGTGGGGGGGGGGGGGGGGGGAATCCTCCAGTGAGGTTTAACAAAAGTAAATAAAAATAAAAAGGATACGGTTTAGCATAGAATGATTTTTTTTTCCCAAAGGAACAAAAGACTTACACTGATTTTTCTTTTTTTACACTCTGTGCAGCTCACTCAAAACTTTCAAATGTGGTGATTATGAACCTACACCAGGGCAAGACTTGGTGCTTCCCCGAAAAACAGGCAGTCCTGACGTCAAGGATTACATCAGAGACCAACCAACTAGTTAAAAGGTGGAAAGCGAAAAAGAAAGAAACGGAAAGCAAGCATGTGCGTTTAGGGGAAATAGAGCAAAAACATAAAATTAAAAATAAAATCAGTATTTACTTGGTCTGTCCGTTCTCCACGTAGGTCGTCCTATAAAAGCCCACGAGCGAGCCGTTCAGCTGGCCGGCGAACGCCAGGCTCAGGCGGTAGAAGGGGCCCTGGCCGCCGTTGGCGGGGAGCTCCTCCTCGGCCTCCACCACCACGTACTCCTGCGGTCGGTACTCGAAGCAGCGCCGCACTCGCACCGGCGCCCCCGACGGCCGCGTCAGCACGGGCAGCCGGCTGACCTTGGTCTCGCGGAGGTGCAGCCACAGGTGCCGCGTGGGCGCGCTCACGTTGATGGAGATGCTCACGGTGCCCGTGTACGTGTCCTCCTCCAGCAGCGGCTTCACCTCCAGGTCGTAGTGCACCGGGCTGACCGAGTCCGGCAGCCTGAAGTTCCTCCAGCCCCCGCTGGCATCGTCGCTGGCGGGGCAGGCCCCCTGGTCCTCGGGGGGGCTCGCGGTGGGAGGAGTGGGGGTGGAGGCGTTTTCCGCGGGGTCACACGATCTGGTCAAGCCAACAGCAAGTCCTACTATCAACCCTACACCCACCACCACCGCGCAGATCACCGCCACATGTTTCCCTCGAATGCAGTATCTCTTGGAGTCGTCCGCCTCCGCAAAGTTCATTGTTGTTTCCAAAGTCAAATGCTGCTTCTGGGGAGGATGTTCCAGTGAACTGACAGACGGACGTCGCAGACTTCCTTTTTTAAATGGGAAGGAATGCCCTGGTTTGGGCAGCCTGTTTTCGCTTCCCCCACACCTCTCTCTCTCCTCTCCGGCTTCTTCTCTCCCTGCACGTTTCCCCCAGCCACTCAAGGGTGAATGCCGAGGCGGGGGTGGGGTGGAAGAGGAGCTGAGCGGGAGGGAGAGGACTGTCGAGAGAAAATTGTCCCCCGCTCCCTTATAAACAGTGCATCCCCACCCCACCCCTCGGGCGCTGGAGGGAGTTAAATATAAAACAGGCTGAGCTTATCAGCCAACGGGAGGATGGTGCTTTGCCAAAGCTCTGTCAGCAGCTTTCTGGAGAACATTTGGGAAAGGGGTGTGCTTGCCATAGAAAAACTCAACCTTTGTCACTGGGTCTCTGCCTTCTTCCTGCTGTGCTCACAGTCTCTCTCTCTCTTCACCAAAGGGCTTCTTGAATTTCAGCTGTTTTATCAGGTAGCATGCCAAAGAAGCTAAGTGTTTTCTTTTCATTCTTCTCCTCCTGTTATGTAAACATTCAGATCCTGCCTTTTTGCCAGAGTCACGTCCTTGAATCGGACGCTCAGAGTGATGCGTAAATTCAAGGACCGCTTAGGTATTCAGTGAGTATTTGTTGGACGGGGGAGTTAGTAAAGCAGAGCCAGGTAACCCTAAAGGAGTACAGTGGATGCTGGGTGAAAGAGAAGGGAAAACATGAAGAAATTAGCCAAAGCAGTACTGGACCTGAAAAGCCCAAGAGACAGAAGGGGAAAGGATTGGGAAATCAGAACTATAAGGACGGTAAACTGGGTAGATAATCTTGTTAGGTTAGATACTTGAACTGGATTAGATAAATTTATCTCTGCACTTTGCCTGCAAGGGAGATTTCCTTTAGATTTTGATGTGGTAGATCACATTTGGAACAGATTCTGATGGGAAAGGAGGCCTGTTGGGAGATACATTATTGCTTCTGAATGATAAGGTCAAATCACAAGAATGACCCCCTTGTTAAAATGTAGGCACCTGAGCCTTCTCTATTAGTAGCAATAATTATAAAAATTTTGAAAACTTTCTATATGCCAGGTACTATACTAAGAACTTCATAGAAGTTATTTAAATCTTTCCAACAACTCTACAAGAGTGGTACTATTATGATGCTCATTTTAAAAAATGGGAAGACTGATATTTAAAAAGGTTACGTTATTTGCTTAGGGTCACACAACTGATAAATAGCAGAATTAAGGTTGGAACCCAGGTTGTCTGAATCCAAAGTCCATATATCTAACTCACTGCCTCCATTCTCTGAAGAGGAGAAATGTTTAAAGGGTAAGTAACTATGAAAAACTTGATCAATATTTCCCAAAGTGCAATCCGTGGGTATTAATAGATATACTTATGTTAGGGGCAAAAATAAAATATTGGGGACTAGCTATGCTTATGGGAAATATTAATCATGCTCTATTAACCATGATTGCCTTGTTCTGATTAAAGAAAGGACATTCTAGCCCTAGCTGGTTTGGCTCAGTGGATAGAGCATCAGCCTGCGGACTGAAGGGTCCTGGGTTCGATTCCAGTCAAGGGCTCATACCCAGGTTGCTAACTTGACCTCCACTAGGGGATGTGCAGGAGGCAGCCAATCAATGATTCTCTCTCATTATTGATGTTTCTATCTCTCCCTCTCCCTTCCTCTCTGAAATCAATAAAAATATGTGGGTTTTTTTGTTTTTTTTAAAGAAAGGACATTCTAACTTGGCTGGAAGTTGTATGTCCCCAGGACCTGGGAATCAAGCTTGGACCTGGGAGTCAACCTTGGACCTGGGAGTCAACCTTGAAACCATTCTCATTCAAGAACTGCCTATTACCATGAAAGATTAACAACCTTGTTGCCCAAACGATGGAGTCCCACCCCACCCTCCTACTTCCCCATGCCTGTACTCCCTACTTCCCCAAGTAATCTTTGTCCTATCCTATATAAGCAGCTGGCTTATGGGGGGCTGCAGAGCAGATTTTTGTGGCTGACCCGCTGCTCTCCCATACTGCTGGCAGTATTTGAATAAATGCTCATATATGATTCAACCCTGTCTCTGCTTAATTGGCTCAAGTAGTGACAGGCAGCACAGACCCATTGGTTGTCCGGTTTCACTTACAGACCAAGCAATGCTGGGTTAGAAAAGTTAATCAGTTCTTTCACTACCTTCCATTCTCTCAGAGTCTCCAGATGGTATTACACATACTGTGAATGTCCCAGGCAGGATGTACTATTGAGTAGTGTCTACACTTAGTAGAAACATTTGTCAGTGTTTTTTCGATATCTATTGATATGATAATATGATTTATATTTTTTATTATGATAATGTTGTGTATCACAATTGATTTGCATATATTGAAGAATAAATCCCACTTGATTGTGGCATATGTCTTTTTAAATGTATTATTGAATTTGGCTAATATTTTGTTGAGAATTTTTGCATCAAAGTTCATCAGTGATATTTTTTTAGTGTCTTTTTCTGGTTTTGGTATATAGTAATGCTAGCCTCATAAAATGAGTTTGGTAGCCATCTCCCTTCTTCAATTTTTTGGAATAGTTTGAGAAGTATAGGTATTAATTGTTGGAATGTTTGGTAAAATTTACCTATGAAGCCATCAGGTCCATAACTTTTGTTTTTTGGAGGTTTTTTTGGTTACCAGTTCCATTTCATTAGTAGTTATGTGGACAAAAGGGGCCACATGCTAACCTGACAAGCTCAGGGTGTTGTGGAGGGAACAGAGTCAAGACCACTGGAGTCCAGACCAAATTAAAATTTAGGGAGCCTTTAATTGCCGGCCGGCGACTGTTCTCTCTCCACGCAGGGAGGTCAGAGAGCAGCCCCAACCCTTTGTGCAAGACCACTTTTAAGCACATTAACCACATCCTGTTTTTGTAGAGTAAGCAACCCAAGACAAAATAGTTTTTCCCAAATAATGTCAGGGCCATGCTACTGACGACCATGTTATTTACAGGGTTATCCTGTTTTTTAGAAAGCTGACAGTGTTGTATCTTGCAAGGCTATTTTGTGAGGTGCAACTGGGAAGGGGCCATGAGACCATATCTCAAGGCCTGGCCTGGTGTCAGCACTGACAACGCTATCTGGGGCATAGTCCACGGCCTCTCTGGAGTTCTCAAAAATTCCCACTCTCTAACAAGGGAAGGCCTTTATGGCATTCTTGCAAACTCAAAGACCTAAAGTAACCACAAAGGATGGTCTGAAATTAAACTTTAACTAAAGCAGTTATGGTGGGTAGTCACCTCCTAGGCTGGTATCTTCCCTGACAAGGTCAACCTTTACCTTAACTGAGCTTACTGTCTTTTTGCATCTATGATAACATATCATTGAAATGTCGGGGTAACAACTTCCCTTTTTTCTGCACTCCTCAGGGCACAACCAAATGCCCTGGGTGCCAGGACAGATACCACAAATTCCTTCATTGTTATTGTTATCATGTTAATTGTTGGCTGTTAACTATCCTGTACTCACCTCAGTAAAAGAAGTATGTATCTTATCATTTTACTCTTTTTCCAATCCCAGAGGTTTCCTCGCTTTGCTTTCTCCTGCCTCTCTAATCTATCACCAATTGATTTCATGTAACCCACTTACATCTCCTCCTTTGATAGCAATGTATAAAAATAGATGAAAAACCTCCATTCTCTGAAGCATTATTCCAATCCGTTGAGATTCTGCTTCCCAGCAATTATTAACAGTTTGACTCAAATAAACTCACAAAAATTCTTTACAGGTTTGAATCTTTTACATTAACAGTTATAAGTCTGTTCTGAATTTCTGTTCCTAACTCAGCCTTGGAAGAATCTATGTTTCTAGGTATTTATTCATTTTTTTCCAGGATGTCTAATATGTTGGTGTATGATTATAGTGTTTCCTTATAATCCTTTGCATTTCTTTGGTGTCAGTTGTTACATTTCCTCTTTCATTTCTGATTTTATTTGGGCCCTCCCTCTTTTTTTCTTGTTGCGTCTGTATAGGCTTACCAATTGTGTTTACTCAAAGAACCAGCTCTTGGTTTCATTGATTGTTACTTTCTTTTTAAAAAAATATATTTTTATTGATTTCAGAGAGGGAGGGAGAGGGACAGAGAGATAGAAACATCAATGATGAAAGAGAATCATTGATCAGCTGCCTCCTGCATGCCCCCTACTGGGGATAGAGGCTGCAACCCAGGCATGTGCCCTTGACTGGCATCAAACCTGGGATCATTCAGTCCACACACCAACGCTCTACCCACTGAGCCAAACTGGCTAGGGCTCATTGATTGTTTCTATTGTTTTCTTTTTTAGACTCTAATTTATTTAAGTGTAAGTTTAGATTGTTTCCTTGAGATTTTTCTAGATTCTTAAGGTAGGCTGGTAATGTTGTGAATTTCACTCTTAGAACTGCTCTGGCTGAATCCCATAGAGTTTGGATCATTGTGTTTTTATTTTCATTTGTCTCAAGGTATCCTTTGATTTCTTTCTTGATCTTGTTGCTAACCCATTGTTTAGTAGTATGTTATTTAGCTTCCACATGTTTGTGCATTTTTCAGTTTTCTTATAATTGATTTCTAGTTTCATATGATTGTGATCAGAAAAGATGCTTTATAGGATTTGTCTTCTTAAATTTATTGAGACTTGTTTTGTGGCCTAACATGAGGTCTATCCTTGAAAATGTTCTATGTGCAGTTGAAAATAATGTATATCTGCTACTTTGGTGTGAAATGTCCTAAAAGAGTGGTCGGCAAACTCATTCGTCAACAGAGTCAAATATCAACAGTACAACGATTGAAATTTCTTTTGAGAGCCAAATTTTTTAAACTTAAACTTCTTCTAATGCCACTTCTTCAAAATAGACTTGCCCAGGCCATGGTATTTTGTGGAAGAGCCACACTCAAGGGGCCAAAGAGCCGCATATGGCTCACGAGCTGCAGTTTGCCGACCACGGTCCTAAAATATCAATTAAGTTCCTGTGGTCTAAATGTGTTATTTAAGGCCCTTGTTGCCTTGCTGATTTTCTGTCTGGATGATCTATCCATTGATATCAATAGGGTATCAAAGTCCTAAACTGTAATTCCATTACTGTCCTTCCTTCCCTTTATGGCCGTCATAATTTGCTTTTTATATATAGGTGCTCCCAGGTTGGGTGCATGAATGTTTATGATATTTACATCTTCTTGTTTAATTTATTCCTTTATCATTTTGAACTGCCTTTCTTTGTCTCTTGTTGGAGCCCTTGTTTTAAAGTCTATTTTGTTTGATATAAATATTGCTACCTCAGCTTTTTCCCCCTTTCAATTTGAATGAAATCTCTTTTTGAAACCCTTTACTTTCAGTCTGTGTGTCTTTTGATCTGAAGTGGGTCTCTTGTAGGCAACAGATGTTCACGTCTTGTTTTCTTTGCCCATTCAACCACCTTATGTCTTTTTGTTGTTGTTAATCCTCACCTGAGGATATTTTTCCACTGATTTCCAGAGAGTGGAAAGGAGGGGGAGAGACAAGAAACATTGATGTGTGAGAGACACATCATTCAGTTGCCTCCCCCATGTGCCCCACCCAGGGTGAGAGATGGAGCTTACAACAGAAGTACATGCCCTCGACTGGAATCAAACCAGGGACCCTTCAGTCTGTGGGCTGACGCTCTACCCACTGAGCCAAACTGGCTAGGGCCCACCTTATGTCTTTTTATTGACGCATTTACTCCATTTATTATTGATAGGTATGTAGTTATTGCCTATTATTAATTATTTTATGATTTTTTTTTTGTAGTTTTTCTCAGTTCCTTTCTTATTCTCTTGCTCCTTTCTCTCATATTGATGACTTTCTATAGCATTGTGTCTGGATCCTTTTTCTTCATTTCTTTGATATCTTTTGTAGATTTTGGTTTGTGATTGTCTTGTGCTTCCTATATACCAAGCTATGTTTATGTCAGTCTATATATATAAAGTTAATGGTCACTTAAGTTTGAACACATTCTAAAATAGCTAGACTCTTATCCCATCCACATTTATATTATTGTCATTATTTTTTACTACTACTACTTCTTTTTTTAAGATGGTAAAGAAGACTTTACTCAAGAGAGACTAACAGTGCGGGTTTGCAGGAGGGGAGATAGATCAGGTTCAACCCCAAATGCAATAAGGTTAAGAGGAGATGGAAAGCCAAGGATCAGGGTAGGGGCAGTGGATGGAAAATGACTAAGAGAAAATGTTAGGGACAGAAATAGAATATAGGGAACCAACTATAGTTATAAGAAATATTAATCATGTTCTGTTAACCACGATTGCTTTGTTCTGATCATCGAATCAGTTGTTGATTCCCTCCAATGTATTCATCATCATTATTGTATTCTTCATTTTTGACTGATTCTTTTTTGTTTTTCTATCTCCATTTTTATGTTTTCTATTTTTTTGTTAAAATTGTCAATGTGTTCATTTTTCTTCTCCTAAGTTCACAGAGTATCTTTATAACAGTGTTTTAAACTCTGCCTCTAGTAGAATATTGCTTGGCTCCGTTTCATTTAGTTCTTTTCCTGGAGTTTTGACCTGTTTTTTTAATTTGGGACATGTTTCTTTGTCTCCTCAATTCGGCTGATTCCCTCTGATTGTTTTTATGTATTAGGTAGATCTGTCACGTCTCTTCATCTTGGCAGAGTGGCCTTATGTAGTAGGTGTCCTGTGGGGTCAGTTGGTGCAGTCTCTCTCGTCACCTGGGCCAGGTGTTCCAGGAATGTCCCTTGTGTGGGGGTTCTGTGTGCCCTCATGTTGTAGTTGAGCTGTGATTGCTGTTGGCATGTCAACAGGTGGGATTGACCCTCAGGTTGAGTGGCAGGGCGGAATGGCCTTGACTCCAGTGGACGAGCTTTTTTACAGGAGCTGACCGACAAAGTAGGATTCACTTCAGAGGGCTTCTGGTGCCTGCTGAGTCTGCCCTTTGGGTGCTTCATTTGAGGAGCTGGTTGGCTTGTGCTCTGGTGTGGTCTGAAGCTGGCCACTATGTGTGTTGGTTCTGGGGCCTCTTGGGAGTGTCACTTGTGCAGGCCCAGTTCAGCCAGTCCGTGCCCCCCAGGGCCACCTGGTAGGAGCTACAAAGTGACCTGTGGTTGGTTTCCACCTGTGTTGGGCTAGAGTCAAGGTTTGGTGCCTCTTTGCAAGTAGTATGGGGCACACTTAGGGCAGTCTTTGCTTGTTTTGTGTTTTGGGACCTTTGAGAGATTTTAGGAAAGTTTGCAGCTTGAACTGATTTTAGGAAAGTCTGTCACTTGAGTGGAAAAGCTGCTGGAAGTAGTTCAGTTTGGGCATGCAAGTTAAGTGGAGCAGGGTCTCAGGGAATCACCAGGGTGTAGCAAATGGTGTCAGCCAAGTTAATGGAGAGCTCAAATTTGGTGTCCATTTGGGCTGGGTTGGGAGAAGGCTCAGCAAAAGAACAATGGCACCTGCTGGCTCTTCTGTCCCCAGAAAGAGATGCCCTGACCTTTCCCTTCCAGCTCTTGCTCTAAATACAGTCAATTCAATTCCTTCCCATATGTTCCTGAGGCTTTTCAAACTATGGCCCCAGCATCGGAGCTCAGAGTGAGTGAGTCTGTGCTTAGGCCCTTTAATACCTGCAGCACCCAGGTATCCAGCAGGCCTCCATCTCACTCAGATGCAATCCACACTGGTTTTCACAGCCAGATGTCATCAGGAATTTTCTTCCCAGCACTGATGCCTCAGGCAGGGGACCCCAATATGGAGTCCCTCACTTCTTAGGGGAAACCTCCTCAGCCGAGACACCCCTCCTGTTTCTTAACCACCACACTGAATGGGAAACCTGTCTGCTCCTATCTTTACATCTTTTTAGTCTCCATGTGGCTTCTTCTTTATATCCTTAGTTATAGGAATTCAGTTATAGTGGTTCTCAATGATGGTTGTTCTGTAATTTAGTTGTAATTTTGGTGTAGTTGTGGGAGGAGAAGAAAGCAGAAGCCTAATATTTACTTTTCAATATATATATACTGGACAAAAAATTATAAGATAAACTAAAATGTGGACATTAAAGGAAATGTTAGTAAGTGCTCTGACACGCATGTATGTAAATCTCTGCTTTGCTCCTCGTAAGTAGAGGTTTTGAAATATTCAGAAAAGCAAGGAAAATAAAATGAAAGGATTTATTTTTCTATTATTTTAAATTGCTTCTCTATTGGGTTCTCTAATGTGCAATAATACAGTGGGGAGAGTGGCAGGAATTGAGAAACAGCAGGAGAAAAATAGTAGTGATAATGTCGTCTAGATTTCCATAGTTCTAGAGAATTTCAAATTTATCTTTTTTCTTTTCAAAATTATATTTAGAAATTTCATCAGTGCTCTATATTCTGAGCTATAAAATTTTCTAAAATGCTTAATTCACTCAACATTTTCTCTCAGCCTTTGTAGTATCAAAATTCTTGGCAATATTTCTTTTCTCTCTTCTCCTATCTGCAGCAGTCTGCAAATGTAATGTTGGTGTGGGGGAAATAACCCACCCAGTGTTCTTTCATCCCATAGGGAGCCCAAGAGCATTATACTAGCAATGATGATTTTGGATCATGTTTCCCACAAAATTTCTAATAGCTACATTCTCCACATTAAATGATAGTATTTCTTTCAGCGGAAAGGCCTGTAATTTTCCAATCTTCATTTATTAGCACTGGCTGTTTTATTTGAAAATGTCTTTATTGCCACATTAATCTTAACAAATAAAGTTGTCTTTAATTTCTGTTTTCTTTGGTAATAAAGATGTTAACTGTAATATGATGATAAAAGTCTTCCATGGGAGTATTAGGAATGTCATTTCTTCTGTTGGTGTACTCTTTTCTTGGCATCTCTTCCATTTTTCATTTATCACTTTTTAGTATGCTTTTGTCTTATGGTGAAAAATTGTCCCCTCGCCAAAGACATTCACATCCTAATGTCTGGAATCTGTAAACGTTACTTTACATGTTTTGTTTTGTTTTTTTAAAAAGGTCTTTGCAGATTAAATTAAGAATCTTGAGCCCTGGCCAGAGAAGCTCAATTGGTTGGAGCGATGTCCCATGCACCACAGGGTACAGGGCTCAGTTCCTGGTTGGGGCACGTGCCTGCGTTACTGGTTTGATCCCAGGTTGGGGTGTGTGCAAGAGGCAATCAATCGATGTTTCTCTCTCACATGAATCTCTCTCTCTCTCTCCCTCTCTCTCTCTCTCCCTCTCTCTCTCTCTTTTCCCTCTTTCTCTAAAAATCAGGGGAAGCATGCCCTTGGGTAAACATTAAAAAAAAAAAAAGTAAGAATCCTGAGATGGGGATACTATAGTGCAGTGGTCGGCAAACTGTGGCTCGCGAGCCACATGCGGCTCTTTGGCCCTTTGAGTGTGGCTCTTCCACAAAATACCACGTGTGGGCGCGCACATACAGTGCGATTGAAACTTCGTGGCCTGTCAGGAGCCAAGAGTTGGTCAAAGGATTAACTCTGACCTTACTTCAGTAAGTTACTGAAACAGAAACTCACGGAAACTAGGCCCACTTCCTCTTGCCTAAGGACAAAGCATTCCTTCTGTAGCTGCCCTTCAACCGCCACACCCTTTATCAGTAGTCAGCACCCTTTACGACCTTAGCCAAATTATCTAAGCCCACATGACCCGTTCAGCCCCCACCCCTCCTAGGCATCTCCCCTTCTATAAACCACATATAAGGAACACTGAAAGAATAAAATTTCGAGGCTTGATCAGAAACCCGTTTGTCTTGCCTCCATTCTTTGCGTCCCTTGTCTGTCTCTCATTCTCTTAGGTGTGCCGCCTCGGTACCCCCGTTAGAAGACCCCGCTGGCCGGGGCAGTGGCCCATGCGTAGAAGTCGGTTTTCGGCTCTCAAAAGAAATTTCAATCGTTGTACTATTGATATTTGGCTCTGTTGACTAATGAGTTTACCGACCACTGCTATAGTGGAATTATCTGGTATCAGAGTGGGTCCTAAACACAATCTCCTGAGTTGTTATAAAAGGAAGGCAGAGAGAGATTTGAAGATGACCGTCTTAAAGATTGGAGTGATGCATCCACAAACCTAGGGATGCTGGCAGCCACCAGAAGGTGGAAGAAGCAAGGAGGAGATTCTCCCCTACAGTTTCTGAAAAAAAGTGTGGCCCCGCTGACACCTGATTGTGGCACAGTGATATTGATTTTGGACTTGTGGACTTAAGAAATGTGATAGAATAAGTTTGTTATTTTAAGCCATGAAGCTTGTAGAAATTTGTTACAGTAGCCACAGAAAATGAATACAGTAGTGTTTATGTATTCATTCCACACACCTTTATTGGGAACCACATCTTGCCAGGTATTTCAAATGATGGGAAAGCACTAAATAAAAATACAAATGAAAACAGTCAGAACAGAAGTTTTTCTCAATTAGAAAGAGGGTCAGAATCAGAATATTGGCTTTTTACACCATAGTGCTCTCTCATTTTTGCATTCACTTCTTATTTTCTAGAGATAAACGTCAGAACAACTGTTATTGTTGTTCAGGAAATATACATATTTTACTCAAGGCTTTAAAGGATTTTTATGCAGTCATTTTCCAATTGCCTTTATGTAACATAGGATATTTATTTGTTAACAAGGTTGATAAATTTTTTCTTCAGTGAACAGACTATATTTTTGTATGAACATTATTACTCCCACTGAATTTATTTACATTATGTATAAACTTTATGTCTGGAGAAAAATTTACATACTTCTTATTTGGAAGCTTTAATTCTAAGTGTGGTGTTTTGTTGTTGTTGTTGTTGTTGTTGTTGTTAATGATGCTACAAATCTTTGGCAAAATAATACTATTTCTTAGGGATATAGTGATTTCTTTCTATCCCCTGAATGTTTTGCCTCATTTATTTCTTCTCTTGTCATTGGTGATAAATATTCTCACCCAAGGATATTTTTCCATTGATTTTTTAGAGAGAGTCAAAGAGAGGGAAAGACAGAAATATCAATGTGAGAGAAATACATTGATTGGTTGTCTCCTGCACATGCCCTGACCAGGGCTCGGGCCAGGGAGGAGCCTGGAACCAAGGTACATACTCTTGACCAGAATCAAACCCAGGACCCTTCAGTCTGCAGGCCAAAGCTCTATCCACTGAGCCAAACTGACTGGGGCTAGAAATGTTTCTTTGATGACTTGATTTCTATTAGCTTTTAAAGGGCTTTCAGGTGACTCTTTTAATCTTGATTTGTCTGATATCTCTTTAATTTAGGCCTAAATAGTTATATGCATGTCTTGCCAGGGTTTTAGCTTGATTGCTTAAAATCTCTTTTCTCAGGATTCAGACATGTGTCCATGTGTGAAATCATCAGGTGCAGCTTACAGTGGGTTGGAGCATATGAAAATTTTCAATGCCTTTTGAGAAATAATTTATTTTGGAATTTATAAATCAGATATGCTTTTAGTTCCAAGTAAAGAAAATTTAGCTAACTGTGACTTAACCTATAAAGACATCTAATTACCTCTGATAACAACAAATCTGGAGGTAGGGAGTATCCCCATGGTTTGGCCTCTCCATAATGTCATCAAGTAAAGTTCAGTACATGGAATATAGTCAATAAATCTCTGTTTTCCAGCTAATGAAAAGAAAATAGGATTCTACGGAGTCTCCTATCCACCTACTCCAGGACTTCTGTGAGGATCAAATGAGATGAAACATGTGAAAACGCTTCACAAACATTTGGTTAAACTGTAAAATGTTTGCACCTGGCTATAAAGCAAGTCTTTCAAAAAGAAAAAAGAGAAGGGAGTGAGGAAGAGTAAAGATTTTCTCTTTAAGATTTATTTCCTTCTATCAGTGAAGGAAAGAAGTTCCCAGACACCCTCAGCAGGCTTTCCTGGCATTGCAGTCCTGACTCACAGTCCCTCTGTAACTTCACCTCTGTAGTTACAGAGGAATGTTATGGAAATGACTGACTTGAAACAACTCCAACCCATCTCCAGAACAACACACATTCCTGCCACTAACAAACTCAGATATTTATTAGCAAGTAAGAAGGAGGCAAAGGCCACTGGGTAGACAAGAAAGACTGGTGCACATATCAAAGAGCACAAGCCAGCCCGAGCACATCCTTTCGGTGGAGAGGAGAACAGATCAGAGGGCGGCAGAGAGTCTGTGCTCCCTATTGTTTTCTACCTGCTGCCCATCCTCCCAGCACCTTACCTGTCTCCTCACTTCGTCCTAAAGTCATCGTTCATGTCGCCATAGCACCATATAAAAGTCTCCAGCGAGTCTCATTCACCAATTGAATCAGGTTCTTGGCGTAGTATTCAAAGCCCCACTTCCATTCTCTCCAGAAAGTTCTTAACCTCTCAAAATCATTTCTCAAATTTACCCCCAAGCCAAACGGATCCACTGGTTGTATCACAGACATGCATTGCACAGTTCGAACACAATGCTTGTGCTAATGCTCCTGCTCAGGTCTCTCTCCCTCTTCTTCTCTTTTTTTTCATTCTCAGGAGCCAGCTAACCTATCTTCTCAAGTAAACCTTCACTGATCCAGACATACCACCATGATTAATCCTCCTATAAACTCCTGTAAACATTTATAGGTGATATTATTTATTTGACAGTCATCTTCAGACCAGTCCCAATCTGGCCAATTATGCTGTGTATCACTAACAACCCAAACAAGCTGTACCAATATTTCTGTACTATATTACTTATTTTTCAATCAGGCAGCATCTAAAGTGAATGTGTTAAAGAACTTTCCTAGATAGCTCTCCTCCAAGCAGTGACTCAGATTGAGGCTTCCATTGTCTGGCTTGTGCTGCCCTCTTCAATATGTGGCTCCAGAAAGAGAAGGTAGCATGAAGAACTCACACTGAATTTCTAATCACATTGGCCTGAAGTCACTCACATTACTTTCACTCACAACCATTGTCCAGAACTAGTCACAAGAGTCTTCTTAAAAGCAAAGGGGTTGGAACATGCAGGCCACAACAGCTCTGCCGTGTCTTTGCTGGTCAGTTAGCCATGTCCGCCCAGGCTGGCCTTCCCTCATCTTAGGATTTATTTTGCTGGTGTAGGGCAGTGAGTCAGAAAAAGAAGGTCATAAGTAGAAAAAGAGCTCTAGCTGGTTTGGCTCAGTGGATAGAGCCTCAGCCTGTGGATTGAAGGGTCCCAGGTTTGATTCGGGTCAAGGGCACACGCCTGGGTTGCTGGCTCGATCCCCAGTAGGGGGCATGCTGGAGGCAGCCAAGCAATGATTCTCATTATTGATGTTTCTATCTCTATCTCTCTCCCTCTCCCTTCCTCGCTGAAATCAATAAAAATAAAAATATTTTTAAAATCTATAATAATAAAAGCCCAATATGCTAATTAGACCAGGCATCCTTCTGGACCACCTTCTGGATGAAGCTGGGGCTGCAAGTGCTGGCAGTCGGGGGAAAGAAGGCCTACTCTTGCACGAAGTGCATTGGGTCTCTAGTAAATAAATAAAAGTCAGTGCTCAAAAAAGAAAGAGAGAAATGCTGTTAAAACTTTTATAGATGTCTAAGGCTATATACCCAAGGCAAAGTGGTCTTCTCACACATGTATAAAAACTATTCAGCTACATGATCAATACACTAATGTTTTGATCCAAAAAATTATTTTGACTTGATTTTCTGTTTACAGTCATGTCACTGAGAGGGGGATACACGCAAAGGAATTTTTCCAGGTCCCACACTGCTTCTAGAATGGCCTAGATACAGCAACTCTCTATTTTATTTTGCAAAATGCCATTGTATTTGCACTTCAGCACAGCATAGAAACACATGTAAGTAAAGGTAATTGCATTGAGCTGGAAGGAAAGGGAAGGAAACGGAGTGACAGAACCAACCTCCTTAGTCATACTTGGTGCTAGATGTCTTCCATCTGCTGTCTTTTGATTCATCCAGCGATGCTCTGAGTTCATTATTATGAACCCCAGTTGCTACTTAATCATGTCTTTCTGCCTCCAAATCTAATAGAAGGAATTTAGCAATATTTTATGGGCTAATCCAGACTTCTCCATGAATGATTTTGTATTTTAGTTACATTACAAGCTACATAGATCTTTGCATCTAGGCTAGGCAACAAATCACATTTATAATGTTGTTTCCAAGCAAGAATGTGCTAGAAGATCCAAATACAATACTTATTATTTATCCGGCCTTCAGTTCTCTCAGTGCCCTGGGAGAGGTCCCTTTCCGACATGCTCCGAGCTGGGGGGCTATTGCATTACTTTTTGGAGGGTGTTCCTGTTTGCTTACGGTGTGCAGAAACTGGTCCTGTACTCTAAGCAATGTAAGTACCGCCTAGTTTATTTGGTAAATGATGATAAAAGTGCAAATAACAAAAGAACAACAACAAAAAAGAACAGGAAGTGCGATGCACTAATGCTGTTTAAAAAACTGATTGTTATTCTATTTTTTAAGTAAATCATAGATTTGAGAAACTGAGTTATCATTTCAGATGATTTTAATGAAGGCTCTTTCATTTTCTTTTTCTTTTTTGAGTATTTTCCCTTTAGCTTATAGGATTTTTTATATTTTTTTTCTTTCTTTATTAATTAAGGTATTTCATATATGTCCTTATCCCCCCATGCCCTCACCCCCCTGGTGTCTGTGTCCATTGATTAGGCTTATATGCATGCACACAAGTCCTTTGGTTGATCTCTCCCCCTTCTCCCTCCCCTCCCCTACCTTCCCTCTGAGATTTGAGCATCTGATTGATGCTTCTCTGACTCTAGATCTGTTTTTGTTATCAGTCTATGTTGTTCATTATATTCCACAAATGAGTGAGATCATGGGATATTTATTTTTCTCTGACTGACTTATTTCGCTTAGATAATGCTCTCCAGGTCCATCAATGCTGTTGCAAATGGTAGGAGATCCTTCCTTTTTACAGCAGCATAGTATTCCATTGTGTAGATGAACCACAGTTTTTTAATCCACTCATCTGTTGATGGGCACTCATGCTGTTTCCAAATCTTAGCTATGGTAAATTGTGCTGCTATGAACATAAGAGTGCATATGTCCTTTCTGATTGGTGTTTCTGATTTCTTGGGATATATTCCTAGAAGTGGGATCACTCTTGATGACTGATGTTTTGTGTGTCTCAACTACACCATAGATATGAAGTAACTGCACCCATATCCACACTCAGAGTCACCCACGTCAGTCTGAGGAAACCCGGGCAGCACAGTCCGAACCAATCTGTGACCTCAGTCCTAACACTCAGCATTCTGTTCCACGTCTCTCTGAAGGCCAGCATTGTTCATTCCCAGCAACTGCTTATAAACTTATTTGCATAATAAGTATGTGTCTCTCAGCACAGAATCCCTTATTTATTTTGTTGCTTTCCTTTAGCAACTGAAACTCAATCCTGCTGTCTCTAAAGCAGCGGTTTACATGGCAATAAGATATGTGGAGATTCACATAACAGTTTTATCAACTTGACTCATGTAGACATGCAAACCTGATAATTAAGGACAAAGTTACATTTGAGGTCCAAGGTAACTGTTGGCTTACTGGCAGTGACAGGCTAATTGCTCAGGAAGCATATTTCTTTTTCCTCCTGGACTCACAGCTGGCCAATGTTTTTCAGCCTACTTGGCAGTGGAAATGTGAGTCCATTTTGGCTCATGGAATGAGAAAAGAAGTGCTATATTCTCTTCGGAACTTGTCCACAAAAACCACCTGTGTGATCCTATACTCTCTCTTCCTTTACCTGCCAGCTAGATGTTGGCGTCGAGGGAAATCTGGAAAGGCGCACATTGAAGAGGGAAAAGGTGGCAGGAGTCTGGGCTGCCAATGACTATATCCCCTCCCTAACTCTACACCACCAACGGATTCTTATGTGAACGAGATAAATTTTATTTATCAAAAGATGGAAGAGTTCTCCTCTAGCATGGCTCTAATATTATTTACCATACATATTAGTTTTATTTAATTGCTGAATGTTTACTTCAAGCTGGTAGTTGTCCATCAGGGACAATTTTGACTCTCCTCAAGGCACACCTGGCAGTATTTGGCAACATCTTTGATTGTCAGGACTTGGGGAACAAAAGCCAATACTTACACTTGCTATTGGCTTCTCGTGGGTAGAGATCTAAGATGCTGCTAAGCACCTACAGTGCACAGGACAGCTCCCCGTATGTCACCTAGTCCAAATGCCAGTCATACTGAGGTTGACCAACCCTGCTCTAGGCTATATTCACATGGCAAATATAAGTATCATTAAATATTTGGTTAGTTTTATCAAATGCCTTATAGAGAGCGTCTAAAAAGGCACATGGGCATTTCTTTAATTATTGTCAGCTGAATCCAGTGGTGTTGGCAAAGCCACGTCCTGGAAACACGCTTTGCCAGAGGTAGGAGTGTTGTCAACTTGACCTTCAGCCCAGGTGCCAGGGGGTGGGTTTCGTTATCTAAATCCAGCCAAGCACCAGGAATGAATACGACTCGGGCCCACCCAAGAATGCACATAATCTCCTTTGTCTTGACCTTTATTTAGTAAAACTTCTGGGTTTTGCTGTATAAAATAAACATACTGTATTGGCTCTGGGTCCCTGTCTCTCCATCAGAGGACAGTGGTCCCACCCGGCCCCAGCTTTTTTCTTCCATCTCTGTGTCTGTCTCTTGTCTGTCTCTTTCTTTCATTTTCTCAATCCCCAGCAGCCCCTACTCAGGAACTGGACCACTCTCTAGCTGCCCTGGACGGGGAGAAGAGAGAAATATTTACAATGCCTAATTTAGTAATCTCCTGATCCTGTCCTTGATTAATTTAGATTCTTATTTTGCTGCTGTGATCGACTGATAGCATTTGATCACTAATTGTCATTTGTGCAAAGCTCTGTAATCTCCATAGCCCTCTCACCCTGTCCTCCTTACACAATTCTCACTGCTATGTCTCTAGCAACACCTGGCAGAGAGTAGGTGTTTGATAAATGTTTCATGAGCAAAGATGGAATGAAAGTAAATAAAAGCAGAGAGGAAAGAAAAGAGTCATTCCTTGCCCTGACTGTCCTTTCCCTTAGCTTCTGTGATGCCACATTGCTTTGGTTCTCCTCTCCCCGTGTCTTCTCTTGTCCTCTAAATGTAATTCTTCCACAAGACACTTTCTCTTCCTCCATTGGATAACTCAACCATCACATTTTTTTCTGAGAACTCTCAAATTTCATCAGTAACCAATTTTCTCCTGAGATTCAAGGCATAGCGTGTTCTACTCCCTTTGTGTCCCTCACACTGCATTGCATGGTGCCAAATTCATAGAAGATATACACATGGAATGAGTGGATAAAATGGTGCTCGGATAACACTTAAGCTGAAAGAAAAACTCGTTTACTCTTTTACTTAGAAATTTATAAGTTTAACTAAATTTAGAAAACAGCATTTTACCAGGTTTTCATTGTAGAATAGTAATCAATTTTATTTTGCCACTATATTTAACTGTTTTAATTACTAACTAATATAGGCTTATTGTAGAAAAATAAGAAAATGCACATAAAGTAATATATGTGTATATACATTATTCAATAAAAGCAGTCAACAAAATGACAGGGACAATATAAAACTCCCCCAAAGACTGAAAAATATAAATCAGAATGTTAAAAACAGCAGTTTCTTTGGTAATATATAGAAAAAAAATTTTTACCCTTTTGTATTGTTCTTATTTTGTTTTGTGTATTTTCTTTTTTTAATATATTGTTATTGATTTCAGAGAGGAAAGGAGAAGGAGAGAAAGATAGAAATATCAACAATGAGAGAGAATCATTGATCGGCTGCTCCTGCACATCCCCACTGGAGATGGAGCTTGCAACCTGAGCATGTGCCCTGACTGGGAATCAGACTATGACCTCCTGCTTCATAGGTCGATGCTCAACCACTGAGCCACGACTGGTCAAGCCTGTGTAGAGTATTTTCTGAAAGATATGTTACTTTAGTATTTAATGAAAAATAAACACACACATACATGTCATACTGGGTCAAGATCTTCATTTTAAAAAAATCCAGATGCTTATTAGCATCTGTTGCTTCCCTGTATTTAAATGACCATCCCTTTCCAAATCTTGACCTATTAAGTTAAATAAATCAAGACAAGATGCTTATGCCATCTCTAAAAAATACAAATCTATTTCCTGTCATCATTTCATAATTGTAGTTTTATTAGGATAAGTTTAATTATTTATCTGGGTGCCCCTTTAAACACTTTTTCATAAATCATGTTTTCATTGCTGACCTCTGATTTGTGCTGATATTTACATTCCATGTGTTAGCCACTCCCCTCCAGTCTTCCCGTCCACCCTGCCCATGCTGAGGCCCTCGCCAGGCTTTATTAAACCTTACTCCTTCCCTCGGAGGTATTTTCACAACATGAATTAAAGAACAGTCAAATAACAGATACACTGTGTTAAGTCTTTATTAAAGACATCTGACATTCAGATACACATGAGGAGGATAAAGCAAATGTTTCATGTTTTAAAACCTGATTTTATTTTTTTTATTAAAGAAAACTTGGCAAAATTTTTCAATATGAAGTTTACTTTTTCCTTTCTCATTCCCAAACAATACAATATACACAGCAGCCATAGCAATTTTTTACTTTATTTATTTATTTTAAATATATTTTATTGATTTTTTACAGAGAGGAAGGGAGAGGGATAGAGAGTTAGAAACATCAATAAGAGAGAAACATCGATCAGCTGCCTCCTGCACACCCCCCACTGGGGATGTGCCCACAACCAAGGTACATGCCCTTGACCGGAATGGAACCTGGGACCCTTTAGTCCGCAGGCCAACTCTCTATCCACTGAGCCAAACCGGTTAGGGCTCATAGCAATTTTTTAAACACATAAATAGTATTACTTCCCTCCTTGAAATTCTCAATTAAAACAATATTGAAACTCTTTTCTATGACCTGCCAGAACCTGCAAAATGTCTTTTCTTTTTACCTCATAGGCTCCATCCTTATGCACTTTCTTTCTGTTCTTTGGACACTCTAGAGTCCCATTTCTGGGCTATTAAAACACATTTTCCCAACACCTTCACAAGGCTGCCTCCTTCTCACCATTCACACCCACCCTGACCTCAGAGCGGACCTCAACAACTACCTAGGTACATCGTTACAGCCCTTCTTCCTCCTCCTTCGCATTTTCTATTCCATTACACCATTTCAGTTTTTGTAGCCTTCTCTCCATCTGAAGTTATTTCCTTTAGTTGTCCATTAATGCATACTATCTGTCTCCCAGCTAGAATGTAAGCTCCACCAAACAGGAACTTTTTCTTTTGTTCCTGTTGCCTAAAACCATGGTCGGCAAACTGCGGCTCGCAAGCCACATGCGGCTCTTTGGCCCCTTGAGTGTGGCTCTTCCACAAAATACCACGGCCTGGGCGAGTCTATTTTGAAGAAGTGGCGTTAGAAGAAGTTTAAGTTTAAAAAATTTGGCTCTCAAAAGAAATTTCAGTCGTTTTACTGTTGATATTTGGCTCTGTTGACTAATGACTTTGCCGACCACTGGCCTAGAAGTATGCCAGGTACAGAGTAGGCACAAAATAAGTGTCTCTTGTTTGGGGATTTAAATAAAAGTTGTCTTTGAGTAATACACAGGAGCTGTGCCTTGTTTGCTCCTAAAAACGGCCCCAGACTCTGCTGCTCAGGATGTGAGGAGCACACCTTCCGTCTCTGAGCAGGGAAAGTCCTTCCTCCCAGGTCCTCGGCGTCTCTTTGTCACCATTGCCAGTCAGTGCCTTTCAGGCCACCACAAAAAGGGCCATTGTCCTGACTCCACTTCCATCTTCTGGCTTTCACCACGTTCCTGGAAAGATTCCAATTAGATTCTGTAATGGGAAGTCGCCTCAATCATCTCGGTGTTGTCTTTTGGTCTACAAAGGTGAAACTATGATGCCATCATCAGTAGGGCTTTTGCTTTCAGTTGACTATTGCTTATCTATCACACCTGTGCCCTGACCTTGAATCAGAGCATTCTTCTGCAACATTGGTCAGAAGGACTTGATATGAGTCTGTTTAGAATTCAGGTCAAGCCCTAGCTCAGTGATGGCGAACCTATGACACGCGTGTCAGCACTGACATGCGTAGCCATTTCTGATGACACGCGGCCGCTGAGGTGGCCGCATGCCGAGGATGAAACATTTGCTGCTCCTGAGGATGAAACATTTGCGAAATAATGTTTTTTTCCTCAAAGTGACACACTACCCGAGTTATGCTCAGCTTTTTGGCGAAGTTTGACACACCAAGCTCAAAAGGTTGCCCATCACTGCCCTAGCTGGTTTGGCTCAGTGGATAAAGCATCGGCCTGCGGATTGAAGGCTCCCGGGTTTGACTCCAGTCAAGGGCATGTACCTCGGTTGCAGGCTCCTCCCTGGCCCAGGCCCTGGTTGGGGCTCCTGCAGGAGGCAACCAATTGATGTGTTTCTCTCACACCCACATTTCTCTCTGTCTTTCCCTCTCTCTTCCACTCTCTCTAAAAATCAATAGAAAAATATCCTCGGGTAAGGATAAAAAAAAAAAAAGTCAGATGTTGCAGGAAGTGGGAAATTAAATAAAGAAGACTTTTTGAAATTTTACTCTGAAAAGTAAATACTATAATGGTGAATATAATTTTATAAAAGAAAATGTCAAGTTTATTTAAGATGTTTTAAAATTATGATTCAGAATTTGAATGACACAATCCAGCCAAGTCAGGAAACAGTTTCATAACCCAAGGGACTGTTTTGCTTTCCCTTACAAGCCATGCAATGGCGAACTCATCTACTGTGTTCTCACCGCAATGGCCACTCTTTACCACTCTCCCCTCACTGGCTGCATGGAGCTTTCTTTAACTTACCCCGACTTACCTTTGCTCTGAAGGAAGGACCACAGCATTGTATTTTTCTTCTTCATGGGTTTGTCTTCATTTGTCCAATTCCATGAGTCCCACTTTCACTGGCTCTAATTAATGTTTCTCTTGATTTATGCACACCTTATTGCTCTTCCGTATGCTGCGGGGAGGGGGTGACACTGCAAGCTCTCTCTGCTGCCCTGGCAAGCAGGTCCATTCTCAGCAGTTTTGTTAGCATCCAGTCTACAAAATATTGTGCAGACAGCAGAAAAGTGATCCTACCAATCTCCCAGGAACATACCCACCAGTATTGAAACAGCTTTGTCTCTTATCCATTAGTCATGTTCACTGAATCAGGCAATCCTATATAATAAAAGGCTAATATGCAAATCAACCGAACGGCGGAATGACCAGGCGCTATGACACGCACTGACTGCCAGGGGGCAGACGCTCAACGAAGGAGCTGCTCCTGCTGGTCAGTGCGCTCCCACAGGGGGAGTACCGCTCAGCCAGAACCGGGCTCACAGCTGGCGCGTGCAGCGGCAGTGACGGGAGCCTCTCCCATCTCTGCGGCAGTGCTAAGGATGTCCGACTGCCGGCAGTTGGGACATCCTCCGAGGGCTCCCGGACTGCAAGAGGGAGCAAGCCGGGCTGAAGGATCTCCCTGAGTGCACAAATTTCATGCACCGGGCCTCTAGTGACCAGAATAATGGGCGGTTTCTCACACTATTGAGCGACTGCACTGGGTTCTTATCAAATAAAATCAGTGGAGAAGCAACTATGCCCACCATGTGTTTAGTCTATAAAGACCAAAAGTTGGGGAGGACAGAGGGCTTCTGGGGTAGGAGATAGTGAGGGTCAGCAGCTAGGAGGTAGGGAAGATGCGGGAATGCCCAGTGCCTGGAAGCACAGGAGGGTCTTGAATATGCATATTTGCTGGGGCCGGGGTCAGGCCCTCCGCTCCAAGAGGTCAGGTATGGAGGGAGGGCAGAGGTACGGTTCTCGGGGATCCCCTTTCTGCGAGGCTCCTCCTCCTCCTCCCCTTAACCCCCCTAATCTGTCCATTTGGATGAAGGGGGTGGGAAGCAGGTACGCAATGCCTGGGCAAGACGCCTCTTAGTCCCGGATCTCTCCGGGGTGGGGGAGGGGTGTTTGTATTGGTTTATTAGATTTTTCTTAAAGGTTGAAGCAGGTGGCAGGGGCGTCGTCTGCCAGACATGGTTTCCTTCTGCTTGCTCACCCGACCTGCCCCATGTGATGCCTTTTCCCTTCCTTCCCCGCTGCCCCGAGCTAACATGCCTGAATGAAACTGGGCCCCCATTGTATTGCATGGAGATTGCACTCTACAGAAACCTGCCTGATCCAGGGAGAGTTGGGGTCATTCACTGCGGGAAAGGCTCGATTTAAATGAAGCCCCTGCTTAGATAGGTGCCGGCTGAGCCATTTGCAGAGGGTTTATCATCCCTTCTGGCTGTTTCCTTGGAAACCACAAACTCAACATAGCAGTGGAATGCTGCGTCTCCTTATCTGAAACCCTGGTTCTCTAGGCCAGTGACTTAGATGCCCAGGCAAGTGTGGAATGTCCCTTTCTTACTGATATGATGGCACACAGCCACGTTTTAGGTAGGCTAGGATTTGGGCTCCTACTAGGCCACACAGGGGGCGGGGATGCAGCTGCTGATCCAGGCGTTAAGTGACGGTGTAACGGACAATTTGAATATTCCTCTATTATTAGCATAGATTCCAGGTCAGTAAGGAAATGGCCAGACTATGCAGAGTTCCAGAGCAGAAGGACTTGCTGGGTTTTTCATATTCTACTAGGCATTCTCCTTCTCATGGATTAAATTGATGAGAGGAGGTGAGTAGACTTTTAATCCTGTGTGGGTAAAAAATTTTCAGATATGGTGTTTAAACCTGCTGTCAAGATTTAAGACAGATTTGTATAAAAATCCCAAAAGACTTATTGGTTGAAAAGTATTGAGACCCCCAATTCAGTGGCAGCACCAAGAGTAGGTTTAGCCCCTTCCCTATAATCTTCCACATTCTTGCATATACTACAAATTTTTTTCAATATTATATAAAGTGTTATGCAAACATAACTTTAAGTTCCTTCTTCCAATATGATGGCCACCTCTAAATGTCTCTTATTTAGACACTAGAGGCTGGTGCATGGATTCATGCACTGGTGGGGTCCCTCGGCCTGGACTGCAGGGATCTGGCCGAAACTGGCTCTCCGACATCCCCTGAGGGGTCCTGGATTGTGAGAGGGCTCAGGCCAGGCCAAGGGACACCACTGGTGCACAATTGGGGATGAGGAGGGACCACAGGAGGGGTCCAGAACGTGTCCGGCCTATCTCACCCAGTCCTGATTGGCTGGACCCCAGCAGCAAGCTAACCTACCAGTCAGAGTGTATGCTCCCTGGTGGTCAGTGCACATCATAGCGACTGGTCAAATGGTTGAATGAACTGTCAGATACTTAGCATATTAGGCTTTTATTATATAGGATTTTCAAAGCACTACTTCTCCCCCCCCCCCCGCCCCCACCTCCCATCCCCCAAGATAGAAAATTATTGAAGTTTGTCTGATATTTATAATTTGGGTGAATTTACACTTCCAGCCAAGGTTGAGTATCAGGGATCAGATTCATCCTTCCATCTCAAACTACCAAAAAATTGGGAAAACATGTATAAAATGTGTGGTTTCAGGACATCAGACATCAGGCAATCTAGGACAGTCATCCTTAAAGACAGAAAACAAATTAGATGAGTTTACCACAGTATACTGCTTCAAAAGGCTTTCTAGGCTGTGGTGCAAAGAGTGGAACACAGGCCAAAACCGGTTTGGCTCAGTGGATAGAGCGTCGGTCTGCGGACTGAAGGGTCCCAGGTTCGATTCCAGTCAAGGGCATGTACCTTGGTTGCGGGCACATCCCCAGTGTGTGTGTGGGGGGGGGGTGCAGGAGGCAGCTGGTCGATGTTTCTCTCTCATCAATGTTTCTAGCTCTCTATCCCTCTCCCTTCCTCTCTGTAAAAAGTCAATAAAATATATTAAAAAAAAAAAAAAGAGTGGAACACAGGAGGAGCCAGCAACTCCCTGAGTTGAGTAGATGTTCTTGAGAATCCAGGGAGACCAATCTGGCTAGAGTTCACAGGACAGAGCACCACAGAGGAGAGAGAGGAATCCAGAGAGCTATAGTGTCCCCTAACTATGCAGTGGAGTACTCACCAGTGCTTGTATGTGAGGAAACACATCAGAGACAAAGGAATAAAACCACTCAGAAGGATTACAGGAAACAGTCTGAGAACTCACAGAGCGCTGGATATTAGTTCCTGCTCCCACCAGCCACATTGGAAAATCTCAGTATTCACAGGGCATTGAATTGATTGTTCAGAAGGCTTTAGCCTCATCAGTGGGGAACAATTAACCAAAGACTAAACACGGCTCTGGTCCCACCTAATAAACCTAAAAAGCAAACTCAAAAGAATCAAACTCTTTTTTTACAAGCTTAACTTGTATCCCAGAACAAAGCTCAAGAATATTGACAGGAATACAAAAATATCCAGCACTTAACATAATAACATTTACAGTGTCTGGCATCCAATCAAAGATTACCAGGCATGCAAAGAAGCAGGAAAATAGGGGGTGGGATCTATCAATTGAAACCAGAATTGACACAAATGTTGGAATTAGCAGGCAAAACACTAAAACAATGATTATAACTATATAATTTATGTTCAAAAAGTTAAATAGATATGAAAAGAATAAAAAGAGCCAAATGAACTTGTGGATATAAAAACTACAAAACACCCTGGATGGCATTACCAGTAGCTTAGACATTGCAGAATAAAAGATTAGTGAGTTTGAGCGCACAAAAATAGAAACTATCCAAAAATTAATGGCTCCAGGTACTCTGACTAGTTCAAGGAAGAGCATGGAAGTTCCTGAGGAAAAAAGTTCCCATGAGGGTAGAAAGAGACAGGATTGGTGAGGTGATCCTTGCTCTGTTTGGTCAGAGGGAACAGTGGACTTGGGTCAATGGAATGGCAGACACTAGAACTACTTTAAAATTAGTCATCCAGCTTGGTGGGCTGGGGGTGAGGCCTTTGCCCTTAGAGAGTGGTGATCTGAATGACATTGATAACTGTCACATTGGAACTCAGACCAATTTTGATGCTGACATTCATGACTGTGGTAATGACTATCCTTTCTTGCACCTTGAAGAACCACTGTGGTGACGGGAGCAACCATCGCCATGAAGGCAGCAGTAACAGGACCCAGTACTGGCTGTGATGAATGGAGAATTTCCTTGGGCTGCACAGGTTTCAGCTGTATTGGCAGAAGCAATGTAGCATGTTCTCACAGCATTTGTGGACCGCATCATTCTCAGAGAGGGAACAATCTGAGTTCTGGTTTCAGCAGCAAGCCAAAGGGAAACATGACTGGTCAGTCACCACAAGTAAGCATTCCGAGGAATTCTGGGACATAAAAGGGAGGGAGAACATAGTAAAGAAGAGAATATGATCTTCCTGTTAATGTGGGCGTGAGTGTTATACTTTGGGTTGCTCCTCAGAGACAGTTATTATGTAGCAAATTAAATGTGGACACTCCAATTATGTAGAAGTGAAGGTGTGTTTCTTATCTCTTTATGTGCTAACCATTTCTAGAAATAAGCACCAACATAAAATAAGAGTAGTTCCAGAATAGAGATTTTTGGAAATTCTTCCCAGTTTAAACTACACCTTAAGCTTCTACTAAACTTCACATATTATTATCCTTTGTTTTGAGTGACAAAGGAGAAAGTTATTAAAGTGAATATGTAATTCTAAAACCCTTCTTTCTCTACTACCACAATTCTGAATGGTTATATCAATTACATGTATGGATTTTTTATGTGCCTTGTACTGTTCTTCCCATCAATTTAACTCATTACATACAGTTCACTTAAGTCTCAAATCTAGCCCTCTCTATGCATAAAAATCATTAGAATGTAATACATTTCCTATGGAAAAAATATGAGATATAGTAAAAATAAGTGTTGCCTGTACAAGACTTAACTTGCTGTGGAATTAAAATTACTGAGCTGCAGATATCATGGGATAAAACTTTATTTGGATTGCCATCTGCAAAAACCTTATCATTCAGACACACAGACATGCTTACCCTTAAATGTAATGATTTAGGGCCTATTACACAAAGATAGTTGTAACTAAATATAAGACCATTAACACAATCTATATATATAAAAGGCCAATATGCAAAGTGTCCCCTCAGGAGTTCTACCAGGAGACCAGGAGTTTGATTGCTCGCTATGATGTGTGCTGACCACCAGGGGGCGGCATGGAATGAAGGAAGGCCCTGGCCAGCAGCTGGCAGCCAGGGAAGGAATGCCCCGGGAAGGAAGGCCCGGGCCAACAGCCAGAAGGCCCCAATTGGCCCTGATCGCTGGGACCCTACCTGTACATGAATTTCGTGCACTAGGCCTCCAGTAGGTCTATAAAAATGCTTTCCCTGCCCTAACCGGTTTGGCTCAGTGGATAGAGCGTCGGCCTGAGGACTGAAGGGTCCCAGGTTCAATTCTGGTCAAGGGCATATACTTTGGTTGCGGGCACATACCGAGCAGGGAGTGTGCAGGAGGCAGCTGATCAATGTTTCTCTCTCATTGATGTTTCTAACTCTCGATCCCTCTCCCTTCCTCTCTGTAAAAAATCAATAAAATATATTTTAAAAAATTCTTTCCCTAAAGTGTACATGAAAGAAATTAAACTAAGAGGGAGTGGTGGGAAGGGATTGCACCCATCTGAACAGAAGTGCTCATGCACGCAAATCTCAAGGATTCTAACAAGTCATTCTCCAATAAATCACTTTGCTGATATGCAGTCTCTTCTGCTTCTTTATAATGAAAATTGTTTCCAACCATTTTGTAAATTAAAAAATCATTTCCAAACTCCCTAGTTATGATTTATATAACTTTATATGTACTACAGAGCAAAAATGTCAACTATGCTTGCTTTTATTTGTTTTTTACTGATTTGAGAGAGAGAAGGAGAGAGAAACATCAGGTCAAACCTGCAACCCAAGTATGTGCCCTGACCAGGACTCAACAACGCTCAACCAATGCAGCCACTCCGGCCAGGCTATTTGTCTTTTTAAAACTACCATTCTCAATGTTCTTTTGTATGCAAAGAATAGCTTTCTGTATAAATAATTCCCAAAGCATGAGAACTAAAAACACTATAACTTAGCAAATACACTAATATTTGAGAATCAACAAGTTTGGGTTCCTTGTGAATTGCATTTTTAAAATAAATACCTCTTCAGTGGGTGTCTCAAATTATTACACTTTTAATATCAAATGTTTTATTTTCATAAAACACTGAAATTGGAAGTATCTTTTAAAAATAATTTTATTCTTAATGAAAGAAATGAATATAATAATTCTTAAGTAACTATACCTATCTGTAGCTACTCTTTCTACAGATATAGATCATGTTTAAAAAATCAGGGAATATAGTAATTCAAATACCATATGATTTCATTCATATTGGAATCTAATGAACAAAATGAACCAATAAGCAAAATAGAGACAGACTCACAGAGAGCAGGCTATTGAGGGGGGTGGTTGCGGGGTTGGGTTGAATTGGTTGGAGGGTTTGAGCAAAAAGGAAAGAAAAAAAAAGCGCAACAACTCATGGACATGAACAGCAGTGTGGTGACTGTTGTGGGGGTGGGAGGGAGGTAAGGTAGAAGATGATACAGGGAGATAAATGATGATGGAAGGAGACTTGACTTAGGGTGGTGAACACACAATAATAATAATAATAAAATATTCAAGGGAAAACTTAAGTATTCAATTCTGCGTGCTTTTCTTATAGTCCTCATCAGAGCCAGAACCCATCAGTTAGAAAGCTACTTAACTTGACTAGGGGTGGTGAACACACCATACAGTGTACAGATGATGTGTTGTGGAATTGTGCACCTGAAACCTGTATAATTTTGTCAACCAGTGTCACCCCAATAAATTCAATAAAAATAAAAAATGAAGATTACTTAATGGGTAAAAGATAAATCATGATCTGAGGTATATTCACTCCTTTAGTTCACTTACTAAGATTCAACCCTAATGTAATAAGTGAAACTATTCTGAAAAGTGTATGCAACATTAGGAAAAATTAAAAAGCTAACTTTGTCCTGAGAAATAGCCTATTCACTCATGAAAATATGACCAAGAAAAGAAAACAAAAATCATAATTATACTTGTCAAACATCTTTACTTTTAAAATATAAATACAAACTACTCCAAGAGGTTATGCTTTAACCTCCAGGGAAAAACAACATGTTGGAAATCACACTGAAGTAGCAAAATTGTACTAAAAAGGCAGTTCCCCAAAATGAAGTATTCCAAGCTTCAACATAAAAAGACTTTTTTTTAGAATACCAAGGTAAAAGTCAGAGTAATGTTTTTCATAAAAGTAATTTTCCCCCGTATATGAAAATATCATTTATCAGAATGAGAATCACTAGAAAAATACTTTAAAAAAACTGTTGATATTTGGATAATACAAATAATAATGTTAGTTACCTGGGAGTTTGGTACAAATGTATTGACCCCGTTTACATAGACATGTGTATGCCAAACACGGATGGGTTCTGAAATGATTATTGTGAGGATCTCAGCTTAAATTTAATGGAACTTAAAGCTTTTGAACTTATCTCAGGGAGTCGGGAGACGAAGCACCAGTAGGGCAGGCCTGCCAGGAGTCTGTTTACATCTGGATTGGGTTACCTCTTGAAGAAAAATTCATCCTAAGGGAAGCCAGTAGGAAGCTTGGGTGTGTTCTGGACCAGTGCTCGGCATCAGGAGGCGGAGGAGGCCCTCTGAAGACAGCAGTGTCTGTCACTCTGCTCAGCTGGCCTGCCTGGACCTTTGCCGGAGGCTGTGGGGTGAGGGAGAGACAGAGAGGCCTGGCTCAGCTCAGCGCTCCTGCTGGCAGCTGTGACATCCGCTGGCAACACCAGAGTTTGCCAGCACTGGCAGCACTGGCCCTGCTGGGTGCCAGTGAACACATCTGGGCTGGCAGCCGCAGCACAGCAAGGAGGAACCTGGGCAGGCCAAGCCAGCTGTGGAGTAGCAGCACTGTCCACGGCCAGTGCCTTCACAAGGCTTGGCTGACTCAGGGGTCATAACGTCAGGGGGAACGAGACCAGAACAGGGATGTTACAGACAAAGGTGGACATAACAGAGCTTCTAAACGTGTTATGTGCATGGGACATAACTGGTCCTGCAAAATCCTTGGTATAACTAGAGGACTTTTTTTTTTTTTTTTTTTTAATCCTTGACCGGAATTGAATCCAGGACCCTTCAGTCTGTAGGCTGATGCTCTATCCACTGAACCAAACTGGCTAGGGCTAAGTAGAGGACTTAGAAAGGGCCTGGAGGGTTTGAGCAAAATTATATATATATATATATATCTCATGATGGATCTTTTCAGCCATTACGTAAAACCCTAACAGTGAGTGGTGTGGAGGACACTGGGAGATGCGGCACAGACTGTGGAAACAGACTGTCTGGTTTTAAGTCCTGCCTCCTCTGCTTGTCAGCGGTGCCGGCAACTTAATTTCTCAGTTTCCTCATTAGCCGTATTTACCTCATCTGGCTCTTATTAAGAGGATGAAAGAATCTTTTCTTTCTGCATAGGAAACTGTTTCACAATTTTGCTTCATTAAGACTGTACTTGCGTTGCCAACTGTGCTAGTGATTCAGAATATGAAATTTTCATCATCAATATCCCTTCATAAGCACACATTATTTTTTCTTAAGGTATTTTACTTACATTTACTTTAATTGGGGCATTGCAAAGACTTTAACTGTAGCCTAGATCTAAAATAGAGGCTTTGTTTCCAGTGATTCCTTTTACTCTGTCTCTTTGTTAACATGTCTGGAGTCAATTTGCTTTTCATTAATTATTTTGGTAAGGATAAAAAATTATCTAAATGTATGCTTTTGACTATACACACATCTGTATTCATGCCCACATCTCTGTCTGTCTCCCTGTGCACACTGAATCCTGCATACCTCACCTGTGCTAGCAGAGGTCCTATAGGGATATCTACACAAATAAAAGAGTAAGATGCAAATTGACCATACCTTTACGATGCCCACAAGTCAATCAGGAGTGAGTATGCAAATTAACCCAACAAAGCTGGCAGGTTAATTTGCATATGCATGCACCAAGCAGTCGGGGGTGGGATGCAGGCGTTCTGCACCACCCCAGCCTCTCCGGGCCTCTGGGCAGTGTGGGAAGGTGGAAAGGCGGCTCCAGCCGGAGTGAAGGCGGTGCCGGCAGCCAGGGGAAGGAAGGCCCATTCTTGCATGAATCTTTGTGCATCGGGCCTCTAGTACTGCATAACAGAGTTGTGGTGTGGGTTCACCCTCCAGGGCAGTCCAATCATGATACTCTCAAAACCTTACATTCCTTCCCATTTTCTAATAAGTGTCAAACTTGCATTTGGTAATAGTGTCCTAAGATTAAATAAAAACTACTTTCTGGGATTCCCCCTCTGTTTTATTCCTTTTCAAGAACACTTTTCGTCAGTTTAATAAAATCACTTAGCGTTCCTAGTACTCACCACATTTTCTTCTATTTCTGTGCCCCGCTTCATGCCATTTTCATGGTCCTGGAATTCCCTGCTTTTCCATGTTCACTTATACTTCTGACTTACTGGTTCTTCACAGCTCAATTCAAAGTTCACCTATTCCATGAGGCCTTTCTGGTTCTCTCTCCCCCGGCTGGAAACCATCTTTTTCTCTGAATTGCCAGCATTGGCCTTGCTTCTGCTTCTACCCAAGTCTTCTGACTTGAACTACTGTTTTTATTCACATGGCTTACCATCTTTGACAGGTTAGGAGCGAGATGAGAACAAGATCCACAGTTAAATCATCATTGTGTTCCCCGCAACATTGAGCACTGAGCCTTGCACTTAGAAGGTGTGCTAGATTATCTGAAGTCAATTTGAAATCACTTCCACCCCGCCTCTCCCACGGTCTCCATTGCAGGAAAAGCTGAGAACTACATTTCCCAGAATCCTGTTGCAACTAGAGGCATCACAAGTTTTAGAACAGAAGGGAGCCATTATTTTCTGGGGGCAGTTGCAGGCAGGTGAGGGAGCAGCTGTGAGGTTCCAAGCAGCTTCCAGGCAACCTCCTTGAAAATCATCTGCAGTAGTTCTGCAGCCTGAGGGGGTCACAGGGAACCTCGCAGAGGTACTTGATATTAAGGAGTATCTTGCACAAGCTCTTGAGAATCTTTTGGTGCTACAGCCTGATTGTTGCTGGCAGCCTCCCTGGCCTTGTATAGGGAAGCTGGCAGCTTTCCCTATACTTCCCACCATTTTGCAAGCCTCTAATTGCTGGCATTAATACTGGAAATATATTAAGTGGTGTCTGTTTTCATGCCCAAACCCTGACTGACGGGTTCAAGAAATATTTGCTGAATGAAAGAAAAACAGTTCTATTATGTGGAGAGTGGCTACAGCATTTTGAACAGGTTCAAGCCTTGGACTAATGAGAGGACATGGTCCTCTCATGGCAAAGCCACGTGCAAGTCCCAGGTTGGAGGGCAAAGCCCTCCCAGCACAATTATAGCCAAAGGCTATAGTTGTAAGCTTGACCTTATAGTCCGAACCTGTGGTCCCAGGTGGCTAAGTGATATAGGTTGCCAAAACAAAGCTTGATAGAGTTCAGGTGCATGTAATTGAGTAAATTTAAAACCCGTGAGAACATTGTAAACATCTTGAGCATGCCCTTACTTGGCCTTGTGGGAGCTGGCTATAAAATAAAGACTTGGCTTGCAAGCTGTGGCACTGTCTTTCCATCAGAGAGCAGTGTCCCACCTAGCCCCAGCTTTATTCTCTTGTCTGTCTTCTTTAATCCTTCACCACCATCCCTCAGGTACACCCCTGGCCATACTGAGCATGGCACACTATTACATTGAAAATCAGTAGATATTCCACTTATATTTATTGTTCAAGGGGGAGGAAACTAACATCTAATATGAGTTGATTATGTGGCGGGCAGTTTCCAGTGCATTATTTACCACCTCCAATAATCCTGAGGGATCATTATTATCGTCATCATTTTATCCATGAGGACATGGCAATAAGAGAGTCAAACAGATACTCTGATTCACAAGCAGTGCTTTTTTCACTCTATAGTGTTGCTTTAGATTATGTCAGCTTGGTGAATGTCTTTCTGAATAATCACAAACAATTTCAAGAACCATTTGGACACCAACATCAGTCAAAGTTTTGCAGGGTAGTTTTTCCTTTCCAGAGCAACAAATCTTAAGTTTTCTCTCAATTACCCTACTGAATGGGCTACCTGTAACTAATGTATTTGATTAAAATATCTGAATCAATTTTTCTTCAATTATTTAGATAACACATACTTACAGGCTGCTAAGAATGAGCATTTTTCATGGTGTGAAATGAAAAAGTTATAAAGAATTTAAAAAAAAATATATGAAATTTGAGGAAACGTGGGTTTATATATATAAAAAGAAAAAAAGAAGGAATTTGTACAACAAAAGACCAAGCAATATACTTTATGAGTTATGATTTAATTGCCCATCAATATTTGTTGAGATCTTTTTGGAGCTTATCCAATAACTATTTCATGACCTTATGGAAATGCTGAAGACTTTGATCTTAAGTACATCCACTTGAATTGTTTTTCAAAGATTTATTGTTCATTGCAAAATATACAGAATATTTTAGTGAATGCAATTATGTGTGCTTATAAGCATTATAGTCATACCATAAATGTATTTCTATGTTCAACAACAAAATGAACTTATGTGTTTGGTTTAAACATGAAGATACAATTATACAAATTATGGTGGTAGAAAAATATGTAATAACACAATGAATTTGAGAAACATTCAAAAAGAGAATTAATGTTTAGAAGTTAATATTTAACATTTTAATTGGCAATCCCACAGGGATTGTTTTGTGGCCTTGGTTATTTATTCTCTGTACTACTTTTGGATAAGTAAGGGCACTTCTTGAAATAATAAAAAGAAGTTAGTTTTATTTCAAATGGCAGAGTTCTTATATTTGCAAATAAGAAATTATGGCTCAGGTAGGACATGTTATTTTTTTAACTCATAATTCTGTTCAAATTGGATGTTTGCTGAGACACAAAAATGTCAATTTAAACATCCTCAGAAATGACAGATTGTTATTCACAAGTACATGTTGTTTTACTATGATGGCTCCAAATCTATTTTTTGTGTCCATTTACTCCAATTTTTTACAAGATGATGTAACTTGACAGTAAATTTTAGGTGCATAACATATTTTCACATTTAAAAACAATATGTTGATTAAAATAAATTACCAGCAAAACATATAACAATTCAGAATTAAAATCAGAAAGCAAGCTGATCATCCTCACTATAAGATTCTTCTTAAAGAATAATGGCATTTATAAAATAAAGAGAACATCAGTTATACCTGCTTGTACTAAAGTAAAATAAGTTCAAGAAATGCTTTAATTATAATATTCAGTTAACTCAACATTAATGTGGCCAAGAGTTTGGTGTGGCATCCACCTTGAGGTGCTTGTACATTTTGTCACCATGGACTGAATCACAACTGATTGATTGGTTTATCAACGCATGTAATTCAGATAGTTCTGAATATAGCTGGCTTCCCTAAAAGACCCAGGATAACTTACTAAATAAAGATATCACATTTAGGTTTATAGATGAGGCAAAGAGCATTATTTGTTTAGAAAGGGGAATCTTATCACTTGTGGGAGACAAAAAGAAAGATTGAATAGAAAACAAAATTGCTAATAAAGAAAAAAAAGTCACTTATACTCATGAAAAAGGAGCCTGAGAAAACAAGCTAGAAACATAATAGACCACTGTGAAGGAAGGAGAATGCTGGAATATGTGATTTTTCCTCTTTCCTGGTTATAAGGTTATAACTTAGTCTATGTATACCTAAAAACCACTCTTACAGCCCTAGCCAATTTGGCACAGTGGATAGAGCGTCGTCAGATTGCAGACTGAAGGGTCCCAGGTTCGATTCTGGCCAAGGGCACATGCCTGGGTTGTGGGCTTGATACCCAGTAGGGGGCGTGCAGGAGGCAGCCGATCAATGATTCTCTCTCATCATTGATGTTTCTGTCTCTCTATCCCTTTCCCTTTCTCTCTGAAGTCAATAAAAATATATTTAAAAAAAAAGACCACTCTTACAAAAGCACATACTTTACCATATATTTAATGTGAGGCATAGTCACATCTTGCTCATCTTTGTTTTTGTTTGTTTGTTGGTTGGTTTTTACAAGAACAGCAATGAAAGCAATTGTAGATGAGCAAAAGGAGAAATAGAAAGCATTCACGATCCCACTTATAGCCCAACATCTTCAATTTTGTGCACCCACTTGTAATGCCTATTCTTTTCTTTACCTTTTCATCCAAGTCTTTCAATTTCAAGATGCAGATATAAATATTCATTGTACAGGAATATGAGCATGTCAACATAACTTTTTGTAAAAATTTTCCTTTCACTTAACGATTATACAGAGGCAGCAGAATGTCAACAGAGATAGGTATTTGGAGGAGACAACATGTTTGTTGTTTTTTTTATTTGACACAAAAAATTTAACCAATTTATAGCCATCCTCAAAATTTTAACAGCTAAAGTAGATTTTGTTATTTTTTTCAATTTACATATTTTCACTAATGGTCAGGTTATAGTCCCAAATTTTCTCATACATACTTTTCCCAATGTAGATCTCTTCGTTTGAAAAGCAGTTATTATTCCATGAGTATGTCAAACTTCTATGTAGTGTGCTAAAGTACAAAACAAAGCACAACAATACCAATTTTCCAAGTGTGAGATAAAGTCTGAGGTTAGCAGTTTGGGATGGCTGGGCAAGCCCAAAGGCTTGATTTCTGTGCATGTAAGCCTTTTTGCTGTGGGCCTGTACCACAATTTCTATTTTCTTAGGCTACCGGTCTAATTAGTTTGTTAGCTCCCCCTTCTCATAAACATTGGATGCAAAAGGTTGGGAAGGAGTCACTAAGGGCCAACTTTAGATGCAGTATTTGAGCAAAACAAGGCTCCTTGGGATTATTATAATCAGATAAAGAAAAAGAAAAATTGGAAGGGGGTGTCGCTCATTCAAATTGCTAAGATAATCATATTTAAACATCAATATGCTTGTAAATTCGTCTATGTAGAGTCTATACCTTTACTTAAAATAATAAGGATGAGTTCTAGAAACAGAAGTTGCTTTTAACAGAGTTCTCAACTAATCTAAGCCCAATGAGTAAATATTTAAAGAATTATCAGTATGTTAGATGAATGTTTCAAAGCTTCCCTCTGCTTGATTACATGGGTGCTCTGGGATCTCACCTCAACTGTTTCCTCAAAATGGCCTTTCTTCCCTCTGCCCCCATACAGACCATGTTTCTCTTTCCTCACCCCTTTTTCCTTTTAACTCTCATACCAAGTCTCCTTTTCACTCCTGAACTGGGATTTCTCTCCACATCTTCATCAGTCACTTTTCAGTCAATTCGCAACTATATGACTTCTCACCAGTCCACTCCACTGAGGAACAAGCACTGTTCAAAGCCATAGACAATTTCTGAGTTAAACTCAATGGACTTTTACTCTCCAGTTTCATGATTTGAATTTTCTACTATAACTGACATTTTGTTTCTGAATTTTTCTTGACATTCTCTTCTCTTGATGTCAGGAGTTAGAAGTTGGTGGCCTATTCAGTGCTTAATTAAGCCCAAAGACTGTGTGTGTGTGTGTGTGTGTGTGTGTGTGTGTGTGTGTGTTTTCCAGCATGGGGGTGGTGAGGGTGGCGGGTAGTCAATTCGCACAGTCCTTACCTACTCCTTCATGCATCACTGCTGACCACAGAGAAGTGCACATTTATACCTGTGGCACCACACTGTTGTAATTTCCCACTGACTTCTTCTCTAATTCCCACTCCTTTTCCCAAATGTAATTTGTTAGCCATCTAGCTCTTTTCATATCTAGCTCTTTTCATTCACTTTAATAACATCAAGTATTCTATGTAATGGTCCTAACATTGACATTTTTCTGCCTTAACATTGCTGCTGAAATCCAATTGTAGATTTCCAACTGATGTCTAGACATTTCCATTCAGACGTTCCACCATCGTTCTCAAACTCGACATGTTTAAAAGCGAGTTTATGTTCATGTACAACAGACTATTTTTTCTTTCTAACTTTCATATTTTTGTTAGAAGCATAATTATTCTTACAATTGTTCAAATTGAGACTCTGGATTTCCTGTGAATCCTCTTTGCTTACCCGGTCAGACCTCATTAGATACTAAATTTGATGAATAAGGAAGCAAAGGGTTAAAGTAATAGTCTGAGGCCATATAGCTGGTGACTGACCATGTTCTTGCATAAAAATATAAGTTTCTTGATTGTCAAATTTAGTATTCTTTTCACCAAATTGGGCTCCCTTCACATTGAGAAAATTTATTATATTTATGCACAGATTTCTAACCAAAGAAAATTTAGTAAGCAATATTTTCCTGAATATAAACATAAATTTAGGATGCTGAAAGTTAATTCCACTAACAAAAATAAATGAGAATTAAGCTAAAAAGCTTTATCTTCACTATCAGATTTACAAAGGAAAGATAGATTTTATTTTTAAAAATTCATTCTGAAACTGATTTGTGTCTGAAGAAACTCTGTTAGTGTGATGATGAGGATAATTATTGCAACTAACATTTCTTTTTTTTAAATATAGTTTTTTTTTTTTATTTCAGTGAGGGAGAGAGAGAGAGAGAGAGAGACAACAATGATGAGAATCATTAATTGCCTGCCTCCTACACAGCCTACACTGGGGATCGAGCTCACAACCTGGGCATGTGCCCTGACTGGGAATCGAATTGTGACCTCCTGGTTCATAGGTTGACATTCAACCACTGAGCTACCCTGACTGGGCAGCAGCTAACATTTCTTGATGATGGATGTTATTTAATCTTCACAACAACTCCAGGAGATATGTACATACTATTATTAACTCCGTTTTATTGACAGGGAAATGGAGGCTTATGGACATTAACCTGTATAAGTCACATAATTAAAATGACTGGAGTTAGAGTTATAACCCAGGTCACTTGGCCAGATTCCAAATTCTGTGTTCTCAAATATATGCCTGGGACAAATTGATTCCACATAATTCTGGCTCTCTCAGAAATTCTGTTTTGTTTAATATATATGTATATTTAATTTATTTCAGAGAGGAAGGGAGAGGGAGAGATAGAAACATCAATGATGAGAGAGAATCATTGATCAGCTGCCTCCTGCACACACACCCCCACCCCCCCGGGGACCGAGCCCACAACCCGGGCATGTGCCCCTAACTGGAATCCAACTGAGGACCTTTCAGTCCACAGGCCTTCACTCTATCTGCTGAGCTAAACCAGCTAGGGCCAGAAATTCTGTTTTGCAGCATTGTTAATTTTTTTTTAAAAGCCAGAACATCTTTCAATAGGCTGCATTCCTAATTGATAATCTAATGTTCTCCAGAAATTGGAAGAAACAGGGAAGAATTGGCACCTCTCCTTGGCATTCTGCAAGATACAGGAAAGAGCAGACCCCTCCAAGGCAAACTATAAATTACCACTATAATCTATATGCTTAGAAAAGACCGTGAAAGTCAACACAGTACAGAGAATGATGGGCTAGTTACAAATTTTCACACATGGGATCTATTCCATCTGAAAGTCACTTATCCACTCTGGGTCTCTGTTTCCACATTTATTAAATAAATAAAAAAAGTTGACTAGATCTCTACATTGCTCCCATCTGAGGAAATTTCTAATCCTATTCACAGTAATAATTAATAATAATAATAATAATAATAATAATACCTAACATATATTGAGCATTTAACCTTTTCCAAGTACTATGTAAGTGCATTATTTTCATTATCTAATCTTCACAAGAACCTTATGTGACATGTTTCAATATTGCTATTGATTCAGGTTGTTTTCCTGAGCAGGATGCAAGGGTGATTTCTTTCCCAGGTGTCCAGATGGATTCGAAGAATGAAGCCACGGACAAAAGGTGGTAGATGAAAAGGGTAGAAATTTATTGGAAGCAAATCCAGACTCCACGTAGGGAAGGGGTTCCCAGGGGGTACCCACTAAGCCCCTTTTTCTAAGGTTTATAAATGCTGTAGTTCTTTGTTTCTTCATGCTCCCCTCTGATTGGTCACTCTTTCTGCAGAATATCAGCTTCAAAGCCCAAACCCCACACGGTGCCCCTCCTTTTCTCTCCCCCTTATCTTGTAACATTTCTCTATCTCCTGTGAAAATCTGTTTTCCTTTTTCTGCCATTTGTCGGCATTTCTCTGTCCTCCATGAAAGTTTGTTTCCTTTTTCCCCAAACCCTGTGGCTTTTCCCTATCTTCTGTGAATGTATGGCTTCCTCTCCCCTTATCCTGTGGCACCTTTCTAGTATCTGTGAATGCATGCCTTCTAGAGGCTCCAAACCCTCACCTATGCATTCCTCCCTAATGACTCTCTTTATTCCTAAAACTCCCTAAACCTGTCTACTTTATCCCTAAAACTCCTTTCATTATTATTGTACTTTTACATTCAGAAAAAAAATGAGGCCTAGAAGAATTAAATAACTTAACTAATGGCACTTACTAGTAAGTGGTTTCCATTGATATTGAGGCTACTCACAATTATTCCAGTTTATGTTCCTTCCAGGCACTGGTCAGACTTGATTTCCCAGTCCCTCACCTGGGAAATTAGGATGGGCATAATAACCAATAATGGGGGGAAAAAGAACTCAACCTAGCTGGTTTGGCTCAGTGAATAGCGTCAGCCTGAGGATTGAAGGGCCCCAGGTTCAATTCTGGTCAAGGGCACATGCCTGGGTTGCAGGCTCAATCCCCAGTAGGGGGCAGGCAGGAGGCAGCTGATCAATGATTCTCTCTCTTCATTGATGTTTCTATCTCTCTCTCCCTCTTCCTTCTTCTCTGAAATCAATAAAAAGATATTTTTTTAAAAAAATAAATGATTGAACAGGAGAAGCAAGCAGGCGAGTCATAATGAGGCATGCACAGTCAATATGCACTGTACATTCCACAAGCATTGCCTTCTTATGTTACTTCTTTTAATGGTTTAATTTTTTTAAGATGCAAAGAGTTTGGATCTGTTTAAATGCCTGTGCTGCCCCTTTTCACATCAGAGACCTGCTGACAATGAAGGCCACCCCTGCCTCTCCCATCAGCCTGTCTGGCTGGCAGGGAAGGAAAGAACTTCCTTGTTGGTGAAGGAAGAAGCTGGGTGGGATGACAGTGGAATCTAGAGTGGAAACCAAGCTGGTTCAAGGTGTCCTGCAGGTTGTCAAATACAATTTAATCAGAGTGCCATTTAGGGGGGTTCAAATTATTTTATTTATTGAAATGCAAGTTATTATGCAAATTAAAACTTTTTAAACCTGAAGAAAACCTTAGAGGAATATAAACTTATTTTTTAAATAAGATAATCTCTTAAGAATAAGACTTCTTAAAATAAAAATTAGGAAGTACTCTAATTTATTCTCTCTCCTCAGATATTCCACTCTTTTATTGCGACTAAATAAGCCTATCAGCATGTGGGAAAACTCCCAGCAAAACTTTATCACAGTTTGTTCACAAACAGGGCTAATTTGCACCTCATTTACTATGTGAACTTGTGATTGCCACACTCCAGGAATGATATCATGGAAACAGGCAAGTCAGAGAAGGGCAAATAAAATAATAAATCAGGTTGAAGGACTCATCCTAGGGCATAGCCTGGTAGCTTTGGAGCTATTCATTCTTGAGTGCCAGTTCCCAGCCTCTGCTGTTTTTCTGCACAGCTCCTGTCTAGGACGAGCCCTGAGGGTCAGCAGGTGGGAACCCACATCCCTAGAGCTGGTTTAACACCTTACCTGATTTTCCTCCATTCAGGCTCTAGGGCAGAATGTGCTTAGTGAAGTGTCCAGGCCACAGTGACTTGGGAGACAGAGAATGGAGAGCAGACTTAAGATCAAAGTCAAAGCCAGGAGCTTGTTAAGGAGCAAACCAGCCCAAGTGAAGGAGAACAAGGCACAAAGTCCAAATGCAGGAAATCAGTGAAGTAGGAAAGCAAAAATAAAGTAGGAGGTGGTCTGGAGGATTGTCTATAAACTTCTATAGAGGCATTTAGAGGATGAATGAGCGACTTGGAATTTGCTCCGGAATCACAGCTCAGTAATTTTAACCTTATTACCTTTGATAAACTTTTCTGATATTGACTCTCAATTGGCCTAGAAATGAAGGTATCTCCTATTCTTAGATTTTGCGTCACAATGCTCTCCACCCAATTCTTTCTTTCTTCTTTTTTTTTTTTTTTATTTCAGAGAGGAAGGGAGAGGGAGACAGAAACATCAATGACGAGAAAGAATTATTGGTCAACTGCCTCCTGTACGCCCCCTACTGGGGAGTGAGCCCGAAACCCAGACACGTGTCCTCGACTGGAATTGATCCTGGGACCCTTCAGTCCACAGGCTGATGCTCTATCCACTGAGTCAAACCAGCTAGGGCTCCACACATTTCATTTGGAAGTTTAAGGCCACATCCCTAGGAAACCTTGCTTTGCTTGTCCCACCTAGATAGTGAAATGCGAAAATGAAACTGGAACACGTGGCTTTTCCTCTGGGCAGGATGCAAAGGTGATTTCCAGAGTTCTTGTCCAGGTGGATTCAAAGAATGAAGCCACAGACAAAAGGTGGTATAGGAAAAGGTGGGAATTTATTGGGAAACAAGCACAAACTCCCACGTGGGGAGTGGGAGAGAGACCCACTAAGTCCCTCTTTTCTAAGGTTTATGAAGGCTGCAGTTCTTTGTGTCCTGATATCCCCTCTGATTGGTCACTGCAGCATCTTCAGAGCTCAAACCCCACATGGGGTTCCCCTCTTTTTCTCCCTTCTGTTTTTCTATTCCCTGTGGCCTTCCTCTTTATTCTGTGAACGGGTGGCTTCCTCTCCCTTTATTCTGTAAGTGTATATCTCTTGACAGCTCCCAGCCCCCTTATTCTGTGAATGCATGCCTTCCGGCAGCTCAAAGCTGTGCAGCCCTGTGGTTCTCCCCCAGTGACTCCTAATTCCCAAAACTCCCTAAACCTGCCTATTTTACCCCTAAAAACTTCTTTCAATAGTAGGTGGGACTCTATCTAGCAGTTTTTATATAATTACTTTATGGAAAAAATAGTATTTTATTTGACCTAAATAACCACTTTTAAGATTCTAAGAGGATCTGTATTCAGAATGTGACCAACAATGCCTTTATTCAAACTTTTTTGATTTGTAGAGTTCACTAATAATGTCCTCTCCTGTCCTTGGATGTTCCTGTCACATTTCTGGTCTTTAGCACATTCTGTCAACTATAACAGGGTGAAGAGGCCCAGTAACAGGGAGTGAGATAGGGAAATGCTAGCTAACTTAAACAATTCTTCCTGTTCGGGTTTAAAAGCAATAACTTTTGTTTTTCAAGTTCTGGACAATTGTCCAAGATGGAGGAGATAGAAAAAGAGGGCCAGGCAGTCAGTCAGGGACAGGGACCACGGGTTGGAGATGGGTGGGTGGGGTGGGAGGGCGACAAACAGGGCACCTAGAACTGACCCAGCTACGCGGGAACAGTGATGTCACCTGGGACCTGAAGTGGCAGTCCTCAATCAGGTCCTCCTGCAGACAGGAACTTGAACTTTGAAATAACTGGATATTGCCAGAGTTCTTTGAAGGGACCCGTCAGAAGCTAGCAGGGTATATGAATATCCCTAAACAAAGAGTTCAAGCGGTAACTGCTTTGGGCCCCCTTCCTGCTGCCCCTGCGGCCGGAAGTTCGTCTATCGCCCAGGAAACTGTTTCTGCCAACCATTGTGGCCTGTGAATCCGGTCTTCGCTTTTGCGCAAGAAAGAACTAGGACCTGCCCGCCGCATTTTGGTTTCAAAACTGCCACTCACTCCAACCAAAAGCTAGGGCCCTGTCCAACACCTGCTACAAATAAACACGGAGGCCTCTCCACCTGGTTGCCCGACCTCACCCAACCCGAGGTAAGTATCATGCTGAATCCCACCTTCACCTTTCCTCCTTGTTTTCCTCAATATTTGGGTTTATTATAGCTACATGTTTTCCTAAAGTGTGTGTGTGTGTGTGTGTGTGTGTGTGTGTGTGTGTGGAAATAAGCCATTTGGGTTAAGAGTGTTCACTTTTCTTTTTTAATTTCTTTATTGATTAAGGTATTTCATATGTGTCCTTATTCCCCCATTACCTCCCCAGTCCCCCCACTCATGCCCCCACCCCTCTGTGGTCTGTGTCCATTGATTAGGCCTATATGCATGCATACAAGTCCTTTGGTTGATCTCTCCCCGCTACCCCCACCCTCCCCTACCTTCCCTCTGAGGTTTGATGGTCTGATCGATGTTTCTCTGTCCCTCGATCTATTTTTGTTCATCAGTTTATGTGAAATAAGCCAGTCAGAGAAAGATAAATATCACATGATCTCATTTATGGAATATAAAGAGTGTTCACTTTTCATTCCTTCATTTTTTTCACTCCTTTCTTCTCCTCTCACCCCTTAACAATGGTATCTCCAAGCAGGAATCCACTGTCTGCTTTTCTCCCTAGAGACTGCCTGACAGACTTGATGCTCTCAGGCAGGGGTCCTCAAACTTTTTAAACAGGGGGCCAGTTCACTGTCCCTCAGACCGTTGGAGGGCCGGACTATAGTTTAAAAAAAAAAAACTATGAACAAATTCCTATGCACACTGCACATATCTTATTTTGAAGTAAAAAAACAAAACGGCAAAAACACCCGCGTGTGGCCCGCGGGCCGTAGTTTGAGGACGCCTGCCTCAGGTGTCAAACTCCAGAGCCTTCACCTCTCACCTCCATTCCGAGAATGCCGTATATAGATTTCTAATCTCCCCCACATCTCAGCACATCATCTGAATTGCTAATGTACTTGGACATTGTTCTTTGTCATCTTAAGTAACTTTGGTATTTAAAGTTACTTAAGATATGCAATGAAGAAATCGAGGTTGGACTAAGTGATGGCAAGTAGCAGAGATAAATTAGAAGAAGAACTTCATAGAGAAGAGCCATCCGTTAGGCACAGATAATAAAACTGCACATTTACATGAGAATTAAACTTTTCCTTTGTCCTTAGACTCTAAGCTAATATTATTTGAGTGTTATCTGTTACTTGTAGCTAAACCTAATTATAATGAAACATTGGTTTCGATGGACCATAGAATAATAATGGCTAACATTAACAGGTCATTATGTTCCACCTTCATTGCTAAGTACTAAACATCTACTACTCAGAGGGTTAACTTGAAGCGCAGGCAGACAGGGCAGGCCCAGTGGGAAACAAAGGCAGGTGGAACACAGACTGGGCAGACACAGCAGTCTGAGCAGCCTAACCACAGGAACCAACCAAGCCGAAATAACAAAAGGTTTCTGGACTCAGAGCGGGAGGCATGGGAGAACAAGGGAGGGCCTGCAGCAACAAGATGTACGAACCCACAGAAACAGAAAAAGTTCAGCACAGGAGCAGAGAAAGAACACGGAAACAGGGAAAGTTCAGGTCTGTTGCTGGGCAAAAGCAATGAGGGACTCAATCAGGTGACGACACAGGTAGACATGGAGCCGGCTTGGAGCAAATATATACCCCTGGACCACAAGGCTTTAACAGGCAGCCCATTATTGGGTCCCCCTCCCCTTGCAGGGAGTCTGAACCTGCTTGTAATACATTTCCCACACTTTAGCTTAAATCTTCTGGTCCGTGGAGCTCATTCTTTGGCATTGCAAGACATGACCCCGGGAAAACACATCGGCTCACCGTTCTGATCATCAGCTTTGGGGGCTCAGTCCGGGACTCAACTTCTCCACATCAAATGGTGAGCCTACAGACCCTATGGCTTCTTTTGATGTTTCCTTTGTAATTCTGGAGGCACTGCCGGGTGCCCATCAGCCACTTAATCAGGCTGCTGTCTCAGCGGGCATTTTTCTCTTTCTCTTTCCAAATGCAGTCTCCAGCTGTTGGGCCATCTAAAAGCGGGCATGGGACAGCCAGATAAAAACCACTGGGGTGGCTGCCCCATAACAAGACTCCCATGGAAGGATGAACTGGTAGTCAGACAGGGTTAGAAAGCAGTAGGCTTCCCGCCAGTTGCAAGACAAAGTCTGACCAACGACTAAAGGAGTGCTTGGGTGCCTACCCAGGCTCCGAAGGTCAAAGAGGCACATTCCTCCCTCTGATTCAAGAATCTCAAATATCCTTACGTGAATAAGGACTTCACTGAGGTGTCTGGGTTGAACCCGAAGACGTGCCGGGGCCTCACAGGGACTCCAGAATACAACTGTAAGGAAACTCTGACCCGTCCAGGGGGTGCACATGAGAGCTGGTCACTCAGCGCTCCGGGTCCTCACGGCGGTTTGAGACAGCCGGGGAGAGAAACTGAGGATGTAAGAGGAGGGAGAGACCAGCGGTTTCACCGCCTCTGGGAGTTCCCTCCACAAGCAGCACACTTTGACTCACTACGTACAGCCCAACGATGGCCTGTTCCCTTGTTAGGATTTCTACTGCCGGAGATCTGCTCAAACTCTCCTGCCTTTTTCCTCCTCCTGCCTGAGGTTGGGGGTAGAGGGATCCTGGCCCAGGCTGGTGGATCTGTCCTTCTTGGTGTCCCCTGCCACATATGGACCCAGCCATGCACGAGCGGAGGATTCCCTCATCTCCTCAATTCCTCCTTGGACCTGGCCCCCACAGACCTGACTTCTTCCAGCTCCTTGCAGTGGCCTGTGGGGCCCAGAAGGGATTCGAGTCTTCCATAGAATGCTAGGGGAGCCGAGGAGGGATGCCCTTGCCTGAGGGGCACAGCTTGCCCTGGTGTTCACACACACCTGGTGCTGGTGAGCATTAAAGTGGGACGGGGAGTAGATCGGGGCATTTTCCATACATTAGGGCAGTAGGTCACCAGACAGGACAGAGGAGGACTGCAGGGTTCGGATTTACAACAGTGCTTGAGGCCCTTCAGCACTTTCTACAGTGCTCCCCTGTGGTTCCCAGAACCTTTGAAATGCAAGTATCTGGTCAAAAACTCTAGTCTGGCCATCTTTAAAGGTACAAGTTTCTAGGAAAAACTTAGCCACGTGTGCAGATCAAGTTAACTCATTACAGCTTTGATTGCTGGATCGCCTGCTTTTATCTGTATTGCCAAAACTAGATAGGTAGATTTGGAGCTGCTATAATGTCTTTTGCTTTGTTGAAAGTGTGCTTTAAAACTAATTATGTTTAAATTATGTTCAGAAGGGTCAATCTAAGGAATGCTGGTTGTGTGCTTTTCCTGGTCATTGAGGATTGAGGCTATTAAGAATTATTAATTGGAAATTATGTGTTTTGGTAATTAAAAAAACATGGTGCATAGAGATACATTTTGAAAACTAATTATTCCTAAAAGTTATTAAAAGGTTTGTGAAAATTATAAAAAGTTTATAAGGAAAAATGTTAAAAGGAAATTAAACAAAACCAGTGTGGGTAATTTGCAGCCAACTTGAAACTAACCATTACCTTCCCCAGCCAAGGACACAAAGCAAATGGTTAAAAATAACAACCTCCCTACAGAAAGGGGGAGGGGAGGTAAATGGGAAATAAAAAAAAAAAAAAAAAGGCTGTTTTTACTATGTAGGTGGCGAGGCCAGCAGTCTCAGGGCTTGGAAAGGTAAAGTTGCCAGGAGCTTCTCATGAGTTCTGGAAAGGTCACAACAAAATAACAGGGAATCGTAAGAGTTGATCTGTACCAGAATATTCAACAGAGCAATTTTAAGACCTACAGACAGGGGGGTGTATAATGCGTTGGACCCCCACCCAGCCTGCTCTTTGCATTGGCTGGAGACCCATCTATGCTTCGTGAGCCAAATGTATAGGTTTGCTTGCTTTACTTTTTCAATGAAGATATGTACTTTGATTGCTTTAATTGATTGGCTTTTCACAATACAGTCAAGGTCTCTCATATAAATTCATTTGTGTGAGAAGACAAAATTCAGGTTTTGTGACTTTTGTTAAAGGTGTTTCTGATTTTTAAACTTTGTTTTTCAGATATAAGGAAACAAAATAATTTGGTAAATTGTATATTTTTCTCCCTACCTAATCCCTCCAGAATTTGGCAGTCCATAATGAATAGGTCATAGCAATGCATTTCTTTTCATGGATTCAATAAGACCAGCTTCCAGCCCTAACCGGTTTGGCTCAGTGGATAGAGCGTCGGCCTGTGGACTGGGGGGGTCCCAGGTTCGATTCCGGTCAAGGGCAGGTACCTTGGTTGCGGGCACATCCCCAGTCTGGAGTATGCAGGAGGCAGCTGATCGATGTTTCTCTCTCATCGATGTTTCCAACTCTCTATCCCTCACTCTTCCTTTCTGTAAAAAAATCAATAAAATACATTTAAAAAAAAAAATAAGACCAGCTTCTAATAATAGTTTTGTCAACCAAGACTTTTGCTGGAGTGTCGTGTCTGAGAGAAACATGCCTGGACTGTGGATGTCACCAGAAGGCTTGAAGCCAATGTGAGCACCTTGGAGAACAGCCTGGTACCTCGCTTGGTCATATGGTTCATGGCAGTCTTTCCAGGTAAGGAACGAAGGTTGCTTTCCTGGAAGATGGCATGAAAAGGACCTCAAGACACCCGTGGGAACATCAAAAACTTGAGGAATTCACCCAAGTCTAAAGGTATTGCAGGCAAGCCTGATGGCAGTTAGGTGGCTTGGCTTCTTTGCCCTGAGGGGCTCAATAAGGCTTGGCCATGAGATGTAGCAAAACATAGTCAATTATTGTTCTTGTTGTATTCAGGCCAAATTAAGACTAAACTTAATATGATAAATGAATTGGTCTTTAATTGGAATAGGAGTGATTTTAGGGAGAAAAATTATATTTCAACAGACTCTATAATACACAATTGTGAGTTGATTCCAATGAATTGTTTCGAAGTTTTATTTTACACCTATGAATTGAACTGAATCCTAAGTTTGTCTAGTTTTCTTGGATATTTATCTACAACACTCCAGACTAATATTTACTTTTATCCTTTCCTTAGCTTGGAATCATTGAACACTAAAGCATTTTTTCTTTCACTGGATCACTTGTCATAATTCTTGTTGTTCAGTTTGTCTCCACCAGGTTACAAGTCCTACTTGTACACAGGGAATACCACCTGTAAATACCATCACCACCTCCTTCCACGCCCAAACCTCATCGTTCCTTTAACAGAGAACAAAGATTTCTCGGCTCTGAAGAAAAACATCACCCCCCCTTTAATGTGGGATTTGTTTAGTCCTTTTCCAGTAAAAAGATTACCTCACCAGTGGGTATAAAATCAAAGTCTTAACTAAAGTAGGGTTCCACCCTTCCCAAATAAATCTCTCATTACTGACAGACTGGGGAGACCAGAATGAAGAAGACAGATCTTTTGATAGTGAAGGCACATAGAGGAATAAGTCCAGAGCTGTTGGTATGTTCCCTGGAGCTCTGGGTGGTGGCCACCCCAGAGTTCCAGGTACTGGCCAAACTCTCCCAGCCCTCAGCCTAGAGACACTTCCTTTTAAACTCCTCTAGGAAGCTTGATGGGTATTTCAAAAACATTAGAACCACCTCAGACACGTTCAATCAGGGACAGGGATTAGTACAGGCTTCCCCACACCTGGAGCAGGACAGGTGTCTGGTAGGACCAGACTGGTAAGTGCGAACAGTCCAGTAGGTCAGTACTATTGGTGTGGGTACACTAACAGGTTTTCTCGCCCTAGATCTCAACTCACCAGTAAGTGTGACTAGTCTGGCAGATCCTCTTTTGTGGTCACACAAAAAGAGGCACTGATCTCACATCCCTTATTTAGGAGGGGGATGCCCCAAACAGAGAAGGGAAGATCACAAAGGATGCTGGACATCCTTTCATGTGTTTTCTTACAGATGGGAATCGCTTCGTCCACCCCTGTGCAGATAGCCCTTTGGGCTGTGTTCTTAAACACTGGGGAGCATTTCACGCTCAGACCCTTAAGAAATGCCTGATTTTCTTTTGTACCCAGACATGGCCTCAATATCAATTGGTAGATAGAGAGACATGCCCCCCCCCCCCACCCAACAAGAGGGAAGTATTAACTATAATACCATCTTTTTAATTTATTTATTAAATCTTTATTGTTCAGATTATTACAGTTGTTCCTCTTTTTTCCCCCCCATAGCTCCCCTCCACCCGGTTCCCACCCAACCCTCTGCCCTTACCCCCCTCCCACTGTCCTCATCCATAGGTATATAATTTTTGTCCAGTCTCTTCCTGCACCCCCACACCCCTTTCCCCCAGAGGATTGTCAGTCCACTCCCTTTCTATGCCCCTGATTCTATTATATACACCAGATTATTCTGTTCATTAGATTTTTTATTTACTTGATTTTTAGATTTACTTGTTGATAGATATGTATTTGTTGTTCATAATTTTTATCTTTACCTTTCTCTTCTTCTTCCTCTTCTTACAGAATACCTTTCAGCATTTCATATAATACTGGTTTGGTGGTGATGAACTCCTTTAGCTTTTTCTTATCTGTGAAGCTCTTTATCTGACCTTTAATTCTGAATGATAGCTTTGCTGGCTAGAGTAATCTTGGTTGTAGGTTCTTGCTTTTCATCACTTTGAATATTTCTTGCCACTCCCATCTGGCCTGCATAGTTTTTGTTGAGAAACCAGCTGACAATCGTATGGGTGCTCCCTTGTAGGTAACTAACTGTTTTTCTCTTGCTGCTTTTAATATTCTTTGTCTTTTGCTCTTGGCATTTTAATTATGATGTCTCTTGGTGTGGTCCTCCTTGGATTCCTTTTGTTTGGGGTTCCCTGCTCTTCCTGGACTCATAAGTCTATTTCTTTCACCAGGTGTGGGAAGTTTTCTGTCATTATTTCTTCAAATAGGTTTTCAGTATCTTGCTCTCTCTCTTTTTCTGGCACCCCCATAATTCAGATGTTGGTATACTTGAAGTTGTCCCAGAGGCTCCTTACACTATCTTCATATTTTTGGATTCTTTTTTCCTTTTGCTTTTCCGGTTGGGTGTTTTTTGGTTCTTTGTATTTCAAATCTTTGACTTGATTCTTGGGATCTAGTCTGCTGTTGGATCTCCGTATATCATTCTTTATTTCAGTCAGTGTATGCTTAATTTCTAGTTGGTTCTTTTTCATATCCTTGAGGGTATCACTAAATTTCTCAGAGGTTTCTAGAAGATTCTTGAGTAACCTCATAACCATGGTTTTGAACTTTATATCTGTCATTTGTGACCTGTTTCTTTTTCTCCGCATTTTGGCTGCTTCCCTGTGTTGATAGAGTGGCTTTGTGTGCTAGGTGTCCTATAGGGTCCAGTGGTTCAGCTCCCCAATTACCTGAGGTGGACACTCTTGGTGCACCCCTTTGTGGCCTGGGTGCACAGTCTTATTGTAGTTAAGCCTTGATTGTTGTTGGTATCACTGGGAGGAATGGACCTCCAAGCCAATTGGCTGTTAGGATCATCTGTGTCTGTCTCCAATGGGAGAACTTCTGTGCTGGAGACACCTTTATGAGCCAAGACTTGCTTCAGTGGGGCTTTGGTGCTCATTGAGTCTGCCCCTGAGTGTGTCCCTTATGGATGTGAAGAGTTGTAATCTGGATGGTCCCACTCTGACCGCTGGGTACAATGGCTCTTGGATCTCCAAGGAGGTACAAAGTCAGCCACTGCCTGAAGCCACCCAGCAGGAACTACAGAGAGATCTGCAGATTCCTCCTCTTTGTTTGGGTTTTGGAGGTGCCCAGATGAGGCCCACCTGTGAAGCAATGCAAGCTGCTGTGGGGCCTTGGGCCTTCTTTTGGAAGTTCTGGGGATCTCTGACCCAGCTGCAGTTAGGTAATTTTACATTGCAAAAGGCCAGGCCATTCATATGCAAAAGCTTCTGCGCACAGGTGGGGTTGTAAATTGGGTGGGGTGGGGTGGGGTCTCAGGGAATCACCAGGGCAGAGCAAACAGCAATGGCTGACTGTCAGCCCTGCCCCGAAGAGGTCCCCAGGTCTCTGTGTCCCACAGTACCATGCAGAAACAATGATCGTTGCAAGTACCTCTGAGAGAAAGCTGCCCTCATGCTCCTGCCCGATGCCAGACAGTCCCGTTTCATCCCGAATGAGTCTGGGTCCCCAGAGTCTTGCCCGGAACTGGAGTTCAGAGCAGTCGGGAGCTTGTGTCACCCTGTGGATTGAAAAAGATAGCCGCGTACTCAGTTGCCAGCCCTCTCTGCATGCGCTTCTGTATCTCTGCACTTTACTTCCACAGCTCCTGTGAGTCTCAGTGTGCTTTTCTCTTCCTTTATAGTTGTAGAATTTCCACTCAGCCAGCCTTCCTGTGGTTCTGGATGATGTCCGTTTTGTCTTTTAGTTGTAGTTTTGAAGTGGTTGTGCGAGGCAGCAAGTTCAGGTGTTTACCTATGCCGCCATCTTGGTTTCTCCTATAATACCATCTTGCAATTAAATCTTTTCTATGTGAAGGAAGGGAAGTAGTGTAAGCTCTCATATATTCAGGCTTTCTATACTTTAAGAAACAATAAAAAATTATGTCAACAAAGCAAAATTAAACCCTAGCTATTGACAGCATTGACCTAAAACAATACCAGAGAGTCAAAAACCCCTCAGAATGTGAAGGGGTCTAGTGGCCCACAAATTCACCTAAACCTTATAATACAAGATTCTTGGAAGGACAAGTCCTATCAAGACCCAAGGCCCCCAAGTACCATCCACCCTCTCCAGGCAATAGCAGGGGGATAGTTTTTACCCACTCTGGTCCAGGTATCATTTTCCATATAGAACTGAAAACAAATTTAAAAAAGGATCCCATCCCTAAGAAACTGGTTGGCCCTTTGTTTAGCTATTTCTATTACTTATCTTTGGCCCTTGCTTGTTAAACCTCCTGATACAATTTGTTTCTTCTCACATAGAGGCTATAAAACTCCAATGGACCTCCAAATGCAGTCCCAGATGGGAGCGACTGCCTTTTCCCATGGACTCCTAGACCGACCTCCTCCGATGGGACCCAACGACTGCTCCCCCACAATGCCCACTGTCAGCAGTAAGTAGCCAGAGTGGTCATCATCCCTCCTCCCAATAGCAGTTGGGGTCTCTTAATCGGAGGGGGACTGAGAGGGTTAATTTGAAACGAAGGCAGACAGGGCAGGGGCCCAGTGGAAAACAAAGGCAGGTGGAACATAGGACAGGGCAGACACAGCAGTTTGAGCAGCCTAATCACAGAAACCAACCAAGCAGAAATAATAAAATGTTTCTGGACTCAAAGCAGGAGGCATGGGAGAACAAGGAAGGGCCTGTAGCAACAAGATGTACCAATGGATAGAAACAGAAAAAGTTCAGCAGAGGAACAGAGAAAGAACACGGAAACAGGGAAAGTTCAGGTCTGTTGCTGGGCAAAAACAATGAGGGAATCAATCAAGTGACAACACAGGTAGACATGGAGCATGCTTGGAGCAAATATATACCCCTGGGCCACAAGCCTGTAACAGGCAGCCCATTATTGGGTCCCCCTCCCCTTGCAGGGAGTCTGAATCTGCTTATAATAAATTTTCCACAGTTTAGCTTAAATCTTCTGGTCCATGGAGCTCATTCTTCAGTGACACGAGATACCATGCTGGGAAAACACCTTGGCTCACCATTCTGGTTATCACTGCCTCTTTTTAAAAATATATATATATATATTATTTATTTATTTATTTATTTATTTATTTATTTCAGAGAAGAAGGGAGAGGGAGAGAGAAATAGAAACATCAACAATGAGAGAAAATCATGGATCAGCTGTCTCCTGCATGCCCCACACTGGGGATCCAGTCAGCAACCTGGGCATGTGCCCCGACCGAGAATCGAGCCATGACCTCCTGGTTCAGAGGTTGATGCTCAACTGCTCAACCATGCTGGCTGGGCTCTACTACCTCTTTTAATTTTAACAATGACCCTCTGAGTTGGTTGCTATCATCATTTTTACTTTCAAATGTTGGGGGAAGAATTAGAATATTGGGGACTATCTGTTAGTTATAAGATTTATTAAACACTAGAGGCCCCAGTGCACAAAATTTGTGCACTTGGGGGGAGGCCTGTAATACCCATTATGGGTCTGGGGCAGAACTCCATTGTTTGGGCAACAAGGTTGTTAATCTTTCCACAACAATAGGCAATTCTTGAATGAAAGTGAACCACATTCCTAGGTTGACTCCCAGGTCCAAGGTTGATTGTCAGGTTCAAGGTTGACTCCCAGGTCCCAGGGGTGTACAACTCCAAGCCAGGTTAGAATGTCCTTTTTCAATCAGAACAAGGCAATCATGGTTAACAAAGCATGATTAACATCTCTTTTAACTATATCTAGTCCCCAATTTTCTATTTTTGCCCCTAACATTTCCATCAGCTTTTGCTTTATTTCAATACTGTGCAGTTAGAGGCATAAAAATCTTATGACTGTTGTATCTTTTGGGAATGATTCTTTATTATGACCTTTGCTTTTTTCCTTTTGATGCTTTTAACTTTGCTTCTATTTGGTATAATTGGAATATTTCTATACTATTTTAAATTATTATTGTTATTATTACATTCACCTAATATATCTTTTGCCAATCCTTTATTTTCTACTTTCAGAGTTATTTCATTGTGATGTTATTTAATACTCTCATCTGAGAGTCTTTCTCATTTAAGATCACTGATTATTAATAGTTTTGGTCTTTTATAACCATTATATTTTGCTTTCTTGCTATTTTCTTATTTTATTCTCTTTACATTTTTTGTTGTGTGGACAAAAGGGGCCACATGCTGACCTGACAAGCTCAGGGAAGGCCTTTATGGCAATCTTGCAAACTCAGAGACCTAAAGTAACCACAAAGGATGGTCTGAAATTAAACTTTAACTAAAGCAGTTATGGTGGGTAGTCACCTCCTAGGCTGGTATCTTCCCTGACAAGGTCAATCTTTATCTTAACTGAGCTTACTGTCTTTTTGCATCTACGATAACGTATCATTGAAATGTCAGGGTAACTTGTAACTTCTATTTTTTCCAGACTGCTCAGGGCACAGCCAAATGCCCTGGGTGCCAGGACAGATACCACAAATTCTTTCATTGTTATTGTTATCATGTTAATTGTTGACTGTTAAGTATCCTGTACCCACCTACGAAATGTGTCTATCATTTTACTCTTTATCCAATCCCAGAAGTTTTCCCACTTTGCTTTCTCCTGCTTTTCTAACCTATCACCAATGCATTTCATGTAACCCACCTTCTTTGATTGCAATGTGTAAAAATAGATGGAAAACCGACATTTTCTGGAGCATTATCCCAATCCATTAAGATTCTGCTTCCCGGCAATTGGCGACAGTTTGGCTCAAACAAACTCACAAAAATTCTTTACAGGTTTTAATGTTTTTATGTCAACAGATAGACTTAGTTGTCTTTTATTTCATTTATAGTATACATTATAACACACACACTATGTCTATTCTTCTGGCGATTAATCTTATTTATAAAACATTTTAATTTGATTTTTTGTCAAAGTAATACTTTCACATAAGTTTAAAAAATTAGGTTGAAACAGAAAAAAAATAGGTAGATAGGGCCAGGACTGTGGGAGGAGGAAATGAAACCAGGAACCCAGCTAGGCAGAGTTACTAAGACACCCCAACTGGGGTGGGAAGGAAGGGTGTGCCCGAGAGGCATGAACTTTAAAATGTATGGATGTTACTAAGACACAGTGTGCAGATAACCAATCACAAGGCAGTGAGGCAAGCATATATACAAAAAAGCAGGCACTGCCGAAACCGGTTTGGCTCAGTGGATAGAGCATCAGCCTGCGGACTGAAAGGTCCCAGGTTTGATTCCGGTCAAGGGCATGTACCTTGGTTGCGGGCACATCCCCAGTAGGGGGCATGCAGGAGGCAGCTGATCGATGTTTCTCTCTCATGGATGTTTCTGGCTCTCTATCTCTCTCCCTTCCTCTCTGTAAAAAATCAATAAAATGTATTAAAAAAAAAACACACACACACACCAAAAACAAAAAACAACAACAACAAAAAAGCAGGCACTTTCCTCCCTTGTCCCCCAGCACAGCACACAATGGATACCTGACATTCCTATGTGAGGGAGTACATCCCCCGTGGCCCATGTGGCTATGAACATGTGGCCCTCCACACGTGGGCTAACATACTTTAGTTAGCTTGGTTGTTGAACTACTCCCGAGTGTAACATGGAAAGGAAGCTCTGGCCACTGGCTGACTCCTAGAACCCCAGCTACACCTTTTCCAGGACTGGCTTCTCCCAATAAACTTTGGTTCCATTAATCATTTTTGTCCGTGACTTCATTGTTCGACAAGAACTCGGACTCAAAACACCCACATTTTTGGTTTCAAGGCGGTGCTACCACCTCATAAAGAAAATCAGAAGTTCTCTGTAACTGTTCTCCACAGGTTTTACTACACCTTCTTCCCGAGATGTGAGAGAGGACAAAGGATGAGCTTCCAGACAATGTTGGGAGCTGGCCGTCCGGTTTCTCCTGGTGTGACAGCCCAGGAGGCTGCTCTGGCTCCACCCTGTGGCAGGCACCTCTCCTGGTCACTTCTTGGCACAGCACCCGCTGCTTCCACGCTGGTGTCCCAACCTTTCCCCTGGCCATTCCCACGGAGCTCCCTCCTGCTCTGTATGTTCTCTTCTTCTAAGACCCCTCTGGAGACAGCCCTGTCCCTGGCAGCAGTTCTTCATTCTAAGTTCTTTCCATCTACCCTCCATCTTTTAGGGACTTCTCACCTTCTGGTCCACAGCAAACACCAAATACCCCTTCTCATTTTCTAGCACTGTAACAGGAATGAATGGGAGGCAAGAACATGGGCTCAATCCATCATATTGAGACACACTCTAAGTTTTTCTTTGTTCATTAGTGAAAAAATTAACATGTTCCCATTGGGGGCGGGGAAGGGACTTCAAATTTGCTTAATAAGATCAAATGAGGAGAGGAAGCAGGTTGGACCCTTCGACTCCCAAATCTAGGCAACGTGAATGGGGATATTGTCATGTCACATCTGGCATTCCAGTTTCTGCCTTTCGAAATCCCTCCCTCTTGGCTTACCCATGTCCTACCACCCCACATCCACTGTCCTTTCCAGTTCTCATGCCTGTCATGACTTGAAACAGGAATCATTTCAATAGTAACTCTCTTTAAAGGTGTGAGAGTGGTTAGATAAATCAATAAACAGGTCAATGAATTGGGGATATCATTCAACAAAATCCAAGGGATCTTTATCCTCAGTATCCTGAGGAGAATGTGGTTTTGATTTTGAACTAAGGATTGTTCCTCAGAGATTCTTGCTGTGGTAGAAGAAGAACACGGCCTCTGAGGAAAAGCAGAAATGGGTTTGCACCCTCGTGCTGCTCTTACCACTCGTTTACTTTGGGCCAGTTACCCAACCTCTTCGCCTCTCAATTTCTTAACCTGTAAAACTGGAATAAAAATATTTTCTCTGAAATTAGGCACTCTTGCTACCTCATACACTGTAGCCCGAGTCACTGTAATCTCTCAATAGGATTTTGCAAAAGCTCCTGAATGGTCTCCCTGCCTCTATTGCTGCCCGCCCCCCCCCCGCCCCCCCCCCCCCCCCCACACACACACATATACACACTCTATGTCCAGCTCAGCAGCCCATCAGATCGGGTCATTCTCTGAGACTCTGATTGGCTCCCTCATTTCTCTCCATAAGAGAGCTAGTCCGTTGCTACCTCTCTGGCCTCCTGTGCTAGTACACTCCTCTCCCTCCCCACACACCTGCGCCACAGGCCTCCTTGGTATCCCTCCATCACACCAGGCAGCTTCTACCTCCGGCACCTTGGCACTGGCTCTACTCTTTGCCTGGGTGCTCTTCTCCCGATACCCACAAGGCTTTCTTTACTAGCATGTCACAATTTTCAGCTTTCACCTGATATTTCTTCTGCATTGCTTTTTCCTCTTAGCAGTTAGCACTAGCTAACATGCTATATCTTTTAGTTACTAAGTTTGCTACTTTCTGTTTCTACCACTAGAATGGAAGTTCTATGAGGACGGGGATATTTTAAAAATTCAGATTGCCACTATCCTAGCCCCAGGAATCATTTCTGGCCCACCATAGATGCTCAATGTATATTAGATAGAGTGTTTATAAAGCAAAACAAGATAGCAGAGCAGTTAAGAATGCAGCTTCAGAAACCAGACTCCATGGGTTCCAATCGAGCTCTCACATTTACTAGGCATATAACCTGGGCAAGTTGCTTAACCTCCCGGGTCTCACTTGTATCATCTTTACTATGGAACTGGTACTACTATGTATGCATAAAGTTGTTGGGAAGATTAAATTAGTTAATACATGTAAAGTGCTTAGAAAAATGATTGACCCATAGTAAACCATCAATAAGAGATATCTATTGTGATCGACATGTCTAGCACACAGTAGGTCCCAAGTTGAATGGTGATTATTATTAAGCTCAATCTGTAAATCTGAGGACTTCAGAGAATGAGCAGATTTAAGAGGTGAAGTATGAAGTTATCTGATTAGAACTAAAAAAGCCAAGTTTGTGAGCTACCAGAGGGCTCTGGAGCTAAGCTGACCATCTCTAATTCAGCTACAAATATGAAGCTTATGCTAATACCATCTACCTCCAAACAACTGATTAAGCACCATATGCCTGAAAGAGAAATGGCACCGACAGGACAAGGGTTCAGGCTGTGGCCACAAGGTTGGTGAACTCAGAAGGCTCAGTTCATCTCAGAGGGAGCGCGGAGTGTAATTAGCCAGAGAAGAGCACAGAGGCCTTCTGTTGGCGTCCCCGGAGCAGCCTTGTCACAGCTGAATGAGGAGGCAGGCACAAGCGATTATTAACTGTCCCATAAGCAAAGGCCCATAAAAGCAAAGTTGTCCTGTATCAGCAAATTCCATTGCAGACATATCCAGTGACAGAGTAATTCCTGAAAGCAAAGGAGCTATGAAACGCATGATTCCTACACAGTGAGATGAGCACACTGCCTCCCCTTCTTCTGCCTGCTTCCTCTTCTCATACTTATAAAATGATAGCGGAGTAGTGGAAAAATCCCTAAATGAATTTGTTTTCGAATAATCAGTTTTACTTCTCTTCTCTGAGTGGCCCTCGGTTCTCATGTGTCATGTTTAATGGTTAATCTTCACTGATTCAGCTGGCTATTGAGACATTATGAACATATAGGTCTTTTCATAAAAGCAATATCATCTTTGTATTTTAAGCAAAGTGGCATAATGCAAGTTTTCAAGAGTCAGGGAGACCTGTATTCTATTATATTTTAAAATTAGATATAGAAAAGAAATTCATTTCTTTAATATGTGAATCACCAAGAAAGATTTTAAGTACTATTATAAAAGTAAACCAGCTTTGGCCAGTGTGGCTCAGTAGGTTGGAGCCCATGCAGTGAAAGGTCACGGGTTAAATTCCCAGTCAGGGGCACATGCCTGAATTGTGGGTTCCATCCCTGGTACCGGTCCAGGTGCATGATGAAGACAGTCAGATGTTTATCTCTCACCTCCCTTTCTCTCTCTCTCTCTCTCTCTCTCTCTCTCTCTCTCTCTCTCTCTCTCTCTCCCCCCCCCTTTCCCTTTCTTTCTGTGCATTCCCCCCTCTCTCAAAATCAATGGATGAGTCCTCAGAACAGGATTAAAAAAAAAAAAAGTAAAACAGGTACATGAAAAAGTTCACACAGTATTAAAGATCATAACACAAGATTACCACTGCCCAGCCATTCAGTCTCACATCCCAGAGACTAGCTTTCTTAACAGTTGTCTGAGTAAACTTCCAGAGACTAAGTATTTGTGTAACCACATGGCCCTGCTTTTTTTTTTTTTTAATTAACAATAGTTCTTGGAGAATTTTATAAGAGAAAATATATCTAGTTCATGAATTCTAACAGCTGCATTATATTGCATTTTATGGACTTACCACAAATTTATTTACCTTCACACTGACTTAATACTTCTCTTCTTGGAATGACCCTCGATCCTCATGTGTTATGTTTAAAAGCTATTTGTAGGTCTAAGCCAGGTGTCCTCAAACTACGGCCCGTGGGCCACATGCGGGTGTTTTTGCCGTTTTGTTTTTTACTTCAAAGTAAGATATGTGCAGTGTGCATAGGAATTTGTTCATGGTTTTTTTTAAACTATAGTCCGGCCCTCCAATGGTCTGAGGGACAGTGAACTGGCTCCCTGTTTAAAAAGTTTGAGGACCCCTGGTCTAAGCAATAACAGCGATTTTAAAATTTTAATTACCTATGAAGCTTAGCAAAAATGAGGGTTCCTGAGCCTCATCCCTAGCGAGTCTGATTTGTATGTCTACGTGAATGCGATAATTTTGACTTTTTAATAGGCACCCCAGGTTATTCTGATGCAAGGTGTTCCTAACCCTACTTTGAGTATTGAAACAAAACTAGGAGCCTCATTAATGCCAGCAAACCATTGTAGAGCTGTTGCTATGCTCCAAAATCTGTTCATGCGCTGGGAGTGCAAAGATAAGTGAACTGGCCTATGCCACACCTTGAGGGACACACAGTAGAAGTGCATACAGGATGCTGGAGCTGGGGAAGGAAAGACTTCCGGTCAGGGGAGGCTCCATAAAGGATGTTACAGCTGAGCAGAACAGCTGTAGAGTAATAAGCGTTGTCCAAAGACATGGAACTGGAGGTGGTGTAGCGATAAGGAAGCAGACAGAAGGAATACCATGTGAATAATCATGGAACTGAGAGAGAACAGAGTGATCACTGGAAGAGTCTACTGGAAAAAAATAATGGTAATAATGGTCACATCACTGAGTGTGCTATGTTAAGGAGCTTACTTGTCTGTGGTTACGAAAACTATGAATTATTTTCAACAGGGTTCAACTTGCATTTTAAAAAATAGCTGTAGCTACAGTATGAAAATAGATTCAAGGGTTCATGTACTTGGTGGTACAGAGATTCATTTAAAGGCCATGACAGCCCGGCCAGTGTGGCTGAGTGGTTGAGCATCGACCTATGAACCAGGAGATCACAGTTTGATTCCAGGTCAGGGCACTTGCCCTGGTTGTGAGCTCAATCCCCAGTAGGGGTGTGTAGGAGGCAGCCGATCAATGATTCTCTCTCATCATTGATGTTTCTATCTTTCCCTCTCTCTTCCTCTCTGAAATCAATAAAAATATATTTAAAAAATAAATCAATAAAAGCTATCACAAAATCATTTTAAAATGATGATAGACTTTTGAAAATGTGTAAAAAAAATAAAAGAAAATGTAAAAAGATCTTATAATTTTAGGTAGAGAAAATGCTATTTAAAAAACAACAGGGGCCCTTAGAAGCTATTAGTCTTTTAAAAAATATATTTTTAAATATATGTTTAAAGATTTCAGAGAGGGAGGGAGAGGGAGAGGTAGATAGAAACATAAATGATGAGAATCATTGATCAGCTGACTCCTACATGCCCCCTACTGGGGATCAAACCCGAAACTTGGACATGTGTTCTGACTGGGAATGGAATCATGACCTCCTGGTTCATAGGTCAACACTCAACCACTGAGCACATGGACTGGGTGAGAAGATGCTTTAAAAAAAACCTCAGAAGTCAAAATAGAAAAGAATGGTAAATTGAAAAAAAATAAAAATGGAAAGTTCTGTGTGTATAAAAAACTAAAGGAAGATCAAAATACAAACAATAAACTGTGGAAAATGTTTACAACACATGTCACAAGGACTAATTTCTTTCCTATATGAAAAATTTCTGTGAATCAATGAAAATAGGCCAATGATCCATCAGAAACACAAACAAACCATGAGTAAACAGTTCTCAATCTACAAATGGCTTTTAAATAGTCAAGTATTATGTTTTATCTCACTTGTAATTGGAGTGATTGCAAAAAGAAATTATACTAAAGTCCCATTTTCACCTTACAAAACCTTAAAAAATTTAAGAAAAAATATTCACCAAACAAATACAAGAAATCATAAGGTCATGAACTGATAAAATGGTTGTCATGCAAATAAATGTAAATTCCAAATGCACCAAGCACAGGATGGGGACAGGCATCTATGCAATTGCCCACATGGAAAAATAGCTAAGATCTTAATTGATAATCCTATATAATAAAGAGGTAATATGCAAATTGACTGTCACTCCAACACTCAAGATGGCCACCCCAATGTGGACACAAGATGGCCACCACAAGGTGGCCTGCATGGGAGGGCAGTTGTGGGCGATCAGGCCTGCAAGGGAGGGCAGTTGGGAGCAACCAGGCCTGCAGGGGAGGGCAGTTGGGGGTGACCAGGCCTTCAGGGGAGGGTAGTTAGGGTTGACCAGGCCTGGAGGGGAGGACAGTTAGGGGCAACCAGGTCAGCAGGTGAGGGCAGTTAGGGGTAACCAGGCTGGCAAGGGAAGGAAGTTAGGGGTCACCAGGTCAGCAGGGGAAGGCAGTTGGCGTGACCAGGCTGGCAAAGGAGGGTAGTTAGGGGTGACCGGGCCAGCAGGGGAGGGCAGTTAGGGGCAATAGGGCCGGCAGGAGAACAGTTCAGCATAGATCAGGCTGGCAGGGGAGTGGTTAGGGGGTGATCAGGCTGGCAGGCAGAAGTGGTTAGGGGCAATCAGGCAGGCAGTCAGGTGAGCGGTTGGGAGCCAGCAGTCCTGGATTGTGAGAGGGATGTCCCAGATTGGAGAGGATGCAGGCTGGGATGAGGGACAACCCCCGCCCCCATGCATGAATTTCGTGCACCGGGCCTCTACTCTCTCTCTCTCTCTATATATATATAAAAGCCTAAGCAACTGACCGACCAAACGACTGAACAATTGGTTGCTATGATGTGCACTGACCACCAGGGGGAAGACGCTCAACCTGGTGGTCAGTGCGCTCCCACAGCCAACCTCCCCCAGTGCCCCCCACCCCCCAGCTGGCAAACCTCCTGCAGTCCCTCTCCCCATCCAGCAGGCCCCAGTGGGTAGCCAGCAGGCCCCAGCCAGCCCAACCCCGATCAGGACTGGGCAAGACGGCCCCAATAGGCCAGGTCTGGGATCCCCACCCATGCCCGAATTTCGTGCACTGGTCCTCTAGTAACACAATAAGGTTAAAGCTGATAAACAATATTTTTAGTATGATCCCATTCATATAAGAAATGTTTTTAAGTAACTTCACAAAATTCAAACCATTTTACAATGTGAACAGTTTTACAAAGTAAACAAAAATATCTACTGGGGTTTTAGGCCGGCATATCTTCTTTTCAAAGTAAATATAGAATAAGCTTTAGATTCATACATTGCTAAATTTCAATCTTCCCATTGAATGATTACGGTTAAATAATTTAACCTCTATGATCTTTCATTATCCTATCAGGAAAATGAGGTAATACCCATTCTTAAAGTTTTAGGGGATTAAAGAGACAACATTGAAGCACCTTAGCATGATGCCTGGCGAAGAATCTGTGTTTAATTAATGTCAGGTCTCTTTTCCTTCCCCCTTCTCTTTCCTAGCCCTCTCCCTTTCCCATCACATCAGACCACTTCCCCACTAGAGTATTATATTGGCCTCAGAAGTTGTTGGAGGGTACTTTATCAAGAGAGATAATGAGAGAGTCCTTAGTAGAGTTAACATGGAATTTAAAGCCACTTGAGACAGTCCCAGCAGAGCTTGGGAGTAAAGGTCGCCTAGGAAGAGCTAGAGTTTCAAGTAGAAGGAAAAGAAGGTGGCCCAAGGGTTTTGGTTACAGGGAAGCAGTGCTGGGCAGGCAGACCAAGTCAGTAGTTGGCCAGGTCAGCTGCAGGAACTTGCAGAACACAGTCACATCGGCAGCATGTTTTCAGAAATGTCTCATTAGATAATAGGAGGAGAGTAATAGGCAGCTTGAGGATTCTCTGCTAGAGCCAGAGTAGGAGCAATGGCCAATGAAGAATCAAGGACACCAGAGTCCCAACTGGACCCATGCATGTCAGAGGACCTGGAACTGGAGCCAGAGACCAAATTAGAGCAGTCCTCTGGCAATGGCCTGTGGAAATAATGAGAATATTCACCAGTGTTGTTTCTCAGCTAACAGCACTGCTCTGAGGAGGCAAGAAACCTTAAAGGCAGACAGATAAGTGCCTCTCTAAGAGTTTCCTACCTGTGAAGAGCCAGGAACTAATTTTACAGCAATCTCTTTACAAATGAAATCAAAACTGCTTAGGAGCCCAGCTGGCATGGCTCAGTGGTTGAGTATCACCTATGAACCAGGAGGTCACGGTTTGATTCCCAGTCAGGGCCCGGATTGTGGGCTTGGTCCCCAGTAGGAGGCATGCTATGAGGCAGCCGATCAATGATTCTCTCTCATCATTGACGTTTCCATCTCTCTCTTCCTCTCCCTTCCTCCCTGAAATCAATAAAAATATATTTTTAAAAAAAACTCTTAGGAACAGGAGAGGAGAAAGTTAGCAATTCCTTGCTTCTAAGAGCAAAGGTCAATCCTATGAAATGACCTCCATAACCTATATGTATTAGTAAGGATTCTCCAGAAAAACAATATATAGATATAGATATAGATATAATTTTTATAACAATTGGTTCACATAATTATTGAGTCTGAGAAGTCCATGCAAGCTGGAGAACAAGGAAAGTCAGTGTGAAATTCAGTCCAAAGGCTCGAGAACCAGGAGAGTAGATGGTATAACTCCCAGTGTGAGTCCAAAATCTCAAGAATGGGATGCGGTGAGACGATGGTGTAAATCTGAATACAAGTCCAACAACCAGCGAACCAGGGGCACCGATGTCCAAGGGCAAGAGAAGGTGGATGTCCCAACACAACAACAGAGAAATATCTCCTTTCTCCTCCTTTTTGTTCTATTCAGGTCCTCAATGGATTGAGAGGAGAGTGATTTTTATCAGTTTACCATTTCAAATGTCTTACAGAAACACCCTCAAAGTCATATCCAGAAATAATGTTTTACCAATTATTTGGGCATTCCATATCCCGATCAGATTGACAATAAAAATAACCATCACACTATTAAATAGCCACAAGCATTATTGGCAAGTGATTTGTTGGAAAATTAGATAAGTGAAAGCTCTTCTCTGAGGATAAGAAAAAAAAATAGGTACCTTGGTTTCAAAGAGGTTGTGATCAAGTCAAAACTAGAGTCAGAAACAGGCTATCTGGTTTCATCCTCAGAACTCCCCCCCCCCCCCCCCCCACACACACACACACACATGATATTCTTATCTATCGCCATGGCTTTAAATATCACACATAGTAAACAATTTCTCCTCTTAGGCTACAATACTATCTTCTTTCCTCTACCCCACCTCAGCATGAATGCCTTCCTCATTTTGCTTAGGTTCTGAGGTTTAAATTTTTTTCATAAAATCTCTACTTAGTATATAATTACAGAAATTAAAATAAGAAGCCATCATGAACATAGATGCAAAATTTTTCAACATAATATTTGCAAACTGAATCCAAAAGAATTATACACCATGACCAATTGGGATTTATCTTGGGTCTATAAGGCTAGTTCAACATTTGAAAATTGATTAATGAGGTATCACCTCACACCTGCAAGAATGGCTACCATCAATAAATCAACAAACAAGTGCTGGCAAGGATGTGGAGAAAAGGGAACCCTAGTACACTGCTGATGGGAATGCAGACTGGTGAAGCCAAAATGGAAAACTGTATGGAGTTTTCTCAAACAATTAAAAATGGAACTACTGTCTGACCCAGTGATCCTACTTATGGAAATATATCCTAAGAATCCTGAAATACCAATCAGAAAGAATATATGCACCCCTATGTTCATGGCAGCATTATTTATAATAGGTAAGAACTGGAAACAGCCTAAGTGCCCACCAGCAGATGAGTGGATTAAAAAAGCTGTGGTACATTTACACAATGGAATACTATGCAGCAGTAAAAAAGAAGGATCTCTTACCCTTCAAGACAGCATGCATGGATCTGAGACCATTATGCTAAGTGAAATAAGCCAGTCAGAGAAAGAGAAATGTCACATGATATCACTTATATGTGGAATCTAATAAACAAAATAAACTGACAAACAAAATAGTCTCCAGGGCATGGATGCATGGAACAGACTGATGGATCTCAGAGGGGAGGGGAATGGGAGGGACTGGTAGAGATTAATCAAAGAACATATATATATTTATATATATGCATAGTCCATCAACCCAGACAGTATGGTATGGTAAGGTCTGGGTGGTGGAGTGGGGGCTGGGTGGAAGGGGGAAGTAAGGAGAAAATAAGGGACATCTGTAACACTGTCAACAATAAGAAATAAACTAACAAAAACATTTTCATGAACAAAATAAATCAATAAATAAATAAACTGAAGGCTTCAAAGTGCTACATAAGCGGCGGGATTGCAGCGACAATGTGAGTGTGCCCTTTGCACCAGTTCCCCATGTGCAGGAAGGTTAAACTTGCAAGTGAGAGACAGCAGGTCAGGGGATGGACTCATCTGCCCGACAGGATGTAGAATAGAAATTTCAGGAAATGAGATAAATCATTCAAGGACAGGATTAGAATTTTTGAGAAGTTTATTGCTGTGCTTTCCTTCCCAATAGGAAGGGATCATTTGAAGCTATAGTGGAAAGAAAGTGGACTTTGGAGTCATGCCAGGACTCAGTCCTGGCTCAGCTCCTTTCTATCTACATGACCTTTAGCATGTTTAATAGCCTCTCTCTGAACTTCACTTCCATCCTGTAAAATGGGGGAAAGAGCAATGCTTTCTTCATAAAGTTGTAAGCATAGACTAGACATTTAATAATTAATCTGTGTGTGTTTTTAATGTGTCTTTATTGTTAGAAATATTACAGATATTCCCCCTTTTCCCTCCACTGACCCCCTCCACCCCACCCCCGCTCCCCAGAGAGTAGTCATTTAATAATTAATCTTTATAATTTCTCTTAAGTACTCATATTTTCCTCTACCTATTTATAAATACCAGGTTTGCTATTTTATTTTTTTAAATATATTTTATTGATTTTTTTACAGAGAGAAAGGGAGAGGGATAGAGAGTTAGAAACAACAATGAGAAAGAAACATCGATCAGCTGCCTCCTGCACACCTACTAGGGATGTGCCCGCAACCAAGGTAGATGCTCTTGACCGTAATCGAACCTGGGACCTTTCAGTCTGCAGGACGACGCTCCATCCACTGAGCCAAAACGGTTAGGGCCCAGGTTTGCTATTTTAATGTCAATAAAATAAAAGAAAATTAATATAAAGAGGTATATCTGTGGTCACCAGGACATGAATGTCCCCCATACTCCAGATCAGGGTTTCTCAACAGCGGCACTGTTGACATTTTGGGAGAGATTACTCTTCATGGACTGTCCTGTGCATGTTTTGTAGGTTGGTCAGCAGCATCCCTGGCCTCTACCCATTGGCACTTACCCCAGTTGTGACAACTAAAAATGTCTCTAGACATTGTCAAATGTCCTCCGGGGGCAAAATTGTCTCCAGGTGAGGACCACTGCTCTAGGGGACTTTTCTGAGAACTAATGGGGAAAATTGTAAGGCAGGGCACTGGGATGGCTATTCAGTTCAGCTCGGAGCTTAGATGAGATAACTCTTTAGGAGGCTTATTTAAATATCACCTGTCAGCAACACTACCTGGAATATTAGAAGATACCCTATGCTCATGACAGGGTATTTTGATAGTTCAGTTCATCAGAGTCAAACCAGGAGGTAATTAGATAACAGATAGATCCGCTAACTAAAGGCACGGAGGGCATTTGCTAAGCCATGGGGAGCTTGGATGAGTAATGAGATCCACAATGACCTTGTGATTCACCTGACATACGTGTAATGCAAGGATTTGCTGAGAGTCTCTCACCTTATTCTAGGGGAATTGGACTCAGCCCTATTTATAGGAATTCTCATGTTCATCATTGGAATAAAAATTCCTCTAGGGTAGAAACCAGCAGCTGTTTAAACATCATCAGTGTGTTATGCTGGAGTTTAGAATAGAAAGCAAAGAGCAACGTTTCCCGTGAAGACCACAGGGGCCACTCCAGAAGTTGATAAACAGAGACTCTCCAACAGTGAGCTCCACAAGGTTCCACCCTGAGCCGTGTGACCTAAGAGTATCATAGTTAGCCACTGGATGCCGTTTCTCCTCTTTAAATCAGTCTCTTTAAAGTCTTCATTTAAAATCATATAGAAAGATTTATGCTATAAATAAACACACAGTGACGATAGCTTTGAACCTCTGATTCTACGTCATTTATTTGCTTCACAAATATTGGTTTAGCACTTGTTTGTTAGGCATTGTCTAACTATTGGAAATAGTAGTAATCAAGATAGCTCAATTCTTTCCCATTTTATTTGGGGTAGAGTATAGGACAAGCCTCAGGCCAAATAGTGAAGCAGGATTTGTGTCTTTCTAGTCTTCCCCATCCTTGTACTAAGTATCGAAGGTGCAGCTTCAGTAGCAAGGTTCTAGGGAAACACAGATTCTAAGATTTGGGTTCAAATCTTGATTGTACCATTTGCTAGTTTTCCAACTCTGTAAAAGTACCTAATTTCTTGGTGTCTGAAGTATGGTAGCAACCATACTTAGGTAAAAACTGCTGTTTGAATTTTAACCCTGCTATTCTGGCTTCTGCACGCACTTGCTTGCTTGGACAATAGGGTAGTTACCTCAGCTTCCAGACTGAGACCTGGAGACTCACAGAGGTAATTTTCCTGTGCCTGTGGACCAGGACTACAGGAGATGGATTCCCACTGACTCAGTAGCTCCAGGAGTAGAAACTGTAGATAACCTTTAGAGATTACTGACTCCGCTTGGGTCTGCTTCTGTAAAAACCTGCTTTCCCAAGATAGGCCACATTCCAATAATGTCCAGCAGGGGCTGGGAACCCCCCTGCAGGCTGTTCCCAGACTTTAGAATTTAGAACAAAGGAAAATTTTTGTGGTTTGGACCTTTAAAAGGACTGCCTACACCTGGGACAGCGCGGTCATGAGGGTGGCCACCTGCGTGTGGTGTTCTCGCGGCCGTCCTGGCCAGTTCAATAAATCCTTGCCTGCTTTTTAATCAACTAGCAGCCTCCGGTGGTCTTATTTTTTACTCCAGGGTTCGACCCCACAACATTTGGAGGCCCCAGCAAGATACCTGAGAGAGAGGAGAGAGGGACCCCCCAGAAGGGGCTGGAGGCTCTCCCTCCCGAGGGAGAGGAGAGGGACCCCCCCAGAAGGGGCTGGAGGCTCTCCCTCCCAAGGGAGAGGAGAGGGACCCCCCAGAAGGGGCTGGAGGCTCTCCCTCCTTTTGGGGACCTTAGCCAGAGACAGGAGCCGCAAGGATTTATTGAACTGGCCAGGACGGCCACGAGGGCACCACACGCAGGTGGCCACCCTCACGACCGCACTGTCCCAGGTGTAGGCAGTCCTTTTAAAGGTCCAAACCACAAAAATTTTCCTTTGTTCTAAATTCTAAACTCTAAAATCTGGGAACAGCCTGCAGGGGGGTTCCCAGCCCCTGCTGGACATTATTGGAATGTGGCCCTATCTTGGGAAAGCAGGTTTTTACAGAAGCAGATCCAAGCGGAGTCAGTAATCTCTAAAGGTTATCTACAGTCTCTACTCCTGGAGCTACTGAGTCAGTGGGAATCGATCTCCTGTAGTCCTGGTCCACAGGCACAGGAAAATTACCTCTGTGAGTCTCCAGGTCTTAGTCTGGAGCTGAGGTAACTACCCTATTGTCCAAGCAAGCAAGTGCGTGCAGAAGCCAGAATAGCAGGGTTAAAATTCAAACAGCAGTTTTTACCTAAGTATGGTTGCTACCATACTTCAGTGTCCAGTTTCCTAATCTATAAAGTGGGAAAATATAATAACTGTATTGTGAAATGAGTAAGAGGATTGAATGTATTTACTGCATTTATTAGACACAAAGTAAATTATAATCAGTAATAGCTAAACTTGTAATAAAACAACCACACATTCATTCAGGAACTTGTGCTTCATGCCATCTTTTGTTTGACCAGAGTCCCAACTAGCGTCCTTCACCCGGATGTGCCTTTCAAGCCAGATTTTCCGAGGCTCTCAGAGCTTGCACTGCAGGACACTTGAATTCTCTCACTCAAATTCTAGTCCTGTTTCTTGATTTCCCAGCTTGGGAAATGAAATGAAAGGGAGTTAGAAGGGATCCTGCAATTTGGGGGGTGCAATGAACCTGTACTACCCTTGCTTAATTGGGTAAAAAGATGCCCCCAAACTAACAGTATAGAAAATTATTATAGAAAATAAAGACAGCTCAGAAAAAGCATACTTTTTATAAAATGTGATAACAATTCAGGACTCAAAGGAAATGAACTGTAAAAAAGAAAAGAACACCAACAACAAGATTTAAAAAAAGAAGAAGAACTGAACTGTAAAAGCTAGACACAGAAGAACCCTTCACTGAGTAATGGGTTTTATTGGGAGGTGGGAGGAGGAACATTTTCTGAAGTAGCATCAGAGGCCACTGCTAAGTGAGAGCTGGCCAAATTATAGCAAACGTTTTCCTTTCAACAAGGTGAGAACAATGAAGAGCTGATAGACTTTGGGTACCAGGGGTGGGGCTAATTAATTGTGCTGACTTTGCAGGTATAATACCCACAAATGTCATTATTTTTATGAATTTAGCTCACTGTGGGAATAACATTTATTTGAGGTCATTTGGTTTGATTTAGATCAAAGATAACAGATGGGCTTTGTTGTGAGTGCCAATCAGATCATGTGGTAGTGGCCACCTGGGGCAGTGTATGGAGAAGGTTGTGCACAGACTCAGTGAGAAGAGTGCCCAAGTGGACTATCAATGACTGCAATGGCAGTTAGAGAAGTAACATTGCAGACTGACATTGCAGATTTCGGTCATCTTCATGTTTTTCCCCGTTAGATAAAAAGCAGACTTTTTTAGAGCTCAAGAAAGGTTAATCAATAGATAACTCTAAATAAAATTACCTCCATACAAAAGAATACTTTTATTCATTTCTTTCAACATATAGTAAGAGAGTAACTATTATATTCTAGACACTGCTGGATGCTGGGGGAAAGGAGACTATAAGAGATATGCTCTTTATCCCTATGTGTCTTAGGTGGAAAGCAGGACCTTGAATAATAATCCAAATAAACATAGAATTGAGAACTGAAATAAATGCGCTAAAGAAAATTTCAGAGAGCTATGAATGTAGACCGAGAGAACTTGACACTTCCTCAGAGACTAGTTTGGAATATATGATACATGGCTCTTCTGGAGGGGGCCTTTTCGCTGTCCCTCTGTGACAAATAGAAACATTTCATTCAATTGAAAAATATTTATTGAAAGCCAAGTGCTGAGTTAGATGTTGAAGATACAAAAATTAAAATGACATTGGCATTTTCTATACTCACTCTATTGGTGATCTCTCCAACCCCAAGGCATTGAATACTGTCTGTAAATTAATGTAATTACTCCCAAAAGTGTATTTCCACTTGGGACCTCTTCAATTGCTTTCATAGCATGCGCACCTGCATTTCTAATAGAGAACTTGCTATTCACCTCCAACCTACTTCCCTCTCAATCTTTTCCATTTACTAGTAGTCAACAGTAACACCACCCATCTTTTTTTAAAAAAATATATATATTTTATTGATTTTTTACAGAGAGGAAGAGAGAGGGATAGAGAGTTAGAAACATCGATGAGAGAGAAACATCGATCAGCTGCCTCTTGCACACCCCCTACTGGGGATGTGCCCGCAACTAAGGTACATGCCCTTGACCGGAATTGAACCTGGGACCCTTGAGGCCGCAGGCCGACGCTCTATCCACTGAGCCAAACCGGTTTCAGCAACACCACAACTCTTTTGCTTGGACTAGAACACTTATAGCCATCCTTGACCCCTCTTTTTCTCTCACAACCCACATCCAATTCATCAACAAAGTTCATCATTCTTGCCTTTGAAATAGTTACAAAATGCAGACACCTCTCATTACCCCCACTGAAAATACCCTGGTCCAATCACCATCATTGCTCACTTGGTTTATTACCGTGGCCTCCTACCTGATTCTCCACCTCCTGTTCATGCCCTCTTCAACCTATTTCCCTCATAATCTGGCCTCCAGTCACCTCTTTGACTTCACCTTTTACTCTCTCCCCTTTGTTTCTCCCTTTGTTCATATACTCTAGTCATACTGGCCTCCTTGATGTCACTCAAATATTAAGCACCTTTTAGCTTCATAGCATAAGAACTTGCTATTCCTTCTTATACAAAGAATCTCTGTCCATATTCTAAATGCCTCACTCACCTCTTCCAGGCCTACTCAAATGCCACCTGCTCAGAAAATGTTGCCCTTGGAGCACCCTTTCTAAAACGTCAACTCCCCTGCCCCAAACACTTTCAACTCCCCTTCCTTGATTTATTTTTTGCTTTAATATACTATACATTTTGTTCTTTTCTCACCTGTCTTTCTCTGGGCTGCATATGACTTTCCATAGACTCTAGGGATTTTTGCGTTTGTGAGCCCCTTTGTCCATAAAAAAGTATTTGACATTTTCTTTGAGAATTCCAGTCAAGACGGTGAAGTAGGTGAATGCTGTGCTCTCCTTCTCTCATGACCACATGAAAATTACAACTAAATTATAGAACAATCAAGCTGAAGAACCATCTGAAGACTAGCTGAATAGAAGTCCTATAACTAAGGATAAAAAGAAGAAACCAGCCTAGCTGGTGTGACTCAGTGGTTGAACTGCGGGATCCATTCCCAGTAGGGGTTGTGCAGGAAGCAGCCAATCGATCATGCTCCTCTCTTATCAATGTTTCTATCTCTATGTCCCTCTCCCTTCCTCTCTCTCTAAAAATCAATAAAAACATATTTTTTTAAAAAGAAAAAGAAACCATGTGAAACCTACAGGAAGGATGGAGACACAAAGTGGGCTGGCCCACACCCACATATGGCTGTTGTGAATCCGGAGGAATATTTCAGCTGCAGAAGTTCCCCTGAGGAGTGAGGGGCTTCAGTCGCACACTGGGACCCCAGCCTGGAGCTTCAGTATCAGAAAGAGGAGCCCACACAACACCTGGCTGTGAAGTCAGCTGGGATTCTGTCTGTCTGGGTTAGACAGAATGCTCCTGGAAACACAGACATACTCTTAAAGAGCCCGCACAAACCTTACCTGCTCTCAGGTACTCACCTTGGGCTCTTGTGCAGATGCCAGAAACATACAGAGAGAAACTGAGCTGCGGGGCTTCAGGGCCAGAGCTGGAGGGACAGCTGCCATTGTCCCTGTGTTGGAGCCTCCTCCCATATGATCAAATCTGAATCTGCATTATCCTGGTGAACTCTGCTAGCTCTATCCTGATGAGGCCCTGAGACCTAGTCCCACCCGTCTTGTATACCGCCAGCCTCAGCCCCACGCTACAGTTTTTTTTTAAAAAAAACCTCTCAAAGGTCTGCAGGCTCCAGTGGCTGACCTCAGTGTGCCCTGTGCCATTAGGCTCAGCACTGGTGCCAAATCTGAATCTGCATTAACTGGTGAAAACCACTTGTCCCACCTGATGACTTCCTCAGACCCTGCCTCACCCAACTCAAGTACCACCGAAGGCTCTTTCAGCAGCTAAGCCTTAAGGACAACCTGTGTCTTTGGCTGAACTCAGGCATGGCCCTGCTGGCAGCTGACCTCAGTTCTCAGCTGGTCACATGCAGCTGCTGACATTGGCCTGATTCCAAAACCGGACAAAGACATTAAAAAATTTATGGGTCAATATCCATGATGAACATAGATGCAAAAATCCTCAACAATATTAGCAAACCAAATTCAGCAGTACATTTAAAATATTAAACACACTATGATCAAGGTAGATTTATTCCTGAATACAAGGCAGGTTCAGTATTTATAGATCAATTAATGTGATACACCATATAAACAAAATGAAGGATAAAAATCATATGATAATCTCAATAAATGAAGAAAAGGCATTTGACAAAATCCCATTTATGATTAAAACTATCAGCAAAGTGGGGAAAGAAGAAACATACTTCAATATAATAAAGGCCATATATGGTAACCCAGAGCTAACATCATACTCAATGGGAAAAAACTAAAAGCATTTTCCTTAAGATCATGAAAAAGACAAGTATATCCACTTTCATCACTTCCGTAGAACATAGTATTGAATGTCCTAATCACACCAATCCGACAGAAAGGAAATGCATCCAAATTAGCAAGGAAGAAGTATGGTCATTATTTGCAGATGACATGGTACTGTATATAAAGAAGCCTAAGGATTCCACCAGAAAACTACTAGAACTGATAAATAAATTCAGTAAAGTAACAGGATACAAAATTAATATTCAGAAATTGGTTTCATTTTTATACTCTAATAACAAGCTATCAGAAAGATCATTTAAGAAAACAATCCCATTTATAATTACATAAAAATTGAAATAGCTAAGAATAAATTTAACCAGGGAGGTAAAAGACCTGTACTCAAAAACCACAAGACATTGAAGAAAAAAAATTGAAGAAAATCCAAATAAATGGAAAGATATACCTTGTTCCTAGAAAAGATGCATTAACATAGTTAAAATGTCCAGACTACCAAAGCCATCCACATATTCAATGCAATCTCTGTCAAAATACCAATGGTATTTGTCACAGAAGTAGAATAAATAATCCCCAAATTTATATGGAACCACAAATGACCCTGAATAGCCACAGCAATCTTGAGAAAAAAGAACAAGTTGGAGGTATTACACTACTGGATATTAAACTACACTACAAGGCTATGGTAATCAAAACATCATGGTACTGGCATAAAAATAGACATATAGATCAATAGAACACAATACAGAGCCCAAAAGTAAACCCATGCTTATTTGGTAAGTTAATATATAACAAAGGATGCAAGGACATACAATGGGGAAAAGATAGTCTCTTTAATAAATGGCATTAGGGAAACATTTTGCATGGACAGATACATCCAAAAACATAAAACTAGACCATCTTCTTACACCATATACAAGAATAAAGTAAAAATGGATTAAATACTTAAATATAAGATCCAAAACCATAAACTTCCTAGAAGAAAACAGGCAATAAACTATCTAACATTGCTCTTAGTAATATTTTTGCTGATATATCAGCTCAAAGGAAACAAAAAAATAAACAAATGGGACTACATCAAGCTAAAAAGGTTTTGCACAGCAAAGGAAGCCATCAACAAAAAGAAAAGACAGCCTACAGAGTGGAACAACATATTTGTCAATGATACATCTGGTAAGGGATTAATATCCTAAATTTATGAAGAACTCATACAACTCAACACTAAAAAAACACACAATCGAATTACAAAACAAGCAGAGGACCTGAATAGACACTTCGCAAAAGAGGACATACAGATATATGTCCAATGGCCAATAGATATATGAAAACATGCTCAATATCACTAATCATTGGAGAAATGAAAATTAAAACTACAATGAGATGTCACCTCTCACCTGTCAGAATTGTTATCATCAATAAATCCACAAACAACAAGTGCTGGCGAGGATGTGGAGAAAAGGGAACTTGTGTGCCCTGTTGGTGGTAATGCAGATTGGTGCAGCCACTGTGGAAAACAGTATGGAAGGTTCTCAAAAAATTAAAACAATAACTGGCTTATAACTTAGTAACTCCACTTTTGGGTATATATCTGAAGAAACCCAAAACACTAATTCAAAAGAACATATGCACCCCTATGCTCATTGCAGCATTAATTACTATAGCCAAGCTATGGAAGCAACCCAAGTGTCCATCAATAGATGAGTGGGTAAAAAAAACGGTAGTACATATATACATGGATTATTATTTGGCCATGAAAAAGAATGAAGTCTTACCATTTGCAATGGAAAACTTATAAATTTTCTTTTTCAATTACAGTTTATATTCAATGTTATTTTGTATTAAATTACCGTTATAAAAATAGAGAATAAATCTAACCCCGGGATTGCTCTGTACACAGCCAACACCAAAGTTGCCTTCTCCCCATGAGCAGTGTGCCAGTGGCCCCCTGCAGGGCAGCTTCCTGGGGAACAGCAAGCACCACTGCTTTTCAGGAGCTACCCTTTCCAGGCCTTCTCACACATGGCCATGTGCCCAGCTGTCCGGCCCCGGCCCCAGCCCCAGGCCTGCGCTCTCCTTGGTCCCCGACAGCCGTTTCTACAGCAACAGCAGCAGCAGTGATGGTGGTGGCTCCCTCCTCTTCCTCCTTCCACCACCCCCCCCCCCACACACAACATTCCTATCTCTGCTAAGAACCACCATCAGCAGCAGCAGCCAGTGGTGTCCTAGCACCCTCACCAGGCCCACTGCCCGGCTGTGTCCCGGGCACGCCCTGTGGATGCAGTGGGAGCTGCGGCTCCTTCCAGCATCGGTTCTCAGGCTGTCAGTCTTCTCCCTCCCCTTCCTGCCCTCAGCCCCATGTGCACCTGCCTGTGGTGGCAGTCTCCCTCCCAGACCATGGCGGACGCCCCATAGGGGCGGCAGGTGCATATGAAGTCCAGGGCTTGGAGGGCAGTAGCAAAGGTTCCCCTCACAAAAAGAGCAGCAGTCTCTGATGTTATACTCGTAACTGTGGGGCAACTGGCCACTGCTCTCAGGACAGCAAGCTGCTGTCCATGGACGTCAATCGGCAAGGTACTTTTGGGTTGAAACATGTCCCTCCAGCAGAAAGTCTGGACTCCACAGATTGATATTTTTCTAAGTAGCGATGTATGCTATTAGTAAGCTATGGAGATATGTGGGAAATTAAATACAAAACTGAGAAGTCTAGTTGCTGTTGAGCTTAATATCTTTAATTCAAAGGGGCTTTACTTTACTAGACTGGATAGCAAACCTAGCATAGGTGTGTATCAGCCTCAGTTTTATAGTGTACTGCATGTTTGAAAGTTCCTAAGAGAACAGAGTTTAAAAGTTCTCATCACAAGAAAATCAAGTGTGTAACTATGTATGGTGATGGATGTTAACTAGACTTATTGTAGTGACCATTTTGCAGAATGTACAATTAACCGCTTATTATGAAACTAGAGGCCCGATGCATGAAATTCGTGCATGGGGGGGGGGGTCCCTCAGCCCAGCCTGCACCCTCTCCAATCTGAGAACCCTCGAGGGATGTCCAACTGCCCGTTTAGGCCCGATCGGGCCAAAACAGGCAATCGGACATCCCTCTCACGATCCAGGACTGCTGGCTCCCAACTGCTCGCCTGCCTGCCTGCCTGATTGCACCTAACTGCTTCTGCCTGCCAGCCTGATCACCCCCTAAACATGCCCCTGCCAGCCTGATTGATGCCTAACTGCTCCCCTGCCAGCCTGATTGCCCCTAACTGCCCTCCCCTGCTGGCCTGGTCCCCCCCAACTTCCCTCCTCTGCCAGCCTGGGTCCTCCCCAACTGCCCTCCCCTGAAGGCTTGATTGCCCCCAACTGCCTTCCCTTGCAGGCCTGGTTCCTCCCAACTGCCCACCCTGCTGGCCTGATCCCTCCCTACTGCCCTCCCCTGTTGGCCATCTTGTGGTGGCCATTTTGTGTCCACATGGGGGCAGCCATCTTTGACCACATGGGGGCAGCCATCTTGTGTGTTGGAGTGATGGTCAATTTGCATATTACTCTTTTATTAGATAGGAGATAGAGGCCTGGTGCATGGGTGGGGGCCAGCTGGTTTGCCCTGAAGGGTGTCCCGGTTCAGGATGGGGGTTCCCTTGGGGTGTGGGGTGGCATGGGCGAGGGGCCTGTGGTGGTTTGCAGGCCGGCCATGCCCCCCAGCGACCCAAGCGGAGGCTCTGGTATCTGGGATTTATTTATCTTCTATAATTGAAACTTTGTAGCCTTTAGCGGAGGCCAGGGCAGGCCAGGAACTTGGCTTCCTCCATTGCTGGGGAAACCCAAGCCTCCTGCTTGCTCATCGGCTGCAGCCATCTTGGTTGGGTTAATTTGCATACTTGCTCCTGATTGGCTGGTAGGCATGGCTTGTGGGCGTAGCGGGGGTATGGTCAATTTGCATATTACTCTTTTATTAGATAGGATGTTATACGTCAACTAAAAAAAATTCTAGATTGGAGCTTGATGTCGGGATTGGCCTAGTGCAGTGATGGGCAACCTTTTGAGCTTGGTGTGTCAAACTTTGCCAAAAACCTGAGTATAACTTGGGTAGTGTGTCACTTTGAGGAAAAAACTAACTCCAAGACTCTAGTCGCAAATGTTTCATCCTCAGGAGCAGCAAATGTTTCATCCTTAGCATGCGGCCGCGTGTCATCAGAAATAGCTACGCGTGTCAGTGCTGACACGCGTGTCATAGGTTCACCATCACTGGCTTAGTGGGTATCTCCGCAGTGACTCTGCCCCCCCATGGCTCTACTCCCCGCCCCCCCGCCCCTGGCTGCAATGCAGAGACCTCCATCTCTGGAAGAGCATTGCTGTAGTTGGTCCTTCTTGGTTCACAGGTAATTCCAGGGCAGCTATTCGAGATCAGAATCGGGAACTGAAGGTTGGAGTTCTCCAATCTAGTTCCACCAGTGTGACCACTGACAACCCTGGGCGAGGGAAAATGTTGCCTTTGTTTTGTTTTGTTTTGTTTTGTTTTGTTTTGTTTTGTTTTGTTTTGTTCCTAAAGTGATTATGCACTAATTTCTGAGTTTTTTAAGGATTGCACTACAGAAAAATGTAAAATGATGTCGATCTCTCAGTTCTAGGAGACAAACTCCCTCAGACCAGTCAGTGCAAGCTATGTGACCTAGTACACGAAAGAGATCCCAGTAGTCCCTCTTTCAGACACTGTAGCAGTTTCCAGTTTTTAATTTTTTTTTCCCTGGAAATAAACTTAAACTACATTATTAAGTTTTTAAAAAATCAGAACACTCCAGTTCTCCTATCACCTTATTCATATGAAGAAGGGTCTATTAACCCAAAATTAGTTAGAAGGAAATTAATCTTAGACTAAAGCCTAGTCCTTTAATTGCTAAATTGGATGAGCAAATGGTAGCAGCAGTTTTGAATCATATCACTTCTCCTGGAAATCCTACAAAGCAACAAGGAGAACAATAGCAACCACTCGCAAAGCACAAACTATATCCTCGGAAAAATGAACACACAAAAATTCCAAATCACACTCAAGTGTGGCCAAAACATGAGAGTGAAGGAAGGACGTAAGAAGCAACGTTAGTGCGGTCCTAGAGTTGGGAAGAATGGGCCAGGGGGGGCGGGGGGGGGGGGAGAGGGGGACGGAATTGGCAGTGGACCAGATCACACACTGACAACTAAATTGACTCTTAGAATCTGAGGTCTTGCCCTGATGGGGAATGCCACGACCAGGCCCGAGATGGAATGGGGAGCATGAACTGTGGAAGGCAGAGGGAAAAAGCATGGGAAGGGCCCAGGGAAGACTTGAGATGACTAACTCAGAAAACACCACTTTTAAAAAAAATAAATCTCAAACTGTACAGTATACTTTGATTAATATACACACCCATGCAACTCATACTTGATTCAAGTCTAGGAAGGACATGTCTATCACCCCAGAAAGTCCCCCCATGTCCATACACAGTCGACCCCCTCCTATTCCAAAGCATCCAGTCTTCTAAGTGGTTTTTCACCATAAATTAGTTTTGCCTGTTCTAGAATTAATTTAAAAGGAATCATGTAGTACACAAACCTTTGTATCCAGCTCAGCATAGTATCTGTGAGATAGAGAACACCACTTTTTTTTTTTTAAAGGAAGATGTATGTGGAAAGCAGAGGCTGGGTTTCTTGTTAGTAACAGCTGGGGAAGTTCACAGCCGGCAGTAACCGCTCCTGGGAGCCAAAGGAGGCGGAGCTGCAGAGTGGGACCGTGTTTCCAGCCTGAAGCCTCAGAAGAGGGAGCACTGGAGCACAGCAATCTGGAAGACTACTCTGGGTCCGCCCCTCACTCCACATGCATCTTTCGCTAGTGGTTGGTCTGGAGAAAGACACAACATTCAAATACATGGAAGCACAGCCTCCTAACAATAAAAACAAGCAAAGACACTCTAAGAAAAACTATGAAGGAACTTGCCAGAAAAAAAAAATGTTGTCACAAAGCAAATTAAAATCATAACTCAAAATTCCTACGTGAATGGAAAAAAAACACAGCTAAACTTTGACAGTTAAATTGACTGAGAATGGGAACAGCAAAAAAGAAGACTAAAATTATATTGACATGAAAGTGCTTGACATGGTCAGAAAAAGTGAGTGAATTGGTGAGGCTGAACTATAAAATGGAGGGGGGGAAAATCATACATAGCGCCAAGAAATCTTCTGGAAGATAAATTATGGGGCATTTAGTTGCTACTCTAAATGAGTCTGCGCTTTATTCGGTCAATAAGCAATGAAGGATCATTTAAGGGTTTTGAGGAGAGTGAGTTGATTCAGTCCGTGCCTTTGGAGTATAACTTTACTTGTTTGAGTGAAAGATAAATTGTAGAGGCAAGACAGCTGATCAGTTAGGAAACCATTGTAAAATTTCTGTTGATTTAGTTGTTCATCGCCTATTTATTGAGAATCTATGACGAGCGAGGCACTGTCATAGCAGTATACCACACAGAGTCCCTGCCCTCAGGTAGCTTGCACTCTAGCAAGGTGAGACCTCTAACACAAGTCCACTCATATCCTGTCAGGAAATTATAGGTGCTGTGAGGGAAAATAAAGCCAGGTGAGGGCATACAGAATGATGCTGAGGGGAGGGGGCAGTCGAGAAGAGCTGAGACCCAAACGAAGTGAATAAGTGAGCAGTGCGTCTATCTCCATGAGACGTACTAGGACATTGGCAGAGTCGGGAGCTAGGAGTGGGTGCTAAATCAGGCCAGCCAGAGACTCTCTGTTGCTAGAATATTTAAGCATATCCTGGTATAAAATAGAGAACCCAAATGAAAACCCTAGGTCCTGGATGTGGAAAGGTTAACTGTAGGAAGATACTGAGGAAGTAGAGGCTAGGAGGCTAAAGGATTTGAAAGCCCTCAGTTATCCCTGGGCAGATTTTATCAGGGCAATGGTTTTTGGCTCCTCACAGCTATTTTTTCACCACACATTAGGAAGAAGCCCGGCTGCACTAGAAGAAGATAATGGGAAGGGGGACGATTTGGCCACCCGATGCCTTAGGGAAAAAAGAGCCAGTGTATTGCTGCAGGAACAGGCTGGGACAGCCCTTCTCAGCTTAAAAGGGATTCTTGGGCAGAGATGACCCTAAAAATTATGATAATTAAAAATTAGCTCCCCTCATGTGTTCCTCATAAAATGATACAGCTACTCTGGAAAATAGTTTGATAGTTTCTTGAAAAACTAAACATGTACTTATCCTACAACTTGGCAATTGCACTTGTGGGCATTTATCCCAGAGAAATAAAAACATATGCTCACACAAAAACCTGTACGTAATTGTTCACAGCGGCTTTATTTGTAATGATTAAGAAGTGGAAACAAGCAAAATGTCCTCAATAGATGAATGGTTACACCAATGATGGTACTACCATACTATAAATCACTCAGCAATAAAAAGACATGAGCTATTGACTCACAGAACTACTTGGATGGAGCTCAAAGACATTATGCTGAGTGAAAAGTCAATCCCCAAAAGTCATATATTGTGTGATTCTATTTATATAACATTCTATAAATAACAAAAATGTAGAGATGGAAAATAGATTAGTGGTTGTCAAATGATGGGAATGATGGGAAAGAATGGGTGAGTATAACTATAAAGGCACAAGGAAAATCATTGTGGTGATGGAATAGCTCTGTATCTTAACTGCAATGTTGATTGCACAAATGTACGTATCGAACGAGATAGAACTATGCAACACAATGGTACGGATGTCAAATCCCTGGTGTTAATATTGTACTATAAATTTGTAAGCAGCAACCATTGGGGAAACTGGTGAAGGGTGCATGAAACCCATCTCTATTGTTTTTGCAACTTTCTGTGAATCTATTTCAAATTTTTAACATTTACGTATATTTTAAAGACTTCTAAAATATTACAGAGTGTCTCCGGACCTAAGGAATAAAATACTGTCAGTTATTTCTGATTAGTGGAACTCTAATAAAAGTTAATTTTAATAAAACATATTATACTTCACAGAGTGGTTTAGAATTTTAAGTGAACTCTATAATAGCATGGCTTTTCATCAGAAATAATCTCTAAAATATGCTTCTATAGCTTCTAAAAGAGTCTGACCTTATAGCAGACACTGATTCAAGACAACTCAGGCCAACAAGCTTTTGCCTGGTAGCCTAAGCAAATGCCTCTTCTCTTTATTCTTTTAGGTTGAAAGAGATGAGTAAGGCTTGCACTCCTGATCATTGAAATTCAGGCTAGTCCATGCAGGTGGCAGGAGCAGTGTAGCAGTCCATAATGCTTCTTTTGAGTTTCTATATTTGTAGAATGATTTGGTGTTTATTTCTCAATTCAAAGTAGTTGTCCCACGGTATATATGACCCATGGTTTGAGGCCCACCAATAGTTGATTGGATTTAAAAAATATTCCATTGGCTTAGTTCTCCATTTTTGGAAATCTTATTCATGACGCCCAAAGCAAATGCCATTGTCTTCATCAAGTTTTCCCTTATCTTCCTCCCCACCCCCATGCCCATTACAATAGATTGTTTCTTCCATGTGCCACAATGTGTGACTTGTAGTCGTAGCCCTGTGGTCATTTTCCATGGGTTATAAATTTTAACAATATCTCTTCTTCTACTAAATTTTAAGTTTGTTTGTTTTTAATGTTTTTATTGTCATTTATCAATCTGTCTTCTGTTTCTTGCTTTTGTTTTGTTTTGTTTTGTTTTTTTTGTTTTTTTAATCCTCACCCAAGGATATTTTTCCATTGATTTTTAGAGAGAGTGGAAGAGAGAAGGAAAGACAGAGAGAAATATAGATGTGAGAGAAACACATCAATTAGTTTCCTCTTGCACAGGCCCGGGCCGGGGATGAGCCTGCAACCAAGGTATGTGTCCTTGACTGGAATCGAACCCAGGACCTTTCAGTCCGCAGGCCAATGTTCTATCCACTGAGCCAAACCAGCTAGAGCAAAATTTTAAGTTTTTGATGGTAACAGTCTATTCTCAAAGTATCTATTATAATTCTCATCAGAAAATAAGCAGTAGTCCTGGCCAGTTTGGCTCAGTGATTAGAGCGTCTGCCTGTGGACCAAAGGGTTTCAAGTTCGATTCCAGATCAAGGGCATTTACCTTTGTTGCAGGCTTGATTCCCATCCCTGGTCAGGGTGTGTGTGGGAGGCAACTAATTGATGTGTGTCTCTCTCATGTTGATGTTTCTCTCTCTCTCTCTCTCCCCTCCCTCCCTCATTCCCTCCCTCTCCCTTTCTCTCTCTGGCTCTCTCCCCCTCTTCTCTTCCCTCCACTTTCTCTGAAAAAAAATCAATGGAAAAGATATCCTATGGGGAGGATAAAAAAAGAAAATAAGCAACAAAGAGGACTTCTGGTCAAGATGGTAGAGTGGGTAAATGCTGTGCTTGCCTCCTCCCATGACCACATCAAAATTACAACTAAATTATACAACAACCATCATGTAAAATCAGCTGCTGACTGGCTGAACAGAAGTCTTATAACTAAAAATATAAAGAAGAAATCATGTCAAGACTGGTAAAGGGGTGGAGATGCGGAAGAGCAGGTCCCATACCCAGGGTGTGGCGAATAAGCATCGGGAAGGACATCTCAGCTGCTGGGGTCTTGCTTGAGGAAGGAGGGGTCCCAGGCCCACAACAGCTCCCCAGCCCAGGGAACCAGTGCCAAGAGGAGGAGTGCCCGTAACAGCTGGCTGTGAGAAACAGTGGGGGTTGCATCAGAGTGACATGGAGGTGTGCTGAAGACCTGGGCACTGCTCTTGAGGGGCCCAGGTACAGCCTTGCTTGATCACAAATGCACTCACTCTCACCTCAGCAGAGGGACAGCAGCTAGAAAAGCGCCAGGGGCACACAGGAAGGAACAAAATTGACTCACTTCCTGGCAAGGGCTGGAGGAGCAAGTGTGGGGGCAGCTCTCTGCTGGCATGGAAGTGCTGGCAGGCACCATGGCTTTTTGTTGAACTCCCCTCTTACCCAGTCAGCCAGGTTCAGGTGGGCTCCAAATCTGAGCTAACCATTAAGGTGGCTAACACCATTTACCTCCCCTGGTGATATCCTGAGACCCAGCCCCACCCACATGCCCATTTGTCCCAGGCACTTCCAGATGTTTTTCTCCACAGGGGCCTGCCTTGGCTGAGACTACAGACTTCAGTAGGTCTCTCAAAGATCCACAACCCCGAACAAGTAGCGACTGGCCTTGGCATACCCTATACCACTTGAAAAAAAAAATCAATGGATTTTCCAGACCAGTAAAGCAGGTGGCCAATCTTTTTCTTTTATAAAAACGTATTTTTATTGATTTCAGAGAGGAAGGGAGAAAGAGAGAGATAGAAACATCAATGATGAGAGAATCATGGATCGTCTGCCTCCTGCATGCCTCTTATTGGAGATCGAGCACGCAAGGGCATGTGCCCTTAACTGGAGTCGAACCCAGGACCCTTCAGTCCGCAGGCCGACACTCTATCCACTGAGCAAAACCAGCTAGGGCCAGGTGACCAATCTTAACTTGATTTGTAAATCCCATCTGGTGGCCCCAAGCCTGGTATAAGTAGCAGCTAGTTTTGGCATGGAACATGGCTACAACTAAGTGGCCACAGGCCTGGCACAATTGGTGGCTGGCCTCAGTTCACATCATGGTGTCCACCAAAAAGTACCATCCCGGCACAGGTGGCAACCAATTGCAGATCCCTTTCTGTTGGTTCACAACCTTGGGAGCTTCCCAGGTGAAAACTGAGAATAGACCCTGTTCACAGGACAAGGAGAGATGAAAAAAAGAGGCAGGCCACTGCAGATTGGTAGGTGGTGATTTAATAAGCAAGGGGACTTATACATATGAGGCTTGTCTTGGGTGCTATAAGCCAAGTAGATCTCCACACCTGCTCATCAGAATCTTAAAAGTTTACATAGAGGCCTTGATGTGGTTCAGCCACATATCCTGTCCAGATGGTCTCAACAACACAGTGTTGTCTCAAGGCTGCATCTTTGAAGCAGCTCTTAGTGTGGGAGTGATGGGCAGAATGTACATTCCAAGAATAGGAAAGGTGTGAGGAGTCTCTGATTGCCTAGTACCAGCTCAGGGATCAACTGATGGTCATGTCCTTTTGATGATCCTCTCAGACATCTTCCCAATGAATAAATACCATATATATATATACACACACACACACACACACACATATACATATTAGTATCCTATCTAATAAAGATGGAATGTGCTAATTGACTGTCCTGCCCTCAAAGTTGGCGGTGCCCACAGCCAATAAGAAAGGATTATGCTAATTGACTGCCATGCCCTCAAAGATGGCAGTGCCCACAGCCACAAAATGGCGGCACCCAGTCCACTCAGCCCCTCGGGGGCAGCAAGCACGCCTTCCTCCTGAGTCCCCCAGTCCCCTCAGCCTCCCAGCCACCCAGGGCCGGCCTGAGATGCAGACAAGCCTTGGATGGCGGCTGCCCAGCCGCCCAGGGCTGCCCAAGGCTCAGGTAACCAGGGACAGCCGAGGCTTGCGCTGCTGGCAGTGGCAGCAGCAGAGGTGAGATGGGGTGTCGCCTTCCCCTGATTGCCAGGTCGCCTCCTGCCCCTGAGGGCTCCCGGACTGTGAGAGGGGGCAGGCCAGGCTAAGGGACCCCCTCCTCCACTGCATTAATTTTCCAGTGCATATATATATATATATATATATCCCTCCTCACTGCCCAGTAATCTTGAGCCTCCTTACCATGCTCTTCCTTAATTTTTTTCATGGTGGCACTCACCAACTTCTATACCTACTATACAATTACCTTATTTATTATTTTTGTCTTTCTCCCTCTGCTACAATAAAAGCTCCAGAGATATGAAAAATCTTGGTCTATTTTACTCATGTATATGCACTATGTGCCTATTACTTTGCTGGAGGTTTTGTGAATACTAAATATGTTTTAATGAACTGAGTTAATTAAATGTCAACCAACTAAAAATAGACTTTGCAGGCATGATGGGAACATGCCCATGCAACAAGTTCTAACCTATGTTCCCATTTTTAGCTCCTATTTTACTACTTGAATTTTCTACACTTCAGTCCATGAATAGAATACCTGTGTTCAGATAGTTTTGATAAAAATAAAAACTAGGAGAAAATATTAGGTATGTTTCCATAAAAAGCATTTTTGCCTCTAGGTCACTTTTCCAAATTATAATGTAAAAAGGGGGGACCATTTTACTTGTCTTCTGCAATCATTTCCAAGTTGATTGCGTACATGGTTTCTAAGAAGTAAAGATGGAATAGCACCATCTGCTGTCAGCCTGCTGATCTTGACAAAGTGACTTATTTGGGCCTTTCTGGGAGTACTAGTAGTTTGTTCTCTAATACATTTTAATATTTAGCTTTTTGAACTTTGTTCTGTTCTATAGAACATGTCTATCTCCTTTAATTTGGCAATCTAAATTCCTCTTAGATTCTCTTCTTCTACAAAAAATAAGTTTGTTTTCTAATTATCACCAAAAAAGTTTGTCTAAAAGTTTGTTTGATATTATGTAACTTAAATGTAGTACAAGTAAGGAAATGATTCATCCATGGAAATTTAGAAAATTTTATATCACATCTCTAGAAAATTAAGACGAGTATTGAGGTAGCAATTCTAGTTTTTCTGGCACAGAGCCCATTAAATAAAAGCAAGAATGATTTATCTGACTCTAAATGTCACTAGTTCATCCAACAAGTATCTATTGAGTGCCTACTGTGTGCCAAGTTCTGTCACAGGTGATGGTGATTCAACAGAACCCAAAACTGACAAATTCCCTGTCTTCAAGGAATTTACACTCCACTTGCTGGTTGTCCATTTGTTATTTGGCTAGGGCAAAAGGAGTGTCAATGCTTGCTCTCCTAGAAGCTGATATTCAACTGGGAGAAAACAAACAATAATAATAAATAATAATATATAGCATGCTGGATGGTGTTCTGGATTGAATTGTGTCCTCCCAACATAAGTTGAAGATCTAAACCCAGTACCTCAGGGTGACCACATTTGTAAATAACACCATTGCAGATGTAATTAGTTAAGATGATGTCATAGCGGAGTGGGGTGAACCCTTAATCCTTTTTAAAAGGGAAAAGTTGGACACAGAAATTCACATAAGGAGGATGCCATGTGAACGTGGCTAAGATTGAAGTGATGCACCTACAAGGCAAGGAGACCAAATATTGACAACAAACTACCGGGAGCCAGGGAGGAAGTATGGAACAGATACTCTCTTAAAAAGAACCAACTCTGCCAACAACTTAATCACACACTTCTAGACTCCAGATCTGTGAGGCAATGCATTTCTGTCCCAAGTGCCCAGTGTTGGGTACTTTGTTATGGCAAATCTAGGAAGCTAATGGAAGAAACAAGATTATACAGGCTGCAATTAAAAATACAGTGACCCTGGGCCCGGGTGAGGCCACGCGCCCCTGGGTCCGGGGGAAGCTGAATCCTGGGTCTGGGCGAGGCCGTGTGCCCCTGGATCTGGGTGAGGCTGGGTCCCGGGTCCGGGTGAGGCCGCACACACCTAGGTCCGGGTGAGGCCACGCGCCCCTGGGTCCGGGTGAGGCCACGCGCCCCTGGGTCCGGGTGAAGCTAGATCCCAGGTCCGGGTGAGGCCATGTGCCCCTGGATCCGGGTGAGGCCACGCGCCCCTGGGTCTGGGAGAGGCCGCGCGCCCGTGGGTCCGGGTGAGGCCACGCACCCCTGGGTCCGGGTGAGGCCATGTGCCCCTGGGTCCGGGTGAAGCTGGATCCCGGGTCCAGGTGAGGCCATGTGCCCCTGGATCCGGGTGAGGCTGGGTCCCGGGTCCGGGGGAAGCTGTGCGCACCTGGATCCAGGTGAGGCCACGCACCCCCTGGGTCCGGGTGAGGCCACGTGCCCCTGGGTCCACATGAAGCCGTGCCCCTGGGTCCGGCCGAGACCCAACCAGAGAGAATCGAACCTGCATTACCACCATTTGTCCACCATCCAGAGCAGAGGGGTCAGTGCCGACATGTACACATAAGGAACTGGTGGACATTGATATTGGCTCTCAAAAGAACTGTTGGACCAGAAAGAAACTCACTACAGACTGATTCATTTGCCTGTCAGCATAACTATTATTGCTCATCTCACATTCAGTTCATATAAGTATATCTCTAGTGACACATGATCTCGCTCATCTAGGGGAAATGATGAACAACATAGACTGATGAACAAGAACAGACCCAGAAACAAGGAGGCATCGATCGGACTATCGGGCCTCAGAGGGAGGATAGGGGAGGGTGGGGGGAGGGGGGAGAGATCAACCAAAGGACTCGTGTGCATGCATATGAGCCTAACCAATGGTTGAGTTCAACAGGGGGTTGGGGCATCCGTGGGGAGGGGTGTGGGATGGGAGTGGGGGGATGAGGACAAATATGTGACACCTTAATCAATAAAGAAATTTAAAAAAATAAAAAATAAATAAAATAAATAAATACAGTGACCCTGGGAGTGACTTCCTAAGGGGTTGGGGAGGGGGTACTTTTGTAGTGATGAAAATGTTTTAGAACTAGTTAGAGATGGTGGTTGCACAACATACTGAATGTTTTAAATGCCATTAGATTTTACACTTTAAAATAGTTAATTTTGTGCCGTATGAATCTCACATCATTTTATTAAATAGAGTGTCCGGGGAAGGCCTCTCAGAGAGGGTGGAATTTTAGTGAAGACAAGAAATAAGGATTGTGTCTGGCCGATGTGGCTCAGTGGTTGAGTGTAGACCTATGCACCAAGAGGTCACTGGTTCAATTCCTGGTCAGGACACATGTCCGGGGTTGCAGGCTTGAACCCAGTAGGGGGCATGCAGGAGGCAGCCAATTAATGTTTCTCTCTTTTTCCCCTCTCCTTCCTCTCTCGCTAAAAATCAATAAAAACATTTTAAAAAATAAGTATTGTTTTGTCCATAATCTGTATAGTAGATGCTCAGTAAATGCATTTAATGAGCAATAAAGAATGGAGATGAAAAAGAATTTTGCCTTTTAACCTGTGGAATTTGAGCTGAAGTGTGATTTACATTTTATAAAAATCTTTTCATGGTGGACATTTTTAAGGCAGCATATAAAGAAAAGGAGGAAAAGCTAAAAGCAGAGAAAGAACTTGGGTAATGATTGCAATCATCCAGGTAAGAGACAAGGTGATAGCAAAGGAGGGGATGAGAATGATTTGCCGAGGACTTGGATGTGGTAGGAGAGAGAAAGATGGATACAAGCATGATGCCCAGATTTGGGGGCTAGGCAACCGGAGGAATAAAATGGTCCTTAACTGAGATGAAAAAGACTGTGGTGGAGCAAGTTTAGCGCAGGTGAAGGTGAGGACAGGAGTTCAATTTGGAGAATGTTGAGTTCATCAAAATAACTTCTGAATAAAAATAATGTTGATGCTGAATTTGAAGTGATTCCCACTTCGGATCCTTATTCAGTATGCAGCAGCGACGCTTCGCAACTGTGAAGTAAGAATTGCTCTGTGTAATGCAAGGGTACCAAAGCGAAACAAACGTGAGTGACTATCTGGTGGTCTATTGAGAGCAGAAACAACAACTTGCCCTATATCGTGAAGAGTGTTGTCTCCCAGTAACTATTCTCGACTCTTCCATAATAATAGTATGTTTTTGCTGGTACCTGACTCCCTGTGACAAAGATATTCTCTAATTGCCTGTGGAACAAGGAGGACCTGTGTACTTCTGGCCAATGGGATGCAAGTAGAAACATCATCCAGGACCTTTTTTTTTTTTTTTTTTTTTTTTTTTGCCAAAGATCAACATCAAAATTGATTTTATTATAAACTCATATTTTAATTACTAGTAGTATGAAGTCACATGTAAAAGTTATAAGATTACAAGGTATTTCAAGTTAACCAAAAACCCACTGGAAGCCATGGATAATCACAGTACTATGCAACCTTCGTTATGAGTAGCTGGTGTGCACTTGGCCCATTATTCTTTGTCACTTTATCCCTGATGCCCAGTGTGCAGACATCACTTCTGGCTGCAGCTCTGGCACTCCAGTCACTATCTTTAAAAAAAAAAAAAAAAGTCTATTGCTGAAAGTATTACGTCTGTCCCCTTTTTCTCCCCATTGACCCCTTTAGCCCGCGTCTACCCCAGGCCCTATCTTTTTTTTTAATAGACAGGCTTTTGGTTATATATATGTTTTTATTTTCCAGCACAGACAAACTGGCTGGAGAAACATAAACATTGTACATTTCTACCATCTTCAACAGAATATGAACATTTATTTATTAAAAATACAAAAGGGATACAGACTCCACCAATGTCTTTCAAAAGACATACAGGTCCAAGTAGTATCAAAAGTATAAAGAAATCACCAGTTAGCTGACATTCTGAACTTGATATCACAGAGTGAATGGAGATTTCTCAGTCCTGTGTTCATGGTTACTTAGTACTTCAGTAACATTTGGGCAACTTGTAGTAGAGCTAGATTCCTGTCTTTCTATATGCACATGAGGTCCATAGCTTATATAATAAAACTGGCAAATAATGCGTATTACATGTAAAATTACAACTGTGTATTTGACAGTGTCATATATAAAAAGACAAATGTCATGATCAGAAAAAAACTATTAAAGCACCAATATTATTTAAAAAACACTGCAATTCTACTTTTAAATTTGAAGCTATATATAATTTTATTAACCAATACCGCCCCAATAAAATTAATTTAAAAATTAAATAAAATTTAAAAATTTGAAGCTATTTACATGTATCTACTGATCAATATGACCAGCTGAATTTACTGGAAAAGAAGTCCAAGAACAGCAGATCCTCACATTTCATAACAACTCAGATCGGCAGCCTTCACTTTTCTGGAGTCTGTGCAAAAACTCACATAAATATAGAATGGAGGGGTCATTTCAGTCATTGCAGTGTCAATAGCACCTGTAACAGGCAGTTGCTATACTTAGACCTTTTCTATCTTTTGTGCCCATAAAGCCACGTTCAGGTTAGTCTTTGCTGACTTACCCACCTTGCAAAGTCTAGTTTTTGATCTTTTGGAACCAGCCACTACCTTGAGTAAAGAAGAGAGGGACTACTTTCTTAAGGATCCTCAAAAGGAGGTTAGGCATTTGAGGTTTTCGCAGAGCTCATCTGCCATGCTATACCTGGATGGCTATATCCCGGACACTTCTGTTTTTGTTTTCTAAAAATATATTTTTTGTTGATTTCAGAGAGGGAAGGAGAGGGAAGAGAGATAGAAACACCAATGATGAGAGAGAATCATTGATTGGCTGTCCCTCGCACACCCCACACTAGGGATTCAGCCAGCAGCCTGGACATATGCCCCTGACTGGGAATTGAACTGTGACCTCCTGGTTCATAGGTTGATGCTCAACCACTGAGCCACGCCAGCTGGGCTCTTTTGCGAGAGAGGAATGAACTCTGTCCTGTTTAGTTTTTCTTTTTCAGATATAACCACATCTAATTTTAACTAAAACAATTTGGAATTGGAGCCAGAGAATATTTAATCCAACCCCTTATAGACAAGGAAACTGAAAATCAGAGAGATACAATGATATGGCCTACAAAATTCTGTGCCCATAGCTGGACACAAATAAGTATTAGTTGATCTCCCGAGTTTTAACTTTGTGTGCTAGCCACCACAGATACTTCTCTTCAATTCAGATTTTCTAAGGTAGGAAGCGCTATTAGGTTTAAAGCCAGTCTCTCCATAAAGCTTCCCCTTTGTTGATCACCTTCTGGCCTCAGGAAGTAAGAGATATACCAGAAATAGTGCCAGAGGATAGATAAGCAATGTTAAGATTTTTTAAATGACAAGGAAAATCAATACTAATAATATCTATCATTCATTAAACATGTCCAATTCACAGGTTCTATGCCAAGAGTGTTACTAAGATTTCTCACTTAATCTCACAACAACCCTATGAAATATTATTATCTTCATTTTTCATAAGAGGAAACTAAAGCTTCCAAGAAATTGATTGACTTTCCCAAGTGTTTACACTTAGTAAAGAACCACAGTAACCTAAAGGTGATTGGCACCAAACTCCGTGGTTCTAAGTACTGTGTCAATAAACATAAATGACGGCTCTTGTGCCATCTGACCGGCCTATTTCTTTGTAACCATCTCTTTGCCACTTACCAATAGAAAGCTCAACTTGAGTACATTGCGCTTTCTATAGATTTATTTTACCTCTGCCACATAATGATTTTCTTTCTGCCAGATATATACTCTTAATGTACAGTGTACAATGTACATTGTAGAAGGCAGTGAAATTCTTCATTCATAAACACAACAGCAGTTATAGCCTCTATTTAGATATCTTTATTCAACTTGAGTATTTGCAGAAATGAGGAATACATTACCTTGTATCCATGTTCCTACAGCATTAACTTTTATTTGTGGAAGAAAGGAATTTTTTTGAGGAAAATGAAGGTTTCTCCCTTTTATAAAAGTGCTGGTACCTACTGAATTTATTGCTGTATAACACAAAGGCTAAACCCACTACTCTCTCATCATTCCATAAACCCTTCTTCACTCTATTCTTAATCTCTCCACAACTTCTTTCTTGTCTCTTTATTTTTAACATACTCCTCTCCTGGCAAGAAAGATACTCTCCGCAAATCCCCTCTCATCTCCTACTTATTACTCAAAACTGGTCAGAAGTCTCCTCTTTTGTAAATCCCCTTCCACCTGCCCACTAAGAAGGTTACTAGCTCCCCTCTGTGCCCCACAATGCTTGGTTCAGCTCCCTCTTACACTCTTGTCCTCATTATATTTAACTTTTCTGCTCATTTGGCTATTTCCTCCACTAGACCAACAGCAACATAACAACATGAACATGGTTTTTACTGTTCTCAATCCTTAATACTCTAGTTAGTTCTTGGCACATAGTAGGTAGATAAATATTTATTGAATGAAAGAAAATGGCATGTTAATGCACTATTCTCTGGATAAAGTAAACTAATGACAAGTCTTAAAATAATGAATTCGGTATAGTTTATTTTTTTGTAATATTTAGTTCAAAGTTAATTTGATATATAAAGCAAGGATTTGCAAAAAAAAAAAAAACACAAAAAAAAACCTCAAAGTCTTTTTGTCCATAAATAACAAGAGACTATATTTTTTTCATTATATTTTAAGGGGTTTGATGGTTGTGAATTTTCTTTTGATGATATGCAGATATTTTCTCACATGAAATCCTAATGAAAATTTCAATGAACTAATAAATTACCACCTTTTACTTCTGTAAATGAGAATCCTTTCTAGCCTTGCAAAAATGCCAGGTGTTGAATGATTTTTATCAAAACTAAGAGTTTATTGCCTAAGGTAGCTGCCAATTGCCTTCACCAGATGGGCATGTTAAATTTATGAGCACACAATATAAACACAGTATATATTTTTTCTCCTATTCAACTAATCGAGTATTCATATAATTTCTTGTATATTTTCAGAAAGTCAGTCTGCAAGTTATTCTTCTAGGAATGGAATCTTTGAAATTAATCAGAAAGGATTTTAAAATTGTGAGAGTAATAATATGCTACTCAGAGCATTAATACCATTGAGGTGATTAGCTATTACATAGCACCTTGTCTCGAATAATAAAATACGGTTTTAAAAGAAATCTTCTTTTCTCCCCAGTCTAGTACTGAATTTTTTTCCACCTGCCTATCTCTAGAATAGTACCCATACCCTAGCATTAAAAGAAAAGACTAAGTACAACATGCCAATATTCCTGACACAGAATAACTTGGAAAACTGAAAATGACATTTCTTCCTTTTATGAGCACATTTCTGTCACCTAAATGCCTCTGATCTCATTTGTAAGATCATGAGACTCCTACATCTGATTACTTAGATATTTATTTTATTTCCACCATATTTTCCTGATTTCTACTCACCCTGCCTTTTCTTTATTTTTCTTTTTAAACCTCTTTCTTGTCTTGTAGTAGACAAGTATCCTGATTCGACTTCATCTTTTCTTCTCGAATATTCTATAGCCATGCTGTCCAATACATATGCAATGAGAGCCACATATGTAAGTCTAAAGTTAAAGAGTTAAGATTAATTAATATATGTGTTTCTTATTTAACTCAATATATCCAAAATGTTTTCAAATCAACATGTAATCAATAGCCATCTTACTTCTTTGTATTTAAATTTGAAATGCATTTTACACTTAGAGAACCTCTCAATCCGAACTAGCCACATATCAATGCTTAATAGCTACTTGTGGCTAATGGCTACCACATTGGACAGCGTAAGTCTAGAATATCTTTACTCTCTTTTGTCAGCCTTAGGAAAATTTCATTAACAAAGCAGCAACTTAAAAATGGGACAAAAAACAATAATAAACCTTCAATAACACACTGCCGTTTGCCTAAGATTATTGTTAACTATTTAGGAGTTATTTCAGAGGTGGGGGTCAAGATCTTCATAATGTGCCATTATTACACATTAAATCAACAAAATTCTGTTATGTCCTCCTAAAATCAGGGGCTCTGAGTCACTACAGAGAACAGAAAATATATTTGATAGAAGATAGAAATCTAAGAATTTATTTTCCTGTTTTTAAGATGAACAATTCAGAGTCTTTCAATTCATTATGGATAAAAGCATGGCATTGGCATACATGGAGAGAACAGGATATCATTTAATAATATTGACATCACCAGTTCTCCGGTGAACATAATAAATCTCCCAGTGACAAGATTATTCCTCACTCCATGAATGCAGAGTGAATAAAGGACACAGACTAACTTAGAATGCTCTGAACGGCCTCTACTCATTCAGTGTGCACAGGGGAGATGATAGTTCTGCTGCAAAGTTACAATGGGACTAATTTCAGTGTAAATGTTGGACCTATCTTATCTTCTTATTTTGGTAACTGCACAAAGGCAGAAAACAAACTATTGAAATAATTCAGTTTCCTGTTGACCAAACATATTTCCAACTGTCAGAACAATTGTTCAAAACGTTTCTCAAATAAATCATTTTAAATGAATCTGTTTTGAGCTGGTCCGGAAGTAGTGAGTTATCACAATTGATTGTACACAGTCAGTTAAATGAATCTGTTTTAAAATTACCAAACTTGGGCCTCAACTGCCAGCAATTTGACTAGTAATACACAGGATTTCTCTATTCCCTTTTAGAAGCTGTACTTACAGTGGTGGAAATTTTTTTAATATCATTTCCTATTGTGTAAGATGGATCTGGTTTAAATATAAATACTTTACACTTTTAAACAATTTTTCACAATTCATTTTGATGGTTTTTCCCTTTTTCGTTTGTTATGATTTTAGTGAGCTTTTACATTTATTAAAAAGAAGAGATAAAATAGTTACATATAGCACACACATTGCATCGTGAATAAATCGTTAACATACATAACTTAGGGTGATTCGAAAAAGAAATGAACACTTTAAAAAATGTATTACTCGGTAATTAGGTTAAATATAAAACTGTTTTCAAAACCAATTGATAAAAGAACTATCCATTGCTTTACAAATTCTCAACATGTGCACACATCAATCCTGTAGTTAATTAATCCCAGATCTTTACAGCCTATCATGAATGTTTGGAATGGCAGCTTCCACATGATTCTTTTTACTTCCTCAAGGTAACAAGGAAGAGATAACTCTACAATTTGGTGCATATTATCTGCTAGAATTAGTGAAATGTATTTGGTTGGCTATTTCTGTGGTTGAATTTTTTTTTTCCCTTTTGAAATGTATATTTTAATTTTATTTATTTATTTATTTATTTATTTAATTTTTATTGTTGCACTAGAGGCCTGTTGCATGAAGATTCGTGCAATAGGCCTTCCTTCCCCTGGCTGCCGGCACCGGTTTTCCTCCGGCACCTGGGACTCAGGCTTTCGCTCAGGCCACAGCAGAGAAGCCAAGCCTCTTCAGTCTTCAGTCTTCAGTCATTTTCAGTCTTCAGTCTTCGCCATCTTTGTTGGGTTAATTTGCATACTCACTCCTGATTGGTTGGTGGGTGTCGTAGAGGTATGGTCAATTTGCATATTTCTCTTTTATTAGTATAGATTACATATGTCTCCTTTTTTTCCCATTGACCCCCACCAGCCCACCCCCCACACACCTACCCAGGCCTTCACTACTCTATTGTCTGTGTTCATGGGCTATGCATATATGCATACTAGTTCTTTGATTGATCACCTTCCACTCACCCACTTTCCCCCACCTTCCCTCTGAGATTCCGTGTGGTTGATTGTTTTAGTTGTATTTCATGCATTTTTATCTATAGTCAGAATAGTCTATTATATGTTTCCTTTTTATGAATGCTAAATCCTTTTGAACCATTCTCTCAGTGTAAGATACTCTTGGAAACATCAAAGAAGTTTTCAAAGGTGACCACCTATCACAAAATAATAGACAAAACTGATAAACCAAGAAATTGTAGATCTATACATATTATTTTAACCTTTTGCACTCGGATGTCGAGTGTGACTCGACATGGTTAGCATTAGAATAAAGGAAACGAGAAAAAAGCAAGAGAGTGCAAAGGGTTAAAGATATGAAAATAACCCTTAGAAGAAATCAAAATAGAATGGCAAGAAGCAATTGCCCTCAAAGATCAGAATTGGGTATAAGAAAAAGTAGGGTCTGTATTGAAAGATTTCATAAAAATTGCTTAGAAAGCATTCAGTAGAAGTTAGACATTGCTATTATTATTGTTAGCATTGTTATTATTACAAGCTCTTCTATATTATATTATTAAGCAATATACATTAATTACATTTATTTATTTATTTTTAATATATTTTTATTGATTTCAGAGAAGAAGAGGAGGGAGAGAAAGATAGAAACGTCAATGATGAGAGGGAATCATTGATCAGCTGCCTCCTACATGCCCGCAACCCTGGCATGTGCTCTGACCAGGAATTGAACTGTGACTTCCTAGTTCATAGATCGATGCTCAACCACTGAACACACCAACAGGGCCAATTCTTTATTTAAGTAAAACAAGAAAAAAAGTGCTACCTTACTTGAAATTTTAGATTAGAAGTGAGAAGGCTAACAGGCTAATTCCAACGTAACCCTGATATTTGGGGGGCTAGCAATCTGAATCTGTGCCAGCAAGCCCAGTGTACACTCTTGATAACCTATAATTAAGTCACTGCCTCTTTCCAGAAACTGGTCTTGCAGGACCTGTTATCTAAATGCTCACATTTTACAGAGGCCATTAAACTATGAACAGTGCACAGCCCCTGAGGGGGCGTTATTAGTGCTGGCACCAGGCCAGACCATTACATATGGTCTGGAGACGTCCAACACCTAGGGCCTTTGTGCAAAGCCCGAGAAAAGCACTGGAAGCATAATCCATATTTGAGGGACAAAGATGCCAGAACGATATAAAAGAGAAGCTCCCTGCATGTTACTTTGCTCAGATTTGGGAAGTTATTCCACTGAGTCCACCAGCATAATAAACAGTGTAACTCCTTTTCTCTAAAAGCATTGCTTGGTTTTTCTCTGGTCGTCTGCAACAGAAGAAACCTCAGATTATTATTCTCATTCACAAATAAGAAAACTAAGGCAGAGATCACCTCAACTTTTCGTTCCCCACTCTGAAACCTACACCAACATCTATATCTCCATTTGTAGTGGGCATGAAAATGTGCCTTTTGGTTTCCTGACTTTGGGGAATATAACTGACTGATAGACCCAACTCTTATGCTCCAAATCCACCCTGGAGTTTGAGCTGTGGGCACAATTTCCATGTCAGCTAATAACTGGCGTGCCAGAGGTATTGAAGGCAGACCCTCCGCCTTGTGTCACTGGACCCCTCTGACTTTGATTCAATGATTTCCCCCATGGCCTTGTCAAAACTTTCTTAGAATTGCACTGCATCCAAGACACTCCCTACTCAACTTTTTCCCTTTCATGTTTTTTGAACCAGAGTCATACCTGCCTCCTCCAGCATCATCCCCATTTTTCCTCATAGGCATTTTCTCCAGTAAATAACTGGCATACTTAATTCCATCCTGGTATCCACTTCTCAGAGGAGCCAAACTAATACAGCATCCATTCTTAAGTTATTTCTAGCTGTTCTTTTCCCTTTCTTGATCAAGGATAATCCATTCAACAAGAATTTTATTTATATATATATATATGTATATATATATATTTGTATTGATTTCAGAGAGGAAGGGAGAGGGAGAGACAGAAACATCAGTGATGAGAATAATTGATCGGCTGCTTCCTGCACACCCCACTCTGGGGATCGAGACTGCAACCTGGGCATGTGCCCTCATTGGGAATCGAACCATGACCTCCTGGTTCATAGGTCGATGCTCATTCACTGAGCCACACCAGGCGGGCAATTCAACAATTCTCTTGACCTCAAGTCCTTCTGTCTTCTTTAGGACCTGTTGCCCCACCCCCTTCATTCTTACACTACTTTCATCTTTCTTCTTAGGATTTATGGTCCCTCTCATCTAAATAACAACTACTAAAACACCTGCCCTGAAAACTGGTTCCCTTACAGTATGGACTTGATTAAGAAAGCAGAGCCACTGTAAGAACTCCAGAAATAAAAGGATTAATACAAGAATTAAAATTTACTTGAAGATCTGGGGGAGCAAAGATCAGGGAAGTCACCACCAAAGGTCAGAAAAGGTGGAACAGACACTGATGACCACAACCTGCATCACTAAGGCAAGAGGTTATCTACCTAAACTTGAGAGGAAAACTTGGAATTTTCAAGTTTCTCTGAAAATGTTTCCATCAACTAATTCATTCCAAAGCAGTGAAGCCGATAGTTCTCAAATGTACATTAAGAAGCCTCTGTATAGGGTAGTGAAGACCTGGCTACGGGGGGAGGGGGGGGTTAGGTCTGGGAGGAGAAGGGTAAAGGGGTGAAAATGGGAGATACCTGTAATACTATCAACAATAAAAATGTATTAAAAAAGAAAAATAAAGAAGCCTCTGGTGATCTCATTCTAGTTTGGCGCTAGCAAAATCTAATTCAGAATCACATGGGGAAGGGGCTTAAAGAACATGTCGTTCCCTAGAATCTAATACAGAGGAAACTTTGGACAGGGGTTCTGGTGACTCTCTCTACTTTCACCCAGCCCCCCTCATGGAGGTGTCATAGGCACCTCACAGATTCCAGAAAAGGTGCTATGGAGCAGCCCCCTGAGTCGGAGGGAGTGGGCTGTCCAATGACACCCAATGATTGCATTATAGCAAAGTGAATTTATTAAAGAAACAAAGCCAGAAAATTTATCAAATAAGCAAGGCAAGCAAAATTTATCAGAATACATCTGCCCATCAGGTGCAGATGGACTTCCCAGCTAGCCTGGGAACAGGTCTGGTGGGAGTTCAAGGGCTTATATGCCCTTATGTCTATACGTTTCAAAATTCCTCTGCCAGGTATCTTGGTACAGATCAACTCTCAAGGTTTCCCTTTTACTTTGTTATGGCTTTCCCCAGAATTCATGAGAAGCACCTAGCAATTTTATCTTGCCAAGCCCCGAGATGGCTGGTTTTTCTGTTGGGGAGTGAAATACAACTGCCTTTTTTTCCTTTCCCCTCCCTCCTCCTTTCCTGCATTCTCTAGTTGGGGAGACTTTAACCATTTGCTTTCAAGTGTCCTTGGTCTGGGGAAGTTAATGGCTTGTTATTTACAAGCCAGCTGTAAGCTGTCCAAACTGTTTGGCTTTGTTTAATTTCCTTGTCTCAGTTTCCCTATTCGTCCTGCCCTGGAATTTTCCTAGCTTCTTGCTACCCTTGGGGGCAGTGCACAGAAAATAGTGGGGCTCCAATTGCCCTTGCTCTGGACCTTCTCATCCCTTGCCCAAGATAGAAGACCAGAGGCTGCAGCTGCACCCGGCCTCTGCCGAGTGCTCAGCTCCTAAAGCAGCCATATCACTCTGAGAGACGCACATCACTGTTCCCACCCGTATCTCCAGAAACTTGGCTCAGAGTTTTTGCCAAGGGGGAGAGTAGGCCTGAAATCAGAGGGCTTGATACCTCTTCCCAAAGGAACTGACTCCATTTGCAACAGTGTGTGGGAAAGTTCAAGCCTAAAGATTCTCTCAAAAACAATGGAAGTTGAGGTGAAAGCAATTAACAGGAGATTTGTAAATTCATTAGCTATATACATGAAACCATAGATCAGTTAGTTTGCCAGAGAGATTTAAGGAAAGAGACAGGTAGGAAAGCTCTCTTGGGGTCAGAAGAAGTCTCCAAACACTGACTTAAAAAAAGGACTCCTTCCAAGGAGCTCAAACTATTGGATCTACCTGTGTTGACAGATCACAGGGCATTGTTGAAACAACATAGCAATCACACAGCAATTAGCATTAGCCGAAGCTTAACAGCTCAGTGTGGTCAGGAAGAGACAAACAGATGTCTTGATTTTATGAGGTCAGCATTACCTTAATACCCAAACCAGACAAAGACACCATGTAAAGAAGAAAATGATAGGCCAATATCTCTTAAGAATATAGATTTTAAAAATCCTCAGCAAAATATTGGCAAATCAAATAAAAATTTGTTTAAAAATAATTATACTAGCACACCATGACAAAGTGAGGTTTATTATGGGTGTTGCAAGGCTGGTTCAATATTTGAAAATCAATTAATATAATTTATCACATCAACAAGTTAATAAGGAAAAGTCATATGATCATACTAATAAATACAAAAAAAGTATTTGATAAAATCCAACACCTATTTATGATAAAAAAAAGAAAAACTCTCAACAAACTAGGTATAGTGGGGAACTTCCTAAACCTGACAAAGAACATCCACAAAAAACCTCCAGTTAATATCATACTAAATGGGAAAAGACTAGGTCCTCTCCTCTGAAGATCAGGAACAAGACAAAGATATCTGCTTTCACCACTTGGATTCAATACTGTACTGGAAAGTCTACTCAGGGCAATTAGGCAAGAAAACAAAATAAAAGGCATCTAGTTTGGAATAGAAGAAATAAAGCTATTTTATTCACAGATGACATGGTAATACACATGGAAAAATTCTAAGGAATTCACTAAAAAACTACTAGAACTAATAAATAAGTTCAGCAAGATTGTAGAGTACGAGATTTGTATGTAAAAATCTATAATTTTCTATACATTTGCAATGAACAATTAGAAAACAATATTAAGGAAACAATTCCACTTCCAATGGCATTCAAAAGAAGAAAATATTTAGTATAAAATTTAACAGAAATGCAAAACATATGCTCTAAAAATTATAAGACATTGTTGAAAGAAATTAATATCAAAATAAATGAACAAATACTTTATGTTCATGTATCAGAAGAATTAATATTATGATGTCAATACTTCCCAAATTGATCTACAGATTCAATGCAATCTTATTAAATTTACAGCTAACATCTTTGCAGAAATTGATAGCATGATCCTAAAACTTACATGGAAACTCAAAGGACCCAAAATAACCAAAACAAACTTGAAAAAGGAAGAACAAAGTTGGACTCGTGTTCCCCAATTTTATAACGTACTGCAAAGCAACAGTAGTGCCATAAAGACAGACATATAGACTAATGGAATAGAATAGAGAACCCAGAAATAAACTCTTGTTTACATGGTCAAATGTTTTTTGACAAGGATGCCAAGACCATACAATAGGGGGAAAAAATAGTTTTTTCACCAAATGGTTATAGGACCTCTCTCTCTCCCTCTCCTGTTCCCTTACTCTCTCCCTCTCTATCTCCCCTTTTTCTTTGCCTCTCATTTCCCCATGCCCCTTAAGACATTCCTCTCCTTGCCCATAAGCAGGACTCTTTCTGGACTCTGGTTAGAGTTGTCAGAGTTTACAATCAAATCAAAATCCTGTGACTGTAAGAGCTCTAGAAGCCTGGGTCATTTCAACACCTCTTTTCTTCTCTGTGCTCTTAGCGCATTGTCCCTTATGGCCAGGACTAAGTTTCATTAAAGTCTCCAAAAGTTAAAGAAAAGCACATAAAACTATGTTACCTAATTCAGAAAAATGTGAGGAGAGTGTTACTTTTCTTAGGACCTCAAAATATTGTGCAAAAAATACAATTTCTCGTTACTTCTCTATAGCAATTACAAAGAAAATGTTGTCTGCTATTTAATTATTGAAGGACAAATGGTTAGACAAAACATGAGGTGTTCCCTCCAAGCCTTTCAGAGAACCCAGGAGATCAGATTCTCTAGCAAGTGTCTAGTCATCCTATTTCTATTGAAATATTTGTCAAGTAAGCAAACTATCCATTGTGCAGTTGCTTCATTGTTTGCCTCTAAATAATTTCCCAGAAATTTAGAAACATATGCTTATTTTTCTCTCATCTATGTTCAAAACATATATAGAGAGAGCTACCCATAGCTATTAATAATCCAAAGTTGACATAACATGTCTATTGTGTTTCCTGTGGCAATTTCAAGAATCAATTGATTGACAATTATAAATGCTAAGGAGAATGAAATGTCTATATACAATAGGGCTGTGATATCAGCTCAAAGACTGCAGTCTAAAATATAATATTATGAGTTAGTAGAAACCTAACTAAAATGTTTAATAAAGGAAGCAGTCATCCAAAAAGCATGCACCTGGAAGCATAACTAGCTCAAAATCTTCTAGTTATTAGGATCCTTTTTGGTTGAAAACTGCTTTTGTGGAAATTGAAAAAACCCAGAGGAACATTTTTAAATTGAATTTATTGGGGTGACATTGGTTAATAAAATTATATAGATTTCAGTGGTACAATTCTATAATACATTATCTGTGTATTATATTGTGTGTTCACCACCTCAAGTCAAGTCTCATTGCATCACCATTGATCCGTCCTTTGCCCTCCCCTACCTTCCCCTACACCCTCTTTTCCTCTGCTAATCACCATACTGTTGTTTATCAGGGTTGTTTATTTTCCTTTCTTACTTAATCCCTTCACCTTTTTCACCCAGCCCCCAAAACTCCCTCACTTCTGACAGCTATCAATCTGTTCTCTGTATCTATGAGTCTGTTTCTATTTTGTTTGTTTATTTTGTTCATTAGATTCCACATTTAAGTGAAATCATATGGTACTTGTTCTTCTCTGACTGGCTTATTTCACTTAGCAAAATACTCTCCAGGTCCATCCATTCTGCCGCAGGGTAAGATTTCCTTCTTTTTTTATGGCCGAGTAGTATTCCACTGTGTAGATGTGCCACAGCTTCTCTTATCCACTCATCTACTGATGGGCACTTGGGCTGTTTCCAAATCTTTTTTTTTTTTTAATATATTTTATTGATTTTTTTACAGAGAGGAAGGAAGAGGGATAGAGAGATAGAGAGGTAGAAACATCGATGAGAGAGAAACATCGACCAGCTGCCTCCTGCACACCCCCTACCAGGGATGTGCCCGCAACCAATGTACATGCCCTTGACCGGAATCGAACCTGGGACCTTTCAGTCCACAGACCGACGCTCTATCCACTGAGCCAAACCGGTTTTGGCCCAAATCTTGATTATTGTAAATAATACTGCAATGAACATAGGGGTGCATGTATTCTTTTGAATCATTGTTTAGGGTTTTTTCAGTTAGATTCCCAGAAGTGGAATTGCTGGGTGATAAGGCAGTTCCATTTTTAATTTTTTTAGGAAACTCCATACTGTTTTTCAGGCGTAGTTGTATCAATCTGTGTTCCCACTAACAGTGCAGTAGGGTTCCCTTCTCTCCACTTCCTCACCAACACTTACGTTTGTTAATTTATTAAGGATATCCATTCTGACAGGGGTGAGATGATATCACATTGTGGTTTTAATTTGCGTTTCTCTGATGATTAGGGACATTGGGCATGTTTCCATATGTCTATCAGCCATCTGACTTTCTTTGGAGAAATGTCTACTAAGTTCCTTTGCCCATTTTTTAATTGGATATATATATATATATATATATATATTGGTGTTGTGTTATATAAGTTCTTTATAAATTTTTTATATTAACCCCTAATCAGACATATGGTTCAGTGGGTTGTCTTTTTATTTTGTTGTAGGTTTTCTTTGCCAAGCAAAACCTTTTTAGTTTGATGTAGTCCCATTTGTTTATTTTTTATTTTGTTTCCCTTGCCCAAGGAGATATATCAGAAAAAATATTGCTATGAGAAATGTCCGAGATTTTACTGCCTATTTTTTCTTCTAGGATTTTTATGGTTTCAAGTCTTACCACCTCACTCTTGTCAGAATGCCTATCATCAATAAATAAACATGAGTAGAAATAGGGGACATCTGTAATAATGTCAACAATAAAAAACAAATAAATAAAAATGAATCCATAGACAACAAATGGTGGCAAGGATGTGGAAGTACAAGATTAAGGTAGGGGTTAAAGAAAAAAAAAAAAGAAAGCAAGATTAAGATAGGGGCAGGTTTGATTTCTCCTGAGTTCTCCCTCTTAGCTTACACCTTCTTACTGTGTTCTGATATCTCTGTGTGACCAAATGTTTTTTCTCTTATAAGGATATCAGTCAAATTAGAGGAGGGCCTACTATAATGGCCATATTTTAACTTATATGCTAAAAGGTACTGCCTCCAAATATAGTCATATTCCACAGTACTGAGGGTTAGGGCTTAAACATATGAATTTTGGGAAACACAAATTCAGCCCATAACAGGGAGATTATTCACATGGGCCTAATCTAATTACACAAGCTCTTAAAAAATAAAATTTCTCTAGCTGGCAGAAGGAGAGAGAGACAGAGAGGTTCCATAGTGGATTAAATGTGTCCCCTGAGAAGACATGTTATTACTTGAAAATAGAGTCTTTGCAGATGTAATCAAGCTTTGATGAGGTCCTACTAGATTAAGATAGACCCTAAATCTAGTGACTGATGTTGTCACCAGACTGGGTTTGGGCCCAGGATGGGTCTACCTAGGGCCCATCGGTAGTGTGTCGGTTCTTGACTTCACATAGGAAAGATTTCACAACACAAGTTCCGGTGGCTTTTGAGAGTGTGTTTATTAAAGCTGAAATAATGCCGAAACCGGTTTGGCTCAGTGGATAGAGTGTTGGCCTGCGGACTGAAAGGTCCCAGGTTCGATTCCGGTCAAGGGCACGTACCTTGGTTGCGGGCACATCCCCAGTGGGGGTGTGCAAGAGGCAGCTGATCGATGTTTCTCTCTCATCGATGTTTCTGGCTCTCTATCCCTCTCTCTTCCTTTCTGTAAAAAATCAATAAAATTAAATATATATATATATATATATATGCAAAGGAGATGAAATGCAACACTTCCTTATTCAGTTGAGAAATCACAGTTCTAGGGCTGGAGATGGGTGGTGTATTTAAAAAAAAAAAAGCTGAAATAAAGAGAAGGTTTAAGGTAGGAGAAGCAACAGGAGAGGAATAGTCAGAGAAAGGGGGGCGTTGGAGACAGGTTCAGGGGGTTAGCCTGGCAAGATCTGCCACTGCCCACTGCTCCCCTGGCTGCAAGTCTCATGGGGCCCTTGGAGTTTAGGAGATGCCCGCCTGTGGGGGAAGAAGTCGGGGAAGGGAAAGGTTCGGGTGTGCCCCCAGGAGGGAGAGCTCTCCCCGGATTATTTGTCTTGAAGCATTTTTTAAATCTCTCCTTGGCTGGCTGTCTGGAATCCTAGGGGAGGGTCTTAACAGAATATTAATTAGCTTTTCAAATGTGTCTTTTAATATGCTGATTTGTCAAAATGTGTGTAAAGGGGTCAGGGTTATTTTCTGGTTAGTTTTATTTTTGAAGAATGTTATTGAAGAGGTACTGGGGCAGAGGCCAGTCTGCCCTGGGAGTCTGGAATGCATAAACCGTTCGCACCTGTGTCCTTGTTTAGGCAAGATAAAACATTGTGATTCATTAGCTGGCTGTAAATTGCTCAAATTGTTTGTCCTGTCTAATTATTTTGTCTCAGTTTCCTTTATTCCACTTGTCAAGGAATTTCCCTACTTTCTTACTATCCTGCCTCAGTGTCTCTGTGAGAGAAAGGAGAGGGAGATTTGGATACAGAGACACAGGGAAGAAAGCCATGGGATGATAGAGACAGAGATTGGAGTGATGCAGCTACAAGTCAAGGAATGCCAAGCATTGCCGGGTGCCACCAGAAGCTAGGAAGAGGCAATGAATGGCTCTTTCCTAGAGTTTCAAAAGGAGTGTGGACCTATCAACACCTTCATTTCCAACCTCTAGACTCCAGAACTGTGAGAAAATAAATTTCTATTGTCTTAAGCCACCCGGTTTGTGGTATTTGTTACAGCAGTCCCAAGGTAACTAGTACAGACTAAAAGCATGAGAACTGCACATGCAGTTGCCTGCTTGGAAATGTGGACGGTCACATTGAAAACATAAGGAACTAAATTCTACCAACATCTTGAATGAGTTTGGCAGCAGATTCTTCCCTAGAGCTTCTGGAAAGGAATGCAGCCCCGCCAACACTTTGGTTTCAGCCTTGTGAGATCCTGAACAGAGAATCAGCCACACCACGCTGGAAGACAATGAATAGGTGTTGTTTTACGCTGCTAAGCTTGTAGCAATTTGTTATGAAACATAGAAAACTACTACATCAAGAAATGAAAGAATATGAAGGAGACAAAAAAATTCAAATTCCAAAACCTAGAATAAAAAAGAATTGTTTCGGTGTATGAATTATAAGGAATGGATGGGAGTGGAACTTGTTCAGTCCCAAGTTTCCCAACCCACCTAAGCTCATGAGTTCAGTTATGGATACAGTGGGCTGGGACCCACTATGTCTAAGCTAAAGAGAAGAGGGCAAGTCATTTGCCACCCGATCCAAGGTATCTATACTAATGTCAAAATAATAACGTCCAAACCTGTAGATAATTTTATTAGTTTATTTGAGCCAAACTGATGACATGCCGGGAAGCAAGACCACAAATACTTCAGCAAATGACAGTTTGGCAGGTTTTTTATTTATATACATTTGGAATTAAGGAGGAAGTATCAAATATTCTCTCTCTCTCTCTCTCTCTCTCTCTCTCTCTCTCTCTCTCTCTCCACACACACACACACACACACACACACATTTGAGTGAGAGTGAGAAAGGAAAAGAAAGGAAGGGGCGGGAGAGAGAGAGAGAGAGAAACCACACACATTGATTTGTTGTTCTACTTACTTATGCATTCACTAGAGGCCCAATGCACGAAATTCGTGCAAGGGGCTCGGCCCTTGCAGCCGCAGTGGCTTGCCTCGGCCCTTGCAGCCCAGCTTTGTCTGGAAAGTCATCCAGAAGGACCGGCTGTCCGGTCTAATTAGCATATATTACGCTTTTATTATTATAGACTAGAGGCCCGGTGCACAAAATTCGTGCAAGGTGGTGTGTGTCCCACAGCCTGGCCTGCACCCTCTCCAATCTGGGAACCCTCGAGGGATTTCCGACTGCCCGTTTAGGCCCGATCCCAGTATGATCGGGCCTAAACGGGCAGTCGGACATACCTCTCACAATACAGGACTGCTGGCTCCCAACTGCTCGCCTGCCTGCCTGCCTGATTGCCCCTAACTGCTTCTGCCTGCCAGCCTGATCACCCCCTAACCACTCTCCTGCCAGCTTGATTGATGCCTAACTGCTCCCCTGCCAGCCTGATTGCCCCTAACTGCCCTCCCCTGCATGCCTGGTCACCCCTAACTGACCTCCCCTACAGGCCTGGTCACCCCTAACTGCCCTCGCCTGCAGTCCTGGTCCCCACCAACTGCCCTCCCCTGCAGGTCTGGCTCCCCCCAACTGCTCTCCCCTGCAGGCCTGTGTCCCCCCCCCCCCCAACTGCTCTTCCCTGCAGGCCCAGTCGCCCCCAACTTCCCTCCTCTGCTGGCCTGGTCACCCCTAACTGACCTCCCCTACAGGCCTGGTCACCCCTAACTGCCCTCGCCTGCAGTCCTGGTCCCCACCAACTGCCCTCCCCTGCAGGTCTGGTCCCCCCCAACTGCTCTCCCCTGCAGGCCTGGTCACCCCTAACTGACCTCCCCTACAGGCCTGGTCACCCCTAACTGCCCTCGCCTGCAGTCCTGGTCCCCACCAACTGCTCTCCCCTGCAGGTCTGCCCCCCCCCCAACTGCTCTCCCCTGCAGGCCTGGGTCCCCCCCCCCAACTGCTCTTCCCTGCAGGCCCAGTCACCCCCAACTTCCCTCCTCTGCTGGCCTGGTCACCCCTAACTTCCCTCCCCTACAGGCTTGATCGCCCCCAACTGCCCTAACTTGCAGGCCTAGTCCCTCCCAACTGCCCTCCCCTCCTGGCCATCTTGTGGTGGCCATCTTGTTTCCACATGGGGGCAGCCATCTTTGACCACATGGGGGCAGCCATCTTGTGTGTTGGAGTGATGGTAAATTTGCATATTATTATTTTATTAGATAGGATTGGTTGATTCTTATATGTGCCCAGACAGGGTATCAAACCCACAATCTTGGCATATAGGGATTATGCTCTAATCAACTGAGCAACCTGGCCAAGGCAGGAAGATTCCTGATGGTGGAAGAAAGCAAGGTGAGGGAAATATCTAGGATTGGATTACAAGGTATGTGCTCCCTTGAAGGTAGGAACACCTCTGAGGGGTCTGGAAAAAGGATTACTTCTGGAATTTCAAAAGTGTGTTAAGCTAGATGCACATGAACAATGGACAAACCTTTTACTAAGGAAGGTATGTGACTGGTGTATGACTACCCACCATGGCCTGCCCTGTTAGGAGTTTATGATGAGATCACCCTGTGAGGTTACTTTTGGTCCCTGGGTTTGTCATATTTCTTAGAGCTCCTTTTTCATTCCTACTAAGAATAGTGTTGGTGGTCATAGAGGGACTAACTATAAAAGGCAATTATAATAAAACTAGTGGCCCAGTGCACAAAATTCATGCACAGGGGCGGGGAGGGGGAGTGTCCCTCAACCAGGCCTGCATCCTCTCCAATCTGGGACCCCTCAGGGGATGTCTGACTGCCAGTTTAGGCTCGATCCCTGTGGGATCGGGCCTAAACTGGCAGTCTGACATTCCTCTTGCAATCTGGGACCACTGGCCCCTAACTGCTCACCTGCCTGTCTGCCTGATTGCCCCTAACCACTCTGCCTGCCGGCCTGATTGCCCCCAACTGCCCCCTTCTGGTCTGATCACCCCTAACTGCCCCCCCACCACACACGCTGGCCTGATCACTCCCAACTGCGCCCTCCTGCCAGGCTGCTCTCCCCCAACTGCCCCCCTTGCTGGCCTGCTTGCCCCCAACTCCCTTCCTCCACCAGCCTATTCACCCCCAACTTCCCCCCTTGCTGATCTGCTCACCCCAACTGCCCCCCTACTGGCCTGATTACCCACAACTGTCCCCCTCCGCCAGCCAGCTCACCCCGAATTGCCCCCCTCTGCTGGCCTGTTTGCTCCCAACTCCCCCCCCCCCCTCTGCTGGCCTGCTCATCCCCAACTGCCCCCCTTGCTGGCCTGCTCGCCCCTGACTGCCCCCCTCCCCACTGGCCTATTCACCCCTAACCACCTCTGCCTCGACCCTGCCACCATGGCTTTGTCTGGAAGTACGTCCAGAAGGTCTCCCAGAAGGTCTCCCAGTCTAATTAGCATATTACCCTTTTATTAGTATAGATATAAGTAAAAATAAGTATAAGTAAAATTTACCATGGATTATGAGAGAGAGAGAGAGAGAGAGAGAGAGAGAGAGAGAGAGGATGAACAAAACTGTCCTTAGAGAAGCAGTCAGATTGATGCTGGGTAAGCCCCAGGCAACTGCAATGCCAATCTTGAAGTTCAGGATTTCCAACGATGAAGGATTGAATGAATCAGTCAATGTTGGAGTTGGTAACTGGTGTCCATTTCTCAGATTTTGCTCTCCTGTTTGGTTTTGGTTGGGTTGTCATAAGAGAGCTGAATGGCAGAAGCGAAGCAGCAGCCGTTTTGCAACTTGCAGGCATTTTAACTGATCTGCTGGCTTACCTTGTGGGTGTGAGGTCGCCTGGCAGGCCTGCAGGGTTTCCACCTTCCCCTGGCTCTTTTTTGGCTTCTCACCACCATGGCAAGGGGCCCTGGCTTCTGCTCAGAATCAGAGACAGATTTCAATCAGTTCTCATGGGCTTTAGCTCATTCTCATAGGGCTCAGCTTGTCCTTGCCTTTCCTCCCCTTTACTTTCATCTTGCATTCCTTGCTACCTGCCTTACAGGCTTCAAAACTCCCACATCAGACCTGAGATGACAGCCTTACAAAGGCTGCTTAATCAGTCCTCACAATTGTGTAAGGTCAAATCACAAACACATACAAGTACATATATATATATATATATATATATATATATATATATATATATATATACATGTCTATACATTATATATATTCTAGAGTTTCTGCTTCTCGGGTTAAATGATATAATAATCCACACCTATATCTTTCATATATTTTTCTTACAATGATAGAGAAGAAAAACCTAAAACTTCGAAAATAAAGGAGCACAATTTCTTAAATTAGCTGTTGCACATGTATAATGGTAAAACCCCAATAAAAATGTTAACAAGTGGATTTCTTTACATTTGGGGTTTCCATTAGGCCATATTCCACTATGACATTGACAATACTGCAAGAAACTTTTTAAAAATAAATCTTTATTGTTCATATTATTACAGTTGTTCCTCCTTTTCCCCCCCATAGCTCCCCTCAACCCGGTTTCCCCGCCCCCACCCCATGCCCTTACCCCCACCACTGTCCATAGGTATAAGATTTTTGTCCAATCTCTTCCCGCACCCCCACACCCCCTTCCCCCCGCCCCCAGAGAATTGTCAGTCCACTCCCTTTCTATGCCCCTGATTCTATTATATTCACCAGTTTATTCTGTTGATCAGATTTTTTATTCACTTGATTTTTAGATTCACTTGTTGATAGATATGTATTTGTTGTTACTTTGTTGTTCATAATTTTTATCTTTACCTTTTTCTTCTTCTTCCTCTTCTTAAAGAATACTTCCCAGCATTTCATATAATACTGTTTTGGTGGTGATGAACTCCTTTAGCTTTTTCTTGTCTGTGAAGCTCTTTATCTCACCTTCAATTCTAAATGATAGCTTTGCTGGGTAGAGTAATCTTGGTTGTACGTTCTTGCAATTCATCACTTTGAATATTTCTTGCCACTCCCTTCTGGCCTGCATAGTTTTTGTTGAGAAATCAGGTGACAGTCATATGGGTACTCAAGTCCTTGTAGGTAATTAACTGTTTTTCTCTTGCTGCTTTTCAGATTCTCTCATTGTCTTTTGCCCTTGGCAATTTAATTATGATATGTCTTGGTGTGGTCCTCTTTGGATTCCTCTTGTTTGGGGTTCTCTGTGCTTCCTGGACTTGTAAGTCTATTTTTTTTTCACCAGGTAGGGGAAGTTTTCTGTCATTATTTCTTCAAATAGGTTTTCAATATCTTGCTTTCTCTCTTCTTCTGGCACCCCCATAATTTGGACGTTGGTACATTTGAAGTTGTCCCAGAGGTTCCTTACACTATCTTCATATTTTTGGATTCTTTTTTCTTTTTGCTTTTCCACTTCCTCATATTTCAAACCTTTGACTTGATTCTTGGGATCCTCTAATCTACTGTTGAATTTCTGTATATTACTCTTTATTTCAGTCAGTGTATGCTTAATTTCTGACTGGTCCTTTTCCATTTTTTTTTGGCATTCTCACTAAGATCCTTGAAGGTCTCACTAAATTCCTCAGAGGTTTCTAGAAGATTCTTGACTAACCTTATAACTGTGGTTTTGAACTCTATATCTAGTAGTTTGCTTTCTTCCAGTTCTTTAATTTGTGACATGTTTCTTTGTCTCCACATTTTGGCTGCTTCCCTGTGTTAATAGAGTGCCCTTGTGTGCTAGGTGTCCTAAAGGGCCCAGTGACTCAGCCTCCCCAATCATATGAGGTGGACACTCTTGGTGCATCCCTTTGTGGCCTGGGTGCTCAGTCTTGTTGTAGTTAAGCTTTGATTGCTGTTGGTATCACTGGGAGGAATTGACCTCCAGGCCAATTGGCTGTGAGGACCAGCTGTCTACAATGGAAGAACTGCTGTGCTGGAGACACCCTTATGGGGCAGGACTTGCTTTATGGGGCTTTGGTGCTCACTGAGTCTGCCCCTTGAGTGTGTCGCTTATGGATGTGAAGAGTTGTAATCTGGTATGGTCTCACACTGACCACTGGGTACACTGGCTCTTGGATCTCCAAGGAGGTGCAAAGTCAGCCAATGCCTGAGGCCACCCAGCAGGAGCTACAGCGAGATCTGCAGATTCCTTCTCTTTGTTTGGGTTTGGAAGTGCCCAGATGAGGCCCAGGTGTGAAGCAAGGCAGGCTACTGCCGCCAAGAGCCTTGGGCCTTCTTTTGGAAACTTTTGAGCTCTCTGACCCAGCTGCAGTTTGTTAGGTTAGGCTACGAAAGGCCAGGCCATTTATATGCAAAAGCTGCTGTGCACAGCTTGGGTGGGGTTGTAAATTGGTGGGGCGGGGTCTCAGGGAATCACCAGGGCAGAGCAAACAGCAATGGCTGCAGTCAGCCATCTCTGTGTCTTCACATCTCCTCATCCTGTGCCCCCATGCAAGAACAATGATCGCTATGAGCACCTCTGAGAGAAAGCCATCCTCGTGTTCCGGCCCAGTGCCAGACAGTCTAGTTTCTCCCCGAATGAATCTGGGTCCCAGAGTCTCACCCAGAACTGAAGTTCAGAGCAATTGGGAGCTTGTATCTCCCTCCCAATTGAAAAAAACAACAGCACACCCAGTTGCCAACCCGTTTCATGTGCGCCTCAGTACCTCCGCACCTCCACACCTCCTACCAGTCCCAATGTGCTTTTTTTCTTTCCTCCTAGTTGTAGAACTTCCACTCGGCCAGTTTTCCTGTGGTTCTGGATGATAGCTATTTTGTCTTTTAGTTGTAGTTTTGATGTAGTTGTGAGAGGCAGCAAGTACAGGTGTTTACCTATGCCTCCATCTTGTTTCTCCCCTGCAAGAAACTTTGTTGACACTGTCAAACACTTTGAAGTGTTTACATATGTATATTAAGGCATGGCATGTAAAATAGAATATAGTAAATATATCAAAATGCCAGGAAATTTTAAACTGAATAGCTATACCAAAGATAATTTTAAATAAAGGAGAAAAAAAATCAGAAACATTATATCTTTCTAGAGAATAAAATATGTAAGCATTTGTCTCTAAGACACTGAACTGTTCTTATAAGAATTGATTAATTTTGTCTTCATGATTTCTATGAATCTTTATGTTAATATGATTATGAAATACTATTTTTATATGTAGTAGGAAGCACATTCTATATTCATTTTACCTACGTATTTGATGTAAAATTAATAAAATTTAAATTTCAAATATATATTATCAAGTTCAAAGTACTTACAAATTATATTCAGCGATAACATCTAAGGTTATACTCTTCCTCTTTTTGGGTGAATCACAACCAGCTTAGGAAATGTGTTTTACTGAATTGTGACCTAAAACACTCAAGAAACAAAAATTCAGTGGAAAATATTTAAATTCTAGCTAAGAACAGGACTACACCACTTTTCTTTCTCAATAACATATCAGACAGATATAATTTTAATCACTAAAAATATCCTATATAATAAAAGGCTAATATGCAAATCTACCAAACAGCAAAACAACAGGTCACTATGATGCGCACTGACCACCATGGGGCAGATGCTTAATGCAGGACCTTCCCCCTGGTGGTCAGTGCACACCCACAGGGGGAGCACCGCTCAACCAGAAGCTGGCCTCATGGCTGGAGAGTGCAGCGGTGGTGGCAGAAGCCTCTCCTGCCTCCACGGCAGTGCTAAGGATGTCCGACTGACGGCTTAGGCCCGCTCCCCCTAGGGGGAGCGGGCCTAAGCCGTCAGTCGGATATCCCCCAAGGGCTCCCGGACTGTGAGAGGGTGCAGACCGGGCTGAGGGACCCCCTGAGTGCACGAATTTCATGCACCGGGCCTCTAGTTTTGAAATAATGGCCAACAAAATCAGAAATTTCTCCTTTGAAAAATAGTCTTTTGCCTTGCACAAGGCAGTTTTAAATTGGGGATTTTCAGTACAGATCAAATTAAAAGTGGCGGCAACTAACATCACCAACCACAAATAATTACTTTATTCCTAACCAAGAACTTGACTAAATATTAAAGATAATATAAATATCCCCCATGGTCAGGAACAGAGGAAAATGTTTGAGCTAATTTAATAAAGCACATCACACACAAACATATCCCACCATCCACAACAATTCCCATGGGAAAGACAGAAAATAAATACAAAAGGTAATGTCCAGTGGTGAAATATGCAATAGAAAAAACTAAAGCATGAGAAAAAAGGTAGAAACAGAAGGTGTTATTATATAGGTAGTCAGGGAAGGACTCTCAGAGGAGGTGAAGTTTAAGCAAAGATAAGATGGATGTAAGAGAGTAAACCTTGTGAATATCTAAAGCAAACTTTTCTGAGCAGAGATGAGTAAGTGCAAAGGCACTGGGGTGTCATGTGTTTGGTGCGCTCAAGGAACAGCTGGGAATCCCATGTGACTGGAGTGGGGTGTGTAAAGGGAAGAGGAACCAAAGGTACCCAGCATTCAGCTTCTGTAGGGCTCGGTCATCATTTTCTAAGTGAGAGGGGAAGACATTGGAGTGCCTGTGTGGAGGGGTGGCACAATTTTGAGTTCTATTTCAAATGATTACCCTGTTTTCCACATGGAGAATATATAAGGGAATATAAAATGCAAAGCAAGGAGACAAGGTAGAAATTATTCCAGGAGTCCAGGGGTGTGAAAAAGGGCACTTGGACCAACGTGGTGGAGTTGGAGGGGGAAATAAAGCATACTTTGTAGGCACAAGTTATTGGGTTTTCTAATAGTTTGAATACTAACTTGCAACTAGAAAGGCTATGCTTTAAAATTCAGGATACCCTTGAACTCACTAGATGTCATTATGACAGGAAGGTATGTCTTGCCCATGGGCCTTTTGCTTAGTTTTTTTTCTACTTTCCATAACCATGCTCAAAGACAGAGGTTTAACAATGATTTCAGAGAATGCTGATTTGGGGAACCAAGTTGGAGAAAAGAAACAAAAGGAACTTTCAGTAGACCAGAAACACAATGGAATTCATGAGAAAGAAATGGAATGTAATTAAATAAAGACGAATATGTTAGCCTTGTATAAAAGAAGTAAGGGGTAGAATTGCTGTAGGAGGCAGGAGCAAGAACAAGCCAGGGAGAAAGTTGAGCTCAGGCTCAGTCAGCAAGATGGTTTGAACCCCATGCAATCATTTTCCCTTCCTGGTAAGACAGGGATATCTGCAGGGGACAAGCAATTCACTGAATAAATGGTAAGAGAGAAGTTGGGTAAATATTTAGGGAAAAAAATTAAGTTCAATTCTGTTCTTCACATGTTAATAACAACAACAAAAGATCCAGTTATATTAAACAAAATTATAAATTTATGAGAAAAAAATAATTTGTTTACACCTTTAGAAGACAACCCTCTTTTTAAACAAGAGCATTGAGCAAAGAACATTTAAAAATGATACATTTGAATACAAGAAAATTAAACCATAGGCAATACCACAAATAAGGAAATAAGACATTAAAATTAAAGTAAAAATGACAATGAGAAAAAATAGTTTGCAGCATATATGACCAAGCATCACTATCCAGAATGCATAAAGAATTTCAAGTCAACAAGAAAATGAAAAAGAAAACCTGTATACTAGAGAAAGCATATCAACATGGAATTTATTAAAAGGAAATACAGATTGCCAATACACAAATTAAAATATGCTCAATTTCACAAATAATAAGGAAGATACCACTTTTCACCATCAGATTCCTACAAAAAATTAAATTTAACAAGGAAGTATTAGCAAGAGTGTTAGAAACCAAATATCCTCATATCCTACTTATAGGAATGCAAATGATAACAATACCTTTGGAGAGAAATGTGGTAAAATGTGCATTATTCTGATCTGGCACTTCTACTTCTCTGTGACAACATAGATGGAGCTCTATAAGGTAATCATGAGTTAAAAGAAATAGCATGTTGCTTATAAATAAATTGAAATATGATACCTTTTATATAAAATATGAAATAAACATGCACAATGATGCCTTACATTTTCTACAGGAGGATATATGTATGCAACTGCATGAACGAGAGCTGGGAGCCCGTCCGGTGTAGCTTAGTGGTTGTGTTGATCTATGAACCAGAAGGTCACAGTTAGATTCCCAGTCAGGGCACATGTCTGGGTTGCAGGATCGAACCCTAGTAGGGGGTGTGCAGGAAGCAGCTGATGGATGTTTCTCTCTCATTTATGTTTTTCTCTCTCCCACTCTCTTTCTCTCTCTTCTCTCTAAAACTCAATAAAAACATTTTTTAAAAACTATCGGATGTGTTTTGTTGTCCTAAAGAAGTTAAACTCTAGCGAAGACATCTGGACTCAAAGAAGTGGATTAGTGATATGGGAGAAGACTTTGGTGAGGTCTTTGCTCAGTTATCTCTTCTTCTAGAAAAAGACCAGTACTGTGTATTTTTTCAAGAAAACTTAGTAACAGGTACCTGGTCTTGCCCTATAGACACCTTATTAAACCTTAGAGGAGGATACTACAAAAGATCAGGAAAAATTTCTCTGGAAGAGATACCTCTTGGTAAGCTATGGCTGTTATAGCCACCACCTCTATACCCAGTTATCACTGAAAACTCACTTCTTCATGCCAAAGATATGCATGGGTTTGCTGGCTTGTGTATACCTCTTGATAATATGTAGTATGTGGGTAGAAATGCTGATTGTTGTACATCACCCCAAATTCATCTCTTAAACACAATGAAAGAATGAGTCTTAAGAAAAGTTTGTACCACATTCACAGATTTTAAAACTTTGTGATACACTCATCCTTAAAATAATTCTGATTATAGCAGGCAACATAAACATTTACATATTATTTCTATACCTAATTGTACTTCATGTAGTTTACAGAGCATCTTAAATTTATCTTGTTATAACCTGAAATTTTTCATAGAAAACACATAAATGCTTACTTATATTTATGCTGAAGAGAAAAAAGTTCAGTGAGAAAAGAGAGAGCTGGACAACAATGAAGAGATAGGGTGTTGATTAATAAGACAAAGTGCCCAGAGGCCAGGGAATAGAGCCAGGACATAAGTAAAAGAGTTGTTGAAGAGATTTGGAAATATTAGATTAAAGTTGTTAAATATGAGTGGGTGTCAATAAGTTTATATGCTGATGGGAAGATTGTTGAGAAAAATATCTCAATTTTCCTGAACAAACTGGGGACCTCCTAAGAGAATAAGAGCCTGGGGTTCATGCTTGAGGAGATTTAGAATAGTCATTGAGAAGGAGAGAAACTTGCCATACCTGACACCTGTATTAAGAACAACTCATCTGTCTGAAGTTTCTGAAAGTGAAATATTCTGTATGCTTCCTTAATAGTTAAAATGAACAAGTCATTTACATAAGGAATTAGGTAAAAGAAGAGAATGTGGACTGAGAAGGAAGAAAAGAAGACATAGCCCCAGTGAGCAGAACTACAAATTCATGGGGTCCGGTCTAAGGAGTACCTCAACACAACCAGGCAATTCTTCTGTGTCCTCAGCAGGCTCTCACCCCACTTTCACAATAACTATTGCAAACCTACTCTGTACTCTCCTCTTCTCCTCCCTTCTCATTCTCAACTGACAATCTCGTCCCATTTCAAGAGAAAATAAAAGCTCTAAGCAAAATTTACTCAGCCTCTGCCACCGACGCCATGCACCCTCTATGAGTGCCACCCACTCTTCCTTCCTGTCTTTCTATTAAAATCTGAGAAGTGGCTTTTCTCATTATACGTCTAACTCCTTTGAGCTTCCCTTCTTTCTTGCTCACCTCTGACTACTCCATCTTCCCTGGCTCCTTTCCGGTCAACATTTAAGCAGGATTAACCACTTCAAATAAAATCCACCCACATTCAGTCCTTTACCCCATCCAGATATGGGTCTGTATTTCCCTTCAAAAACAAATTTTATAAATAGTTAAATCATTTATTCAGCAAATATTTGCTGAGTCATCTACATAGAGAGCTTTGCTTTAAGTACTAGGGATTCAACAAAAAAACATAGTGGACAAAACTCCCTACTCCTATGAAATATCTACTCTACCAAAGACCTGTGACCATTTCCGCATTTCCAATTCATATAACTATCCAATGCCATCTGGCTTCTACCTCTACCCTCTTTAAAAAAAAATGCTCTGGCCAAGGTTACTGATGATCTTCTTGTTTTTAAATCACACAAAAATTTTTTCATTCTCATCTTATTGGAAGATTTGTAGCATTTGAGATGTTGACTACTCCATCTTAAAATCATGGCCCTTCAGATGTCCAGGCCCTAATTATAAACCTGCAACAGCTGTACATCCCAGTTAGAATTAACTTTTAAATCCCAAACTGTTGACAAGGCCCTTACTAATGGCCTAAAGCTTTCCTCTCCAACCTCAACTCTTTTTTTTTTTAAATAAATCTTTATTGTTCAGATTATTACACGTTCCTCTTTTTTCCTCCCCTCAACCTGGTTCCCAACCCACCCTCTGCACTTACCCTTCCCCCCACTGTCCTCATCCATAGGTGTACGATTTTTGTCCAGTCTCTTTCCACACCCCTCACACCCCCTTCCATTCGAGAATTGTCAGTCCAATCCTTTTCTATGGCCCTGATTCTATTATATTCACCAGTTTATTCTGTTCATCAGATTTCTTTATTCACTTGAATTTTAGATTCACTTGTTGATCGATATGTATTTGTTGTCACTTTGTTGTTCATAACTTTTTATCTTTACCTTTTTCTTCTTCTTCCTCTTCTTAAAGAATACCCTTCAGCATTTCATATAATACTGGTTTGGTGGTGATGAACTCCTTTAGCTTTTTCTTGTCTGTAAAGCTCTTTATCTGACCTTCAATTCTAAATGATAGCTTTGCTGGGTAGAGTAATCTTAGTTGTAGGTTCTTGCTATTCATCACTTTGAATATTTCTTGCCACTCCCATCTGGCCTGCCTAGTTTCTGTTGAGAAATCAGCTGACAATCATATGAGTATGCCCTTGTAGGTAACTAACTGTTTTTCTCTTGCTGCTTTTAAGATTCTCTCTTTGTCTTTTGCTCTTGGCATTTTAATTATGATGTGTCTTGGTGTGGTCCTCTTTGGATGCCTCTTGTTTGGGGTTCTCTGTACTTCCTGGACTTGTAAGTCTATTTCTTTCACCAGGTGGGGGAGTTTTCTGTCATTATTTCTTCAAATAGGTTTTCAATATCTTGATCTCTCTGTTCTTCTGGCACCCCCATAATTCAGATGTTGGTATGCTTGAAGTTGTCCCAGAGGCTCCTTGCACTATCTTCATATTTTTGGATTGTTTTTTCTTTTTGCTGTTCTGGTTGGGTGTTTTTTGCTTCTTCGTATTTCAAGTATTTGACTTGATTCTTGGGATCCTCTAGTCTGCTGTTGGATCTCTGTATATCATTCTTTATTTCAGTCAGTGTTTGCTTAATTTCTAGTTGGTTCTTTTTCATATCCTCGAGGGTCTCACTAAATTTCTCAGAGGTTTCTAAAAGATTCTTGAGTAACCTTGTAACTGTGGTTTTGAACTCTATATCTGTCATTTGTGACCTGTTTCTTTGCCTTCAATTTTGGCTGCTTCCCTGTGTTGATAGAGTGGTTTTGTGTGCTAGGTGTCCTATAGGGCCCAGTGGTTCTGCTCCCCAATTACCTGAGGTGGACACTCTTGGTGTACCCCTTTGTGGGCTGTGTATACAGTCTTATTGTAGTTAAGTCTTGATTGTTGTTGGTATCACTGGGAGGAATTGAGATCTAGGTCAATTGGCTGTGAAAACCAGTTGTATCTGCAATAGGAGAACTGCTGTGCTGGAGATATCCTTATGGGGCAAGGCTTGCTTCAGTGGGGCTTTGGTGCTCACTGAGTCTGCCCCCTGAGTGTCTCTTATGGATCTGAAGAGTTGTAATCTGGATGATCTCACTCTGACCCCTAGGTACACTGACTCTTGGATCTTCAAGGAGGTGCAAAGTCAGCCACTGCCTGAGGCCGCCCAGCAGGAGCTACAGAAAATCTGCAGATTCCTTCTCTTTGTTTAAGGTTTGCAGGTGCCCAGATGAGGCCCAGCTGTGAAGCAATGCAAGCTGCTGTGGAGCCTTGGGCCTTCTTTTGGAAGTTCTGGAGCTCTCTGACCCAGCTGCAGTTTGTTCGGTAATTTTAGATTGCAAAAGCTCAGGCCATTCATATGCAAAAGCCTCTGTGCACAGCTTGGGTGGGGTTGTAAATTGGGTGGGGTCTCAGGGAATCACCAGGGCAAAGAAAACAGCAATGCTAACAACTGTCAGCCCTACCCCGAAGAGGTCCCCGGGTCTGTGCCCCATGGTACCATGCAGAAATAATGATCACTACAAGCACCTCTGAGAGAAAGCCGCCCTCATGCTCCGGCCCCATGCCAGACAGCCCAGTTTCACCCCGTATGAGTCTGGGTCCCCAGAGTCTTGCCTGAAACTGGAGTTCAGAGCAGTCGGGAGCTTGTATCTCCCTCCCGATTCAAAAGGACAACAGCATACTCAGTTGTCAACCCCTATCTGCACGCGTGCCTTCATACCTCTGCACTTCACTTTCACATCTCCGTACCTCCTCCCAGTCTGTGTGCTTTTCTCTTTCCTTCTAGTTGTATAATTTCCACTCGGCCAGCCTTCCCGTGGTTCTGGATGATGTCCGCTTTTAGTTGTAGTTTTGAAGTGGTTGTGTGAGGCAACAAGTTCAGGTGTTTACATATGCTGCCATCTTGGTTTCTCCTCTTTTTCTTTTTTTTAAATATATTTTATTGATTTTTTACAGAGAGGAAGGTAGAGGGAGAGAGAGTTAGAAACATCAATGAGAGAGAAACATCAATCAGCTGCCTCCTGCACACCCCCTCCTGGGGACGTGCCCACAACCAAGGTACATGCCCTTGACTGGAATCGAACCTGGGACCCTTGAGTCCACAGGCCGTTGCTCTATCCCCTGAGCCAAATGGTTAGGGCTCCAACCTCAACTCTTACGTTCTTAGTCTTCATCTTAGTCTGCCTCCTTGGTTTCAGCAGTCCTGATCTTTCCATAATCCACTGGAAGTGCCACACCCTTCTTCACGTGGTTCATCCTCGTTCACCCTTCAGACCTCAGCTTTGGTATCCTCTTCTCTGGGAGCCTGAGCTCCAAATTTTCAATTCAGAAGCTCTCACTCATACTTCCAAAGGAGCCTTAATTCTTTATCTGGCAGCATTTAACTCAGAATGTATCCACATCAGTTTACCTGTCTGGTTTTATATACTCCAAGTGGAAGTCCACTTGGAGTATATAAAACCCTTAAGAATTGATGCTAATTATTATTCAAGATGTACTTCCAGCACCTAACATGGTGTTTGGCATCGAATAGTTCCTCAATAACTACAACTTGAATTAAAATTATATTTATATTCCAGGGACTATGCTGCATACGTGGCAAATAGTATGTAATTTAAGCCTCATAAAACCTTACAACAATAATTCCTGTCATAGGGAACCTGGCCCTCCAGAAGTAGAATAATCTGCTCCAAGCTGGTTTGACCTGTGGTTGCCCAGCAGCCCAATGATGAACAATCTCAACAAGAGGAACCATGAACTAAGAGTCAGGACATTCTACCAGGTGAAGAGAAAGAAGATGAAGGAGCACCTACAGTTGAAGGGCTTGAGCCAGAAGCTGATCAACAGGAACTGGCTCAGCCAAAGATGGGAGTGAGCATGGAGATGGTCCAGAGGGCTGAAAGCACCCGAAGCCCTTTAGCTTGTGATAATCTCTTTTCCAATGTCTTGCTTCTTTGCAATAATTGCAGAAGCCAGGAGATTTCCCACACTATAAATTGAAAGGGAAATCCTTTCCCCATTGAGCATTCTTGGCTTTTTGTCAAATTTGTTTGACTGTGTATGCGTGACTTTACTTATGAGCTATTGATTCTGTTCCATTGCTATCTGTGTCAGCTTTTATGCCAGTACCATAGCTTTGTTGTATAGTTTGAAATCAGGAAGTTTGATGGTTCCAACTTTGTTCTTCTCTCTCAAGATTGCTTTGGCTATTCTTTTGTGTTTCCATAAGAATTTTAGGATCACTTTTCTTTTTCTGTGAAAAATGCCATCAGAATTTTGATAGAGATTGCATTGAATCTATAGATAGTACTTAGCAGTATGAATATTCTTAACAACATTAATTATTCCAACTCATGAACTTTTTTTTTCAATTTATGAACTTGTGATTGAAGAACTTAATCTAAAATTTAAAGTTTAAAGTAATTATTCATAGGCAAGAACTTTTTGCCATTTTGTTCATTATTTTCTAATTAATATTCTTAGTTCCTTTCTTCCTATCTTTCTTTATAATTTATTATTTTGTGGTGATAAACTTTATTTTTTTTCTCACTTTTTTTGTGTATCTTCTATAAGTTTTCCATTGTGGTTACCATGAGTCTTACATAAAACACCTTATAGATATAATAGTATTTTAAGCCAATACAACTTACCTTTAATCATATACAGAAACTCTACACTTTTACTTTTCTCCCAACATTTTTTGCTATTGACATCAGGCTTTACATTTTTTCATATTGTGCATCTACTAATAATTATAGTAGTTATAGCTATTTTTAACCTTTTGCACTCAGATGTTGAGTGTGACTCGAGACGGTTAGCATTAGAATAAAGGAATCGAGAAAAAAGCAAGCAAGTGCAAAGGGTTAATATAATGTTTTTTGAAAGTTTTATATCAGACGAAATAGTGATTTACATACCATTTAGAATATAAAGGCACTCTAAATTTGACTATATAATTACCTTTACCAGTGAGTTTTATACTTTTACTAGAGGCCCAGTGCATGAAATTTGTGCTCTCAGGGGGGAGGGGTTCCCCTCAGCCCAGCCTGCACACTTTCGCAGTCTGGGAGCCCTTGGGGGATGTCCAACTGCCAGCTTAGGCCCACTCCTTGGGGATGTCTGACTGATGTCTGTGGCAATCAGACATCCTTAGCACTGCCACAGAAGCAAGAGAGGCTCCAGCCACTGCCACTGCACTTGCCAGCCATGAGCCCGGCTTCTGGCTGAGCAGTGCTCCCCCTGTGGGAGCGCACTGACCACCAGGGGGAAGCTCCTGCATTGAGCATCTGCCCCCTGGTGGTCAGTGTGCATCATAGCAACTGGTCATTCTGCAGTTTGGTCAATTTGCATATTAGCCTTTTATTATATAGGATGTTTTCATGTTGCTACTTAACATCCTTTCATTTCCTCTTGAATAATTCCCTTTAGCATTTCTTTTTTCTTAAATATATGTTTTTATTGATTTCAGAGAGGAAGGGAGAGGGAGAGAGAGATAGAAACATCAATGATGAGAAAGAATTATTGATTGGCTGCCTCCTGCACGCCCCTCACTGGGGATTGCACCCACAACCTGGGCATGTACCCTTGACAGGAATGGAACCTGGAACCTTCAATCTGTAAGCCAATGCTCTATCCACTAAGCCAAACCAGCTAGGGCCCCTCTAGCATTTCTTATAAGGCAGGTCTAATAATGTTAAACTCCCTTTGTTTTTATTTGTCTAGGTGTATCCTTATATCGTCATTTCTGAAGGATAGCTTTGCCATGTAGTATTCTTGGTTGGCAGTTTTTTTCTTTCAGAACTGAATATATCATCTGGCTCCCCCCTAACCTGAAAAGTTTCTACAATGAAATCCTCTGATAGTATTGTGAAGGTTCCCATGTATGTGATGAATTGTTTTTCTCTTACTGTACTCAAACATTTTGTCTTTGACTTTTGACATTTTTATTATAATGTTCTCAGAGTAATCTTTTTTGGGTTGATCTTGCTCCTCCCAGCTTCTTGCCCCTGGCTGTCCATATCTCTGCCAAGATTAGGGAAGTTTTTAGTTACTATAACTTTAAGTAATCTTTCTGTCCCCTTCTCCTGCTTCTGGGACTCCCATGATGCAAATGTTCATTGGTTTATGTATCTTATAATTTTAGTAGGCTTTCTTTACTCTTTTTTATTTTTGTTCTTCTAGCTGGTTAATTTCAAATGGCTGGTTTTTGCTGATTATTTCTTTTGCATGATCAAGTTTGTTCTTGAAGGTCACTATTGAATTTTTTAGTTCAGACATTGCAGTCTTCAGCGCTAGGATTTCTGTTTGGTTTCTTTTGATGATTTATATTTCCTTATTAAACTTCTCATGTTGTTTGTGCATTGCTTTCCTAATTTTAATTGTCTATCTGTGTCCTCTTGCATTTCATTGAGTTACTATGATGTTTTTAAATTCTTTATCAGGCAAATTGCAGGTCTTCATTTCTTTGGAGTCAGTTACTGTGGCTTTTATTATTTTTCTTTGGTAGTGTTGTATCTGCCTGATTCTTCATGATCCATGAAGCTTCCTGTTGGTGTATGTACAGTTGAAGGAGAAACCACCTCTTACAGTTTCTGCAGACTACTTTGGCAGGGAAGTTCTTCTGTCAGTTTCCTGGGTTAATAGGATTATCACTGGGATCACAGTGGTGCTGTGTTAAAGCCAGTTTAAAAACTGTTGTTGAGTTCATCATGGGATCCACACTTGGAATGCTTGTTACCTCAGGAAGCATGGTCCTAGTGAATAGAACTGCATTTAGTACCTTGTTCAGTAGAGGGGTGCTAGAATAAGGGTTCACTTCAGCATTCACAGTTGGGTCCTCAGTTCACTTTACAAGCCTATTACCAGGTGCATGGACAGGTGTGTCTTTGCTAGGTTCTTAACAGGGCTCTGTCCTGGTCACTGGATGGGTCCCTGAGTAGGTTGGACTGGCCCTGGACAATGGCTGAGCAGGGCTACAATTATGCCCCAGGACTGTTTTGTGTTCCACAGACAAGACTGAGCTCTGCCGACATGGTTTTGAAGACACAGCTTAGCATGTCTCCCACAAGGTCCCTGGATTGCTCCCTAACTGTGCCTGGAGGGGCCAGAGCAGAGTAGAGGGCTTTTCAGGATCTCTGATGGCACAGATGTTTCTCCCACTGGGTCCATGGGTCAGCCATGTTACTCATGGACTCTGGCTTGATGGGGCTGGAGGATTGAAGACAGGAGTCTCTTCCGCCAGGTCCCTATACCAGCAAGACTGTTCATGAACTGTGGCTTGGACTGGCTGGTTCCCAGTTACAGGGACCTCTCAGAACCCACAGTCTGACAAGTTGAGTAGGCTTACCTTTCGGTCTTCTGCACTGCACCTGAGCGGGGCTAGAGTTGGTTCACAGACCACTTCAGGGTCCACAGGTGGGACGAGGGTCTGTATACCTATTACACAACACACAGGTGGGCATGATTCTTCCCAGGTTCCTGGGCATATGGTGTTAATGATAGGACCAAGGCCAAATGGGGTTGTAGCCAAGATCTCAGGGGTGTGGAGTTGTTTCTGGGTCTAAAGCTGAGACCAAGGCCAGCAAGTCAGTTGCTTAGATGTAGGCAAGCTGTTTCAAAACGGCTCTCATTAGTCTTGGGTTGTACTGTGCTTTTGCAATTTCCTACCTGGATCCCACAGCTGCTACTTTTGTGTGTGGACTAATGCCAAATTATTGCTGTTCAGGCCACAGAAGATAACACAGGAGGTTATCTTATTCGGCCATCTTGCTTATACCATAGTTCATGATAATTTATCCTATGAAGCCACATAAAATAAAGGGAACCAGAAAGGAAATGCAATATAACCAGTTAATAATGACAGGTGCAGACTCTCAGGGCCAGAACAACTATGGAGAAGAATGTCTAGTTCAAATTCTGAGTTTTATAAAAAAGGAAACAGAACAAGAAAAAGTTGTGTTTGTATAGAATTTAAGAATCTTTAGATCATGTTAACAGACCTTTGTTGACTCTAGAATATCCCTGCTTCCATGGAACAGAATTTACTACCCTCTCTTTAGAAGATTGGGATAAAGAGGTAAAGGGAAAACATCTTATATAGTAAAAGCCTAATATTCTAAGCGTCAGGGCGTTCCGGTCGTCCGTTCAACCAATCAAAGCTTAATATGCTAATGATATGCTAAGGCCGCTCAACCACTCGCTATGACTCGCACTGACCACCTGGGGGCAGTCGCTCTGACTGGTAGGTTAGCTTGCTGCTGGGGTCCGGGCAAATGGGACTGGATGGGGTCCTGGTCTTAGGCTCTACAGCAGCGGTTCTCAGCCTGTGGGAGAAACCATCGGAAAACACAGATATTTACATTATGATTCATTAACAGTAGCAAAATTACAGTTATGAAGTAGCAACGAAAATAATTTTATGGTTGGGGGTCACCACAACATGAGGAACTGTATTAAAGGGTTGCGGCATTAGAAAGGTTGAGAACCACTGATCTAGATGGAGTTAGAGTCTGAGAGTTATCTAAGCCAGCTTCCCACACCAAGGTTCCTGCTCAGAACCTCAATTTCCTTGTCTGTAAAACGTGCCTTGCCTTTCTTTACAAGGAAACCAGATTGGGGCAAGTTAAGCTACCTGCCCAAGATCATCACAGCTACTAGGTCTCCAAATTAAGGAAAATAATTCAGATAGCTTGACTACTAGTATAACACCTAAGCAGGCTCTTTCTAATATGCCACAGGGCCCCCACGCCAGACAGAAGTGTTAACAATGATACTCTTTTGACGTCCTGAAAGCTTGTCTTTAAGCTGGTAACACCCTAAAATTAAAATAATACCCCAGTAAATACCAAATCATGGTACCATCAGGAAAACCATTTACATAGGACTGATGACATGGGGAAGCATTGCCCTTCAAGTGGTGAACAAAGGTATGAAATGGAAGTTTTTACAGCCAATGGTCTGAAGAAAATTGTTTGGATGATTGAGGTACTCCCCTGGATAATGGGATGGAGTGGTTTTATAATACTCAGTGATTACTACCACAGGACTCAATATTGGCAATGATGAAACTTCTAAGGTATTAAGCACAACACCCAAAGAAGTACCATAACACAATGAAGGCTTGGCTTTCCAGCTTTGTTTAAAATTATTTTTTCCCCTGCCCTAGCCTGTTTGGCTCAGTGGATAGAGCGTCAGGCTGCTTACCGAAGGGTCCTGAGTTCAATCCGGGTCAAGGGCACATACCTTGGTTGCAGTCTCCTCCCTGGCCCAGGCCCTGGTCGGGGCTTGTGCAGAAGGCAACTAATCGATTTGTTTCTTTCACATTGATATTTCTCTCTGTCTTTCCCTCTCTCTTCCACTCTTTCTAACAATCAATAGAAAAATATCCTCAGATGAGGATTAAAAAAATTTTTAAACAAATAATAATAATAAAATAAAATTATTTCCCCCAAGTATATTTTTTTTATTGTTGACACTATTACAGATGTTCCCCATTTCCACCCCCACCCCTGCCCTTTGCCCTCCTCCACCCAGCCCCCACCTCCTTTACTATGGCCTTCATCACCCTATTGTCTCTGTCCATGGGATATGCATATATGTTCTTTGGCTAATCTCTTCACCTTCCCCATCCGGTCCTCTCCACCCACCTCCCCTCTGACAGCTGTCAATCTGTTCCACGTATCCACGCCTCTGGCTTTACCTTGTTCATCAGTTTATTTTGTTCATTAGATTCCACATGTAAGTGAGATCATATGATATTTGTCTTTCTCTGACTGGCTTATTTAGATTAGCATAATACTCTCCGGGTCCATCTATGGTGTCACAAAGGGCAAGAGTTCCTTCTTTTTTACAGTCATGTAGTATTCCATTGTGTAAATGTAACAGTTACTTTATTCCCTTATCTGCCGATGGGCACCAAAACAAAAACTAGACAAGAAGGCACATATGAGTTTGAGTGAACATAACCCTCAAATTTAACACTCAGCATTGTCTTACCTAGGAGAAAATGCACAGTCCAGCCTGACACAGCCACAGTCATCAGAATGCTAGGCTAAAATTTGAAACGTGGTTTTGTGGAGACTAACCCTAAAATCATATTTGAAGTTTCTTTTCTCAAATAAGATGTGTGAGATACTCTTATGATATGTTCTTTGACCTTTCAATAATTGTTATTAAATTTTAAAAGGCATTACAATAAAAGTACATTTTATCCTAAAAAAAATTGTTTTGGACAACATCAACTTCTTTTTTACATCAATCAATTAAACTCTGTCCTCTGTAGCTGTCCATGGAATCCAAAGTGACACCAAATCTTGTACATACCTGTCACATTAGGAAGACAAATGATCTTTAACTATAGGAGTTAAACCACCATTAAATATTTGAATGAAACAAGATATTCTAGATCTCCTTTGTCAGACATTTCTAAAACAGAGAGGCCCTTTTAAATTTCTCAAGCTAACCCCTAGCTATTTCTTTGCAAAGATGATTTCTTTTACCTAAAGCATTTTGTTGCTGTGAGGAAGCTCTTTCAATAATGTTAGAAAAGTATGGGATGAAGGCCACTATTGGTTTTAGAAAAGGACATGTAAATCTAATATTTTTTAAAAAATAACATAGTAAACATTTTCCTCCCCTGACTCTATTCCACCTTTGTGTTTAAGCATGATTTTTAAGGTATAAAATAATGTTATCACAGTCTATAATATTGTGAATCCATAGGGGGAAAAAAAAGTCACATAATTTCAACACCGTAAGAACAATTATAATTTTTGCCTAATACCCTGCAGTATTTTTTCTGGATCATTTTGAGGATAAAATCTTCACTGTAGATGAAAGAGCCCTTCATGGAGATAATTTGTAAAGCTCCCTACTTCTTTAAATGTATTCATCTCATTTTAGTATCAATGAGAAGATAAAGCAGTGGGGGGGGGGGGGGGAGGAACAGGCCACAGTATTAAGAGAAAACGGGTTCTCATTAATGGAATTTGAGATAACTCCAAAGTAAGGCCCAATTGCAAGCTTCCCATATGTAATGGACTAGATCAGTCCTACTAGACTTAATTATAATATTATTATGAGAAAATAGGAAAATAATCTAGCCCAAATTTTCAATTCTAAAGGTTAAGAAATATTACCTACTCCAGATCTTGAGCTCCTGAGTCCAAGGAAAAAGAAATGGAGAGATACTTATATCTGTGAATTACTCTTATGATATTCATTGTCCAGGCATACCTTGCATAACACAACAAAAAAAGAACACAATATTCAATTTACAGATGAGGAAACCAGGTTGTTGTTTTTTTAAAAAGAGCAAAAAAATCCCGGCCAGCGTGGCTCAGTGGTTGAGTATTAACCTATGAACCAGGAGGTCTTGGTTCAATTCCCAGACAGGGCACATGCCCAGGTTATGGGCTCAATCCCCAGAGTGGGGTATGGGGGAGACAGCCAATTGGTGATTCTCTCTCATTATTGATGTTTCTATCTCTCCCTCTCCCTTTCTCTCCAAAATCTATAAAAATATATTTTAAAAAATAATAAGAAAACAAAATCCTATATAATAAGGAGGTGATATGCAAATTGACCCTCACGCCCTCTCACAAGATGGCCGCCCCCAGGTGGTCAAAGAGGGCAGTTGTAGGCAACCAGGCCAGCAGGGGAGGGCAGTTGAGAGTGACCAGGCCCATAGGGGAAGGCAGTTAGGGGTGACCAGGCCTGCAGGGGAAGGCAGTTGGGGTGGTCTGGGCAAGCAGTGGAGGGCAGCTGAGGGTGAGATCAGGCCGACAAAGGAAGGCTGTTGGGGGTGAGATCGCACACCAGTGGGGTCCCTCAGCCTGGCCTGCAACATCTTGCAATCTGGGACCCCTCAGGGGATGTCAGAGAGCTGTTTTCTGCCCGATCCCTGCAGGCCAGGCCGAGGGACCCCACAATCCCTGCACTGGGCCTCTAGTAAAAAATAAAATGGTAATACATACGTACTTATCAATAATCACTTTAAATGTAAATTGCTTAAATGTTCCAATAAAAAACATAGTGTATCAGAATGAAAAATAAAACATGACTCACATGTATGCTATCTACAAGAGAACCATTTCAGAATGAAAAATACACACCGAGTAAAAGTAAAGGGAAGGAAAAACATAATTCATGCAAATAGAAATGAAAAAAAAAAGAAAAAGCTGGGTAGCAATATTACATCAGACAAAATAGACATAACAAAGGCCATAAAAGAGACAAAGATGGCATTATATAATGCTAAAGGGATAAATTCAACAAGAGATATAACCCTTATATACATTTATGCACCCAACATAGCAGCACCTAAATATACAAAGCAAATTTTGATGTACAATAAGGAAGATATCAACAGTAATACAGTCATAATAGGGCATTTTAACACCACATTGATATCAATGGGTAAATCTTCCAGGCCCAAAATCAATAAGGAAACAGCAGCCTTAAATCACACATTAGACCTCATGGATTTAATTAATATCTTCAGATCATTTCACCACAAGGCAGTAGAATATACATTCTTTTCAAGTGCACATGGAACATTTTCCAGGATAGACTACATGTTAGGACACAAAACAAGTCTCAATAAATTTAAGAAGGCTGAAATCATACCAAGCATCTTCCCTGACCATAATGGTATGAAACTTCTGGAAATCAATCACAAAAAGAAAACTGAGAATCATCCGCCGAAACCGGTTTGGCTCAGTGGATAGAGCGTTGGTCTGCGGACTGGAGGGTCTCAGGTTCGATTCCGGTCAAGGGCATGTACATTGGTTGTGCAGGAGGCAGCTGGTCGATGTCTCTCTCTCATCGATGTTTCTAGCTCTCTATCCCTCTCCCTTCCTCTCTGTGAAAATCAATAAAATATATTTAAAAACAAACAAACTGAAAATCATCCAAAGACAATGAGATTAAATAATATGTTACTGATCAATGAATGGGTCAACAATGAGATTAAGGAAGAAATCAAGAGATATCTTAAAACAGATAAAAATGAAAACACAATAACACAGAATCCATGGGACACAGCAAAAGTAGCCCTAAGAGGGAAATTTATAGCATTACAGGTCTACCTTAATAAACAAGAAAAATCTTAAATGAATAATCTAACTTTATACTTAAAGGAGCTAGAAAATAGCATGCAAAACCCAAAGTCAGTAGAAGAAAGGAAATAAGATCAGAGAAGAAATAAATAAAATAGAGTCTAAAAATAACAATACATAAGATCAATGAAACCAAGAGCTGGTTCTTTGAAAAAATAAACAAGACTGACTAACCTTTACCTAGACGTATCAAAAAAAAAAAAAAAAAAGAGAGAGAGAGAGAGAGAGAGAGATAAATAAAATCAGAAATGAAAGAAGAGAAGTAACAACTGACTCCACAGAAATACAAAAGATTGTTAAAGAATATTATGAACACTATATGCCAACAAATAGGACAATCTGGACTAAATGAATAAATTTCTAGAAACATACAATCTTCCAAAATTGAATCAGGATGAATCAGAGAATCTGAATAGACAGGTTACAATTATTAAAATTGAAGCAGTAATCAGTAAATTCTCCACAAACAAAAGTCCTGAACCAAATGGTGTTGGGTGAATTTTACCAAACATTCAAAGAACTAACACCTATCCTTCTCAAACTATTCCAAAAAAAATTCTAGAGGAGGGCAGACTACCATGTTCATTTTATGAAACCAGCATTATCCTGATTCCTAAGACTCTACAAAGAAAGAAAAATTATAGGCCAATATGCCTGATGAACATAGATGCTAAAATCATCAACAATATATTAGCAAACTGATCTAGCAATACATTAAAAATATCATAAACCAAGATCAAGTGGGATTTATTTTAGGGATGCAAGGCAGTTTCAATATTCGCAAGTCAATGACACCACATAAAATTAAGAATAAAAATCACATGATTATATCAATAGATACAGAAAAAATATCTGATAAAATCCAGCACCCATTTATGGTAAAAACTCTCAACAAAGTGGTAATAAAGGGAACATACCTCAACATAATAAACACCATATATGACAAATCCACAGCTAACATCATACTCAACAGGCAAAAACTAAAAGCATTTTCCTTAGATCAGGAACAAGACAGGGATATCTGCTTTCAGCACTCTTATTCAACATAACACTGAAAGTCCTAGCCACCGCAATCAGACAAGAAGAAGAAATAAAAGGCATCCAAAATGGAAAGGAAATAGTAAAATTGTCATTATTTACATATGATATAATACTGTGTTATAGAGAATCCTAAAGATTCCACCAAAAAACTATTAGAACTAATAACTGAATTCAGTAAAGTAGTACTGAGAAGGCTAAAAGGCTAATTCCAATATAACCTTGATATTTGGCGGGGGTTGGGTTGGGGGGATGGCGACTAGCAATCTGAGTCTGTGCCAGTAACCTAATGTACATTCTTGATAACCTATAATTAAGTCACTGCCCCTTTCTCCACAATCTAGTCTTGCAAGACCTGTTACCTAAAGTACTGCTCCCATGAACAATACACAGCCCGCGGAGGGGTTTATCAGTGCTGGCGCCAGGCCAGGCCCTTAGATATGGTCTCAAGGCCCCACCCCAACAAAGGGGGTTTTGCAAAGCCCATGAAAGGTCCAGAAGTCCCACCCATATTTGGGGAACAAAGAAACCAAAGGGGATAAAAGAAGAGCTTTCACCATATTGGTTTGCTCAGACTTTGGAGGCAACTCCTCTGAGACCACCGGCGTAATAAAGCTGTGTATCTCCATTTCTCTAAGTGTGGCTTGAGTTTCTTTGGTCTTCTACAACAGTAGGATACAAAATAAATATCCAGAAATAAGTTGCTTTTTTATACACCAATAATAAACTATCAAAGGGAAACTAAGAAAAAAATCCCATTTACCATTGCATCAAAAAATAAAATAAAATACCTAGGAATAATTTTAACCAAGCATATTGAAACAGAATTTTTGGACTGGAACCCAGATTCTTTGTCCACCAAAGTCTAAGAATGAATCCACGAATAGAGGTAGTATAGCAACGGTGGAGATTTATTGAAGAACAAGTACAGACTCCCATGTGGGGAGGGGGAAAGAGTCCCACCCCATTCCTTCTTCCACTGTGTATAAAGGCTGCAAGTCACTGTGTCTGGATATCCCCTCTGATTGGCCACTATAGCAACTCCTGAACCCAAAGGTCAAACACCACATGGGACATGTGATGCCCTCCATCCTCATTGTTCTTTTCTTTCTGTGTTTTCTTCCTTCTCCTTTATTTTGTAAAGATAGACCTTTTTGGCTACTTCCAGCTCCTTTGTCTTATGAAAATGCAACTGTTGCTGCTCCCTGCACCTGACTTCCTTGTGTTATGGAGATGTACCTGTTGCTGCTTCCTTTTCGTATGGAAATGTAACTACACCTGGCTTCCTTGTGTTATGGAGATGTACCTTCTCCCAATCTGTAGCGCTGTGTTTTTCCATAGACCCCAATTCTAAAAATTCCCTAAGCCTGCCTATATTCCCCTAAAATTCCTGTTTCAGTATACAATACCTATACTTGGAAAATTATAAGAACAAAATTGAAGAAGAAAAAATTGAAGAAGATACAAAGAAGTGAAAAACTATTCTATATTCATAAATTGGAAGAATTAGCATCATTTTAAAAATGTCCATACCACCTAAAGCAATATGTAGATTCAACACAATTCCTATCAAGATACCAATGATATTTTTCACAGAACTAGAACAAATATTCCAAAGATTTATATGGAACCACAAAAGACCCCCAATAGCCAAATCATGCTACCTGATATCAAACTATACTACAAGGTATTCAAAACAGCATGGTACTGGTTAAAAATAGACACATAGATCAATAGAACAAAATAGATAGTCCAGAAATAAACTTACACTTTTATGATCAATTAATATTTAACAAAGGAGGCAGGAACATAAGATGGGGTAAAGATAGTCTATTTAATAAATGGTGTTCTGAAAATTGGACAGATATATGCAACAAAAAAAATAGACTACCTTCTTAACCATACATAAGAATAAACTCAAAGTCGATTAAAGACTTACATGTAAGACTCAAAACCATAAATATCCTAGAAAAAAATATAGATAGTAAACCTTGAACATTTATTGTAGCAATGTTTTTTTCGGCATATAGCCTTGGGCAAGGATAACAAAAGAATAAATAAACAAATGAGACTACACCATAAAAAAAAAAGTTTTGCACAGCAAAGGAAACCGTCAACAAAATGAAAAGGCAAACTGCTGAATGGGAGAACATATTGGTCAATGATACATCTGATAAGGGGTTAATATCCAAAATTTATAAAATATAATCCAACACCAAAAAACAATTTAATTTTTTAAAAATGGGCAGATGACCTGAATAGACATTTCTCCAAAGAAGACCACCTACAGATGGCCAATAGACATATAAAAATATGTCAAAAATATGTCCTCATCAGAGGAATGCAAATTAAAACAACAATGTGATATCAACTCACACCTGTTAGAATGGATATTATCAATAAATCGACAAACAACAAGTGTTGGCAAAGATGTGGAGAAAAGGGAACCCTAGTGCACTGTTGGTAGGAATTCAGAGTGGTGCAGCCACTGTGGAAAACTTCTGGAGTTTCCTCAAAAAATTAAAAATGAAACTGCCTTATGACCCAGTGATTCCACTTCTGGAAATATATCTGAAGAAACCCAAAATACTAATTTGAAAGAATGTATGTGGTCCTTTGTTCATTACACTGTTATTTACAATAGCCAAGCAGCCCAAGTGCCAATCAGTAGATGAGTGGATAAAAAAGCTGAGATACTATTCAGCTGTAAAAATAAGGAAATTTAACTTTTGCAACAGGCTTAGGGTTTGGGATCTGGAGAAGGGCCATGGGCAAATGACGAGACAAGACAAGAAATAATAATTTGGAAATAATGGGGGGCTAGGCAGAGAGTCCAATGCAAGGTGAAGGACTTTGCTGGTGCCCAGGACCTGCCAAACTTTTATTCAATTTTGGATACACATATTGCCCTTAGTCAGGCAGGCAATTCCAGTAACAGACAGACTATCTTAAAGGTCAGTAAACATTAGTAAAGTTATACTTTGAGACTATTTGGTCAGGAAATTGCTTGAGCCACCATTGTCTCAACTAAACAATCGGTGCAAAGCTTTGGCCCTTGCCATAGTTCAAGGTTCATGAGCCTTCTGCATTCCTTGTTTACACTTTTCTGATAGTGAAGACAATGGGTAGCTTCCAACAGATTGACCTGGAGAGTATTATGCTAAGTGAAATAAGACAATCACAGAAAGACAAATAGTATATAATTTCAGTCATATGTGGAATCTAATGAACAAAATAGGCCAACAAACAGAATAGAAACAGACTCATAGATACAGAGAACAGACTGACAGCTATCAGAGGGGAGGGGGGTTGGGGGCTGGGTGAAAAAAGATTAAGCAAAGAAAAAAACTCATAGACACAGACAAAAGCATGGCAATCACCAGAGGGAATGGGGGATGGAAAAAGGTAAAAGGGGATAAAATATGATAGAAGTACAATACAGTATATAGATGATATATTATAGAACTGTATACCTGAAACCTATATAATTTTATTAACTAACTAGAGGCCTGGTGCACAAAATTCGTGCATGGGGGTGTCTCCCTCAGCCCAGCCTGCACCCTCTCCAATCTGGGACATCCCTCTCACAATCCAATACTGCTGACTACCAATTGCTCGCCTGCCTGATTGCCCCTAACCACTTCTGCCTGCCAGGCTGATCACCCCTAAGGACTCCCCAGCCAGCCTGATCGACGCCTAACTGCTCCCCTGCTGGCCCGATTGGCCCTAACTGCCCTCCCCTGCCAGACTGCTCAGCCCTAACTGCCTTCCCCTGCAGGCCTGGTTGCCCCCAATTGCCCTCCCCTGCTGGCCTGGTCACCCCTAACTTTCCTCCCTTGCCAGCCTGGTCGCCCATAACTGCCCTCCCCTGCTGGCCTGGTCACTGCTAACGGCCCTCCCTTGCTGGCCTGGTTGCCCCTAACTGCCCTCTCCTACCAGTCAGGTCCCCCCACCAACTGCCCTCCCCTGAAGGCCTGGTCACCCACAACTGCCCTCCCCTGCAGGTCTGGTTACCCCTAACTGCCCTCCCCTGCAGGCAGGTTCCCCCCAACTTCACAGATAAGAAAAAGCTAGAGGAGTTCATCACCGCCAAACCAATATTATATGAAATGCTGAAGGGTATTCTTTAAGAAACAGAAGAAGAAGAAAAAGGTAAAGATAAAAATTATGAACAACGAAGTGACAACAAATACATATCTATCAACAAGTGAATCTAAAAATCAAGTGAATAAAAAATCTGATGAACAGAATAAACTGGTGAATATAATAGAATCAGGGGCATAGAAAGGGAGTGGACTGACAATTATTGGGGGGAATGGGGTGTGGGGGTGAGGGAAGAGACTGGACAAAAATTGTATACCTATGGATGAGGACAGTTGGGGGTGGTAAGGGCAGAGGGTGGGGTGGGAATCGATGGAGGGGAGCTATGGGGGGAAAAGAGAGGAACAACTGTAATAATCTGAACAATAAAAATTTATTTTAAAAAATGGGCAAAGGACCTAAATAGATACTTTTTGAAAGAGGACATTCAGAAAGCCAAGAGACACATGAAAACATGCTCAAAGTTACTAATCTTATACAAGAGATGCAAATCAAAACAAAATGAAGTACCACCTCTCACCTGTCAGAATGGCTATCATCAACAAATCAACAAATGACAAGTGCTGGAGAGGATGTGGAGAAAAAGGAACCCTCCTTCACTGCTGGTGGGAATGCAGATGGTGCAGCCATTGTGGAAAACAGTATGGCATTTCCTCAAAAATTTAAAAATGGAACTGCCAATTTGACCCAGTAATACCACTTCTAGGAATGTATCCTAAGAAACCAGAAACACCAATCAGAAAGGACATATGCACCCCTATGTTCATAGCAGCACAATTTACAATAGCTAAGATTTGGACGCAGCCTAGGTGCCCAGCAGCAGATGAGTGGATTAGAAAACTATCATACATCTACACAATGGAATAATACACTGCTATAAAAAAGAAGGAATTCTTACCATTTGCAGCAGCATGAATGGAACTCGAGAGCATTATGCTAAGTGAAATAAGCCAGGCAATGAAAGAAAAATACCACATGATCTCACTCATTTATGGAAAATAAAGAACATTATAACCTGATGAACAAAAAGATAGCTACAGAGGCGAGAAGCATCGAACAGACTGTCAAATTACAGTGGGAAGGCTGGGGAGGGAGGATAAGAGATCAACTGAAGGACTTGTATGCATGCATATAAGCATAACCAATGGACACAAGACACTGCGGGGAGGGAGGGAAGGGGAGGGTATGTGACAGGGGGTAGGGGAGGCCGGGGGAAGGTCAATGGGGAAAAAAAAGGAGACATATGTACTACTATTTGTAATACTTTAAACAATAAATTTTTAAAAAGACCTGCTCCCAAGATGACTCACTCACAAGGCTATCAGCAAGGGGCTTTAGTTCCTCACATGCTGTTGACAATGTGCCTTAGTTCCTTGTATGCGGACCTTTTCATATGCTGCCCGCAGCTAACTTCCCTCTTAGAGAGTGATCACAAAGAAAGCTTCAATGCTTTTATGACCTCTGCTCCAATACTATAGGATGTCATTTCTGCTTTATCATATTCATTAGATAAGAGCCATTAATGGAGACCACATTCAAGAAGAGGGAAATTGAGCTGCACTTCTGGAAGGGAGAAGAGTAGCTAAGTCTTTGTGAACATATTTAAAAACCATTACAGGATTCCTTCCAACAGATTGTATATGTTTCTTCTACATGCAACATACGTTCACTCCTCCCCAAGGCTTCCATGAGTCTCATCCCAGTATAACCTCAGCTCAATATCCAGAATCTCATCATTTAAATCAGGTCCAGTTGCAGAAGACACACTTCAGTTTTAGTGTCTTAAGTACAGCTCCTGGAGTCCAGTTCCTCTCCATCCAACTGAAACGCGGCACCAAACTGAAACTCTTGGCTTCTTCTGAGCAGGATGCAAAGGTGATTTCTCTCCTGGGTTCTTGTCCAGGTGGATTCAAAGAATAAAGCCACGGACAAAAGATGGTAGATGGAAAGGTGGGAATTTATTGGAAACAAGTGTAGACTCCCACGTGGGGAGGGGGTCCCAAAGGGGGTAGCCCACTAAGCCCCTTTTTCCTAAGGTTTATAAAGGCTGCAGTTCTTTGTGTCCTGATATTCCTTTTTGATTGGTCACTATAGCAGCTTCAAAGCTCAAATCCCATGTGGGACCCCCCTGTCTTTCTCCCCCTTCAGTGGTAGAATTCTCTATCCCCAGTGAAATTCTGTTTTCCTCTTTTCCCATTTGTTTCTCTATGCACTGTGGCTTTCCCCTATATTCTGTGAATGGGTGTCTTCCTCTCCCCTTATCCTGTGGCACCTTTTGCCAGCTCCAAGTCCCCAACTGCGGGGGCCTGATGCGGTGGGGGCCAAACATGGCGGGGATCTCCCTTTTCCGAGTCCCGCGCGGAAAGAGAAATGAACGAACCGGTCTTAAATGGAGGCGGCCAGGGATTGAGAAATAATAGAAATAAAGAAAACAAGACGCAGAAATAGATTCATGAAGCTGGGGCTGGGTGGGACGCCATCTTTCCTCTCTCATGGAGAGGCAGCATGACGACGACCCTGAGATACCCAGTAGGTTTATTTTATATCCCAAAAATCCAGGAAGTAACACCAAAACTTAGGATCAAAGGAGCTTATTTGCATTCTTAACTAGGCCCCAGCATTACTGGATTTACATATCTAGTCCTGCCCCTGCTGACACGTGGGCTGCTATGAAGTCAAAACTGATTAACATGTCCAGCCTTATTGGGGAAGCATGTTCCCAGGACGTGACTCGGCCTAAGCCCTGAGTTCAGCTGATGAGTAATTAAGGAAATGCCCAGGTGCCTCCCAGGCAGCCCTCTACACCCAACCAACTATGCCTCCTTTCCCCACGGATCCCCTAATTCCTGAAACTCCCTAAACTTGCCTATTTTACCCCTAAAAACTCCTTTTACAAATATCTGTGCACTAAAGGGATCTGTGCTTCCACCCTCACACCCAACATACAATGGTGAGATGGGTATAGGAGAAAGAGTATAATCATTCTCAGATTTTAAAAAATATTCAGCAATATAACTCTTACAGGTTTTTAAGTCAAATCTCTAGAGGAGGTATTATTCCTATTTTACAAAAGAGTAATAGACTTACACATTCTTATTTAATGACAAAAAGTTAACCCCTAGTGAACCAACAAAATATCATAAAAAATGATCAAGTCACTGGAAACTTGGTTAAGTTATTTGTTAATAGCGATGGTGGGAAACACAGAATACTTAAATTATAAGAGGCTTAATTAGTCTTCTTATAGCACCACTATTAGGAAAACTTTCCAGATGAACTGCTGTAAGCTATATAAGAAGATATCTATTTCTACTTTACTGATATTACCTACTAGAGCAGTGATGGCGAACCTATGACACGCGTGTCAGCACTGATACGCGTAGCCATTTCTGATGACACACGGCCGCTGAGGCGGCCGCGTGCCGAGGATGAAACATTTTCTGCTCCTGAGGATGAAACATTTGTGACTAGAGTCTTGGAGTTAACTCCAAGACTCTAGTCACAAATGTTTCATCCTCCCCTATTAGACACTCTGTGCCGGAGGTCTGTAGGCCAAAACAACAGAAGTCCGGCACAGAGCGTCTAGTTCTGGGGCTTCCGGTTAAGCTGGGATCTTTGCCCTCACTTCCACCGCCAGAGCAGGGAGCAGCGAAACACAGTGGGGGACGCATCTCTGGGGGCCCTGCCATTACCAGTAACCAAATAACAGTTAACCACAGCAATCATTATCTACTGTTCTGGGGTGTCATGGATTTCTAATCCATCTTTACTGAGATAAGTGAGGGGGAGGCTGGGAGAGGCGAGGGTTTTGGCGTGCTATGGGTGCCGTTTCCTGCCATTAGAAATAGTGGCAGCCATTTTAATTCACATAAGGAACACCATCTTGCTCCATAGTGCAGACTCCATTTCACCACTATTACTGTTGTGCATCCTTATTTACCCCTCTTTCGGCTTATTAACCCTGCCCTTTCCTAAAAGACAGTTATATGCACCATTTTGTGGTTAGTTAGGCTAGTTAACCCCTAATTGCCTGCAGGCCTAACAAGCTATCTATAATTCTATCTTCTGTCACTGTCCCCCTGATGGAGAACCCAAAAAATAAAAAACGAAGGTTAAGTAAAGGAAGTGGTAGTAGCAGTGACCGACCCTTTCAAGAGACATGGACCGAGATGTATGGCTTTATAGAAAAAAATGGCAGTTCATTTTGCGATCTATGTACTGAAATGGTAGTAAGCAGAACGTGGAATATAAATAGACATTTTGAAACTAATCATTCCCAGCTCTTGGAAAAAAGTGAGGATGAAAGGAAGGAATACATTTCCAGGCAGCTACACCTTTATAAGAGCCAATCTAATTCCATCCTTAAATTTATGAAAGGCTCTACAAATTTAACATCTGCAAGTTTGAGCATTGCTCACTCTATAGCTCAGCATGGAAAAGCGCTCAGTGAGGGAGAATTTATTAAAGAAACTCTCCTAAGATGTGCACCAGTTCTATTTCATGATATTTAGAATAAAGATGCAATTATTAAGAGAATATCTGAGTTACCACTCAGTAGAAATATCATAAAAGACCGAATAATGAGACTGAACACAAATGTACAACATCAATTAAAGAGAGACATAAGGAAGTGTAAATATTTTTCGATCTCTCTTGATGAAACTACTGATGTCACATCACATGCTCAGTTGGCCATTATTGGTCGATATTCTGATGGTCTCCCAATGAGAGAAGAGTTGATAAAGTTAGTATCAGTGTCAACAAGTAAATCAGGAAGCGAAATATGTGAGGTTGTTATACAAACATTTCGTGACCTAAGCATTGATATCTCTAAAGTTGTGTCAGTGACAACAGATGGGGCACCAAATATGGTGGGGAAAAAAGTCAGATTTGTCAAATTGTTTACAGAAGCTATTGGACATCCAATTGTGCCTTTTCATTGTATTATCCATTAGGAGGCTTTATGTGCCAAGGCAGGATTCACCGACTTAAACAACTTAATGTCAGTTGTTATAAAAATAGTTAATTTAATAGCTGCTCGCCCCCTTCACAAGCGAGAATTTTCGGCACTTTTACTGGAGGTTGATTCCACCTACAGTGGACTGCTGATGTACAATAATGTAAGATGGCTGAGCTGAGGCAAAGTTCTTGAGCGATTTGTGGAGTGCTTTGAAGAAATTAAGGTATTTCTTGACGATAGGATCTGGGAAACTTTCCTCAGCTTAATGATGATAAGTGGGTCAACACCCTGATGTTTTTTACAGATCTCTCTGTTCATATTAATGAACTGAACTTAAAGTTACAGGGTTTAGGCAAAAGTATTGACGTTATGTTTGGATACATAAAAGCTTTTGAAAGTAAACTTAACATTTTCAAGCGAGATGTAGAAACTAAAAATTATAAGTATATTTTCCTCGAGTAACAAAGTATTTTAAGAAGGCCAGTGCAGCTGTACAAAATGAAATGGAACTCTTGCATATGAAGTACCAGCATGTTTTAGACTCGTTACTTGACCAGTTTAGTGATAGATTTAGTCAATTTAGAAGTCTAGAACAGACCATGAAAATAATTTAGTATCCTGATGTAGTAGTCTACAGTAGTTTGGAATTAAATGGTTTCCAATGGATGCAAATTGATGACTTGGAGATGCAACTTGCAGAATTTCAAGACAGTATCTGGGCTCAGGTGTTTGTCGACTTGAGGTCAAAGCTTGAGAATCTGGAAAGGTGCTGCTTGGAGAATCAAGAGGAGTGCCACTATGAACAGGAAATTTGGAGTGCCTGGAACCAACTACCAGACACTTTTAGCACCCTGAAAAATATAGCAATGGCTTTACTCACAATTTTTCCCTCTACATACTTTTGTGAGGCCTTATTCTCAGCATTAAATAATATCAAAACCAACAAAAGAAACAGATTGACAGATGAAGTTAATAGCGCTTGCTTGGGCCTGAAGTGTACAAAATACCAACCTTCAATTGAAGATTTAGCCAATGAAATTCAGCAAAAAAAGTCACTAATAGGCAGGTTAGTTAAAGAATTCCCCCTCCCCCTCTCTTATCTTAGTTCACGGCACCCCACACAAGCTAAATAATATCAAGACCAACAAAAGAAACAGACTGACGGATGAACAAAGAAGTCACTAAGCAGGTAAGTTAAATATTTAGTTTTTGGTTTATTAAATACAATTATATATAACAATTATACATTTATGTTATTTAAACTATAAATATCGCGAAATAATGTTTTTTTCTCAAAGTGACACACTACCCGAGTTATGCTCAGTTTTTTGGCGAAGTTTGACACACCAAGCTCAAAAGGTTGCCCATCACTGTACTAGAGCAATGTTTTTATAGTATAGAATTTCTGCTTGCAATTCTGCTGAATTTAAGACTATCAAACAGACCAGGTGTGAAAATAAGTATCATATTTTTAAATCATGCAGAAAGGTATACCATTGTATATCCACTCAGAATGTAAAAATGGTATATAGGTAGAAAGGAATTAGAGAAGGTCCTTTGAGCACTTGATTATATTAAACTAGAGGCCCAGTGCACAAATTCGTGCACCGGTGGGGTCCGGCAGGCCCGGCCCCAATGGGGGCAGATCAGGGCCAGGCCTGTTGTGGGGAGGGTCCACAGGTGATTGGCCGGTGGGCCTTGCCCCTGGTTGGGGTGGGGTGGGCCTATTTGGGGCGAGGCTGTGGGCAATGGGCCAGCTGGCTCCTCCCCTGAATGGGGGGGTCATTGGGGGCCAGCAGCAGGAGGAGGGACCGTGGAAGGTTGGCCGGCCAGCCCCAACCCTGATTGGTGTGGGTGGGCAATCAGGGGCAGAGCTGGCTGGGGGTAGGGGCTTCAGGCCAATTGGGGTGGTGGTGGCAGATGGGGGGGCCGGCTGTGGAGAGGAGCTGTGGGTGGTGGGCTTGACCCTGCCCCAAATGGGGTTGGGGGATCGATTGGGGCCCAGTGGCCTGGGGGAGGGGCCATGGGTGGTTGGCCCGCCAGCCCTGCCCCTGATCAGAGTGTGGGGGCTGATTGGGGGAAGAGCTGGCTGGGGGAAGGGGCCGCGGGCTGATCAGGGAGGTGGGAGTCCATTGGGGGTGGGGTTTGCCAAGGGGAGGGCCACAGGTCGTTGGCTGGCAGGCCCTGACCCTGATCAAGTTGGGGGGCTAATCTGGGGTAGGGCTGGGTGGGGTGAGGGGCTGTAGGAAGTTGGCTGGCTGAACCCACCCCATATTGGGTTAGGGGGGTCGATCAGGGGTGGGGCTAGCTTGGGGGAGGGGCTGTGGGCTGATCGGGGTGGCGGGGGCCCATTGGGGGGTGGGGCCGGCCAGGGGGAGGGCCTGCAGGAGGTTCCCTATTGGGGTTGGGGGGCAATCAGGGTTGGGGCTGGCTGGGGGAAGGGCGGGGAGTTTGGCCGGCCTCCCAGCCCTTGATCAGGGTGAGAAAGGCCAATCAGGGGTGGGCCCGGCTGGGGGGAGGGGCTTAGGGAGGTTGGCTGCTGGCCCCACCCCCCAATAGGGCGGTTCACTGGCCACAGTGTGCATCATAGCGACCAGTCATTCTGGTCATTATGGTGTTCCGGTTGCTGGCTTTTTATATATATAGATAAGTGCTTTGTTTATACTAGGACATAAAAAGGCAGGTTAGTATACAATTTATGTTGTTACAATTCTCCAGGTATATAAATCCTTTTGAAGCATATACATAACATTGTGTACATTCTGAATTGAAAGTCTGAAAACATATTACTAAACCAAGTATAGTCACAGAAATGAATCTTTCATGTAAGCCCCCAAACAAAATCCTTCTTGTTTCTTTTTTTGGTAGTTTTTGGATTTCTTTTCTCCCATATGGATATAAATTCTTGTATTTAATTTAATTTAATCAATAAAATCTAAAACCAGCTTAGTAAAATATAACTAGCAAAAATGTTTGTAGTATATATGTCTAAAAAAAATGGTGGATACTCAATACATAAAGATCGCCTTTTTAAATAAGAGAAAGGCATACACTCAAAATTCCACAATACTGTTACCATTTCAATTTTATTTCATTTTTTATCCCACTTAAGTGTTCTTTTTCATCCATCCCACTCATCCACCTATTTACCCATTCATTCATTTATACATCCATCCATCTATCTATCCATCTACCCATCCATCCAGCTGTCTATTCAAAAGTCTTCACCTGCAGAATCCCTATCTAACCTTCCCTATGGTAGGAGATGCTATTGTTGCCCCATCTATATTCCTTCAGCACCTGTGATTATTGGACCAAAGGAGTATGCTTAGACTGAGAAGCAGGCTAAGAGTACCCATGAGTCAACACCTCTGGAAGCAACCCTCAATCAATGACGAACAGAGTTGGTGGCTAAATACCACATACTTACTTTATAAGTGGACCAACAGGGAAGTACATGCTTCACTGTCTCCCAGTAGACCTCTGTGGAATTGAGCTCTAATTGCTCCTTCTACACATAATATTGGCTTCCTATATTCCCCTGACTCCTTCCCCTTTTCCTTACCCATGCTTCCTAAAATAAGTTCTCAAATTCTTGTCTCAGAGTCAGCTTCTGGGAGAGCACAACCTAAGAAAAAGACTAACTCAAACTTTTCCTCCATGAAATGAGGAGTTGCTCTCCCCTCTGTGCTGCCAGAGGACATATTTATGTTGTTCTCACAGTACATTTCATTCACTTATATTTCACAGGCTCTTATCTTTTTTTAGATTATAAACTTCTAAGAACAAAAATATTTTTGACCTATTGTTTACCCATAATGAATGACACATGTTCTGATAAATTTATCTTTTTATTTCTTTCAGATTTTTTCTCATAGCATATCTATTTTTTAAAATAAAATTTTAGGTCAACATTGTTCTCTTTCCTTGAACATATTCTTCTTCATCTTTTTCTCATCACAGTACACTTATTGGGTATTCCTCAGAAATCTAAAATATAATCACATTATGTGGCTTTACTATGGTCACTTGTATTCTCTAGTTTCAATATCTATCAATCAAATCTACTTTACTGAGATGATATTAGGTATTTATATTCTCACTTACTTTGTCCAGTTGTTATATTTTTTTTAAAAAATAAATCTTGCCCTAACTACTTTGGCTCAGTGGATAAAGCATTGGCCTGCGGACTGAAGGGTCCCAGGTTCGATTCCAGTCAAGGGCATGTACCTTGGTTGCGGGCACATCTCCAGTATGTGCAGGAGGCAGTTGATCAATGTTTCTCTCTCACTGATGTTTCTAAATCTCTATCCCTCTCCCTTCCTCTCTGTAAAAATTCAATAAAATATATTAAAATAAATAAATAAAATAAATCTTTATTATTCAGATTATTGCAGTTGTTCCTCTTTTTCCCCCCATAGCTCCCCTCAACCTGGTTCCCCTGCCCCCAACCCATTACCCCCGCCACTGTCCATAGGTATAAGATTTTTGTCCAATCTCTTCCCGCAGCCCCCACACCCCCTTCCCCCCCCTCCCAGAGAATTGTCAGTCCACTCCCTTTCTATGCCCCTGATTCTATTATATTCACCAGTTTATTCTGTTGATCAGATTTTTTATTCACTTGATTTTTAGATTCACTTGTTGATAGATATGTATTTGTTGTCACTTTGTTGTTCATAATTTTTATCTTTACCTTTTTTTTCTTCTTCTTCTATTTCTTAAAGAATACCCTTCAGCATTTCATATAATACTGGTTTGGTGGTGATGAACTCCTTTAGCTTTTTCTTGTCTGTGAAGCTCTTTATCTCACCTTCAATTCTAAATGATAGCTTTGCTGGGTAGAGTAGTCTTGGTTGTAGGTTCTTGCTATTCACCACTTTGAATATTTCTTGCCATTCCCTTCTGGCCTGCATAGTTTTTGTTGAGAAGTCAGCTGACATTCATATGGGTACTCCTTTGTAGGTAACTGTTTTTCTCTTGCTGCTTTTCAGATTCTCTCTTTGTCTTTTGCCCTTGGCATTTTAATTATGATGTGTCTTGGTGTGGTCCCCTTTGGATTCCTTTTGTTTGGGGTTCTCTGTGCTTCCTGGACTTGGAAGTCTATTTCTTTCACCAGGTAGGAGAAGTTTTCTGTCATTATTTCTTCAAATAGGTTTTCAATATCTTGCTCTCTCTCTTCTTCTGGCACCCCCATAATTCGGATGTTGGTACATTTGAAGTTGTCCCAGAGGCTCCTTACACTATCTTCATATTTTTGGATTCTTTTTTCTTTTTGCTTTTCCAGTTGGGTGTTTTGTGCTTCTTCATATTTCAAATCTTTGACTTGATTCTTGGGATCCTCTAGTCTGCTGTTGGATCTCTGTATGTCATTCTTTATTTCAGTCAGTGTATGCTTAATTTCTAGTTGGTCCTTTTTCATATCCTTGAGGGTCTCACTATATTTCTCGGAGGTTTCTAGAAGATTCTTGAGTAACCTTATAACCGTGGTTTTGAACTCTTATTCCAGTAGTTTGTTTTCCTCCATTTTTTTCATTTGTGACCTGTTTCTTTATCTCTGCATTTTGGCTGCTTCCCTCTGTTGATAGAGTGGCCTTGTGTGCTTGCTGTCCTATAGGGCCCAGTCACTCAGCCTCCCTAATACCTGAGGTGGACTTCTTGGTGCACACCTTTGTGGGCTGTATGCACAGTCTTGTTGTAGTTAAGCCTTGATTGTTTTTGGTAATACTGGGAGGAATTGACCTCCAGGCCAAATGGCTGTGAGGACCAATTGTGTCTACAATGGGAGAACTTCTGTGCTGGAAATACCCTTATGGGAAGGACTTGCTTCAATGGGGCTTTGGTGCTCACTGAGTCTGCCCCTTGAGTGTGTCACTTATGGAAGTGAAGAGCGGTAATCTGGTATGCTCTCACACTGACCACTGGGTACACTGGCTCTTGGATTTCCAAGGAGGTGCAAAGTCAGCCACTGCCTGAGGCCACCCAGCAGGAGGTACAGCAAGATCTGCGGATTCCTCCTTTTGTTTGGGGTTTGGAAGTGCCCAGATGAGGCCCAGCTGTGAAGCAAGGCAGGCTACTGCTGCCAAGAGCCTTGGGCCTTCTTTTGGAAGTTTTTCAGCTCTCTGACCCAGCTTCAGTTTGTTAGGTTAGGCTGCAAAAGGCCAGGCCATTCATATGCAAAAGCCGCTGTGCACAGCTTGGGTGGGGTTGTAAATTGGGTGGGGCAGGTTCTCAGGGAATCACCAGGGCAGAGTAAACAGCAATGGCTGCCCGTCAGCCGTGCCCTGAAGAGGCCCCCGGGTCTCTGTGCCCCGCGGCACCATGCAGGAACAATGATCACTGCAAGCACCTCTGAGAGAAAGCCACCCTCGTGTTACAGCACCATGCCTGACAGTCCAGTTTCTCTTCGTATGAGTCTGGGTTCCCAGAGTCTCTCCCAGAACTGGATCTCAGAGCTGTTGGGAGCTTGTATCTCACTCCCGATTGAAAAAGACAACAGCATACCCAGTTGCCAGCCCGTTTTGTGTGCGCCTCCGTACCTCCACACTTCCACACCTCTGCACCTCCTACCGGACTCAATGCACTTTTCTCTTTAATTCTAGTTGTAGAATTTCCACTCAGCCAGTTTTCCCGTGGTTCTGGATGATATTCCTTTTATCTTTTAGTTGTAGTTTGATGTGGTTGTTTGCGACAGCAAGTTCAGGTGTTTACCTATGCCGCCATCTTGGTTGTATTTATTTATTTATTATCTAAAGTTTAACATATGTCTCCTTTTTTCCCAGTTGTCCCTCCCTCCAGCCATTTCCACCCTGGGCAGGCCCCCACTGCCCCAGGGTCTGTGTCCATTGGCTATGCTAATTTGCATCCACACAAGTCCTTTGGTTGCTCTCTAACTCCCCCCATCCCTCTTTACCATTTGTCTCTGGATCTATTCTTGTTCATCAAATTATGTTGATCATTACATCCTCCATATGAGTGAGATCATGTGATATTGTTGTGTTTTCATTGTCGTTTGTTGCCATGATGTTTTTTATTTCTTCCTTGATGTCTTTGGTAACCCAGTCATGGTTTAATAGCATGCTGTTTAGTCTCCAGGTGTTTGATTTCTTTGGGTTGTTTTTATTGTAGTTGATTTCCAGTTTTATGCCACTGTGATCGGAGAAGATACTTGATAAGATTTCTATCTTCTTGAATTTGGAGAGACTTTGCCTATGTCCTAACATATGGTCTATCTTTGAAAATGATCCATGTGCACTTGAGAAGAATGTATATTCTGTGGCTTTGGGGTGAAATGTTCTCAAGATGTCGATTAATTCCATCTGGTCTGGTGAGTCATTTAGGATTGATGTTTCTGTGCTGATTTTTTGTTTAGAGGATTTGTCCAATGGTGATAGTGGGGTATTGAAGTCTCCTACTATGATTGTATTGCTGTCAATCTCTCCTTTGATATCTTCCAGGAGTTTTTCAATGTATCTTGGTGCTCCTGTATTGGGTGCATATATGTTTACCAGAGTTATTTCTTCTTGTTGGATTTCTCCCTTTAGTATTATGAAGTGGCCTTCATTATCTCTTGTTATGTCCTTCACTTTGAGATCTAATTTGTCAGATATAAGTATTGCTACCCCAGCTTTTTTTTCATTTCCATTCGCCTGGAAAACCTTTTTCCATCCCTTTACTCTCAGTCTGTATGCGTCCTTTTTTTTGAGGTGGGTTTCCTGTAGACAGCAGATATATGGGTTTTGTTTTCTTATCCAATCTGTTACCCTGTGTCTTTTGATTGGAGCATTCAATCCATTTACATTTAAAGTTATTATTGATAGGCACTTATTTGTCGCCATTTTTATTCTATACCCCTGTGTTCCTTCTTTGCTTCTTATTTCTTTCTTTCTTTCTTTTTTTTTTTTTTACAGCAGATCCTTTACCATTTCTTTCATTGCTGGTTTGGTGGTGATAAACTCCCTTAGCCCTTTTTTGTCTGTGAATCTCCTGATTTCACCTTCAGTTTTGATTGATAGCCTTGCTGGGTATCAATTCTTGGATTGAGACCCTTCCTTTGCATGACTTTGTATATTTCATTCCATTTCCTTCTGGCCTGATGAGTTTCTGTTGAGAAATCAGTTGCTAGTCTGATGGGGGTTCCTTTGTATGTAACTGTCTGTCTCTCTCTGGCCGCTTTTAAGATTCTTACTTTGTCATTGGTGTTTGCCAACTTAATTATAATGTGCCTTGGTGTCGGTCTTTTGGGGTTCATTTTGCTTGGAACTCTGTGAGCTTCTTGGATTTGTGTGGATTTTTTCTTCCCTATATCAGGGAAGTTTTCTGTTATTATTTCTTCAAACAGGTTTTCTATTCCTTGCTCCATTTCCTTTCCTTCTGGTACCCCTGTTATCCTGATGTTGTTTTGTTTTGTGTTGTCCTGAAGTTCCCTTAGGATCTCCTCATGCTTTCTAATTTTTGTTTCTAGAAGCTGTTGTAATTGGGTATTTTTTTCCATCTTGTCTTCTAGCTCATTTATGCGGTCCTCTGCTTCTTCTAGTCTACTCTTGATGTTTTCTATTGAGTTCTTTACAGCAGTGATGTCATTTTTCATTTCTTCTTGGTTCTTCTTCATTTCCTCTTGGTTCTTACTCATATTGTCGAATTTGTCTTCCATCCTTTTCAGCCACCTTATGACCATTTCTCTGAATTCTTTCTCTGATAAGTTGTTTGCCTCTAATTCGTTTACTTCCTTTTCTGGTGATGCCTGCTTCTCTTTCCTATGGGGGCTATTTCTTTGTCTCCCCATGGTCTCTCCGGGTGTCTGGTTATATAGTTCTCTCTCTCTGGCTTTGATTTAAAGGTACAAAATACAACACAACCAGGCACAACACACAAGGCACTGAACAGAATTGTATTCACGATATTAATAACCTCCAATAAAGGTAACCACCAGAGAAAGACAAATTAGGGTATAGGAGTGGAAGAGGGAGAGTAAAAAGAAAGAACAAAACAAACAAACAAACAAACAAAAAAGAGTGTGAATCTGAACTTGGGAAAAGAGCAGAAAAAAAAGGAAAAGAAAAAAAAGTAAGAGAGACAAGAACAATACTAAGAGAGAAAAGGGGAACAAACTATATATATGGGGAGTAGACTCCACTAGAACAACCACTTATCCCAGCAAATTCCAGCAACACGAGCCTGGAGATTAATACAAACTGCAACACCAACTAATATCAAGTGAGGCAAGGGAAAACAAAAGTAAAAAACAAACAAAAACAAAGCAAACAAAAGAACCAACCAAACAAACAAAAAGAATAATCAAAACAATCTCATAAAAAAGCATAAAAATTCAATCTAATCAACATTCAAGCAAACAACAACAAAAGGCCAGAGAGAAAAATAATTTTTTTAAGGTAGCATAGAGAGAGGTATGTATGGATTTGGAGCAGGGGGTTGGGAATTAGATATATAAGTAGGGTGAAATTTTAGCAGAGGGTAAACTGAAAAAGTAGGGAAAATCTATAGCCAGAAAGGGTTAAGAAAAACAGGAGACCAAAAGGGGAAAGGTTAGGAGGAGAGTGATGGCAAAATGTTAGCGTTGAGATAGGGTAAGGGAAAGATGCAAATAGAATGTAGGACACTAATCCCAAAATAAAAGAAAGAGAAAAATCTAATGACATTTAAAAAAAAAAAAGTAAAATAATAGTAATAATAATGCTGATTGAAAATAAAAATGTAATAATTAAAAAGGTGAAAATCGAGTGAGGAAAAAGAAAAAAATTTTGTTTCTTAAGTAAAAGATGCAAAAAATGAAAATAAAAAAATTAGAATAAAAAAATTGAAAAAAAAATTGAAAAAAGAATTAAAAATTAAAAAATAGGAAGACTAAAATGTGCAGTAGCGGCTGTCATTCACTTCCTCTAATATTCTGTTTGGTATGCCTGTTTCCCAGTCTGGGCAGTATTTCAGTTCAGCTTCGTTCCACTGCTTCTCAGTGTTGTAAGCCAGTCCTGCTTTTTGAGCCGGCCGTGTCTTAATTTCTCATATTTTGATTACACCAGAGACAATTAGCGTTTCAGCCCCTGGGTGGCAGTGTTTCTGAATTGACTTCCGGGCCTCTCTAGCTTTTTTTTTCTTCCCCCCTCTATGGCACTCACTACCGGTTTGTGGAGGTGTGCGCCTCAGAGCTGCCTCTCCGATGGTCACACCCAGCTCTGTTCCCAGGTTCCGAAAAAACAACTTCCCCCTGCAGTCTTTCAGGGTTTTTCCACCTGGGTTTTCAGATTATTACAATTGTTCCTCTTTTTTCCCCCATAGCTCCCCTCCACCCTGTTCCCACCTCACCCCATGCCCTTACCCCTGCCACTGTCCTCATCCATAGGTGTAAGATCTTTGTCCAATCTCTTCCCACACTCCCCACACCCTCTTCCCCCTGAGAATTGTCAGTCCACTCCCTTTCTATGCCCCTGATTCTATTATATTCACCAGTTTATTCTGTTTATCAGATTTTTTTTTATTCACTTGATTTTTACATTCACTTGTTGATAGATATGTATTTGTTGTCACTTTGTTGTTCATAATTTTTATCTTTACCTGTTCTTCTTCTTCCTCTTCTTAAAGAATACCCTTCAGCATTTCATATAATACTGGTTTGGTGGTGATGAACTCCTTTAACTTTTTCTTGTCTGTGAAGCTCTTTATCTGACCTTCAATTCTAAATGATAGCTTTGTTGGGTAGAGTAATCTTGGTTGTAGGTTCTTGCTATTCATCACTTTTTTTTTTTTAATTTCTTTATTGATTAAGGTGTCACATATTTGTCCTCATCCCCCCATTCCCATCTCACACGCCTCCCCATGGATGCCCCAACCCCCTGTTGAACTTAACCATTGGTTAGGCTCTTATGCATGCACACAAGACCTTTGGTTGATCTCTCCCTTCTCCCCCCACCCTCCCCTATCCTCCCTCTGAGGCCCGATAGTCCGATCGGTGCCTCCTTGTTTCTGGTTCTGTTCTTGTTCATCAGTCCATGTTGTTCATCATTTCCCCTAGATGAGCGAAATCATGTGTCACTAGAGATGTACTTATAAGAATTGAATGTGCGACGGGCAATAATAGTTATGCTGACAGGCAAAAAATCAGTCTGTAGTGAGTTTCTTTCTGGACCAACAGTTCTTTTGAGACCCAATATCAATGTCCACCAGTTCCTTATGAGTACATGTCGGCACTGACCCCTCAGCTCTGGATGGTGGACAAATGGTGATAATGCAGGTCCGACTCCCTCTGGTTTGGTCTCGGCCGGACCCAGGGGGGGCACGGCTTCACCCGGACCCGGGACCCAGGCTCACCCGGATCCAGGGGCCCGCGGCCTCACCCGGACCCGGGGCCAGGCTCACCCGGATCCAGGGGCCCGCGGCCTCACCCGGATCCGGGGTCACCCGGACCCGGGGCCCAGGCTCACCCGGATCCAGGGGCCCGCGGCCCCACCCGGACCCGGGGCCCAGGCTCACCCGGATCCAGGGGCCCGCGGCCTCACCCGGATCCGGGGTCACCCGGACCCGGGGCCCAGGCTCACCCGGATCCAGGGGCCCGCGGCCTCGCCCGGACCCGGGGCCCAGGCTCACCCGGATCCAGGGGCCCGCGGCCTCGCCCGGACCCGGGGCCCAGGCTCACCCGGATCCAGGGGCCCGCGGCCTCGCCCGGACCCATGGCCCAGGCTCACCCGGATCCAGGGGCCCGCGGCCTCGCCCGGACCCGGGGCCCAGGCTCACCCGGATCCAGGGGCCCGCGGCCTCGCCCGGACCCGGGACCCAGACTCACCCTGACCCAGTTCCCAGCCTCACCCGGACCCAGGGGCGCGCAGCTTCACCCGGATCCGGGACCCAGCGGGGTTTCGTCTTCTTGATCCCATTTCCTGTTGGTCAATTCCCTCTCAGTAATTCCTTCGGCCATTTTCTCAGAGCTCCAGGGCAGCTGCCGCAGAACTCGTTGGGCGGCGGGCTCGGCGAAGCTCCGGTGTGCCCGGTGCGCGGCAGCGGGCTGGTCCGGGGTGGCTGCGTCGGCCCTTGGGTCTGCAGCAGTGGCCAGTCACCAAACGTGCGCACCTGGCCGCTTCCGGGGCGTTGAGATTCTTGAAGGACTCGGAGGTCAGCAAGCGCGGAGTCTCCCACCCCATGTCTCCCAGGGGCTCGTCTGTCCGTGCTCGGCAGCGAGTGGGGCCTTCCCCTCAGCCGGAGACCGCCGGGGGAACTGCGCCGAGCACGTTCTAGGCCGCCACTGTGTCGTCTGAGCCGTAGTTCTTAAAGTGTGATCTTTGGGTCACCGGCATCAGCATCATCCCGAGTACCCCTCTCTTTTATTCTAGTTGTAGAGCATCTGCTCAGTCAGCCCTCCGGTGGTTCTGGATGGTGTCTGCTCCGCTCTCCCGTCGTAGACTCAAAATTGTGGTAGGCAGCAATCAGGCTTCCGCCCTATGCCTCCATCTTGGTCTTCCTTTGTATAGTTAAGTCTTGATTGTTGTTGGTGTCGCTGGGAGGAATTGTCCTCCAGGCCAATTGGCCGTGCGGATCCTCTGTGTCTATAAAGGAAGAGTTGCTGTGTAGGAGACAGATTTATGGGCCGGGTCTTGGTGCAGCAAGGCTTTGGCGCTCATTGATTCTGCCTCTGGAATGTGTCCTTTATGCGAGTGGTTGAAATCTGGTGTCATCTCACACCGACCACTAGATGCCCTCGTTTCTGGGTCTCCAATGGTGTGTAGGTCAGCTACTACCTGAGACCACTCAGCAGGACTTACGGCAAAAACTGCAGTTTCCTCCTCCTGTCTGAGCGTCCCTAGAGCAGTCCGACTAGAACCGCAGTTTATCTGGTCAAGCTGCCATAGGGCAGGCCACCCACATGCAAAAGCCGTTGCTTGGAGCCCAGGTGTGCCTGCAAGACGTGCAGGGCGGACCTGCAAAACGAGCGGGGCGGGTCCCAGGGCGGGGCGGGTCTCAGGGCGGGGCGGGGCCTCAGGGCGCCACCAGGCCATGGCGAGGCGAACCGCACTGGCTGCAAGTCTGCTTTTTCTGTTTTCCACGTTTCCAAGCCCCCTCATTCCGCACTCTAGCGCAGCAAACACTGATTGCTGGGCGCACCTCCACAAGGAAGTCACTCCCACTCTCCGACAGGAAGGCCGAGAGTCCAGCCTCTTCCCGCAGGCGTCTGGGGAGCTAATCTCCCCTAGGGTTGGAACAAAAGCCACAAGTCCCTTACCCCGACCCACACGCCTCCGCACCTCAGCTTCTCCAGAGTTCGCTCTTTCTTCTTCTCTCTTAGCTGTAAATCCACCATTCAGCCAGCTCTCCTGTGGTTCTGGGTGGCAGACGCTCTGTGCGCGGCGAAGTTCCTTTGTTTAACTTTGAAATTGCTGTGCGCGAAGTTCCTTTGTTTGACTTTGCTGCCTTCTTGGTCCTCCTCTCTCAAAATGGCTAGAGGACTTGAGTGTAAGACAGGAAGTCTTAAGAATCCTCTAAGTCGGTGTTGGCGGTCTCCGGGGCCCCGAGGATCTCAGTGGGGAGCTGGGCCAGGTCGGTGACGCGGGTGGGCCCGTCTCGCAGAAAGATGGTCTCTTCCTTCACCGAGAGCCGCTGCGCCGAGTCCGCGGCCGCCGCCACAGCAGCTGCCGCGGCGCCCACGAGCTCATGGCCCCGGCTGCGGTGCTGGCTGAGAGGAGCCGCCGCCCGGTCTGGGGAGACGCGAGCAGGAGTCGCCGCACTAACCAGTCCATCTTTTAGTTGTTTTTCCGAAACTGCCATGCGAGGCAGCAGATCAGCCGTTCACCTCCGCCGCCATCTTGGCTTCTCCTTGCTAAGTCGCTATTCATCACTTTGAATATTTCTTGCCACTCCCGTCTGGCCTGCATAGTTTCTGTTGAGAAATCAGCTGACAGTCGAATGGGTACTCCCTTGTAGTTAACTAACTGTTTTTCTCTTGCTGCTTTTAAGATTCTCTTTGTCTTTTGCCCTTGGCATTTTAATTATGATGTGTCTTAGTGTGGTCCTCTTGTTTGGGGTCCTCTGTGCTTCCTGGACTTGTAAGTAAGTCTATTTCTTTCACCAGGTAGAAGTTTTCTGTCATTACTTCTTCAAATAGGTTTTCAATATCTTGTTCTCTCTTTCTTTTTCTGGCACCCCCATAATTCAGATGTTGGTACGTTTGAAGTTGTCCCAGAGGCTCCTTACACTATCTTCATATTTTGGAATTCTTTTTTCTTTTTGCTCTTCTGGTTGGCTGTTTTTTGCTTCTTCGTATTTCAAATCTTTGACTTGATTCTTGGTGTATGCTTAATTTCTGATTGGTCCTTTTTTATATCCTTGAGGTTCTCACTAAATTTCTCGGAGGTTTCTAGAAGATTCTTGAGTAACCTTATAACCGTGGTTTTGAACTCTATATCCAGTAGTTTGCTTTCCTCCATTTCTTTCATTTGTGACATGTTTCTTTGTCTCCACATTTTGGCTTCTTTCCTGTGTTGATAGAGTGGCCTTTGTGCTAGGTGTCCTATAGGGCCCAGTGGCTCAGCCTCCCCAATTACCTGAGGTGGACACTCTTGGTGCACCCCTTTGTGGGCTGGGTGCACAGTCTTATTGTAGTTAAGCCTTGATTGCTATTGGTATCGCTGGGAGGAATTGACCTCCAGGCCAATTGGCTGTGAGGACCAGCTGTGTCTACAATGGGAGAAATGCTGTGCTGGAGACACCCTTATGGGTCAGGACTTGATTCAGTGGGACTTTGGTGCTCATTGAGTCTGCCCCTTGAGTGTATTGCTTATGGATGTGAAGAGTTGTAATCTGGTATGGTCTCACACTGACCACTGAGTACACTGGCTCTTGGATCTCCAAGGAGGTGCAAAGTCAGCCACTGCCTGAGGCTACCCAGCAGAAGGTACAGTGAGATCTGCAGATTCCGCCTCTTTGTTTGGGGTTTAGAAGTGCCCAGATGAGGCCCAGCTGTGAAGCAATGCAGACTTCTGCTGCCAGGCCTTAGGCTTACTTTTGGAAGCTTTGGAGCTCTCTGACCCAGCTGCAGTTTGTTAGGTTTTAGGTTGCAAGAGGCCAGGCCATCATATGCAAAAGCCTCTGTGCACAGCTTAGGTGGGATTGTAAGTTGGGTGGGGCCGGGTCTCAGGGAATCACCAGGGCAGAGCAAACAGCAATGGCTGCCAGTCAGCTTTGCCCCAGAGAGGTCCCCGGGTGTCTGCGTTCCGCCGCCCCGTGCAGGAACAATGATCACTGCAAGCACCTCTGAGAGAAAGCCCGATGCCAGCCAGTCCAGTTTCTCCCCTTATGAGTCTGGGTCCCCAAAGTATCACCTGGAACTGGAGTTCAGAGCAATCGGGAGCTTGTATCTCCCTCCCGATAGGAAAAAACAACAGCGCACCCAGTTGCCAGCCTATTTCGTGCTCGTCTCCATACCTCTGCACTTCCACACCTCCTGCCAGTCTCAATGAGCTTTTTTCTTTACTTCTAGTTGTAGAACTTCCACTCAGCCAGTTTTCCCGTGGTTCTGGATGATATTTGTTTTGTCTCTTAGTTGTAGTTTTGATGTGGTTGTGAGAGGCAGCAAGTACAGGTGTTTACCTATGCCACCATCTTGGTTGTTTTCCCCACTTATTTGATATTTTGGATGCATCTTCTAATCTCTAGGAAAACAGATAATGAAGAGTAAATGAAATTTTCTAACAGCCAGTGCACTGATACACATACACACATATACAGTATATAGAGAGAAATATCTTATTGATGTAAATGGCATTTTCTAGGTTTCCCTTCACATGCAGGTTGCCCAATTGTCCACCAGGGGCGCTATGATCCTCTTAGCAATGATGAGAAATCTGCTTTTGTTATCAAAATGTCCTTTGCGTTTTCATTTATACCCCCAAATAAATTTTTGTACTACTGGAAGACTCTGTGTATTGAACATACATAGGGGAAGTGTATTGGAACATATCTAAAATAAAGAGGGGTGTACACAGAAGTTGAGTCCTGAGTCCTGAGGATTAAGATCTTAACTGCCCTCTGCTACTCACTACGAAGTGAAAATTGTTGGCTCTCAGACTTAGAGTGTTTAGGCAGAAGCTCTCTTCAGCATGGAAGGCACATGCTCCCAGAATTGTGAAACCCCAGGATACAATTGGAATTTTCAGCATCTTTCACATACCCTTGTTATATTTTCTTAAATCAGATTTCTTCCTCTGAACTGCTGTGCTCACTGCTCACTTAAACTTCATAGGTATCTATTTTGGAGTGTAAGGCAATTTTTACATAATTATTCTCACTTCTCTTAGTTACATAAAATATTTGATGTCTTTTATATCTACCTCAATTCCCATTAAAAACAGTAGGGAATGTTTGTCAGTAGGATGAGCTCTTTTAGGACAGGTCTATTTGTGATGGGGTCTGAGGTGGCCCAGGCCTATCCCAAACATTGGGTCAAGAGGAAGAGATACTCTGAGACTCTGGCTGGGGAGCAGGTGCCGAAAAGATGGGTGGCTGACTCAGCCTGTTTCTCCCAGTGCCTGCCAGGGAATTTAAGGGGCCCCAAGCCCCAACTTCACTGTTTGTCCCAAAAACGTTGTGAGGAGGTGAAGACCCATCTCTGTTCTGTCTGTTTTTGTTTAGGAAGGGGGTGGGGATGTCTAAGGCTCTTTGGCCTCTTTGGTTTGTAAATAAATTATATCTTTGAGAAAAAACATTATCTAAGAATTTATAATTTTCTGAGAAGTCTAAAATGAAAACGATCAGGTGGTAAATACTGATTTTTTGTCTTCTGGGGCAGTTATAAGTTTGTGGGTGTTTTTTTATTTGCAATATTAAAAACACAAAGTAAGCATTCCTCTTTTACAAAATAATACGGCATCCAACTTTTTGAAAATATCTCTAATTAGGTTGATAGCGAAGTTCTTTGGGGAAAATAAAAAACAGATGTGGTCCCTATATTGCCACCCTCTGGAGGTGAGGCCAAAATGATACTGCAACGATTCAGAGTAGCAGTGCCTTCCTACCTGTCCCCTTTGCCCAGAATTAATGCCAGCTTGTTGCATCATAGAAGCTAGAAGAAGAAATTATGCATTATTTCCCAAAGGGCATAAAATATCAAGTGAATCAGAATGCAAGGGAAATTCTGATTTGTTTGTTTTCCAGTTTAGCAATCTCTAGATCCGTTGAAATAGAGTTATGCAACTCTGGGGTGATGTGGTGGTTTGTATAATGCAAACAATAAATCATTGTCCCTGTCCTTACGGAAATTTACAATTTCCTACATGGGGCAGTGTATTGGACCTTATCTAAAATAAAGAGGAAATCTGAGGGCCTTAAGAGCTGTGCTAACAAGAGCTTCAAGAGTTTAGGAGGCAAGAGAGGAGATTATCTCCATGAGCAGAAAGGCCTCAAGTAGGGAGCTTGTTTGTGAGGATCCAAAGAGTAGACTGAATTTGACAGGTAAACTTGGGGGTTAGGAACGGGGGTATTCCAAGCAGAGGGAATTCTGAGAAAAAAAGGAGATTAAACTTAAGATGTGCAAAGGTTTTCAAATGGATTAGCTTGGTCAGGCTTAGCCTATGGAACTGAGGTCTAGAAAAGCAGGCTCGTATTAGAAAGGCCAAGAAATTGTGTGTATTTTAATTATTTCTATGCCAGAGAAATTTTGAGCTAGTATCCAGTTCATTCAGCCTAGCACTGTTATTTTATATGTGGAAAAGGAAATTAAAGGATTGATTTATTCTCCACAAGATCAGACAGTTCGATCTGGAGTACAGTTAGGACTAAAATCCAGATCTTTTAGTAGTCAAGTCATCTTTGTAGTAAGTTTTGTCTTTCAAAGACTTCTTACTCTCTAGCCTAATTTTTAAAATATTACTACTAAATATCGATTAACTTACTTTTTGAGGTCCAGTTATTTATGTGCAATATTAACTACCCATCTGGTTATGGGTTAAAAACACACATAACTAATCTTTTCATAAAAATTGCTAGTGGTGTTGCTGGGCACGCTCCCAACATTCCCCTCCATCTTTCCTAACCTTCCATAGCCCCTCGGCAGGAAAACATCTAAGCAAATAGCTAGGACTCAGTGTACATTTTGTAATTTTAAAACAAGTCTAGAAAAATCGCCATTTAAATGTGTTATTTCTAATATTATGTTACATTCTCAGTTTTTCAACATGGAAAATTAAAACTAGAAAAGTGACCTATTATCTCACTACCTAACTAACGTTTTTTGACTTGTTTTTCAATGACATACAAATACATCACAATAAAATTCAAATACTGTAGAAAAACAAACAGTAAAAATAGTAAGAATTCTCCCTAGTTTGCTCCTAGGCCTTTCTCCAAATATATACATCACCAACAAATTCTTGTCTGTCTTTCTAGAAAAATAATTGTGTACAATTTTAGGTGTTTTTCTTAATGTAACACTGTATACAATGTCCTGTGCCTTTCTTTTTAATTTTCCTTAAAAATGTATCTGGAAGCTTTTTTGATATTGCAGCTTGTAGACTTATTTCTTTTCTCTCCCCCCCCCCCCCCCCCAATATATTTTTAGTGATTTCATAGAGGAAGGGAGAGAGAGAGAGAGAGAGAAACATCAATGATGAGAATCCTTGATTGGCTGCTTCCTGCAGACCCCTTGCCCCCTACTGGCGATCCACTCCACAACCCAATTATTTCTTTTTAAAAAGCTTTATAATATTCCATTATAAGGGTGTTTTGTTATTACAAATAGTGCTGAACAATATCTTATATTTTGGATGTTTTTGTGAGTGTAGTCACAGAGTAAATTCCCAGTAGTAGAATTACTAGGAATGATGATGTCATTCCCCAGTTAAAAACCCTTTAATATTCCTTCATCCCATTGTTTTGCCTTGATTACCAGGCTATAAGGACCTGGCTCCTGCCTGCCTCTCCAACCTGTCAGATATGACCTGGGGAAACACAAGCCTTTTGCTCTTAATTCTGCAATTTTAGTCTCCAGGGCTTTTGGACTTGCTGCTGCTTCCTGTAACACTGCAACAGGGGGTTGGCTCTTTGTGGTCGTAGTTTCAACTCCAAGTTACCTTCTTAACGAGGCCTTCAGGGTTTAAATGAGCACTCCCATCCCTTCACATCATGCAGTTTAATTTTAATCTTAGCACTTCACTTTCTAGTAAATCATTTTGTCTTCCCTCCTGAAATGTGAGCTTCAAAAAGAGCAGGACCCCTGTCTCTCTTCTTCCCCACTGAGTCCCAGGAGCTCAGAAGAGCACAGGCTCCAGAAATGTCTGATGAATGGCTGGTCAAAGGATAAGTGGATTGAAAATGACCGGCCGAATACAGGCTGCCCAGTTGCCTTCTAGATCATCGCCAGTATTCATTGCCACCAACAGTGCCTGTTCTGTATACTCTCAACAGCACTTAGTACTATCAAGCATTTACCATTTTTGCAGTTGTCCACTTTAAAGGTTAAGAAATAGAGTGATATCTCCCACTTTGAAGTCATTTCTCTTTAGACACTATTAAGAACAAATCAGATATTTGTTTTTAACATAGCCCCAAATCTATCTTTGGAAGTAAACAGGCAATCAGACATTATTTGAATAAGAAACATGGTAAGTAAATGAGAATTTCTCAGACTAGTTTGAAATTGATGTGATGACTAGTAAGAATACATAATTTAAAAATAAAATCCTTTAAAAAAAAGAGTAGGACTTATCCTTGCAACATATAATAAACTGTTTGCTGGATTTTATTTTCTCTTCTTTCTTCATAGTTTTTTAATCAATCTTTCATTCATTTTACAAATATTTATTGATTGCCCAGAAACTGTGGGAAAATCCTTATCTCATCAGACCACACCCACCTTCCAGCCCAATGGGGCCAAGTCCTTAGGCCTGAGTTTTACCTTCACTGAGACTTGTACTGTAGAAGTCTCTAGAACAACAACACTTGAAAATTCCTTGCACGGGATCTTTGAGTGTCAACTTATAAATGAATTTGCTAATCATCAACCAGTATCCTTTGATTTATATAATCTTGTAGTGGATTTTTAAAACTCCTTCTTTAATTTCTAATTATACCTTCTTCCTTGACAGAGCTGTTTCTCCTAGTCCCCACTTTTCTATGGTTTCCAGGCACTTGACTTTGCACGAAAATACCCCGTTTTTGGACTACCGAGGGAGGTGGGGAGCCACCCACAACAGAAGGGGAATTTTCTTCCAGGTCCTAATGTCCACCTAACTTTTAAAGCGTAGGTTCCTTATTGTTGTGTTTTAAGCTTACAATTACATCCATGGGTTATATTTCATTTTTCCTAATTTGTGGGAAATGCATGGAGGGATGGACCGAGTGAAAAACACTTTTTCCTCTCAGAAAAGCAAGAGGGGTGTATACAGAAGCTGGGACTAAAACACTGCTGTGAGACTGGGCTTCAGTAAGGGTCAACATGACATTTAGTACTCTCCTCAAACAATTCTGTTCCACCTACCCGGAAAATAAATGAAGGGAAAAATCCTCATGGATGGAAATAAAATTTTCGCCTAGGACCAGTTAGTTCAGTTTTTTCTATCTGCGAACTTCCTCCCCCCCCCCCACCCCCCTTTGTCTCTCTCAGTTCATTAACTCTCCCCCTCCCCCTCCCCCAACCTTCCACCTAACCCATTTCCCTCTTCGGGCTACTCCTCTTCGCCCTGGACTTCCCACCATCCTCAGCCTCAGCATCCCAAGCCGGCAAGTGATTTAGGAGCTCGGCTGGCCGCCCGGCCCCACGTTTAAGTGAGTCAAAACCTTAGCTCTGGGATGGGGGGGGGGGGGGGGGGGGGGAGCCTGGAGGGTACTTGCGGGAGCCAGGAGGTGGGGAGCCCGTTTCCTTCGCGGGCAATCTCGGCCCCAATGTGCCTGGCGTCCTCACAGGACAGCTGGCGGGGTTTCCTATTTCCTGTCGCCTACTTGCCAAGCCCGTGGGCACGCGCGCCTCCGGGCTGCGCCCGCACGCCGAAACTACACTCCCAGGCCAGGTGAGGCGGCCCACGAGGTCGGTCCTGGGGACTGTGGCTGACCTTGAGGCCACTCTCCCCCTCTCCTCGCCCTTCCTCCACTTCCCCAGTCACCTTCGCACGGGCCAAACGCCCCCGGGGCTCGGGGGAGAGGGCTCGCGCGCTCTCGCTCCCCCGCGCAAAGGGTTAATGCTCCCAATCGCACGAGGGGGAGGAGATTTCCCTGTAGACAAGTAAAAAGGGTGATGGACAAACGTGCGGGCGCTAAGACCGCAAGGCATTCATTTCCTCCTACGGTGGGTGCGGACGCTGGGAGGCGGAGAGCCCCAGAGCGCGGAGCCGGGAGCCGGGCGCAGGCCATGCTTAGGCGTGGATGTAGCTGAGAGATCGGGGAGAGACCGGCCGCCGCGACCCAGCGGCGAGGGGCAGACCTGGGGGGCGGGTAGGGGAAGCTTAATCCTCGAAGCCCAGCGCTTTACAGATTATTTTATTTTGTGTAGAGAGCACATAGCGACTCCGAAGATCAGCCCCAATGAACATGTCAGTGTTGACTTTACAAGAATACGAATTCGAAAAGCAATTCAACGAGAATGAAGCCATCCAGTGGATGCAGGAAAACTGGTAGGTGATGCTTTCGCGTGATTCTGTGTTCCGGAGCCCCGCGCGCGTCTTTCCGGGGCGCCTTCCTGGCGGCTCCCCGCCTGGGCGTGAATGGAGCTTGGGGATCGCGGGCCGCGGAGAGCCGGCCGCCGAGACCCCGGGGCTGCCTGAATGAAGCGCGGAGGTCTGGGTGCCCCTGCGCGAACCTCGGCTACACAGGCGTCTTAACACGGGTTATATAACATGGAACATATATGTGTGTGCACACCGAGGGGACGTCTGCGCGGCAGAGAAGCCGCAGCCCGGGCTCCCTACCTGCGCTGCCTCCTGGCTTCCATCTAGAGCGGGGCTTTCGGGCTCGGCCTCCCGCCACCGGAGTCGGCGAGGCGGCGGAGGAGGACCCGGTCCCTGGCGCCGTTTAACCCGTTCCCACCCGACGTCCCCGGCTCTCCCTCCGGTCCTCTGCCTCCATCCCTCGTGCCCTTCCTTTCTCCTTGCAGCTCGCCCACTTCTCCGCCCGCTCTGCGCCCCCCAGCCGGTTTCCTCCTTTCCTGGACCCCGTTCTCCACGCGGGTCCTTTCCGGTTTCATAAAGAGGCGGGGTTTGGGGCGGGGGGGGGGGGGGACGGTGAGGGGACAATGAAAACAGAGATAAAAATGAATGAACCCAAGCGAGCGGGGGGAGCCACGCCATTAAGTTTGTGTGGTACGGAAACGCCGTTTGGACACCCTCAGCCCTGATGCGGCGGGAGGCTGTGCCGAGCGGAGTTGAGATGGATTCCATCCCTTGAGTGCTCTTTCCCCAGACAAACTTACACCATCACCGGGGAAAGCATCCTCCTTGTGTACTGTGCTCCCTCCACCAGCCCTTCTGAAAACCCCCGTGTGGGAGGCGATCCCGTGTCACTTTGCACTACTGAACAGGGCCGGGCGTGCTCACCTCTGCTCCTAGCAGACGGAGGGAGCCGCGGCGGCAGGCATTGCCTCCCTCCCCGCAGCGCCGGCCCTGGCTCTCGGTGAAGTGCCCGCCGAGCGCACTCGGAGCTGGGCAGTGGCCCGCCGCCCCCCGGTTTTGGAAGAGATCGGGGAGGGGGGGGGTACTGGGGTGATCGGGTAGAAGAGGCTGGGGGTGCACAGGGACCCCGCCGCCGGGTGCCCCCCGACCTGCTTTGCCTCCCCCGTCTCGGCGGTGGGAAACCAGAGACGCTGCGTGCTGGGGGCCAGGGCGGAGCCGAGTGGGGGTTCCACTTCCCTTCCTCGGGCCGCAGGAGTAGCGACTGGCCTCAGGTGATTGGGCCGCCGCGCTCGCTTCCTCCCTCCCGGCCCACCCGCTGGCGGATGGAGGCGCCGGGGCGCGGGGCGCGGGGCGCAGGGGGGCGTGGGGGTCCGGAGGCCCGCATGGGGCCGGAGCGGAAGCCGGGAGGGGTGCGCGATCCGCTCGGGAGGCCGGGAAGTGAGACTGGTGGGCACTAGGGGCGCGCGGCTGGGGCCCCCCCCCTGGCCGCCCAGGCCGAGAGCGCCGGGGGTGGGTGGCGGTGGGAGGAGGTGGCACCCCGCGAGGCTTGGTCCCTAAGAGTCTAGAGACATTGGAGGCCGCGGCGCTGAGAAAGCCGAGCCCCTCGCCCGGGCACCTTCTCCATCCAGATGCACTTCCTCTTCCCGCGTAAGGGGTGGCGCTGAAGCCGCCGAGGGCTGGGGTCTGCTCTGCGGTGGTTTGTTCCATCTCCGGTCCCACCACTCCAGCCCATCTTCCTCCCCCATTGGCCCTGCGCGCTCTGTTTTCCCAGGTCGGCGTGTGTGCGACCTGCTGCACTGGCGCGGAGCCTGCCTTTCTGGGGTCGGCTGCCCCTCGCGCCGGCTGCCCCCACCCACAGTCGGCCAGCCTTCCCTTGCACCATCGCCGCCGAGACGGCCTCTTGTTTACTTTTTGCCTTTTCTCTGAGGTCACTTTCCATGCCTCCTCCAGGTACCATTTCCCGCCTCTTTTCTCCATTCATCAACAACTACACACTGAGCCAGACTGGGCCTAGCCCTCATGGGACTGACTGAAACTGGCAGAGAATGTGCCAACTTAGCTTCCCCTGTTGGGCTCTGACCGCCGTTTCCTCCTAGCTCCTTATCTGTACTTTTCATCTGGCAGTCTCTTTCCTGGTATATATATATATATATATATATATATATATATATGGGAATATTTGCAGGTATGTCTGTGCCTCCTAGCAGACCATCAGCTCTTGAGGGTCTGTAGTTCTTGTCTCATTCCACTCTAGATTATCCTGGGCACCTCAAAGAATGCTTTGTACATTGCAGATGCTGGGGAAAATGCTTGCCTAGTAGGTTATAAAATGATGATAGGCGCCCACTTTATTGCCAGCACTGCCTGTTAATATCTGAAACTTAACATATTTGGCCTCCCCCTGCGTTTTGAATACTATGTCAATGTCCCTTGCTAGGATTCCCCCCTCCCTGGCTTTTTGTCTCTTTGTTGATTTTATGTTCTTCTGGGCTTGCTTATTGCAATAAAAAACAAACAAACAAACAAAAAAACCCACTAATAACAAAACAAAAACGGTGCTGGCTGTACACCCTTACTTGCAAGTCTTCTTGATCCCAAATTGTATTGCTTCTTTTATTCCAGAGTTTGTGTACCCAGTTTCATAACCTCTCTCCCATAATCCCAATAGCCAGAAAGTCCTGAACCAGGTGTATAAGAAAATGAAGAATTTCCCTTGCTAACAGGAGAAGGGGTCTTCATAACCAAGGCTTAGACCCTGTTGGGGGCAGGGGACGTTTAAGAAACCACAAGGTCTTAACTTTCCAGGCTCCTTAACTTCAAATGGTTTGAAATAGCTTCAGGAGGAAAGTACAGTGTTGTGAAGCTTCTACTATGTCTTCTGAGAAATCATTTGCAGTTGTCCTAAAAAATATTTTCTAGACATAGTCTCAAATAAAACTTGTTAATTTAGAGAATTATAATTTATCTCTCAAAAATGAGCTATACTGTCTTTTGAAGAATTGTGAGGACTGCCAGGAGTGCTGTTTTGTACTTCCTCGTATCATTTAAGCGGACCTTAAATAAGGGTAGTTTATGAAAACATATCCTATAATCCATACTCATTACCTTATTGCATGTTAATGTAATGGGGCCCCTGTTTTGGAAAAGTGTGGTATGAACACTACAGGTTCAGCTGAGGCAAGCTTATCAAGTTTATTGCTGCTTTAACAAATGATTAACCCTCTATTCATTGTTCTAGACACAGAATAAATAGTACAGACCTTTTCATTTTTTTAGCAAATAATTTTACCTCTAACAAATTAGAAAAGCAATTGAAATGCCAGGGAACATATTCCCTTGAATAGTCATCCTGAGCCTCCTCTTAAAACTGCATGTCAAGTTAAAAATACCTGGGGTAATATTCTCTGGAAAATGAGAGTTGATTACATGAGGTAGAGGAAAATGCCTGCTTTTAGCTCAATAGCATTTTTGAATTCCAGTTTTACACTGAGAACTCCTTGTGATTTTACAACATTGAAAAGGGGCATTTTGTTCTTTTATGAGATGTCTGGCCTTTCCCTGCTCTTCTCACTAATGGCTGACTTATTTTTTTCTGAAGGCTTCTTGCAAGGAGCAAAATCACCTAGTGATTGGTAAGGCTACATAAAATTCATTCAGTAAGAAGGGCAGCTGGGCTCTGCCTTCTCTTTCAGCAGCCTGGCAGGTCTGTGCTCAGAGCAGTGGATGCTTCTTGCTCCAGTTGTAATTGTCTGGCCAATGATGACTATCTTCTGATGTCGGCTGACATGGTGTTCACCAATAGGAAAGCAGGAGGCCTGTGCTGACTGCTGTAACATCAAGTCTGCGAGCTGACGTCACCACAGGGCTTGCCCTGAACCTCCTGAAACCCTCCCCCGCTCCCTCTGGCATCCTCCACATCCAGCCTTTCAATGCTTTGTATATTTTTCTGACTTTTCCCCCCTCCCTCCTCTTCTGGTGATGTTATAAGAGTTTTATATTTTGTGTTCTGTATTATAAGGTCTGTAAGATAGTGTTGGAATTTTTAGAATTAAATAGTGACTGGCTAAGGAAACTTTTATCCACAAATTTTTTTTTTACTAAGGGAAAAAGATTGAAACACTGTTTAAAAGAATTGCATATCTACACGTTGTTTCTTACATGTGAGGTTTAGAAAGTAGCATGCTGTACAATTTCAGTATTAAAGGATACATAAGCATTACAAGCCTGTTTTAATATTTTACTCAATACAACTTCATAATGCCTATCAAACTATAAAATGCAGGCTGTTTTTCCTGTAGTGACAATTGCTTTGCATTGATCCCTAAAATTTTCCTGCAACCTGCTGTATGCATTTGTAAGAAAAATGGCTGAAAAATAATGCAAACTGGTCATGAAACAAAAAAGGCCAGAGTCTCATTTAATCAGTGACACTAAAGGAAATGCAAATTTGGCCAGTTATCTAGGAAAGTAATGTGTCCACATTGTACTCATTATGTTGCTTGCCAATAATTTTGGAGAATCACCGTTCATATTAGCTTTAAGATTTCAAAGTCTGGGGTGTGAGGAACTTAATCTGTCAATTCAGTAAACTAGAAAGCACCGGGATATTGGCGTAATATGTGTTGGATTAAGAATGAGAAGACTGCCCTACCTGGTTTGGCTCAGTGGAGAGAGCTTTGGCCTGCAGACTGAAGAGTCCCAGGTTCGATTCCAGTCAAGGTCCTTTTTGGGCTAGATCCCAGTGGGGGGCGTGCCGGAGGCAGCCGATCAATGTCTCTCTCTCTCTCTCTCTTTCTCTCTCTCTCCCCCAAATCAATAAAAATATATTTAAAAATATATATGACCTATGTTCTGATCCTAAAAAATAATACAATCTTGATTGGAAAATTTTATCTGAAAATTTTCATGTGTCTTTAAAGAATTGATGTATACTTACGGAGTCTTTAATTTTTTTCTTTTTTTTTTAAGATTCCCAGGATAATGCAAATTATTTTTAGATTATATTATTCATCTCTTATTTGTATTAGTTATAAATAGTATATGATGTTCACATTTTCTTTGTTAAATTGGGAGTTAAATTATGTGATCTAGAGAAGGCTACTTGTTGCTTTTAATGTTAGATGATAATTCTAACATTAGGTGTCAGTATCAAATTGGATTTTAAAGTCCACTCACTTCAGAGTTAAAAGTTACTTTGCATTATTCCCTTAAAGAGAATCTTTCAAGTTGGTCAGTGGGAGAGCTGTGAGGGGCATGGAGACTTACAGATACTTAGGAGGGCATAAGATCACCATCATAGTAAGTCTTCAGCCAGCAAAATGAAATGGAGTGTAGCACTAGTCAAGAATTCATCTTTGTTTCAGTGCACCGGATACTTTAGATCCAAGTATTTTCTGGGATGAGTTATCCAAAAATTGTCTCAATGACCCACTTAATTTTTTAATATATGGACACAGGTGAGCCAAGCTGCCCTATATTACTAGGAACCAGACAATAGTCCACAAAATTTGCCTTAGCCCTTTACCTTCTCTAGCTTCAAATCCACCTGCTCCCATTTACTTTCTGTTTATCTCTGTTAGGAGAGCACAAGAAAAGTTTACCTAGAATAGTTACCTATACTACAAATATTTCTGTAGATAACCCCAGGAAATCAGAATGAAAATCCAACATGGCTTTATTGAACTGTTAAGATAGAATTTTATTCCTTTATCCATATACTGATTGTACTTGCCTGTACACAAAGGGGCTATGCTGGCATAGGTACTCGGAAGTTTTTAAAAAACAGCATTCTTAACTATATGTAACTTACAATAATTTATTTTAGAGATAGATTATTCCTTTTTATAAAAATTATTGTCCTAGAGTAAAAAAAAAAAGAATTTTCAATTTTAAGTTCATTGAGCAAAAATCACCCCAAAGTGCATGTCCATGTAAGGCATCTAAGTTCAAGATTTTGTGTTTATGATACAAAATATCATTTTTATATTGAGTACTCATGATTTTTAGTTTTAAGGTTCCTTACCTACTATACTCTGTTGGGGTGAAGACTTTTAGGAAAACTTTTGTTTATTTAGTCACCTATTGTGAACTTTCTGAAATTTAACTTTAAATTTGCCTGCCAAAAAAAATGCACAACTGAAAAAGATTGACACTTATCTTTGCTGAGATAAATAAGACATGCTGATTAGAAGCAATTTTGCTGGATAGATGCTCATAATTTTTTAACTCTTATTCTATTTCCTTCAGGATTTCATATTTTAGGTTTGTTTTCTAAAATTTTTATAGAAGAGTTTGTAATTGCAATCTGATAAGGAGAATTATCATTGATATAATGTATTTTGGGGAGGGGAACTTGATGTTTATAATCAAGTTTATGATCACATATTTTAAGTGTAATAAGTATAACTCCAATTTTTTAAAGATACATTTCAGATGTTCTTGCTCAATCCTTATTTTTTTTTTTTAATACCGATTCTTGGAGGTAGTTTTCTTTTTTAAATGATCATTTGGGTTCTGAGGCTGAAGTTTTTGAATTGACTATTTCTTAACGCTTAATGGACAGTATACAAGATCTTTCTTTGAAGTCTGTGAAAAGATGAGTGAATTGCATGTACATGTATATATGTGTATACACACACGTACATATACACAAATATATGTTAAAGTGACTGTTTAAAAGAAATAAAAATAAAAACCAATACCGCATTAAAGACCATTTCTTGCTATTCGAAGAGCATTATGCTGAGCCAAACATATGTTTTTAATGTCCTAATTTCATTGACAAGTTTGTTGTTGTTTTTTAAAACTCATTAAATAATACAATTTTAATAGGTCATTTAAAACTGCAAAAAATGGATTGTTTAGGCTTTGAATTTAACCCAATTACTAGTATTAATAAGTTTCTTGGTCTTTTAGACTCACTTTCTTAGCTCCTCTCATTCATAGAGGTGGTGTTAAAATGTAAGTTTTTAAAATACTAGGCCCACTCTGATTGGGATAATAGACTTTTACAAGTGAACTTAGTTCAGTGGAATTCGAAGTTGAGCATTTCATGTTCTTGTGTTAGGAGGCTCAGTGGGGAAAAAAAGGTTTACTCCTGAAACTTTTTTTAAATGTGTGAGACCTTTATTAATGTCCATTGGATTTTTTAAGCATTTAAAAGCTGGACTATCAGTAGTTATTATCAGTGGCTATTTCTATATATAAAAGCCTAATATGCTAAGTGCCTGACCGATTGGTTGACCCGACTGCTCGACCAGTAACTATGACGTGCACTGACCACCAGGGGACAGACGCTGTGACCAGTAGGTTAGCTTGCTGCTGGGGTCCAGCCGATCGGGACTGGGCAAGGTGGGCCAGACATGTTCTGGAGCCCTCCTGCAAGCCCTCCCCAGCCAGCCGCCTAGATCGGTCTGATGGGGACTGGATGGGGACTGGGCGAGACGGGACGTGCCCTGGAGCCAGGCTCCTGTGGTCCCTCTCTGGCCTCTAAAATATTTCTTCTAATTAATTTTCTTTCAATGTGCACGAATTCGTGCACCAGGCCTCTAGTTATTACAATAAGAGGGTAGGAAGCTCAATAAAAGGTACGTACTTTAAATATCAAAATCTGTAGTTTCTCAATTTTATGACTTCTGATATAGACAAAGGTCTTAGTATAGTAGGTTTTCTTCATTCTGGAGTAATGATACTAATAGTTGATACTTACATAGTTGTTTATTGATTGCAGGTGTTCTTTTAAAATGTTTTACATACGTTAACTGTTAAATCCTTCCAACCACCCTTCAATGTATTAATTTTTCAATTTTACACAAGAGGAAATGAAGCACAGTGTAAACAAGTTGGAATTTGCATGTAGGGATACCTAGAAGAGAAATGGGCTTCAGGCCTGACTTAAGTTTTGGTTACTCATGCCCTGATCAGTTATTTCTTTGAATAGGAATAAATATTGAATCAGTAAAGCAAAGCACTGCAAACCTGTACTTGGCCTGTTTTATACTTGCAATAATTTCACAAGTGTCTGATGTCTTCTGATTTTTCACTATGTGGATCCTGAACACTTATGGGCAGAATGACTTAAAAAAGCACCCATTAATGTTATAATGAGCAATAACCTGTATAGATAAATACTTCAGTCATTAAGAAATATTTTCTGAATATCATTTGTTTAGTATCTATCAACACTTTTATAATTGGGGAAAGCCATGCCACTTTAATGATGCTTCTATCATAAAAAAAAAATTTCGGTTTTGTTTCAAAGAAACCATGACATGGATTTGGAACATTTCTTATAAAGTATACTTCCATCTGCTTTTCCTATTGGCTTCATACACTCAGCGTGGTTTTAGACTCTGGAGCTTGTTGCCATCTGGTTCTGCCTACAGCCAGGCTTTCCTCCAGGCAGGTTTAGTAACTACTGTTAAATAGCCGCCCCCAGTTGGGGAAAAAAAAAAGTGTGGTTTGGGGATGTCCCTATTCTTAGATGTCAGCTCCTACAATGTGAAGAATTAAAGAGCACATTTTTTTTTTATTGTTTATTAGTTTTAAAATTTTTCCTCATTCTAAAGAAAGAAATGTTTATTATAATAAGGAGAAATGAAAACATTTAAAAAAAATCGGAAGATTAAGGAAAGAAAATGTCTTCAGGTCCTATCCAGGGGCAACCACAGTTATTTTGCCACCTTTCCCTCAGCCTTGTTCCCACATTTCCATCCAGGTCAGCTCACTCAGTATATACCCCCCGGGGAGTGAGTGCCCTGCGCTGTGACAGGGACTGACTGCCCTGGGCACTGGGCACTGGGCACTTCATTTACATCAAGCATGTCCAACTCTCAGCCCGCGGGGCCGCATGCCTCATTTATTTGGCCCGTGTTAGCCTTTAAGTTTGACATCCTTGATTTTCATGCTCTCTCCTTACAACTTTTTATGTTGCTCTTTTCTCCCCTTTACATTATAAATGTGTTTCAGGTCACCAAAACCTCTCCATAAGTATAATTTTTAGTGGCTACTTCATATTTGATTGTTTGGGCTTAATTTAGGTAACCAATCCCTTTATGTTAAACGTGTTTTTAGTTTTTCCCTATTAGAAATAGTACTCTGATCATCTTTGTATATTAATCTTTTCACTTATCTGATAAACATTTTTGGATAAATACAAACTAGCATCCAGGGGAATGACTCTCTTCAAGGTTTATGATAGCTACGGCCAGACTGGTGTCTGGAAAAGTGGGACCAATTGACACTCCACCAGGGGAGGAGAGTTTTCACGCCCTTCTCAGTATTGAAGATGATCATTTTATTAAAAAATTGTTAAGTTAATGTGAAAAGTGACATCCCATTGCTTTAATTGATATTTGTTTCTAGTAAGACTCAAAAGATTTACTTGCCTTTGTTCTTTTGAACACAATCCACTTGTCCTTGTGCATTCTCTGTACTTGACCTTTGCTAAGGAGCTATTTGCCTACACTTGGGATATTATAAGGATATTAGCCTTTTGCCCAGCATGATTAGTAGTTGCAAATAATTTCTTCTCCAGAATCATTTCTGTGGCCTCTAGTATGCTAACTTCCATAGTTGGGAGCATATCTAACAACTAGTTTAGGACATGAAATATTCTATTCCCATCGCCATCTAACTTAGGAGAAATAACCTGTGCTTATCTCTCTGTTTGTGGAGGTCAGTAGTCCCAGAGAGGAAGGGAAGGAGAAGAGAAGGGGGCTCCTCAGTTCAGTACCCTGGGGCCCTGGAAGGTCTCCCAAGACCCCGCCTCCCCGCCTTCCTGCTCCGTCCCTTCCTCTGCCCGCACCCTCCTCCAGCCCCGCGGTGCCCGCAGCCTCCGCTTGCAAACACAAGGGCTGGAGCTGCAGCCCACTTTAGCCTTTGTCCCTAGGCCTAGTTCCTCCATGGAGTTATTTTCCACTACCACCCCCTCCCCCAGCGCCTCCACTGGCGCGTTTGGGCCAAGCCCCCTCCATTCTGCCTGCATTGGAGAAATGTTCCCGGTACCAGAAGGAATGAAAGGACTGGGGTTGGTCTCCATGACAACTGGAAGAAAGAGGAATAACTCTGGAAACCTAATTTCCTAACTCTGGAAATTCCAGCTTCTGCAGGAAGCTACCCCAGATGGATCCTACAAGAACCAAGAACTCTTCCAAATCTCAGTGCCCAGCATTGCCTGTCTTTCTGCCTCTCCCCGCTCCACAAAAATAAATGGTCCTCCTTGACCGGAGGAAGCTTCCGTCCAAGCCTGTGAGCTCCCATAGGTCATCCTGAGGAATCAAAGAGTCATCATCACCCGAGGCTGCCAAGATGAACCTCAACATAAAACACACCTGAAATAGGTGTAGCGATTTTGCCACCCACGAGGTGCCTTTACATCTCACTTATTCTTCCCAGTAGCATGTGGATGGTGAGGCAGCTTACCCATAGGCACACAGATTTTTAAAATGGCAGAACCTGGACTTCTGAGAAGGTAACTACCTTGTCTTATGATAATCAAAAGAAGGAGTGGACTCAGTGAAATGCCAATACATTCCTGGGAGGCTTTTTCTCCTCTTCAATGCATATGTGAGTCTTCACTCTCTCTAGTGTATTTGTGAACTTGCTGACAATCTGTGACCTTCATTACAGTTTATCCAAAATAACAAGTGAAGCATATACTACTGCAGTCAGGCAAGATGTGTAGAACCCTACATCAAAAATGCAAGTAAATTGAGCAAAAGCAACCAGACACAAAAGAATATAGACGGGTGTGGGCAAAAGTAGGTTTACAGTTGTTCATATGGAAAAATTTATAATACAAGAATAAATAATAATAGAAGAATAAACTCTTGTTTCATCTACTCACAACTGTAAACCTAATTTTGCCCACCCCTGTACTGTATGGTTCCATTTTTATGAAGTTCAACATTTATAAATGATGTTAGAAGTTAGGGTAATGGTTACTCTTGGGGAAGGGGGAGAGAGTAGTGATGAGAGGATACCAGATAAGCTTTTAGAAGGCTGGTAAGGTTCGGTTTCTTTGATCTAGGTGGTGGTTTCATGGGGTCTGTTCACTTTACAATATTTCATCAAGATGTTCACTTGATTTGTGCAGTTTTCTGTATGTTATGCTTAAGTAAAGAAGGGGGGGGGTATTAGTCTCTTTGACTTTCTGCTAATTTGGGGACTCTTGCATTGATTTTTCTTTTTTCACAAGTGTTGCCGTGAGTACTGACTGTGGTATTGCAGGATAATGGTTAACCCCTGGACTCTGGAACCAGTGTGGCTGTGCTCAAGCCCTGGTTCTAACACATGGGAACTGAGTGACTGCCTCACTAACAGGCTAATTAGTGCCTGTCTGCTTCAGTCCCCTCTTCTCTAAACTGGGACTTGATGATAGTAATGGGGGGGGGGGGGGAGGAGGGAGGGCAGTGATGACGATGATGATGATGATGATGATGATAGAATCTACCTTAGCAGGTTGTGAGGATTCAACAATTTATTATGCATTAGCCCTTAGAAGATTGCCCAGCATATACATTTTTATTACACCTTTGTTGTTGTTTGCACCATAGACTGTGGAATCCAGAAGGAAAAGAGAAAATTAAGTTCCCAAGGTACACCCCAATGGCCTTGCAATGGATCCTCCAAATACGACATAAAGAGCCCCATTACCTAGGAATCACCTCCAAGCTGTAGGCACTGAGGGGAAAAAAGAAAAATGTATGACATCAACTCCACTTTCTAGAAACCTATAATCTACTTTCAAAGATCCTGGCAAAAGAAAACATTGTTAATATAAATGTGGCTTATAAAAAGTGTGGGGCCAGCAGTGTGGAGAACATTTGGAAACATTTTCAGAAGCGCTGTTTTATCTTCAATCACAAGTAACAGTATAAAGAAGAGCCAGCGCTGTTACTAGACACTGGTTACTATTTATTTCCTACAAAACACCTGACATTATCTCATTTAATAACTTATTCAGCAAAAGTACGATAGTGTCTCTATATGTTACCCACACGAAAGGTAAATCACTGTGTATGAATAAGTGAAAATGAAAATGAGAGTGGCTGAAAATTTTGGAGTAAAGAGCAAGTCTTTGGTTGTTATTCAAAGATTGTTTTTCTTGTTTACTTCAGTGGGAGAGGCAAGGTTGTTTGGGTCCTTAGTGAAGTAAAATAAAGACCATCAGACATCAGTTTTCTCTTCAATGCTTGACTTGTGGGAGGCCTGTGGGACAGAACCCTTGCAAGTGGAGTCCTCTCTTTAAGGTTCCCAGTTCTCTCATCCTTGAGACAGGGAAGTGCATCAGGAGTTCACAGGGAGTGGGGGAGCTTCTTCCACGTGCTTATTTGTTCCCCTTTGGCCCCTGCTAGAGGAGGTCATCAAGAGGATGTGGCTGCTGGTTGACCCTGACCCCAAGCTGGACCTGGGCAATCAGAGGCTCCTTACCCGCTCCCCTGTCCTTGGAATGTAAGTTCCACCTGCTGTCCCCATACTGGCGGCCACTTCAGGGATGCAGCCTTGAGAGAGCACTGTGTTGTTGAGACCATTCTAGACTGTGTACGTGACCGAACCACATTAAAGGCCACTTATATCAACTTCAAGATTCTGGCGAGCAGGTGCGGAGATCGACTCATTTTGCAGCACTCAAGACAAGCCTCATCGGTGAGACCCCGTGATTATTAAGCCTGCCAGGATGGAGTGGCTGTCTCTTTCTTTGGTTTCACCTTGTCCTCTGTGTACGGGGGCCAGTTTTGAATGTCACCTGGGGAACTCCTGAGGTTACAAACCAATAGTTCCCCATCCCGGCCTGGGTTGGCATCGCAGCTGGCAGCTGGCACCCGTCTCTGTGACCGGACGGGGTGTGATTGGAGGAGTTTTATAACTAGCCTCCTAGCAGTAGTACTTAAATCGTAAGTGGATTCTCCCACTTGCTGGGCCCCTACCAACTGTGGGTCATTCCCTTTTTAGACCTAGTATTTCCGGTACTTGGAATTTGTGATACTAACAATAGCAGTTTTGACTTTGAGAATGACCAAAGCAATTTTTAAATTTTTGCTGAGGCCACATTTGAGAAGCTCTCGCTTGTCAGAGTAGTTACGTTGTGCTTTCTCTTGTCTGGTAAGTGAGAACTCTGCTGAAATCAGAAACATTATGCCCTTGTGAAAAATGGCCCCACCGAGGAGAGCAACACTTGGTACTGACTATAAAAGAAAGAGAATATTGCGAATAGGTCAAGGAACATTGTGAGGCTTAATCAGGAAAAATTGATGGTCTCTTAGTTTTCTAGGTTTGAATAGGTGGTTTTAAGGAGTGTTCTTCAAACTTTTTGCTTACATCCTCCTGAAAAGAAGGTTGAAAAAACGACTTGTCACCATAAGTTGACATACATCAATTTTTGATAGCGATAGAATAAATAAGATGAGGATTGGCTAGAAATATTTCATGACGTGATGCTAAGACAGGTTTCTCTACTTTATTTGAATGATATAGTGTGACTCTGAAATAAATCACATAGCATTTTTATCCATGGTTTTATTTAATTGTTAATTACACATTCCAAAAACATTCCACATTCCACGTTTGAAAGAATCAGAGGCACTAGCCGATATTGCTTTGGGTTGCTCCAAATTCAGAACATCCCAGCATTCAGAGGGTCTAATCAGAAGGGGGGGAAATGAAGATTAGCATTTTTACTTTGTTTTGGGGCTAGAAGGAGAGAAATGGGTAGGCTATCAATCGTTTTCAACTTTGTTTTCTTGACGGCAGAGAAGGTTATAGATGTTGTTGTCATTAGGACTAGCCTCCTACGTGGGTAAAGCAATTCCTTATTGTTGACTTGGTCATCCATTGTCAGAACCGGAGGACTTTAACCTTAGCAAGCTGCTTTTAGTCCAGTCCACTTGGGGTAGCTCTGATTGTTTGAAGGCTGTTCTCCATAATTGACCTGGAAGTTGTATCCTTCCATTAGTTCTTTATTTTTATAATCCTCATCTGAGGATATGTTTACTGCTTTTTAGAGAGAGAGAGAGACAGAGACAGAGAGAGAGAGAGAGAGAGAGACATTGATCATGCCTCCTGTACATTCCCCATCTTGGGGATGAACCCACAATCTAGGTATGTGCCCTGACTGAAACCGAACCCGAAACCTTTTGGTGCCTGGGACGATACTCCAATCAACTAAGCCACCCGCTCAGGGCTCCATTAGTCCTTTATTACTTCTAGTTCTGACTCTAGCTGTATGTTATTTCGACTTCTGCATGACTGTGTAGTATGCATTTGAGGACAGTACATCCTCTCCAGGCTTTCTTTCCTAAGCCATTTCTCAGACACCGCTTGCATGCAGTCTGCTAGTAAGCCACATGGATGCTTTTGAAAAATAGAAAATTAGGACTCTCACACTTTTGGTTTGAACAAATATCACCTACTAGGGAACTATTGGAATTTATTAAAGCTTACTAAAATTTGGCACACATACATTAAAATGAGACAGTCCGAATAGCAGTGGGGAGGAGGAGCTTTAATTTAGTATTCTGCTACAAAGTCTGTCACATGGAGCTCTGGAACATTACAAAGCGCTCACTGTGCATGACATTCTGGGCATTTTTATAACCAGGGCTGTCTTGAGTTGTAGTTGGTTTTCAATGACTCTTCCTACATTCATATTTGCAGAAATACTTTTTTGAACCTGTATTTTGTGGTTCCTGATATTTTGTGATTGCACCACTTTGGTTGGTACTTGGTTCTTCAGTTCTTTATAATTACTGAGTTCTTTTGGGGTAAAAAAAAAAAAAATGAGAACCAGGCTTTATGTCCTGGATCCTTAACCAGGAATTTGGGCCAGACTCACCTGGACAATTTATTTCTCCCGTGAATACACATGGACAGGCTTTATCTCAGAGATTCAGATTTAGCAGGTCCGTGGGACCAGGAACTCTGCCTAGCACGCATCTCTCCCTTCTCACCTCTGTCAATGACGTCAGAAATGTCCAAATCTATAGAGGGTTTTTATGAGTTCACTTGAGCCAAAATGATGAGAATTGCTGGGAAGAAAAATCTCAACAGATTGAGAAAATGGTACAGAGATTGGCAGTTTTACAGCTTATTTTATACATTAGAATAAAAAAAAGGAGACATAAGAGGGTTGCATGAAATCCACTGGTGGTAGATTAGGGGAGGTAGGAGAAAGAAAAGCAGGAAATCTCTGAGATTGGATAAAGAGTAAAACAGAGAGACATTGCTTATTTTACATGGGTGGGTACAGGATAGTTAACAATGGACACTTACAATACATAGACACAGTATTTGGGAGACAAAATAACAATGAGGGGGTCTGTGGTATTGTACTGTGGTGGGAGGTTGTACCCAGAGGGAATTACTCTGACATTCCAAGGGTGTAGTATTGTAGATGCAAAAAGGCAATAGACAGGCTCACTTAAGGTAAGGATTGACTTTTGCCAAGGAAGCTATTGGCATAGGATGCGACTACCCAGTATGACTTGCTTTTCAGGAATTTTTATGTTCAAACCATGCTATGTGTTTACTTTTGGTTTCAGAGTGTGAGGCTCGCCATGTAGGCCTCCCGTAAGCTTGTCAGGTTCAGTTCGCTGCCCCTTTTCCATTCACACCTCTAATTCATAACCAAGTCCTGTGTGCTGGGCTCTCAGTTCCATTTCTGCGCATTCATTCCCATTGCCCTCCTGCTTTGTGCCTCCTCACTGACTTTCTACATCCATCTCTTCCTGGGCTTTCAGCATTATCTTAAGTCACTGATTCAATCTTGTCACTGGCGATAGAAACCTTCACTGGTTTCCCATTGTCTACCCATTGTCTACAGGTGTCCAAATTCTCTTGCTAGGTTTGAAAGGCCATCAAAATCTGGCTCCATAATATGTTACCTATGGATTCAGCATCTATTCAAATGCAGATTAAGATCCCCACCCATCAAAATCCATTGTGCCTTTTTTTTTTTTTGGTTTGCTGGCACTTTGCTCTTAGATTTAGATGTTCTCTTCCAGCTTTGAAGTCAGTTCCTATCACAGAATTTGGCTTATAGTTGCACACTTTTGTTTTCTCTTTTCTTGTTTGCCTATTCAATGTGTGTTGAATAGATGAATGCCCATATGCATGTTGTCACAAATTACCCTTCTGTGTAACTGTATTGCAGAAGCTGTTCATTCACTTTCAAATCAAATGTGTCTGATTTATTAGCCAGTACATATTCATATTTCCCTTACGTGAGTCAGAGGAGACTGTCTAGTGTCTTATTGAAACAATAGTAAAAATGCTTATTTTATCCTTTTCATCTAATTTTATTTTTAAGAGGAAAATGTATTGATGTAGCATGACTAATTCTTAGTCAAAGACTTCCTTAAAGTAAGTGGAGAGAGTGGGATTACATGCATAGAGGGGAAAAAAATACCAAAAAACAGGAAGAAAATAATACCAAAATGATAAAAAGTAGTTGTTTAAAGATGGTAAAATGATGGTTATTATTTCTCCTTTTGCTCTTCTGGTTTTCTATAATCTTTTTATATTATATTCTGGATATGTATGGGCTATGTGATTATGCATATGGTCTTATTCTGTTTTTTTGCATCAACTATAATGTACTTACTGTTTTTATAATGAAAGATAAGTTTCATTTTACAATGGTATTTTATCTGAACTGGGTCAGACACATTTTTAAAACTAAAGCATTTTTTAAAAATATATTTTATTGATTTTTTACAGAGAGGAAGGGAGAGGGATAGAGAGTTAGAAACATCAATGAGAGAGAAACATCCATCAGCTGCCTCCTGCACACTCCCTACTGGGTATGTGCCCACAACCAAGGTACATGCCCTTGATGGAATCGAACCTGGGACCCTTCAGTCCGCAGGCCAACGCTCTATCCACTGAGCCAAACTGGTTAGGGCAAAGCATTTTTAAATAAACATTAAAATAAGCAATACAGTTACACAGAAGGGCAATTTGTGACAACATTGGGCTGCAAATTCTTATTCCAAATTAATATGCTTTCTTAGATTAAGATAGAGACACGTCATAGTGTTGATGTCACAAAAACTTTCCTTCTCTTTTTCTAATAATAAATTATACATTTGATTATTTTTAGTAGGAATGAGTCGTAGTTCTCTAAGGGAGGGAGATAAAAGACATTAATTTGACTTTAACATTACAACTTTTATGCCTAGGCTTCAGGAATGTATCTATAGGGCAAAGGTTCCCCAGGGACAGTAGTCATCTAATCTAATAGAGATAAAGGATTAAACATAAACCTGTCCCTAGAGAGAAGAAAAATGAATAGGATAATTGGCTCAGGGACCTGGCGTCACCTGGAAACGGATGCTCACTCATAGCTGAAGTACATCATTAATAGACGTAACCCAGGAGTGCAGAGTGCCTGGGAGATTGTGTCTGAGTTGGAGGAGCTAGAAAGATTTTGTTATTCTCCAAGGTGAAGGTTTTAGAAGGCTAGTCTAGTCCAGAGTCTAGGCTCTGTGGATCCTGAGAACCTGGTGTGTCTGATCTGGTAGAAGTCTCAGGGATCTATCTGGTTGGGGACAGTGTGACAGCTTTTTCACAGGGATGCTTTGTAGAGCTGATCTTATAGTTCTGGGCATTGCTTGGGACTCTTGCTTCTTCTGTACTAACTCTTTGCGAATGTGGTTGATTTTGTAATAGTGTTTTGTGAGTTTTATGTTATCTCTAGGAAGACTTGCTATTTCATACTCTGCTTTTCTTCTCATTGTCTCAGCAGTCGCAGAAGAGAGAAAGGGAGATTGGAGGAGAATGGTTCCAAATCATATGGGTGCAGTGTTTTAAAATCTCTGTAAATGTGATGATCGTTTGGTATTTATTATCCCTATAAATTCAGAAAAAGTTCTGCTCTAAAGCCATAGACAATTTAAATAAGTATTCTTTTTGGATTCAAGCAAACAAACGATAGCCCTGACAGTGGAGTTCAGTTGGGTAGAACCAAGGTTGTGGGTTTGATCCCCAGTTAGGACACATACAAGAATCTACCAATGAATACATAAATAAGTAGGACAAATGAATGTTTTTTTCTCTCTCTCCCTTCTTCTCTTTGTAAAATGAATCAATAAATAAAAACAAATGACAGGTTAGAAATATCCTAGAGGAGCAAAAAAGAAAATATTAAATACTAATGAAAATATTATATATTTAATATGCTTTAAATGTACTGGACTTGATTTTTCTAAGATTTTCTAAGAGTCTTAAAAATACTATTTCTTCAAAAGACAATATTTCTTCTTCTTTTTTTTTTTAATCCTCATCCAAGGATGTTTTTATTGATTTTTAGAGAGAGAGGGGAGACAGAGAGAGAGATGCATGTGGTAAAGAAACATCGATTCATAACATTGAATCATGAGTTTTCACATTAGAAGCTTTTGATAAACTTTTAAACATTCAAATATTCATACATATACTATAAACACTCAATATTTACATTTAATTTATTTTAAAAACAGTCCACTGTATTAAAATGCATAGTGGTAAAAAAATAAACTGTTATTAACTAGTGGGCTTATTCTTTTTAAATTGAGCAAATGTTGATTCTAACATCTTTAGTTCTGCTGTGACAGGAAGAAGCGGTCAACACTCGGTAACCGCTGTCTGGGCTCTGAATGTGTTATTTCATGTGGATAATTCAGGAAACCAGAGAGTTGATTTTTTTTGGACTTGGCATTAAGTAGATGAAATAACACTCACAAACAAAAAAGACTACCATGTTTTTGAGAATTATCTCATGGCTAAGGAGTAGAAAGCTCGGCCTCAGAACTCTACAGCTTCCTCATCTGATTGAACTTTTTATGGAGAATATTTCAAAACTTGCTGCAAACAGATGCCCCCTTCAGGATTAAATTTTACTTAGTGGAAAGACTAGATAGGCTCTTTTTCTTATGTTTATAGTTTATCATATCTAGAAGTATGGTAATAAATTAAAACTTTTTCTTAGGGAGTTACACTACAACAGCTCCAATTATCTTGTTTATATGCAACATCTAGGACATTTGGAATGTAGTCATTTTCTAAAGGATTGCTATAAACTATCTTTTTAGAAGATATTTTTATTGATTTCAGAGAGGAAGGGAGAAGGAGATAGAAACATCAATAACATGAATCATTCATGCATATGTTGTTTTGCGTCATCGTATGCACTTGGAGGCCTAGACTTATGGAGAACTGCATATAATCTTTATTTTTAAGATTTTACTTAATGTAGAGAAGTATTATGGTTCACTTTGATAATGCAAAGATATGTTGTGTCACAGAAACATTTTTTAGAAGGAATAAAGATATCAGTTGGAGTTTCTGGCTATGTCAAGTAACTTTAAATAACATTGTAGAAAATTTAGAAAACACAAAAAATAAGAAAATAAATGTCCCCTTGAAATAAGCACTCACATTTGGGGGCAAATCTTTTTAAACTTCTCTCTTTCCATCAGCCCATCTCTATATTTTTCTTTTCACAAAAAGATTTTCATAGTTCATACCATATTTTTCTGTAATTTGACTTTTTTAAAAATATAGAATGGATATTTTTCTGTTATAACTTTTTGCCAAATTGTAAACAGGGGAATTGTTTCTTAAATGTCATGGACCAGCGGACATGTGAAAAGCTTGAGGAGATACATATCACTCTTTTCAATCAAAAAACAAAACAAAACAAAAACTAGGAGCTTTAAGAGAACAACAACAAAAAAATACACCAAATAATGGTATTTAAATGGTTTCAGTCTGACCAGTGGAATACAAACTCAATAAATTTCAGGTTATTTTCTTTATGGATTATATCTTCTTTGGATAATACTCATCAGTTTGCTGTGAAGAATGTACCCACCAATCATGGAACTGTGTTGAGGTGTTTTCAATTGCAAGTAGCAAATGTAATTAAACATAAACATTTAACTATTTCATATAAAAATAAGTCTGATTGGAAATCTCTGTGGTTGTTCAGTGGTTTAATGATGTCATCAGTGGTCCAGGTGCTATCTGAGTTTTTGTCTTGCCATTTTTAATGTTATCAGCAGTGTTTTCTTCACAGTCACAAGATAGCTGCCAACCAAACATCTGTCCTTACTCCAGCTTCCCAAGGAGAGGGAAAGGGGCAGCAACAGAGAACCCTTCTTCTAGTTCTCTTCTTTATCAAGGAGAAGCTTCCAAACCTTAGTAAATTTATGTAAGGATTTGTTTCAATTATTGCTATGTCTTCATCTCACTGGCCAAAGCTTCATCTCATTGGGTCACAGGTGTCACTCCTGGACCGTTCACTGGCAAAGAGGGATTGCTTTGCCTACCCTTAGACTGCTGATAAAGAGATCCATGGCCTTGAGATGCTTGTACCACCCGTCTGTCTTGCTTTGTTTCTCAGGGCCGGGCATGTTGCCCTACAAACAATATGAGGTGACGTTTTCTGTTCACAAAGGAGAGGGTCTATTAGGTTGTCCTCAACTGTGCCAGTTTAAGAACATACACCCTGAGAAGAAAGGAAAGATTTAGGTGTGCTATAAAATTCGTTTTGGTTCTTTTTACGGGACTCTTCACAAACAGAATGGTCTCATTAAGTAGTGGAAACACTGATTTATGTGTAGTGATGTTAAACTATTGTGTAAGTTACTCCTTAATCTCCAAAGATAGAGCTCTAAATACTAACCTTCTAGTGGAAGTGAAAGAATAATTTCTAAACAAAAGTACAAACAAATGATTAAGAAAGAACAGTTCTACCCATTGCATCACATGAGATTTCTAAACTTTGAGTCAACAATGACAAAGTACTGGGGTCACTGCTCTCAGAATGTATCATTCATCTCCTAAACCTCAGTTTCCTCATCTGTAAAATGAGGAAAATAATAATTCTGACCCAATAGCATTGTTGAGTTGACTAAAGGAGTTAGGTATGCAAGGTATTCACTAACACTCTGTGAGTTTCAGTTGTGTTGTGATCATTGATGCTAAAGGTGTCAGTATTTAACATTTTACACAGTACATTCACGTTCTCTCATGGTTCCTTCATTCCAACCCTGTGAGGTAGGAATTTCCACCCTCATTTTATAGGTGAGAACATTATACTTTTATGTCTCAATCATGAATGAGCTCAACAATGATTCTGTTTGTCATTTTACTTCTGCTGTAAGCAGAAATTATGCATGGAATGTACACATTCTGAAATTACATGGTCCATAAGACCCCATTAGAAAAATTGAAGGAGAATGTTTGGTTAATAGTTAGCAAGTAAGGAGTTAATTGCACCCAATAGAAATAATTATGCTCATTCACGGCATTACATTTCTTGGGATTGATTTTTATACATAAATATATCAACCCTAGAGTGAGAGTATAAATGTAAGTAAAGATTGTGGTATATATGTGACAGGTTCCCCTTGTTTTCAATATGTTCTATTCCCTGTGTATTTTATGGCTAAGACTGGTGTAATGGAAGGAAAGTGGATCCAGTCTCATGAATATGGGTTGACACTAGGATGCCAAGCTCATAAGGAAGGAACCCAAGCTCTCAGGAAGTCCAATTTAATTTTGACTCATGTTCAAAATTGACAGCATTTATTGTTATAAAAAGTATGTACTTTGCTCTAGCTTGTGTGGCTCAGTTGGTTGAATGTCGTCCCTTGCACCGAAAGGTCACCGGTTCAATTCCCGGACAGGGTGCACATACCCAGGTTGCAGCTTCAATTCCTGGTCAGGGTCGGGGTCAGGGTGCGTTCAGAAGGCAACTGATTGGTGTTTCTCTCTCATATCAATGTTTTCCTCTCCCTTTCCCTTCCTTTCTCTTTCTAAAAAAATCAATAAAAATATTTTTTTAAATTATGTACTTAAAATGACTTTATATCTGGATATGTTAGGTCATTTAATTTGAATTGAAGGTAATGTCATTTCATCTTATTTTTTTGCCAAAGCAACTTATAGAAGAACCAACAAGTTAACCAAGGGAATTTTTTACACTTCAGGAAGTTGTTTTGGCAGAATGCAGCCATAGGCTGAGTGACATGCCCTATTGCATAATAGGGTAAATTACATTACAACGGCTTCCTGCAGATCTAGAAATCAGGTGAAGACTTTATTCTCATTGGCTCTAATAAATGCTCAGGAGTGTTTAGAAGTGTTTCAGTGATATAATGGATGTGCTAGGATGAGAAAATGACTAGTTGGGGTATCATCAGAGGCATTAAGAAAACAGGGAACAGTTATTGCCGTCCTGCGACTCACACTCAGAGAGCGAATTGGTCTGCAGGGATCACATTCTGGCTGCTTCTATTACTGCCTGCTCCTGGGCTTTGACAGCCTGAGTTCATATTTCCCTGTTGGTGCTCATTCTCACACCTGACTAAGCCACACAGCTATTTGTGTAGTTGAGGCAGGTCAGAGGTGTTACGTGACTACACAGATAAGCAGATAAAGGTGAAATGGTATACTGCAGGGTGATGCCTGCTGTTCTTTCTGCACTTTCTTACACAGACTTTCCGGTTCATTCCGCACAGGGCTGCAGATCGGAAGGTGTCACCTGAACAAATGCAGTGTGAAAAGCCAGTGTGACTCCAAATTCTGCTTTTCCTCTTTTTCTCTGAGCCAGAAGAAAAGCAGTTGTGGGAGACTGGGCAGTATTGTTGGCTTTCACGTGCTCCCCTGCACCATGTAGCATAAGGCTCAGATTTAAAGTCCCCATATTGCAGGGGACATATGTCCATGGATTCACTGTGAGAAGACTGAAAAGCCCTTTGCATTGTGCACAGTAAAAAACAAACAAACAAACAAACAAAAAACCCTAGAAATTTCAAGTTCTCAGGCTAATGCAAATATTTATTTTTGCAAGAATTTATTTTTAAGCTAAGTAAAATCAGATCACATTTCTCAGGAAGCAACCATAATAAGTATGGATTATAGTCGAGAGGGCTCTTGCTTCCCAGGTTTTAATCCATTACCTAGAAGAATTGGTTCTATATACCTCTAATCCACATTTCTTGTAGGAGATACTGTCCATTCTCATTATTGGCCTATAAAACAGTATGGCTAATTTGTAAAACATATACACCCTATGAACACATACACACAAACATATGCAGTTAGCATAATTTTAACTGCATGTGTATCAAAATTTTAATCGTGATTATCTTCTGAAGATGGGATTAAGTCAGGGAACCAAGAGTGTGTCCCAGTGCACCTAATATTTTTGGGAATAGACTCAGTCGCCTTGGTCTTGGGCAGCTCTGTGCATCCAAGCTGTTCAGTCTGTTCGTGGGTGAAGCCAGTGGTGATTACTAAAAGGCCACAGTGTGTCAGGAGATAGGTGAGAAGACAAAGAAGAAGGCAACCTCCTAAGATTGGTAGACGGACTCCCTGTAAATATCTCTTCAAATTTATTTGAATTGCGATCCATTAAGGAAGGCTAAGGTCCATGCAAAATGCAGGTAGGAGGCCATAAGGCAGAACAAATATTCAAGTGCCAGAATATAGGAATTATAGGAACTCAGAAAAGAAAATCACTATGTAACAAAGTATTTCAAAAGATCCCATTTAGAGGAAGGCACCTTGAGAAAGAGAAGCCAGAGTTTACTTTTAAGGGAATATTGCATGCTTTCCTATGTACTAACCATGGTGGCTTAAAAGATGCTGGGATTAAGAGGCTGTGCGGTTCGATTGCTTCCTGTCAGCCTGGGCAAAAGTAGAAGCACAAGTACTTAGAAGAGTTCTTGTTATCGGAAAAGAATGATTTGTGATTTTTGGATTGGAACACGCAGTGTTCCCCTGGGCAGGATGGTTCTCCGGATTCTTTGTCTGCTGGAATCGAAGAATGAATCCACGAACTGAAGATGGTATAGCAAAGGTGGAGATTTATTGAAGAATAAATGCAGACTCCATGTGGGGAGGGGGAAAGAATCTCACAACACAGACTCCCAGGTGGAGAGGGGGGAAAAGTCCTGCCAACTTCCTGTTTCCACAGTTTATAAAGCCTGCAAGTCCCTGTGTCCAGATATTCCCTTTGATTGGTCAATATTCCCTTTTGAATTGCTTACAATAGTAACTCCTGAGGCCCTCCTCCCTCATTGTCCTATTCCCTCTGGGCTTTCTTCCTCCTTTATTTTGTAAATATAGACCTTTTGGCTACTTCCATTTTCCTCGTCTTAGGTAAATATACTTCTCCCAGTCTCTCTTGGCCTATGGAAATGTAACTGCACCTGGCTTCCTTGTGTTATGGAAATGTACCTTCTCCCAGCTCTTTGTCTTATGGAAATGTGCCTTCTCCCAGTCTGTAGCCCTGTGTTTTTTCCATGGACCCCCAATTCTAAAAATTCCCTAAACCTGCCTATATTCCCCTAAAATTCCTATTTCAGAAAGCTGCTATCTAATTCTTCAAGAGCGCTAGATGATTTTCCTGCCTGTAAGCTACAGAACAAACCAAGCTCCTAGAAGAAAGATGTGTAGTAACCTTTGGAGGAAATTCAGGGATATAATGGTTGAGAACAGGAAAGCCAAGTGACCTCCCTTGGGAGCGTTCTAGAACTCACAGGGAATAGACAATGTTGGCCGTATCTTCCCCCACAGATCAGCTCTGAGCTGGTCTCTAAGCTATTCCACGAGTGCTGGGGCTCTCTGTTCCTGACAGAGGAGGCAGCGGGGTATTGAAAACAGGATGACCAGTTGATAATTTATTAGGAATATAGAGAAGCCCTATTAGTCTTCTTGCTTGGAGAAGGCCACCCCCCTTTACCCCCCTTCCCACCTTCCCTGGTGGACCAGAGGGTACAGGCCAAGGCTGCAGGGCTGTCCCTAGGAATTAGTCTTGGATTCTTTCCAATGTGTGGGTAAATGTTTGCTTTTTCAAAGCAGGTGTTACCTGGCAACCTCCACATTCCGCATTTCATAAGCCTCCTGATAATCCTGACAGGAAGGCATATGATTATCTTGTAGTTGAGGAAACTGAGGCTCAGACACGTGATTCACTCACCTCTGCTCCACAGCAAGTGTGTGGCTGAACTGGGATTAGATCTCCAGCATGCCCACTCCCGAGACCAGCAGCCACGCTCTTCCCGGCTAGCCACTGAGCCACAGGTTAAAGAGAACGGCTAACGCACACCTCTGCGAGCTGGACAAGCCAGCTCATTCCTACCCACCCTACTAACACACGGGACAGAATAAGCATTAGTAGCTGTGAGGAGGCTCAGCCGGGCTTGAGGTTTACATGGGTTGTGGAGAGTGAGATTGGGACATGAGGGTAGATTGGCATCTGGGAAGCCAGACTGAGGAATTGGAGTTGCTCTGGTTAGGCAGGCAGGAACAGTGTCAGTGAGGTAGGGACATAATGGTGGGAGTGCGCTCTTCTCTCACAAACCCAACATATATTTAGGGTGAACTCTATGAGACTGACAGTCCACATTGTGGCCAATGAAATGACAGTGTCGTCTGGTTTAACTAAAACAGAGTCCCTGGTATTGCTGTAATCCCATTCTCGTGTTTCACATCCACTTTCACCTGAGATGCTGGAGAGCGATGCCATGAGTTCACTGTTGTTTGCAGATACCAAGCAAACAATCTTGTCCGACTAGTTAGAAGCCGGTTCTCTTTTTGCGAAAGGTCAAACCTGCCGCACCGGTTTATACGTTGCCACAATGTAGACGGACACTATAGAGATGAAATGCACAGAAACATCGCATGCTGCATTCGTTTTTGGAAATCCTTCCATCAGAAATGAGCAGCCTACCTGCCTGCCTTCCATCCTGTTTTCTTTCTTCCGGCAGATTTTTGCTGGCATCTTGCTGGTACACTTGTGATGGCTAAATTATGTGAACGCATTTATCTAGTGCCTGGGTCATAATACTCCTGCTATAGGTGCAGTTTTCCTTTTCTAAGCCATGGCCTCAACTTTCCCTGCCCGGAACCTGTCATCAGAGAAGCAGCCTGGCACCTGCCGATTCAGACACACGGAAATCTAGAGCTCGTTTAGCCACTGAATGGTTTGGTGAACTTGAGCACATTCATTAAATTTGGCCTTCATTTCTAAGCGTGTGATTGAGATAATCAAATTAGGCTATGGTAAGAATGAAACTAGATAGGTGTATAAATTGCTTATGCCCAGCCTTTATAAGCCCACCATAAATGGTAGCTTTTACGATGACTATGAGCAGCCATTATTATTTTGCCTTGTTTTCAGCATAACAGCGGAGTTCCAAATCAGCAATACTTTTGAACTTCTCATTAAGCATTCAGAAACATTGCGTTAGAACTCTGCCTCAAGACTCTTCATTGCTCCCAAACTGCCTATGGCATTGGCTCAAAATTTTCAGCGTGACACTTGAGGTTCTTGGCAGTGTGACCTCAACTCACCATTCCAGACTCCTAGCTACTTCTCTCTTTTCCTACATATAGCTTATTACCTGGCAGATGGAACCACTTCCTGTTTCTCAGGAGTTTTCCAGCCCATGCTTTCCCTCTCGTTTCTCTCACCAGGAATACCTGTCTCCTTTCCCTACCTCTGACAGTTACCAGAAAACCCAACTCTATGCTACCACCTTCATAAAAACCTTGGAAGGTGTTTTAAATGGTTTTTATGTTTGTATTTAAAAACCCCTAACTTTTGTTTAGCTCTGTCAGATTTTCTTGTAATAAAGTTAGTTGTCACTTATATTTTCACTCTTTTAGCATTTTATACTCATTGATGATAAGGCTTGACTTTTAAGCCAGCCGGCCGCAATATTTGGTGAGTTCAATAACTTTGCAGAATTTCATTTACTCAGTTTAGTGAATGGGTTATAGAACAGAAAGAGCGTGTCCCCCGGTGCGTGGCAGAGCCAATCACTAGACACCGAGAATTGCTGTCTATTTTCTTATGAATGGCCCCATCCAGGAGAATGGGAAGCTGATGCTCAAAAGCCTGAACTCCCTGATGATGATCGTGTGTAGGTTACAGATTATAAAGGCCAAAACCTCAAGATTTTGATTAGGGGTTCTGGGTTGTACTGAGATCTGAATGGTCAGAAGTGGAGGAAAGGGAATGAACCACTTTAGGTTGAGGACAGTTTTAGGTTTGTGCTGGTGTCCCTCTGTCTGGCTTCATGGAAAGTAGCCAAGTAGCTGGGGGGTGTTCCACCTTTGGGCTCAGGAACTGAAACATAATGGAGATCACGATGTTACCTTTAGCCTGCCTGAGGTCCTGACCTTGTAACCATCACTCAGTTCTGGACTACTGTCTTCCGCTGCCTCAGAGCTGGCTGATTATCCTGGGGGAAGGCCAGGTCTCTGAGGGAAGCGGGGAGAGGATTTCTAGAGCTAGGGCTTAAAACTAAATTTAAGCCCAGCCAGTGTCGCTCAGTGGTTGAGCATCAACCTATGAACTCAGAGGGCTCGGTCCCCAGTGGCGGGGGGGCGGGGGGGGGGGGAGAGCATGTGCAGGAGGCAGCCAATGGATGATTCTCTTTCATCATTGATGTTTCTGTCTCTCCCTCTTTCTTCCCCTCTGAAATCAATAAAAAAATATATTTTTAAAAAACTAAGGACCTTCGGTTTCAATTGTTTGTTGAGGGCTTGGTATCTGCCAGACACTATCAGGGCAAGACCCCTGAGAGGCATTAAACATGGAAACAAATATGTAAACAAAATAATGTTAGATGTTGCTAAGCGCTATAATGAAAATAAAATAGGAATGCCATAGGAGATGACTCAGGGTCAGAGGGCGCCATTTTATCTAGAGGGAGAGGGAAGGTTTCGAGGCATCTGAGAGGGACCGGCTAGCCCGGGAACGTATGGGAGAAGAGGGTCCCACACAGGTCACAACGGATACAAAGCCCTCCTCAGAGGAGCTGTGGCTTTGCACCGGAAGGGCTTCTGCTTTCTGTTTTATTTTATTTTTGAACACCTGTCAGGTTGATTGCACATTTGTCAGATATTTGAGTCATATCTGATAGTTTGGAGTTCATTTTATTCTCAGTATGGTGCTGTATTATTTTTATCTAAGTGATCTGGTTCATACTTGTTCACGGGAAGCTAGTTTTTCTCTGCATGGCCTTGAACACAGAACATTTAGTTCAAATCTCAGCTCTGCCACTTACTACCGAGGTGACCTTAAGTAAATTATTCACCCCTTGAAGACTCAGGTTCCTTGTCTTGAATGAGTATCACAGTAACTGCTTTTCAGAGTTGTGAGGATCTGATTTAATGATGTATGTCAAGTGCTTGACATATAGTAGAAGTTCAGTAAAGGGTAGAATTTGTTATGTCCTGTGTTGTGCTCTGGGTACCTTAAAATGCGTTGTTAGTATGGTGTTATAAATCCAGATTCTGAGCTGGTGTTCCTATATCATTGGAATTAATTTCAGTGATTAAGCATTCATTGTTGTGGAGTTTTCATCTTAAGAAAGCAAATGCAGCCCTGGCCAGGTAGCTCAGTTGGTTAGAGCACCATCCTGATGCACCAAGGTTGTGGGTTCAAACCCTGGTCAGGGCACATACAAGAATTAACCAATGAATGCATAAAATAAGTGGAGCAACAAATCAATCTCTCTCTCTCTCTCTCTCTCTCTCTCTCTCTCTCTCTCTCTCTCAAAATCAATAAATAAAATTTAAAAAGAAAAGAAAAAGCGAATGCACCCTCCTAAACACAGAAGCCTGGCCAGTCTTGAGTGAAGGTGCCTGTATCTCCCCCAACCCTCCAGGAGCTGCTTTGAGGAAAGAACCAAGGTGATTAACAATGGAAATTATAACATGTTAAAGGAGGTGGAGAAACTGCCAGTAGATGTTTCCTTAACCAAAATATGACTCCATTTGTATTTTTTAAAATACATTTTTATTCATTTCAGAGAGGAAGGGAGAGGGAGAGACAGAAACATCAATGATGAGAGAGAATCATCAATCGGCTGCCTGCTGCACGCTCCACACTGGGGATCGAGCCCACAACCTGGCATGTGCCCTGACCAGGAATTGAACCAGGGTCCTCCTGTTCATAGGTCGACGCTCAACCTCTGAGCCACACCGGCCGGGCGACTCCATTTGTCTTTAGTTCAGAGTCTAGAGAGAAACATTTCAGGATCTTCTTTGTTTTATATTTATAGCAGAACATAGGAAGAAAAATGGCAAAAAGAATTTCTGGTGGGAAAAATCATACAAAATATCTATTTTCAGCAAAATGGTTCATTACAGCTCCTTGAATTAACCACATAAAGCTTTACTGAGTCTGACTAAAATTAAGGGAGAACTTTGATATTTAGTTGTGTATTACCTTTATAATTCCACTGTGGATAGTCTCTAAAAACATTTATTCAACATTGTACGGTTAACTTTTTTTAGTTTAGTTTCTTAACTATAATTTTATTCATTTAAAAATAATTAAAAATAAGAATGGTTTAAAATTAAAAATGTACACAAGGGTATGTGCACTGAAGGAGTAGTCAATGTGAAGGAATATACCCCTCCCACAGCCACAGTGCCCCTCCCTGTGGGTAACCAGCATATCCTTACAGAGCAGTTCTATACACATAAACACAATTACCACGTAGAGCTGATTCTCATTGTTTGTGGTAGTTCTGTTGTATAAAGTCACCACAAACACCAGATTAACGAATACCGAACCATTGCACTCGGGAAACACAGTATTAGGTTCCTGCGAGCCTCTCGTCACAGCATTTTTGACAGCTGATCAATACATAACTTTGTTTTATGTGTGTATCTGTTTAAAGACGCCTTGTATAATATACAGTTGACCCTTGAACAATACAAGTTTGAACGGTATAGCTCCACTTACACATAGATTTTTGTAATTACCTGCATTACAATTGACTCGTGCAGCTTGAACTCAGGTTGTTCAAGGATCCACTCCCCGGGACTGGGAATCTGTGAATCCAGAGGGCCGACTGTAGTTACACAGTCTTCAGAAGGTTGACGCCCCTAACTCTTCACGTTGGAGGGTCAATTGTATGTTGTTCATTCATTAACATTGAACTCACAGGCAGTGGCACTCTAACTTATGCCTAAATGAAGTTTATCTTAACCCACGAAGTTTCTGCATGAGGCATATCCCAGCCTTTGCTTAGGAACACTAGACAGCATTTCAGCACTCTGGGGTCATTTAATTAATTAATTAATTTTAATCCTCACCTGAGGATATGTGTTTACTGATTTTTAGAGAGAAGGAGAGCGAGAAAAACATCATGTGAGGGAGAAACATCCATCAGTTGGTTGCCTCCCATAGGCACCCCAACCCAGGATCGAACCCACAACCTAGGTGTGTTCTCTGACTGGGAATCAAACCTACAACCTTTTAGTGTATGGGAGGATGCTACACCCAATTAAGCCACATGGCCAGGGATTGGGGTCATTTTAAACAGCAAAATTGCTAAAAAAAAAAAAGCACAAAAATGCCATAGACATGGCATTAAATAAGACCTCGAAAGGACACCTCTTTACAGTATGAGTGCCAACAAGAGGCAGAGAGACCATTGCCTTGTTTGATTGCAGCTGGGCACGCAAGACACATCATGCGACTCAAATCTTTTGCCACTCTGTTCATGGCCATAAATGACCATGAAAAGAACTTGCAAATATAGGATCTATGAAAAATGAGGATCAACTATATCTAGCTATGTATATGTATCTATATATACTAATTTTAAACAGATGGTAGTATACAATTCATAATGTCCTATATATTGATTTCTTCACTTAACACTACATCTTAAACATTTTATGCACACATATATAAAAGTGATGAAAATCAAGGTATCCAGTAATGTTTGTGTGTGTGTGTGTGTGTGTATGTTTAGTAAGTAGTAAACAAACCCTTATGTGCTGTTAAAAAAAAAGACTTTAAATCTTACTTGTTTTCCTTTATGTACCAATTTCAACAACATTAAAAGAGGTCTTGCAAGTCAATAAGAAAAAGATAAATAATTCCATACGGCAGATAAAGGGCATAAACAGAAAATTTAAAACAAAGGATATGTTTCTTAGCCACTTCTTTCAGGAAACATCTGGGAAAAATGCCTAAATGTACTCATAACTGAAGAAATGAAAGACAACAGCAATGGCACCACTTTAATCTTTTTTATTGAGACATTAACATTTCTGAGCCATTTCAGTGCTAGAGAATGTAGGAATGTGGGGGGAAAAAGTATAAATTCCTATACTTTCTGTTTTGAAGATAATTTTACATTGTCTATTAACTGTTAAAAAGACTGAGGTAGAATCTTGTGCTGATATGAAAAGATTTCAAAGATAAATTGTCATAAATGAAAAGCATCAAGAAACACAAGAGTATAGAAAAAAATGATTTTAAAAATGTATATATGCATATATTAATATACACAAATATGCATAAAAATCTGAGTGAAATTGGGAGTCAGTGGGAAAAGGAAGGAGACTTGGCTTTCGTCTTGTGCTCTTCCTATATTACTAGGCCTCCTTTTTAACCATGTGTATGTATTTTTAAAAAAAATATATTTTATTGATTTTTTACAGAGAGGAAGAGAGAGGGATAGAGAGTTAGAAACATCGATGAGAGAGAAACATCGATCAGCTGCCTCTTGCACACCCTCTACTGGGGATGTGCCCGCAACCAAGGTACATGCCCTTGACCGGAATCGAACCTGGGACCCTTGAATCCGCAGGCCGACGCTCTATCCACTGAGCCAAACCGGTTTCGGCAAATGTGTATGTGTTTTTATAGAGAAATTTAAATCTCCCAACTTTAAATTGAAAAACATTTATTTTACTATATGCTTAAACAAATAACTTGACAGTAAAAGATTCTGTCTGTTTTGTTCCTCTGGGTATTCTGGTATCTTGGCACAGGGTAAACACCCCATAGAGGTTTGCTGACTAAATGAAGAGAGGAAAATAATTTTTTAATTAAGTGTCCAATATTCCAGTACTACCATCATTCTGTCACATATATTGTTATTTCAGTTTTACCAATAAAGGAGATAAAATACTGCAAATCACAAAGCTAAGACTAGAAGTGATTAGCATAATAAAATAAAGCAGTGATTTTTAATCAGTGTGCCACAAGAATCTTTAAAACGTGCAATACCTGACTGTTACCTCTTTTCCCTTAGATTGTAAAAAAAAAAAAAAAAAAGACAAGTCAACACAATAGCCATCCAGTGTGAATGCCCTGTCTTGAATCATAAATATATAGGTCATATAATAGAGTTGCATCTTATTGGTCACATTGCATAATAAGGTTGTGTCTGATTGATTAATTCTTGATCCCAGAAATCCTTATATACAAGTTTAGGCACTTGATTTTTTTTAAAAGTCATTTTGGAACAAAAAGGGTTGATAATTACTATTATTATTTATTTGTAAATCAATCAAACATACCTATTTTTTGTGTTAGATTAGCAAAAAATATATTTTTTAGTGTGCCACAGAATTTAGTAATTAGTTTATGTGTGCCATGATATGAAAAAGGTTGAAAACCACTGAAATAAAGCAACAGCACAAAGTGAGTTTAATATGACAACTGAGGCTAAGATTTTGTCATGACTATTTGTTTAACATAATGTATATCCAACTCCTTGGTTACTAATTGGAGAATGGTTGTCACATTTGTCCTGGTTCTTGATGGATAGTGCCCCTGGGACGCAGAAAAATGTTGAGAGTGGCAGTTTTCTTTCTCAGCTGTGTTTCTCTAATCATGGTCTGTTTACTATGATTAGAGGAAGTGTATAGGCTGATCCCAGGGACGGCACCATACAAATTACATCTTGTTTGGTTTAAATGTTTGTGATATCCAAAATGAGGTTAATTAAATTATGGACCATCATAGAAACTACATCTATTTCTATGGAGATGCATGAATATGTACTGACATGGGGTGATGCATTCTTCTATAATATGAAGTAAGAGAAGACTTTATACTATGATTTGGATTTTGTAAATAATGATATATGTTAATAAATGCACTGAATTTTAACTAAGTGCAAGAAAATAATGTAATGATTTTCATAGAAATCATTATATATTAAAACATAAATAACTGACTTGGCAAACTTAGTTTCAGTGTACAACAACCATTAACTTTGCATTTATACATAAAGTAATACTATTTACTTTTTAAATGTATTTGATTAATCTTCCCTGTTCTTAGAAAAGGATTTGCAATTAGATGTCAAAAATTTTTAAAATTGCACGTGCTTTTATTTTTCTTATTTTTATAGGTGCTTTTTTTTTTATTGATTTCAGAGAGGAAAGAAGAGGGAGAGAGAGTCAGGAACATCAATGATGAGAGAGAACCACTGATTGACTGACTCCTGCATGCCCCCCATTGGGGATCGAGCCTGCAACCCAGGCATGTGCCCTTGACTGGAATTGAACCCTGGACCTTTTAGTCCTCAGGCCGAGGCTCTATGCACTGAGCCAAACCCGGTAGGGCTAGATGTCAAAATATTAAACACTGATTTATAGTTCACTTCTTACCTTCATCAATATATATTTGCTGCTTCCTTTCCTTTTAAAAAATTCACTTAACAATATAACAAAACAAAAGAAGTGTCATTTAGGCTCATTCAACATGTATAACTCCCTCAGGATGTTTTTAATATTCTCCTTAGCAAATATATAATTCATTGAGGAAATTGGCACTCAGTAAATACTGGTTTTCTTCTTAAGGAAAAGAATAGAGAAAGAAGAGTAAGACAGTGTGATGAAAGACACTTTAAGAAATATCCTATCTATAATAATAAAAGTAATATGCTATTTAGACCAGACGTCCTTCCGGACGAAGCCAGGGCTGCGAGGGAAGCCTGGGTGCTGGGTGCTGGAGGGAAGCTGGTGCCGGCAGCCAGGGGAAGGGAGGCCTACTCTTGCATGAATTTTGTGCATCAGGCCTCTAGTCCTAAAGGGTAATATGCAAATTGACCATACCCCCGCTATACCCACAAGTCACGCCCACCAGCCAACCAGGAGCGAGTATGCAAATTAACCCAACCAAGATGGCTGCAGCCACAGAGAGAGCAGGAGGCTTGGGTTTCCCCGAAAATGGAGGAAACCAAGCTTTCCACCTGCCCTGGCCTGCCTTGGCCTCCGCTTAAGGCTACAAAGTTTCAATTATAGAAGATAAATAAATCCCAACAAAAATGGCAGCAGCCATAGAGCTGGAGAGAGCAGGCGGCTCGAGTTGCCCCCGGTGATGGAGGAAGCCAAGTTTCCGCAGCCCTGGCCTGCCTTGGCCTCCGCTTAAGGCTACAAAGTTTCAATTATAGAAGATAAATAAATCCCAGATACCAGGGCCTCTGCTTGGGTCGCTGGGGGGCGTGGCTGGCCTGCAAACCACCACAGGCCCCTCACCCAAGCCGCCCCATGCCCCAAGGGAACTCCCACCCTGATCCGGGACACCCTTCAGGGCAAACCAGCCAGCCCCCACCTGTGTACCAGGCCTCTATCCTATATAATAAAAGAATAATATGCAAATTTACCGTCACTCCAACACACAAGATGGCTGCCCCCATGTGGTCAAAGATCCTGCCCCCATGTAGACACAAGATGGCTGCCACAAGATGGCCAGTAGAGGAGGGCAGTTGGGAGGGACCAGGTCTGTAGGGAGGGAAGTTGTGGGCGATCAGGTCAGCAGGGGAGGGCAGTTGGGAGGGACCAGGCCTGCAAGGGAGGGCAGTTGGGGGCGATCAAGCCTGCAGGGGAGGGCAGTTAGGGGTGACCAGGCTGGGAAAAGAGGGAAGTTGGGGGTGACCGGGCCTGCAGGGAAGGGAAGTTGGGGGGGACCCAGGCCTGCAGTGGAGGGCAGTTGGGGGGGGACCAGTCCTGCAGGGGAGGGCAGTTAGGGGCAAACAGGCTGGCAGGGGAGCAGTTAGGAATCAATCAGGCTGGCAGGGGAGTGGTTAGGGGGTGATCAGGCTGGCAGGCAGAAGCAGTTAGGGGAAATCAGGAAGGCAGTCAGGCAAGCAGTTGGGAGCCAGCAGTCCTGGATTGTGAGAGGGATGTCCCAGATTGGAGAGGGTGCTGGCTGGGCTGAGGGACACGCCCCCCCCCATGCACAAATTTCATGCACCGGGCCTCTAGTAGGATATATAAAAGCCTAAGTGCCCGTTCAACTGGTATCTATGACACACACTGACCACCAGGGGCCAGACGCTCAATGCACAGGCATGGAACAGACTGATGAATCTCAGAGGGCAGGGTGCAGGGGAGAGGCCAGGAAAAGATTAACCAATAATCTTATATGCATACTAGAGGCCTGGTGCATAGACTCGTGCACCGGTGGGGTCCCTCGGCCTGGCTTCTGGGGATCAGGTTGAAACCGGCTCTCCGACATCCCCCGAGGGGTCCCGGATTAAAAGAGGGTGCAGGCCAGGCTGAGGGATCCCAACGGTGCATGAATCGTGCAATGGGCCTCTAGTCCTATATAATAAAAGCCTAATATGCTAAGTGTCTGACCATTCGTTCGACCATTTGAGCAGTCACTATGACACACACTGACCACCAGGGGGCAGATACTTAGAACAGCAGGTTAGCTTGCTGTTGGGGTCCAGCTGATCGGGACTGAGCGAGACGGGATAGACACACCCTGGAGCCCTCCCGTGGTCTCTCCCCGGCCCCAATCTTGCACTGGACCTCTAGTTTTAGGTATTATTCAATCACCAAACCTCCTCCCACCCCCAAATACGATGTAATATTATTTGGTTTCTGACCTGCTCAAAGTAGAAGAACCAGATACTTTTGCTTGACATTGTATATACCAAACTATTTTCCCAGTATGCTTCAGTTTGCCATCACTTGGGGAGGTGAAGTTGATGGCTATTTGACATGAGTGGTAAATAAAATGTTTGAGCCTTCTTGTATCCACCTGTATCTTCTCCTGGGCTTTGGCCTTGCTACAAGGAGACTAAAGAGGCCCTGCCCTGTCTTTCTTTTTTTAAAAAATATATTTTTTATTGATTTCAGAGTGGAAGGGATAGGGAGAGAGAGATCGAAACATCAATGATGAGGCTGCTTCCTACACGCTCCCCACCAGGGGATCGAGCCTGCAACCTGGGCATGTGCCCTGACTGGGAATCAAAACTTAACCTCCTGGTTCATAGGTTGACACTCAACTACGCCAGCCCGGCCCTGCCCTTTCACTTTTGGGCCATCCTCCTTTCCAAATCTGCCACAAAAATAAACACACACACACACACACACACACACACTGGTCCAAATGATGATTAGCCCATTTGCACAGGTTGTCCCAAATCAATTAGGTGAGTGAGGAAAGGGCATCTTCTACCAGTTTTGCCATGGTCATCTTTAGCCACAAACATCCAGCCATGGGATTTGTTTTAAAGAATCAGTTTGTGCTTTTGGTGGGAATGCTGTTTTTAGTTTTATGATATATTTTGTTCCAAGGCAGGCATTCGTTAATCAAGTGTTTATTTAATTAACCAAGGAAATACAAAGCCACTGCTTAAAGAAACTAACTCAGTCCTCCTGTCCCGTCCTTCCTGAAAGAGAAGCGTGGCTTTCATCACCGGCAGAGCCCTCTGTGTGTGTTCATGGGCACCAGGAAGATTTCACAGGAGCAGGGGCAAGGCCTGGCAGTGTCTTGGAAAGCTCTTACCGTTCTCTATTCCCTCTGTGGCAGCATTACGTCCTCTTCCCTCTTCAGGGAGCATTACATCCTGATCCCCAGGGCACTTGCTACCTAATCCTCTTTCCTGACTGCCTCCCTCTCCAGAAAACATTTTAACTTTCTAAATATTTAGATTTTACCAGCCTTGGCAGGTTCAGTAACAGCTACCAGTCTCTTGCATTTTCAAAGTGGCTCTGATGGAAGCTTATTTTTCCAGTAGGTTCTGGTTTTCTGTTGTCTTCCTCTTCTTTTCCTACCCTTTTCTTTGTTTCTTGAATAGGTAATTAAAGAAAGGAACCAGGCATATTTGGAGGTATGGCTACTAAGACACTATTTCTAAGAGAATGATTGTTCATTGTCTTTTTGGCGCCTCTGTGTTTTATTATTCTCACTGCATTGTAGCAGTTGTCATTATTTAGGATAGTGCATCTTAACCTGACCTGCACTTTTCATGTTGTAATCACCTGGGAAGCTGTACAATCGCTGGAGGTGGAGATCAAGAGGTGTAAAAACTTGCCCAGAAAATGAAGTAATGAGAACCTGTAACAATTTAGGAAGATACTAAAACCCGGAGGGTGATGGGGGAAGCTATTTGTCTGCCTAAGTGAATTCTGATTATTTTAAATATACCTGGAATATGTAGCCATTCTGTCGTGGCATACTGAGCTACCTCTGGGTCTAGATATGAGGATATGAACCAGGTCAATTTGGATCTCTCTGTCAGGAAAGAATAACATTGTGTTAGAGTACAAAGAAATATTCCAAAAAACATCCATAGCATAGTTAAATCCTGATCTTAATGGTACAATTTTTTAAACTTTGATTTTTGTAAAATGTTATCCAATTTGTAATAGAATGCGTTTAAATATTTGTGGTAAATTTTAGAGTTGTTTTTGTTTGTTTTTCTATTATAAACAAAATTTTGCTATAGATTAGTAATATTTCCTACACTGAGTCCCCAGGGCTGATCAGTTTTAGTATCTACATTTTTAGATAATATTTTTAAATACTATTAACATGCTAATAAATACTGTGACTTAATATAGGAGGATTTCTAAAACCTCAAAGTCATTAACAAATACATTGGGATCATGATTTAATTCTAAACAAGCAATTATAATTATTATCTGAAAACTTAAGGGGGAAAAGTTTTTGTCTGTGTGCACATGGTCAATCTGTACTTCAATTATAGTTTCATGGGATTTTTTAAAATGTTATCAGTTATGCTCAGCCTTTGCTCAAAATTTATTGGGGTTAATAAGGTATGTGTATTAAGTGCCTATCAAGTGTTTAAACCATGTTACTCATTTACTTCTGAGAATAAAGCTGCAAGTAGGTGTTATCTTTGTTGCACAGATGAGGAAGCTGGGGCTTAGTCACAGAATCAGTAACTGACAAAAGGGGAGGGTTGCCCTGGCCGGAGGCTCAGTTGGTTGGAGCATAGTCCCCTCCACCAAAAGGGTGAGGGTTCAACCCCCAGATGGGGTGTGTACCGGAGGCAACCGATGTCTCTCTCTCTCTCTCTCTATCTCTCTCTCTCTCTCTCTCTCTCTCTCTCTCTCTCTCTCTCTCTCTCTCTTCCATCCTCTCTAAAATCAATAAACATATTCTCAGGTGAGCATTAAAGAAGGGGTGGGGGTGGGGTTGTCCTAGGAACTCTCTGGAAAGCCCTTGTCTTTGCTACTTCTACCACAGTTTTAGCCTCACAGCAGCTAGAATAGCCTTTCTCCTCCCAGATAATTACAAATGAGAGAGGGATTTCGTAGTTAGAGGACGACCTGGCTTGTGGTTCTCTATCTCGGTCACCATGCTATTGCTTGACTTGCCACATCTTCCCCACACAGCATGACGGCAGAAGTTGGCAGCTGATGAGAAATTCGGACAGAGTTTGGGTGTGATAAACAGATAGCTTAAAAAATAACCAGAGAGAGGCAAATCAGATGTTACTAGTAAACTTTACAGTAACAAATTCATATCGATGACACAAGGCCTGGTACATCGTATGTTTCTTAACTTTTCTGAATAAAAGGGGAATTGGTATTCACAATAGACAAAGTCAGTGCCTTGGTGTAAAATTGTGATTGGTGAAAAAATTATTTCTGTTTCATCTCAAATGAGGCAAAGAATGCTGTTAGGTCAGTGGAGACAGCTCAGCCTTGCAAAGCTGCTTACTTTGCATTAAGAAACTACAAAGTAAGAAACCACCCATTTTCTCTCTCCAGCGTTATTTTAGGAATGGCGCTGGAAAGTTTAGTGCATCCTATTTAAAACAGATCTGTTAGCGTTGTTTAATTCTATAAGACCATACTTGAAATTCTAAGATTATAGTGATTTTCTCTTCCTCATTTACATGGAGCATAATGGTTTTAATTTTTAAGACATCAAAAAGAAAACTATTTTTAAAATTAGATTTATATGACTCTTCCCCAGTTTATAAAGGAGCATTGAAGGAACATTTATTACACTTTATTTTCTTTACATGGCACTTTTTTTTACCTGACGACCTTTGTGTATTTAATTTCTAAAAATTCTTTATTTGAGAGAGAAAGAGTGAGAGAAACCTTAACTTGTTGTTCCACTTACTTATGCCTTCATTGGTTGATTCTTGTATGTGCCCTGACCGGGAATTGAACCCACAACCTTGGTGTATCGCAATGATGCTCTAACCAACTGAGCTACCTGGTCAGGTCCCCCTTGTGGATTTAATATCAAAGAACCAATTTCTTAAGAATTGTCACAGAGGATTTTTCTCATCCTGTTCCACTAGCACTTAAGATTTACCCTGCTGTCTAATAACTATCTATTAAATTAAACCACTGTCTATTAAGGTTTAAAGCATTCAAGAGAGAAAATAAATAGTCAATGCTGTCATTGTTTCAATGGTAAATATTTTGTGTAAGTGATTAAGTAATATGTAAGGTCTCAGAAGTGACACGAGCCACCTCCTTTCTACAGAATGGTATACTTTCCATAATTTTACTTTATTGTAGTTTATTATTAAACTTGAAGGTCTTATCCATGACACCAAGAAACGTTCCTACTATATATTCTGTTTATAAGTATTTCTCATTTCTGCCAATGTTCTGGCTACTTACTTACAAGCTAACACAGGCTGCTCATGACATTAAAAAGTGACCCAGGGTACATCAGAGAAGTAAATTCATCAACTTCTGTGCCATTTCCTGCTCTCTAATAGACCAGTATCTTTACTCATGGAGAAGTCGTATAGGTTTGACATACCCACTTTGAGAGACAAAAATTATCTTTGCCCATTTGGAAAAGGAAATTTTGAAAGAACCGAATGTTAATTTAAAAATAAGGTTTCTGGGACAGTGCAGTAAGGTGCTTTCCTCTTCATTTAAGATTTTTCTGAAATATTTTTAACCACCAAATACACACACACTATAGTGACCTACTTGTCTCACTTCTACTTGTAAGTGTGATCCAAGTGTGACAGCAGCATCCGGGGAGCTTACAAACACGCAGCATCTCAGGCCGCACCCCAGACCGAATAAATCAAAATCTCCAGGTGTTTCATCTGTTCAAACAGATGCAGAATTTGAGAAGCTGGTATCAGGAAGGCCAAGCATGGCACTGCCTGTGTTTTCACTGAATAAGTTCTCTTTCTCTGCTTGAGAGTGTCCTTTACTCTTTTCTAAAGGGAGATCCTGATTCTGGGTGGTAGAGAGGTGAGGTTGGGCAGGTAAATGTTTTATAACCATAGTAGTGTGACAATTGCAGCTGTACAAAATTTCCAGGGATGAGAATCCAATATGATGGCTGAGTTTCTTCCTCAGCATGTTCTTTGATGGTATCTTCAGCTCACGATCTGCAAAGAGAAGGGTCCGCAGTGAGGACCGGGCTGGCATAGGTGTGACATTTCAGTAATCTCTAAAGAAAAGTGTGATCCATCCAGTATTAAGCTTTAAAAATATTTTGGAGGGATGTGGGAGTGCAAAGAACCAAATCAATAGGAGTCAACTGTTTAGAATTCAATTCTTTTCATTTGAATACTATTTTAATGCTATCCTGTTTTAGATAAACCTCCCCTTTACTGCTAGGATTTCCATACAGTTTAGAATTTAGAGATGTTCATAGTTTCAGGTAATGACTTCTTACTGTTGACTACTACAACTTCTCAAATCAGATTAATATTCATTGGCTGATTACTAAATGTGTCCTGCACAATCCACTAAGCTGATCTTCACAACACTCATAGGCAACAACTCTTTTCTCCTTTTCCTCTGGTGAGGAAACTGAGAAACCAAGAGATTAAATAATTTGTCAAAAATTAATCAGCTAGCAGGTGGCAGAGACTGGTACTAAATCCGGGATATCTCATTCCAAAGTCCCTCCTCTTAATTATGACTCTAGATTGTCTTCTAGACTTCCTTATGAGTGGGTGAGGGTATTAAATCTCATTATTATGGCTCTAAATAGTAAAAAACTTTGGTGAATATTTACATAGAAATTTTCTGACATGCCCAAGCACCCATCCTATTGGTCACACCCAAGTCCTGATCTTACTGGCGACTCATTAATATAATGTATTAGAAAGCCAAAAAATCTCTCTTGTCATGTAGAACTTATGAAACTAAAAGGAATATAAATTCAATTAATAATTTTAAAGTTTAATTTTAAGTTATATTTTTAAAATATCCATATATATTATTATCAAGTAAGATTAAAGTGTAAAATGAAAGGGTCATACAATGAATGAGCTTTCAAAATTCACTTAAATCATGTCAAGAGTAATGGTTTAAGTATTCTGCTTTAAAAATTTTTAAACATTTTATCTTTATATTGGAGGACTTTTTAAAAAATTTACCTTTCTTAATGAAAAATAATCTGTTTCAGAGATTGGCTATTGATGAATGATAATGAGTTTGAGATTCCCTTTTGCCAGACGAACTTGTAGAAACAAAATAATATGAAAATTACCAGCATGTTTGAATATTTATAGGGAACTAGAAAAAAATCCAAAAAAACACAAAAAAACTAGATCAATATATAAGCAAAGAATCCAAAACATGTAAGAGTTTAACTTTTGCCACCCATATGTTCAAGTTTGGCAGTTCAGGCAATGAGAATGTTTTATGAACTTGAGTTGCATGGATTTCAAGGTTATTTTGGAAGTGTATAAAGTATAATTTAGAAAAGAAGAAACAGTTCCATTCTGATTGCTACTTTCCAGCAACAGCATAAGTCTCAGTGGAGACTTTTCTTATGTAGGCAGGTAAATAACGGTATTAGGAAGGTGACTGAACAGGAAAATAGCAGATAGAATTCAAACCCCTATTTTCTTCCAAAATCTTTTTCTGTCTTTAATAATTGTCTTTTTCTAGCTCATCATTGTCCTGGTTTACAATCACCTAGGGCTGAATAGACTGCTTCACCTCTTTCCTAGAACCAAATCAGAAGCCTTTACTATGGTAAACTGCTCAGTGTGACCATCAGTGTCCTGAGTAGGTGGCTATTGGCCAGGATCCCTTCTGCCCAGGTGTCCGGCGTATTTGGGTTTCTCACCTTGTGGAGTGGGGTTGGGAATGAGTGACTGGGAAACAGTCCTTTCCTGGACCCAGGAGGCTGGCTGAGGTTTGTTATTCCTGCCAGTCCTGTCAGCAAGGTACTGGGTTCTGTGTCCTTCCTCACGGGTTCCAGCCACCTTGCACAGTTTCTATCTCTTCCGTCTACTTCAGTCTGCCTGCTCTGCTGCCCCAGTCAGACCTTCCTCCCCACCTTGAACTACCTGAATTCCTCCTCCAGCCAGCACTGACCCTCATGCATTGCCACATGCTGGATGCCAGCCTTCTCAGGTGAGGATTTTAACACACTTTGGGCACTTAAACTGAAAACAACAGTGCAAGTCAGATCAAAAGGAGAGTGGTGACTACCTGACAACAAGGCAAGGTTTCAACAACTGGTGGATTCCGGCAGCTATCAATTCGATCTTTGAAGTGCTGGAATTTCCATCTTTAACAACGTATTTCTTGGCAGACATTCTCTTCATAGTGATTGCAGTTGTCTCATTTTGTATTTTTGTTGGTGATGGTCACTCCTGTGCAACACGCTAGCAGGGGAGACATTTACTATATCCATCCTGGCTTAGATTATGGTTAAAGATCCTTTCTGCAGAGCGGTACCAGGGGTTGGAAAGGGGAGGGCCACAGCTGACTCAGAAGGAAGGACCTCATGCGTCAACTGTAATCTCATGGGCTCACCACCTCACTGATGGTTACTCAGGTTCTATTAGGCAGAATGGGATTTATATAAATTGTTTATGTTCATCATAAAAAAATTGGAAATGAACATAAGCAAATATGATTTTAATGCCATTATTTTATTACATTGTATAAATCTACTGTAAGTAAATACTGTGTCAAGTTTATTGATTTACAGTGGAAGATAGTCTGTCTAGTATCTAAAATATATAACTATTCTCTGTGGCTCTCCATTTCTTGTAAAAGTACCTATATCTTCTCTAATAAAATGGTAATATGCAAATTAACCATCACTCCGCTACATAAGCCACGCCCACCAACCAAGCCATGCCCACCACCCAATCAGGACGAGTATGCAAATTAACCCAAACCAAGATGGCTACAGCCACAGAGAGCAAGGTTTCCCTGGTAACAGAGGAAGCCAAGCTTTCCATAGCCGTTGCAGGCCTAAGCCTCCACTCAAGCTACAAAGTTTCAATTATAGAAGGTAAACAAATTCAAACAAATGGCAACAGAATGGAGCTTGAGAAAGCAGGCCAGGGTTGCCGGCGGCAACAGGGGAAGCAAAGCTTTAAAGCACACCCTGGCGGGCCCACCTGCTTAAGGCAACAAAGTTTCAACTGTAGAACGTGAATTAACTGCCACAGAGATGGCTGCTGCCCAGGAGGGAACAGCAGGCTTGGCTCTGCTCCAGGCTACAAAGTTTCAATTGTAGAAGGAAAATAAATCCCAGATACCAGGGCCTCCGCTTAGGTTGCCAGGGGGCGTGGCCCGCCTGCAAACCACCACAGGCCCCTCGCTCAGGCCGCCCCACGCCCCAAGGGAACCCCACCCTGATCCGGGACACCCTTCAGGGCAAACCAGCTGGCCCCCACCCATGCACCAGGCCTCTATCTTATCTAATAAAAGAGTAATATACAGATTGATCATCACTGCAACACACACTATAGCTGCCCCCATGTGGTCAAAGATCCTGCCCCCATGTGGACACAAGATGGCCACCACAAGATGGCCAGCAGGAGAGGGCAGTTGGGAGGCACCCGGCCTGCAAGGGAGGGCAGTTGTGAGGGACCGGGCCTGCAAGGGAGGGCAGTTGAGAGGGACCAGGCTTGAAAGGGAGGGCAGTTGGAGGTGATCAACCCTACAGGAGAGGGCAGTTAGGGGTGACCAGGCTGGCAGAGGAGGGGAGTTGGGGGCAAACAGGCTGGCAGGGGAGCAGTTAAGCATCAACCAGGCTGGCAGCGGAGTGGTTAGGGGGTTATCAGGCTGGCAGGCAGAAGTGGTTAGGGGCAATCAGGAAGGCAGGCAGGCAAGCAGTTGGGAGCCAGCAGTCCTGGATTGTGAGAGGGATGTCCGACTGCCCGTTTAGGCCTGATCCCAGCAGGATCAGGCCTAAACGGGCAGTCGGACATCCCTCCAGGAGTCCCAGATTGGAGAGGGTACAGGCTGGGCTGAGGGACAAACCCCCGCAGTGCACGAATTTCGTGCACCGGGCTTCTAGTCTATAATAATAAAAGCGTAATACACTAATTAGACCAGACAGCCAAACAACCTTCCGGATGTCATTCCAGACGTCCTTTTGGACAAAGCTGCAGCGACGGGGGCCGAGGCAGAGACGGTTAGAGGCGATCAGGCAGGCAGGCAGAGTGGTTAGGGGCGATGAGGCAGGCAGGTGAGCAGTTAGGGGTGATGAGGCAGGCAGGCAGACTGGTTAGGGGCGCAGGCAGGCAGGTGAGTCAGAGGTCCCAGATTGTGAGTTGGACATCCCCCAAGGTGTCCCAGATTGTGAGAGGGTGCAGGTTGGGCTGAGGGACACACCCCCCCCCCCCCCCCCACCGCAACCCATGCACAAATTTCGTGCACTGGGCCTCTAGTAAAGATTATAAATTTGGGTGGGATCAAAATGCAGGGAACCACCTAATTGTGTGGGTTATTTCATGTATAATAGAAATTGACAGAGACTGTGTATGACTGTTACCTAGTGGGTCATAGAGAATGCCCCTATATGGCAGATTCAGTATTTTGTTTAGAAATCTCTATGTCAGTTCCTTGACTTAAGTTTTTCTCAAGACCATTCTTCTTATGTTATGAAAGCAACTTACGTTCCTGTTATTATTTATGTTGTTATGTTGTTTTCTTGATGGGAAGCCAAACTTTCTAATATAATGTTGCTCAAACTTTAATGTGCATCCAAGTCGCCTGGGGAACCCTGATAAATGCTGCATGTAGTAATAGAGATTCCTAATCTTAGATGATGCTGAGAATGCTGGTTGTCACTACCCTTGGAGTAGCAAAGCTCTAATCCTCCTAAGAGATGGCTAGCATCCCTTGGGATGGTTTATTTCTATACAACTTAGCTCTTTTGAACCTGGTTTGCATTTACTCTATAGTATATTATATTTATAGAAAAAAAAAGGTTAGTATAAAGATAAGTGAAAAACAGTACTGGAGTCTAGTTTTATAAAATAATCTCACTTCTGCTTATTTGAGCTGATATTCATGAGCTATGCCAGTTCTAGTAATGTCGGGTGAGGTTGTTTGCTTTTTTCAATGATATATTCTTGTCGAACCCTGGGATCAGGAGTTTGCTATCCCTCACACAGTATTATGGCCCAGCCCATAATAACTGCTGACTTGATAGGCACATGGTTGAGAGAAGGTTATTAGCTTTTAATAGGTAGTTTTAAGGGTCTATGGAAGTTGACAAAGGGACAAGCCATTCTGTGTACGCTGAGGGGTGGAGGAAAGGAACGTGTATGGAGGGTACTCAGCAAGTCATAATATATTTTAGACAATTTAGCATTGGTTAATTAATAACTTTTTCAAAAGGTAAAACTGCAATATGAAGAGGTGTTATAGTGAAGAATTAATTGGTATGTTGTAGGATTGACGGCACCTAGAAAAAAATGGCAGCAAAGCTTCCAGCCAAGTGATGTGAGAAGGAATTATCTAGAAGTCAGTAATTATGTCCCTTACCTATTCAGGGTGAGAGAGGCAATGCCATGATCTCCCTGAAGGAAGAAGGATCAAATTAATTACCAAGAGAGCAGGAGTTCATTTTCACTGTTGGAGATTTGAACTTGTTGGGCATTACATTAATTCGTTGAACTATTTGTGCAAAACTTCCTCAGACAGACTAAACGCAGCAATTCCACAGTTTAGACAGGTGTAGACGGGAAGAGAAGCAATGTTCGTAAATTCTAACTAGAGTTGGGGTATGAGTAGCCCTGTTAAGTCCTGTTCAACAAACAGGTCAGGCAGATTCCTGTAACCCTGGGGCTTTGCTAAAAGAAGTCCAAGATGGAATTCCTTAGGCTGCAGAAATCCCAGAAACAGATGATATGTGGCGCAGCTACGGCGGCAAGGTGGCTGGGTCAGACACGAGCACTCTCAGCTATGTCTCCCTGCATTTTAAAGCTCCCGTTCTTGAGAGCACTGGAATGTCAAGTATGTGCTGCAGTAGAACTTACTAAGTAATCTCCGAAAAGGGGACCTTGTAAAAAATAAAATACATGAAAAAAAAACCAACAACAAAAAGTATACCTTTTCCCCTTGAGTACAGATTAGGAATGCAGTTAATATCCTTAAAACATGCACAGGGGAATGAAAACTTTTTTTGATTTTGAAGTCTAGTACTATGCTATGAAACACAGGCCTGGGGAATAGTAAGAAGGGGGTAACATGATAGTGACTAGTGTGGCAAATTCCAGCACCACAATTTTATGCCACTCATACCTTTTCTCGCATCTGTACAACTGGTATGCTAACAGCTGGTGGCTCGTGTTTTTACTCAGCAGTACATTAAGTGAAAGCACCTTGAATAGTGAAAGCTTTCTTAAAAATAAAATACACATGCAAGAAATGTGCAGATCTTACACTCACAGTTTAAACTACAATTTGCAATTTACTATTTCTCTGTGGATGGAATTCTTGAGACTGAGTCACTTCCCAGGTGAGTGAGTGTAAGCAGCTTGGTAACACTGTCACAACCCATTGGCATGTGCATTGCCCACTGGCCATAGTAGAAACAGTAGCACTGGGAATGCGGTAACTTATTTTGTGAGGGGAAAAAAAATAATAATCCATTAATATTGGAATAATACTAATTTTGATACTGTTGTAATCAACTAGTTATTAATAACAGGAAAGGAGCAAAGGGAAGGCCAGACATTATAGTCATGTTTCCTGGCAAACACGGGGAGGGAACCACGTAGGGAAGATAGAGGCACGCCCATAAAGTTGGGATGACATAGGGAAGATACTTGCCTGTCCGTCACACCTGGGAACGGAGATGGTTGGCCCGAATGGGCATGACCACTGTACGTGTGCAAAGACTTGGAATTACGTAATCCGCTGAACAAAGGAGCTCGCTCTCTTGTGCTTTGGGGACTCCTGGGACTCCTGTTGCTCGGGGTGTGCTCTCTTGGTTCCCTTGCTTTCACCCCTATGGCCCATGGCCATGCCGACCCCACACACAGTGGACGGATGGACTGTAGCTAGCTTGATACTGAACTGGACCCGGCTTCAACATGGAGAGGAAATGCTGGACACTGGCTCTGATTTTAGCTCTACTGAAACCCCAGATACTGGTACACTTCTCTGCCTGGACTAAGGGAAATGGGATTTTGGAAACCTAGAGGTATGATGACGTGGAAATAAAAGCTTTTTGCTGTCCCTCATCCTCTGTGGGGGCCTCTGGAAATGCTTATTCCAGTGGTTCCCCAAGAACCCCACTCCCACGAGCAACAGAGGGAGACAAGCTATGCTTCCCTCTGTTAACAATTTGGGCAATTCAATTAGAAAATATCCCTGATAATATAAAAAATTCTAGATTTGGTAGTCATTTTAGAATCAGCAGCGTCCTGATACCTGAATGAGAAAGGAGGCCGCACTCCTACGAGGAAGAAATTGGACCAGAAGCAAAGTGCTTCTCTAATCGCATCAAGTTTCCTTTTTGGTTGTCGGCTGCCAGTGCTACTCGCTGTGGAACTCACAGGGCTCTGGCCCTTGATAAGAGCTGGAAAGAAACCATAGAACCACTAATCATAAGTGGACCGACAAGGACGGTGACAACCATGGCTCCTAGGGCACTTTCCCACAGCCCCTGCTGCTGCTGCTGCTGCTGCTGCTGCTGCTGCTGCTGGTATTTGAGCCACTGAAAAAAATGTGGGCAATTTGGGGACATGCTGCTGATTCGGAAGTGGACAAAGGGAAGATGATCCAAAAGGCAGAACCAGCTGAGGGAGAAGGTGGGAAATAGAGCTACTAAATAAAGTAGGGCTACACTATGATAGTCATTCAGCTCCAATGCATTGTTCTTTCCCACAGCAGCTGAATTTCCTGTAGTTTTAAAATTTTTCCCTAAAATCTCAAAGCACTTCAAGGATCTTTTATGCTAATAAAACACTAGTCCTAATAAACACTAGTATTTGTTCTACTAAAACATTAAGTTCAAATACTTCTATAAGGATCCCAGTGATTCTCAAGATAAGGGCCTCTCCCTTCCGAAGGGGTACATAGTTGTCATCTGTGCTGCTTCTGTAGGTCTTCTCCACCCACAACACTCCCCAGACCTTCTGATACACCCTTTTTTGGGTGTGTGGCCACAGCAAAATGCTCTTTCCGTTGTATTTTTCAGATATAGTGTGGGCATCCTTAGATGGTATTTTTTAAAAACTGATTTGACCATTCTTTTTTAAAAAAAAAAAATATTTTTATTCATTTCAGAGAGGAAAGGAGAGGGAGAGATAGAAACATTAATGATGAGAATCATTGATTGGCTGCCTCCTGCACGACCCCATTGAGGATCGAGCCTGCAACCTGGGCATGTGCCCTGACCGGGAATGGAACCATGACCCCCTGGCTCATAGGTCAATGCTCAACCACTGAATCACACCAACTGGGCCTTCAGATTGTATTTTAACAAACACCAATGTCCCAGACCTTACCCCAGGCAAATCAGATTCTCTAGGGGTAACTCAAATATTAATATATTTTTTAAACTCTAGATGATTCTAATGTGCCCCTAAGGCTCAGAACCATGCACCTCTAGAGATTAAAATAGAGAACCATCAGTTATTCATGCCTCTGTGTGAGTCAATTTCTATGGACTGATTTTTCCCAAACCAAAAGTTATGAGAATTAATGAATATGAATTTTTAAAAAAATAACAGTTAGCTAGTATTATTACAATCTGCCTAATTTTTTAAAAAAATATTTATTTTATTGATTTCATTGGGGTGAGCCATAAAAAACTTAGTTTAGCTCAATATTTTGTTCAGACTAAATTGTAAGCTCTTCAACTCTTTTGCAGACCACTTGCAATGAGAGAGCCAAAGGCTTTGTATTCTTCACAGGTCCACGGAGAGCGGGATGCTACTGTTACCTACCCTCAATACATTTTTGTTAAATGTCCCTTTACAGGTTATCTATTAAGATAATAATAGCCCGGCTGGCATGGCTCAGTGTTGAGCATCAACCTATGAACCAGGAGGTCACGGTTTGATACCTGGTCAGGGCACATGCCCAGGTTGTGGGCTCGATCCCCAGTGCGGGACGTGTAGGAGGCAGCCAATCAATGATTCTCTCTCATCATTGATATTTCTATCCTTTTCTCCTCCCTTCTCTCTTCCCTTCTGCTCTGAAATCAGTAAAAATATATATTTTTTAAAAGATAGTAGAGGTTATTGAAGAAACATTAGAAAAACTGGTCTACCTGGAAGAATTTACTATGGTATTTTAATGTGCCCAGGAGATGACCTTTATGGATAATAAAAGGATCTGCACAGTATTATTCATGTTTTGTTTAACTTTAGGTACTCTTGAAGACTTTAATATATTTATTTAAAAATATTACCTTTGGTTGCAATTAACCAAGTCACGGAAGGCACTTTGGCAAGAGGACATGCTCAGTATCACTCAGACATTACTAAAACTTTGAGGGTCTGCTGCTAACTTAAGAATTTATAAGAACCCTGGCTGGGTGGCTCAGTTGGTTGGAACATGTCCAATACACCTAAAGCTTTTGGGTTCAATTTCTAGTCAGGACACAAACCTATGTTGTGGGTTTGATCCCCAGTCAGTACACTACAGGAGGCAACCGATCGATATTTCTCTCTCACATGACATTTCCCTCTCACATCGATGTTTCCCTCTCTCCCTCCTTTCCTCTCTCTCTCTCAAATCAATTTTAAAAAAAGCAAAATATTTCCTTGGGTGAGGATTTAAAACATATTTAAAAAAATAATTTATATGAATATTATCTCTTGGTTTCAATTGAAAAGTGCTCAGTATTGAAATCAGAAGAATACCCAAACAATTAAAAAGAACCTATACCTCAGAGTCAACATTTGTTCCTTTTACCAGAATAAGTGATTGAGTTTGGTCAGGATCTCCGAGTGCACAAAACCTCCAAAGTGAGGAACAGGATGCAGGTGGCCATGGTAACTGCAGAAATAACACCTGAGTCCTGGCTTCCTCTGGCTTTATCTTGTGGAAAGAAAAGAAAGGAAAGAAAGACCCAAGACCCAACTTTTCCACCTGTCTGTGAAACACAAGGTTAGCTCATAGAAGGATGCTAGCCCCGTCCATCCCCCAAGTGGCATGGGGGAAAGGACATGAGTAGCCCCATCCACTGGCAGCCAGGATCAGGGAAGTCACAGATAATCAGCACATGCTGGGTGACACAGCGTCCCCCAGGTGCTGGGTGACTAAGGGGCAGGTTAGATAAAGTGTTCTGCCAAGGAAGGGAAGGGACAGGACAAAGCTACATAAAACACTTAGATATTAGAAAACAATTTATAACTGATTGATAAGTTTTGAGATTTTTTGCTATGAAAATTCAGCAATAGTAGAGATTGTGGCAGCTATGTTAGAGATTTTTGAAAGACAAGTTTGGCCCAAGTTGACTTGGGAAAGGGGTCAGAGTTATTTGAAGAACCTGAAAAAAAACAACACTCACTTCCACTTAAAAACTGTACATTAAAAACATTCTGTTGATAGGGAAAGTAGGGTCGGTTACATAGCTGTTCTCTTTGCTTCCAAATCACTGCTCAAAGAAGACCAAGAGTAGACACATAAGAGAACAAGTCCAGGTCCAGCAGGGGACGGGGAAATTTTTTTATGAGCATGGTTATTCTCTAAAAATATATCTGTAAGCCAAGGAAAAAACCCATCATCTTTAACAGGCAAAAGTACTGTGGAAGGAAAATAGATTTGAATGAGCAAAGGAATGTCACTGAGCTCTCCAGTCTACCTACATGTGTCTGCCTACCTCTTAACAGTCAAATATTGACAGCCCAGAGCCCCAAGGGGGGAACTATGTATAGCCACTCCTCACTCAAATCAACGTGTATTGGGCTCAGTTCCAGAGAATATTCTGGGATTTGATTTTTTTTTTTTTAGCTCCATAAATTTAATCAGCTGAAAAAAAATCTTTAAAGCAGGCTTTCATAAAAACAAAAAGGTTTTCTTCATTTTGTTGCTTATTTTTCTTAATTGAAAAAAAAACTCAAAAAAATAAACCCATATCATCTCATTTTTCCCCCCTGAAATCTTATAAGAAGTGCAAGTTTCACTACCCTGCGACTGTGCGAGATGATACTTTTTTTTAGAATACTGGAGATACTATCTCTATCCCTCTCTCTCCTTGGATACATTCTTATTAGTATCTATGATATATTTATTTAACTTAATGCGAAACTCCATTTAAAAAGATGGAACACTGAGTTCTTGGTTTAGGTAGTCTATTGATATTATTATATTGTTATATTTTTATATATTACTAGAGGCCCGGTGCACGAAAATTCATGTACTTGGGGCGGAGGATGGAGGGTGTCAGGGGGAGGGTCCCCTCAGCCTGGCCTGCTCACTCTCACGGTCTAGGAGCCCTCAGGGGACTTAAGCCACAGTCTGACCTCCCTCTGTGGGAGGTGACTGGCGGTCTGATCAGGGCTGATCAGGGGACGGCACAGGAGGTGAGTGGCCAGCTACACCCCCCATTTCGCCACCGCCACTGGTGGCCTCCCTCTGCGGGAGGCGACCCCCAGTGGGCCGATCTAGAGATGGTGATCTAGGGATGGTGAGCAGCTGGCCCCACCCTGAATCGCCCCACTGCCACCTCCTGTGGCCTTCCTCTTCGGGAGGCGATCAGGGGGCAATCAGGGGATGGCACTGGCCCCCATTGCCCACCACTGGTTGCCGCTGCTCCCCCCCCCACCCCCCCATCCCATCGCCGTACCCTCACTCTGCCTGCTGGCACACGCCTTGGTTGGCCTGGCACCACCTGCTCACTGGCCCTGCCCACCGCCGACCAGTCATTTTGCTGTTCAGTAGATTTGCATATTACGCTTTTATTATATAGGATTATGTTTTAGAGCATATAATGTATCATTACAGTTTTAGTTTTATATGCTTAATCTGTAAGTTTCAAGTCATGGCTGATTGAAGTCACATAAGTGGGAAACTGGTACTTTGCGACACCTCCTTAAGAGCTCTATAGGACTCCATTTTTATCTCTTATGATAAAAATGATTTACCCCACCCTGCCCAGGATTTACCCACACTGTGACTATTTTTCAGCTCCTTACACAAACCAAGCTGGGTTTCAGGCTTTCTCGTATGCAGTTCCTTCTCCCTGGACCGTTCTTCCACTCTAGGCTGGCCCCTTCTCACTTTGGAGATCTCCATTTGTGTGCCAACTCTTCATGGAGACATTCTCGTTCTTCATTAGAAAGAGCTCCCCACCCACATTGCCTCTCCCAGTGCTCTGTTTAGTTTTCCTTTAAAACACATCATAGTGGGTTATTTTTATTTGTTTGTTGGTTAGTGTCTCCCCTGCTCATTAGAGCAAGCTCTGTGAGGCTCACAGGGATGCCATCTTTTTCATCACTGTGCATGTATCCAGCACTAGCATAGGGTCTGGCAGATCATAGGTGTCCAATAGGTATTGGTGGAATTAATGAGGTATACACTGAGTGGCCAGTTATGATCTCTGAACGCATAATAATCTGGCCACTCAGTGTATATCCTATATAATAAAAGGCTAATATGCAAATTGTCCCCTCGACCAGGAGTTCAACCAGCAGGCAGGCCGGCCAACTGCCCATGTCCCCTCCCCCTGGCCAGGCTGGCCAGACCCCACCCATGCATGAATTCATGTACTGGGCCTCTAATACATACATATATACTGAGTGGCCAGATTATTATGCGTTCAGAGATCATAATAATCTGGCCACTCAGTGTATATTATTGACACAAATCCACAAACATTATATTACCAGTTTGCTTTATGACCATGGCGCCACGAAGAAAGAGAAGGTCGCTTGCTGTTTGATTGATTTTTATTAGTCATGTTTTACCAAATTAAAACTTACTAGTAAGTCGCTAGTGCAATAGCTACATCAGTAGTAAACTACAGAGCATGTTGCATGCTAAAATAGGTTACTGCTCTTGAGAAACCTAAGCCATGGGGGATGGGGAGAATTGCTCTATGCATTTCTATAATGACAAGCAGCAGTCAAGTGGGTGGAAGAAAGAAATGGACTCCCTTTGATCCTAGATCTGCTGTTTATTAGTCATTTACTAGTTAAGATCTTAAGAGCCTCTGAGAGCCTCAGTTTTCTTATCTGTAAAAGGCAATAATTTCATTTCATAGGAATAATGCAGATGATACACGAGGCAGTTAAATTGTGCCATAGTTATATAAATAAATGTGCACACTCTTGTTTTGAAATTAATGAAAGGGGGAGCTCATGCAGCTAGCTGCCTGGGAATTCTGGGCAGCTATAAGCCTTTTGCCAATTGTGTTATTTCCACAAATTTGCTATTTGTCTCAGAGTGGGTTGTCGAGGAATTTATGTAATGTTAGTGGAAGTGTTTTGTGAACTGCAAAGGGGCATATACATTTATGGTCTTATAACTATTATTATTGGGTTGAAAAAAAACAATAGATTCTATTAGTAAGAGAAATCTGTTAATAGTGACTGTTAGCTTTTACCTTTTTAAAGTAGTTAGACTTATTAGAAGCATGAGCTTAACTGAGATGGATAAACCCTGTACAGTAAATAGGTTATAAAACTGTGGACAGTGGCCAATACTTCCTCTACCCTTCCATTGGTAGAGGAAGGTGAGTTTGCTCCATTTCTGATTGACTTTGATCTCTGCTTTCCAACTCTGCTCCAAAGCAGGTTAGTCACAATGGTGAACTTAAGAGGAAGCAGCCATAAAATGGAAAATCACTCAAAGCAATCAGCTAATAATCCTGGTTGATCAACCAAGATAGGTTTAATCCAGGCTGAGTCAAATGATCACTGAATTCTAGTGTTGGAGAAACTAAAATGTACTCTTATTAACCCAAAAGCCTAATCTAAAGTTCTTTTGACTTCCAGTCTTTTAAGGAAACCAAATAAATTAATTTTATTATATTTTTTGACCTATATATATAGTACCAAACCATAAAATTTTCACAGGTGCCATTTCTCCTGCCCAGCTTTGATGTGTGTACTCATTACCCATTCTAAGGAAGGGCATCATTCTGCAGACACAGTTCTTAAATTGACAATCCAGAAGCCATCTGGATATTTCTGGAATAAGGTTTTCTTTTCAGGCCTCTATTTCTTCTCCATTTCTACCTTTTCTACTCTTCCCCTGCCTTCTCTCTATGCTCTGTATTAGGATCTAGGTAGAAGTGGTGTGGTTGTCATTAAGCTGCTAATTTTGTTAATTCAGTCTCAAGGAGCAGCGATACAAATAAATTAACATTTGAGGACCTGAAACACAATAGTGATATGAAACCACAACTGACCATGAGCCAGCTGTTCAGAGATTAGAATAATATTGTTCAATGTGTATATTGGATGCAGCTGGTGTAATTAGAGGTCAATGGCAGATACTACAGAATTAGTAAATAAGAAAATACTCATAAACTTATGTGAAGACTACATCTCCAGTTTTTGTTGTTGTTTTGCATAATGAAAATATAGTTTCCTATTTAATCATCCCAAAAGCCTTATAATTTGATTTAGAAAACTGAGACCAAAATAATACTTAGAATTTCAAATAATCTAGAATCCTATGAAACCACATTTATAGAGAAACAGCAATGCATTGCGCTAAATTTTCTGACAGGTCCATTGGGGAATGTACAATCTCCTTGATCAGTGTTTGAAGAAGCACACTACAGATATCTTCCATATTAACCCAAACTTGACTACTTACATTATCATTAATTAATATGCAGTGATTAAATTAACATTTGAACTGCATATCAAAGCTTAAAAGAAAAATTCATTTTCTACTAGACTCGCAGTTTTACTTCTGATTGAAGTTCTTGTGATGTTAATGAAGGTATAGGTTAATTCTTTGCAAGCCTCATTCTGAGTTAGGGCCAGCCTTCTCTCTTCCTGGTTCCCTTTGACGTTTCTTCACCGAACTGATGCTCTACCCTTCATTCATCTTGGAGGACCTTCTCTGAGCACTAAGCTATCTCTGGTGTCTGGTGTGGACCAGACCCCTGCGCAGGACGAGGTGATTACCTAACTGTTCTTCCAGGCAGCCTTGGTGAGGTGGATTACAGGAAGAGAGAGGGGAAGGAAGAATGCAGGGGGAGGAGAGGGCTAGATTGCCGTCCTTCCACTGGATTCTGGTACAAGTTAAAACTTGTCCTTCTTGGACATCCCAGGCTGATTGTCAGTGACTTCCTGCATGCCATGGCGTAGTTCTCTCCTCTTCACCTGGTCACACTGAAGGAGTGTCCCAGGTCCTGTTTTCAAGGTCTGTTTGTGAATGTAAATGAAAGGAAAGGAAACTTTATAATAACCATCCATGCTCTTCCAGGTGTGATAATTACTACTAGTGAGCAGACTGAGGGCAGGAAATGGTTCAATGCCTGTTTCCCACTGTGCTTAAAATGGTGCTTGGCAGCAGATGGGCTCAGTGACGGAGTTCCGAAGGCAGGACTACATTGTGAGGATCAGAACCAGATATCAACTGTGAGGTCAAATATATTCTCTCTCATTGTTTCAGACGCTTATTTCCATATATTTCCATTCTCTCTGAGAGGCCTTCCCTGAGGGACTTCATCCTTCCAACACTTGTGATCTTTAGCAAAACTTCAGTATTTCCTGAACAAGCGAATGGATAAATGAAAAATTACAGGATTTATTCTGTCAAACTTTTTTTAAAGGCATATACACAGGCTTTCTAATGCTTGTTATTTTGGCGGTTTAGAGGTTGTTTTTGGAGTAGTTTAAAGTAATGGCTTCTCTACTGGGGACAGTGTCTAGAGGCATTCAGCATGGGCCAGACTTTGACATTTCATCGTAGGCTCTCCTACAGTACAGTCCCTAACAAAGCGAGGCCACCTCAGAAATCAAATTGTTTACCTTTATACCAAGAAGGCTAGGAAAGCACCAAAATCTGCTTGTGGCGAGTGTGCAGGCTGACTTCGCGGAGTTCTCGCTATGAGGAGAACTAACATTCTTATGTCTAACACAAAGTAACGTGTCAGCAAGGCCCCGGGGTGGAGCCACATGTGCCAATGAAGAGTGCTTTTCATTGAGGAGCAGAAAAAAGACTTGTTGTATTTAAGAAAGAGAGAGAGAGAGAGAGCGCGAGCGCCTAGCAGCTATGGCTCTGGTTGAATGTTGACCGATAAACCAGTAGTTCACAGTTCCATTCCCGGTCAGCGCACATGCCCCGGTTTGGGGCTCAATTCCCAGTAGGGGGTGTGCAGGAGGCAGCCAATCAATGATTCTCTCTCATCATTGATCTATCTCTTTCTTCCTCTCCTTTCCTCTCTGAAATCAATAAAAATATGTTAAAAAAAAAAGGATGGAAGGAAGGAAGGGAGGGAGGGAGGGAGGGAGGGAGGGAGGAAGGAAGGAAGAGAGAGGCATTTAGTCAGTTCTAAGTAACTGTGAGATGAGGTTTCTCTATAGGGTAGTCAGAGCCCAGAAACATTTTAGTTTACTTGGGTGATTTTCACTTTTTCTCCCCTGCCTTGATTTTCTTTCAATACCAAAAGAGTACATTCAGAAATAACTACTTCTCCTCAGCCTAGGACTTTGCTCCCTAAACAAATGTGGGAGTTAAGTAAAGGCTTAAGAGTTAAGAAAAGGCTTAAGAGAATAAAGGTCAGAGAATGAGAAGGTCCCGGAGCCGCCAGGCCTTTTCTCCCCTTCCCCACCGTCCTCTCAGGCTCCTGTGATCCTCTGAGCCTCCCCTCTTCACCTCACCTCACCTCTTTCCCTGTTGGTCCAAATGCAATATCAGCAAGTGTTTCACATACACATTCAGTTCCTGTTCACACCTCACGTGGAGTAATATTTATAAAGAAATAGAACTGCTTTTGCTCTGCTTTCAAAGTAGGATGAGGCTGTCCTTAAAGTTGGAGGTTTATCTGCACCACACCTAGCACCCAGGGGACTTCGGTCAATATTTACTGAAGACATGAAAGAATAGGCACTGATAGGCCACTTCAGGTCCCAATGGCACACTCTCCTTATTGGGACTTATCTGACTTGAGTGCTCTGTGGCACTTGACCCTCCCTTAATCTTTTTTTTTTTTTTTTCATACTCCTGGGTTTTCTTCTTGGAGCTTTTTTGCTATCTCTGCTTACTTTTTCCTGCTTATTTCTTTTCCACCTCCCACTTAAATTGTGATGCCTCCCTCCCTGGTAGGCTCCACCTTGACCTTCAGAGTACACCCTTTGGATGACCTCATTTATGTTCCTGTCTTCAACTACCACCACCCAGACAGACATGATGACTTCCAAGTAGATATCTTCATTCAGCCCAAACATTTCTAAGTCCTACACCCTATAGATCTCTTTCCAGCTCTACCAGTAATTCCTACAGCCCTACCTATTAACTATCTTTATTAGTAAATATGAAAATGCTGCTTCTTTACTCCCACCCACCAAAGTAACACACAGCTTCCAAATCAGACAAAACCAGAAACCCAAGAATCATCACCTCCCCTCTCTTGCCGCTCCCTCACACACACATTAAATTGGTTGTTAAGACCTGTCTGTTGTACCTCTTCTGTTGAATTCACTTCAGTAAACACAGGGAATGGTTACTCTGATGCGATACCATCTTCCACAGGACATCCCCTGGTCTGTCTTCACCAGCACAGGCATCTTCTCTGATGAAATCGCAGTTACCTGGCCTGTCCACCTTCCTCAGGTCACATTCCTCCCAGGTGTTCTCTCTGGGACTGCTGCCTGGTGGACTTTCAAAAACTTGAATCTAACTCTCGCCCTCCTCGCTCACTTAAAACCCTCAGTGGCCCCTCCTACACCTTCAGGATAAAAAGTTCAAAGTAGCCCCATGCGGGTACAGAAAGTCATTCAGGATACTGTATTCCCTCAGCTTAATTCCTCAACCTCATTTCCTTCTCCCGCATCAGGTGCCTCGGTCATTCCAAAGTCCTTGTGCAGGTCTCTGACCCCCACAGAGTGCTGTCCCCCTACACTTCCTTCCCAAAGCACCTCTTCTCTCATTTTTCTCTTATTGCTCTACTCCTTTGAAACTGGTTATTTCTGCCGGAGAATTTCATTCCCGCCTTCCTTTTTATGTCTTCTCCCATCCTCTTCATACCGCTTGCATATGTTTAGAAAGCAAAATAAAATTGTTTTTTACTTATCTATCTCACTAGACTGACCAGTTTTGAGATTTGTGCCCCTAGAACATTATAGACCAGTGTTTCTCAAAGTGGGGGCTTCAGGCACTCCTTGTCAGAGTCACTGAGCTGTTTGGGGGCCCTCCCCTCCACCAGTGGATCTAGAGAATCAAAATTCCTGACTTTTAAGTAGACCCCATGGGTAATTTTCATGAATATATGTATTCAGTAAATACTTTTGAATAACAAATCAGCTGGAGGCTTTTATTTATTTATTTATTTATTTATTTATTTATTTTTTAAATTCTCACCTGAAGATATTTTATCCATTGATTTTTCAGGCACAGTGGAAGGGAGGGAGGGAGGAGGGGGGAGAGAGAAACATCGACGTGAGAGAGACACACCGATTGCCTCTCCTACGTTCTCCCCCTGGGGCCAGAAATGGAACCTTCAACCGAGGTATGTGCCCTTGACTGGGAATTGAACCTGAGACCCTTCGGTCTGCAGGCCAACACTGTAACCACTGAGAAAACCAGCCAGGGCTTGTTCTATTTTTCATTCACTTACACTATAGTAACTTGCATTTGTCCCTGATAATTCTAAATACTCATTATGTTTATATAAGGCAATTTAATTTTCAGGGGAAAGATTGGGTATGTCGTAAAGTAAACTGGAGGTTTGGAAATCCTATGGCCAGTTTTAAACAATATAAATAGACAATTTGAACAGTTCAGATTAAAAAATAATTCACACAACTAGATTTAAGTAGCCCAGACTCCTAGATCTTTTAGTAAGCATGCCATCTCCCCTCTCTGGAACAGTTTCTCTCCATGGAAATGCGAGTCCTGGCGCATAACACCCGGTGGTTTGCAGGGATTTGAAAATCATTCTGGCAGATGTTTTATGTGTTTCATTATTTTTAATCCAATGTCTAAGATGTAGCCCCTACACATAATATACGATTTAATGATTTAGGAGGCTTCATAACTATACAAGAGCCTGTTGTACACAAAGAATCCAAAGTGCAGCTGGAGCTTCTAGATGGGACTGGGAATGAGAATACAATGGTCTGTTCAGTGTGTTAGACTCACACACTATCTCCTTGAACAGAAATAAGTACTTACCTGTGTTTTATAGGCATTTAAATGCCGATATAAATACACATTCACGCACAAGTATAAGTTTGCCGTCTAGAATATCCTTAAATGACCTTTAGTCATGTGCATATACACTAGTCTGAAAATCCTGGAGCCTGCCAGACAGGTTGTACATTTGTATAGCTGTTGCAATCTTTAACCCACATACTATGTTTGCTTAACTATGCAATTCCTAGTGGCTCTTTTGGCTGGTTTGTGCAGTGCTTATCAATGTGTAACTTTAATTTACCGAGAATTGTCCATAAAACATTTTGTTTTGTTTTTTCTGGAATTTTTTTTTTCTCTTGGGCTACTGTGCCACTTCTGCTTTTGCATGCAGGGTTCAGCCTTTTTTAATACTTGACTAATCAAGCTCAACTAAATGACAGTAATTTTGGACAACATGCCTAGGAAGTGTGTACTAGGGTTTTATTTTCCTGCCCTTTTTTGGTACCAACATAGATCCCAATGGTATCTTTTTTTTTCCTGTTTTATTTATTTTTTATTTTTTTCCCCCCATTGACCTTCACTCAGCCTCCCCTACTCCCATTGGTATCTTTATAGAAGGAGACAATACACAAGTTACTCTAAACATTTACGTTTTGGTGGTAATGGCTTGCTGGTTCTCAACCGTGTTAGTAAATCACCAGAGAATTCCACATACTCTCAGTAGCAACGGAACTTGGTGTGTTCTATTCGGAGAAGTTTCAATAGAAATTCAGGGTCTTGAATAAAAATATGGTGGGCTAGAAATAACAGAAAAATCAACAAATAGAACCTTAATGAGTATGGGGATTCCCTTGTTTCATTCAGCAAAAGTCCAGAGCACACAATCTAGAGCTCATAAGCAGCTCCATGATGCCTTCGGGAAACCAAGCCCATGTCTTTCCCTGCCACTGTCTTTCTTTCTTAGGCTATCAGATGGCTGCTACCCTGGCATCAGGTCTGTGACTAGGCAGGAAAGTGAAGTGCAAATGAGTAACATTCCAGTGAGGCATGTCAACCAATTCAATCAAGCTTTGCCAGAGGTTCCACCTGGCCATGTCTGCTTGGTTATCATTGCCAGAACTGCATCCCATGTCCTCCCTAGATGAATCTGCTGGAAGGGTAGTAGGAAAAAAGGGTATTATGGATGGCCGTTCAGTTACATCAAGCTACTCAGACAGCTCACTAATGAGCCATTCCATTGAAACAAGGGTTCCAATCTAAGGACATCTGTGGAGCTCATCAGTTTCTATAATGTCTGCCCTGGTGTTGTGGCATATCTTTAGAGACTCTAGGACTTTCCAAGAGATGACCCTGGGAGTATCTTATTCACTCAGCTGGCAAGGAGAGAACAAAACAGTATATCTCTCACTTGAGAAAATATATAATACAATAACAAGATTTGATCTTTATAAATAATCATTAAACTTATCAAATAGAAAAAGCTCTCCAAATGTTTTCAAAATACACCTTAGTTTAAAAACATTTATACATAGTTTTTCTGGAGTAAATCTGTTGCATAAAGCAAGATAAATCTGTATTTTTAAAAAGTTTATTTCAGCTTTGAAGTGTGGATATAAAATCTTAGGAACCCAGTCATAACGTATTTATCCCCGGCAGTGCAGCCATTCTTGGATCCTCAAAAACATATCTCACCTGAGTTAAGAAGTTACTTTTGCAAGTTCTGTCTTGTTGGTTGAGCATGTGGAAGAACGTTTTCTTAGTCCTGAAACTGACATGATTGCATGCTAGTGATTGACACATGATGGGAGGGAGCATAATTTTATATCTAAGAACATGATAAGCACCAAAAGCAATGAGGAAATACTACACTTTGCTATGTGCTCTATACTCAAAGATAAGTGTTTGTGTGAAATCATTTGCAGAAGGCTCCTGACTAACCTCATACATATAATATTTGACTACATGATCAGCTACTATGAAATGACCCCCCCTTCCCCCCCCCCCACTGGGAGTGTGCAGACTTGGGAATTACCTGTGACCACATTGCTCATTCCTGCCTTATCTTCAGCTCCAGGCCCTGCCCTATCTAAAACCTGTATCACGTACTTACTCAATACTTACTCAAGCTCCCACTTAGATTTTATCAGTGAACAGTCTTTATATGTCACAAAATCATGCTGACTTCATTCATTTAAACTCTTTGATGGTTCCCTATTGCTCTTAGGATTAAAAGGAAACTTTTTAACACAGTTTGTAAGAGCCCTCATGATCTTGCTTCTACCTGCTTCTTAGACCTTCAGCTCAACACTCTCCAACATACTCTTTGGATTAGAAGGTCAAACACACTCAGTTTCTTACAGTTGGTTTGACCATGCTTTCTCTCTCTTGGCTCTGGCTCTTTGCCCATGCTGTTCCCACTGCCCTACCTATCTTGTCTAAATTTGGATTAGAATGCATCCTCATTATCTTTATTGGAGTATATCCTTATTATGTTTTCCCCCAGTTTTCCATTTACTTGTCTATTACCCAACACCAAAGATTTTAAAGTCTTCAGGAGGCAGGGGACTTTTGCTAATTCTTCTCAATGCCTTATACATAGTTAACACTTCATTGAATAGCAATATAAAAGTATGAATGAATCATAATTCTCCTTACTCTCTGACCAGATAAATTCTTAGTAATAGTAATTCAGCAAAATTTTATACCATAACACAAAAGGCTTTGCAAAATATTATTCATTAGGAGGTAAGTAAACACCTCTGATATCTGGTGTTGGGCTCAACCATCATCCTCAAAGCAATTCCTGACAAATTATACCTTTCACCTGAAGTAGCTCATTATATATGAAGAAAAGTAAATATGCTATTCCTAGGTTTCGGTTTTTTGTTTAAAAGGGCAAGGGACTTAAGGTTGATTTAATATTTTAAATTCTCCCATAAAGAGAAGCTTTAGAAGTGTAGACACAGGCATAACTTCTGGTCATGGTACTGCTGGGGCAACTCGGAGTTTATGTCCTGTCTCTGTTGTTGACACACAGTCCAGGAGCTTGTCTACCCCTTAAATTTTCCTTTAGTTCTCATTCCTTGTCAGTCTTTGCTAGTTGTAATGCACTGATTTCTTCTCTGTAAATATGATATTAGCCAGAAGTTTTTTATTTAATTGTAGGATATAATTGAATTTGACATGTATTAGAGTTGTGTTATCTCTGAGGTAGGAAATCAAAGAATCCAGAGGGATTGTGGTGGCTGAAGATTTGAAGCTAAATAATCATGCTGATCCTGAAGTAGGTCAAGTTCAAGTCTAAAAGCCTCCTAAGAATCATAATTAAGGGCAGACTTTTAGGGTTACTCTTTGTTCTTGGTCTGTCTAGGTTGCTATAACAAAACACCACAGACTGAATCGCTTAAGTAACAGGAATTTTTCTCACAGTCCCAGAGGCTGGGAAGTTCAAGATCAAGGTACCGGCAGGCCCTAGACGGCTGCCTTTTCTCTTTAACGTTTTATGGAGCTTTCTTGGGCCTCTTTTATAAGAGCAATAATTCCATTCAGGAGGATTCAGCCCTTATGATCTAATCACCTTCCAAAGGCCGCATATTCTAATATTATCACAGGGGAAATTAGGATTGCAACATGAATGTTGAGGGGTACATAAACATTCATACAACAGCACTCTTCTAGATTCAGAATGTATGAGGGGGTAATCTGCAGTCTTAACAAGCACCTCAGGAGCTTCTCAGGTGGACCACATTGAGAAACACTTAAGATTAGCTGGTGAGCCCTGGACTGGTAGGTCCATTGGTTAGAGCAGTGGCCGGCAAACTCATTAGTCAATAGAGCCAAATATCAACAGTACAACGATTGAAATCTCTTTTGAGAGCCAAATTTTTAAAATTTAAACTATATAGGTAGGTACATTGTTATTAACTTAATTAGGGTACGTGGTATTTTGTGGAAGAGCCACACTCAAGGGACCAAAGAGCCGCATGTGGCTCGCAAGCAGTGGTTTGCCGACCACTGGGTTAGAGTGTCATTCTGATATGCCAAGATTACAGTTTCTATTCCTTAGGCAGTGCACCTACAAGAAGCAATCAATAAATGCATAAGTAAGTGGAACAACAAATTGATGTCTCTCTCTCTCTCTTTTCCTTCCTCTCTCTAAAATCAATAAATAGAATCAATAAAAAAGGACTCTTATCCATAATTGCATATGATAAAACAAAAGCAGGGGTTTGCCTGGATAATACCAATTTTTTTTTAATTTTTAAAAATTAAAAATTAGCTGGTGAAAGTGCTTAGTTAGAGAATGCAACCTTGTGCATAGATGACAGAGGACCAGCAACTCTTGAGTCCTCCTAAACTCTTTCCATAGCACCAGTGAGCAAGTTAGGAGTTTGGAGAAAATTGGCATCTAATCTCCCACCAGCATCCACATGTACACTTCCTCAGGAGGCCTCCAGAGAGCCATCAAGGGGCAAAATTAAATTACTGTAAGTCTTTGAGGTTTAAAGAAACAGCGACACCTTATCTTTGAAATGTTTATATTTTTATTTTATGATAAATTTTTAAAATTGGGATCAGGTTATAGTGTACCCAGTGTAATTACCTGGTTGAAAATTTAAAACTTCACCTCAGCTCACTTAAGCCCTGAAGTAAAAGGCCTAATTTTTTTTTAATGCAAATAGATTGTTGCTACAGTACATATATATATTTATTAAAATTCACTTAGTTCCTGTTTTAGTTTAAAAGTTATTTATTTTCATTTGCTTATTTTTCTCTAAAGTTTTTATTTCTACCATAACATTAGGCTTCGCTTTTTAATGTGTACATTTAGAGAAATAATACATTAAAAAGTGACGTGTGTCCTACACCCACTTGCTGACTTAGGAAGAAAAATGAAACGTATTTCCTGTCCTTGTCAGGAATCTACACTAATAAAAGAACAAGATGCAAATTGACCACACCTTCAAGACACCCACCAGCCAATCAGGAGTGAGTATGCAAATTAACCCAACAAAGATGGCAGGTTAATTTGCATATGCAGACACCAAGCGGCCAGTGGCGGGGCGGGATGCTTGCGTCATCGCCATGGTGACCACACAGGCGTTCCACACCGCCCCAGCCACTCTGGGCCTCTGGGCAGCATGGGAAGGCGGAAAGGAGGCTCCAGCCAGAGTGAAGGCAGTGCTGGCAGCCAGGGGAAGGAAGGCCCATTCTTGAATGAATCTTCATGCATGGGGCCTCTAGTTATATATATATTTTTAACCTAAAACCAGTTTGCTAGTGAAGCAGAATTAATGTGCTTATAGAGAATTGAATTCCGTCTCTAGTTGGGGAATAATCCCGGCAATTTTTTGGCAGAACTATTCTTTGTTTTGTATATTCAGGTTTGGTTCTGCAAAAGGAAATCCTGAAAGAGCACATCTTGTTTATGAGGAAAGATTAAATTAATTTACCTCTAAAGTCAAGCTACTTTAGATTGGTCTTCATTTAAGGTTCTTAATCTTCTGTCTATGGACTAAATTCATCAATTTAGCAGGAAAAAAGAATGGTCATTTTGGTGTTATTCAGGCAAACCCCTGCTTTTGTTTTATCATATACAGTAATGGATAAGAATTCTTTTTTTCCAAACAACACAAATTTATTGTTTAGTAATCTTGGAGGTCAGAAGTCTGAAATGAGTCTTATGCGTCTAAGGTTAAGATGTCACCAGGGCTGGTTCCTTCTCTAGAGGAGAATTTGGAGAATTGTTTCCTTGCCTTTTCTTGCTTCTTCTAGATCGATTAGAATTCTTTGACAGTTGATAGCATCTCTAATCCCTACTTCCCTCATCTCCTCTCCTCTGACTCTGACCCTCCTGCCTCCCTCTTCTAAGGACCCTTTTGATTACATTGGGTCTACCCAGACAATGGAGGATAGTCTCCCCATCTCAAGGTCCTTAATTTAATCGTTCTGCAAAGTCCCTTTGTGTTGTATAAGGTAACATAGTCACAAATTCTGGGGCTCATCGGGATGTAGATATCTTTGTGGGAACATTACTCAGCCTACAACACGAAACAAAAAGTATTCTCTTCAGTTTGTTTAGTCATCTGATTGTTGTTTGCAGAAAAAAAAAATTTTGTGAGTTTGATGGCCCTTCTAAAATGCCCAACTAGGACCTAACTGATTTGGCTCAGTTGATAGAGCATCAGCCTGCAGACTAAAGGGTCCCAGGTTCCATTCTGGTCAAGGGCACATGCCTGGGTTGCGGGCTTGATCCCCAGTAGGGGACATGCAGGAGGCAGCCAATCAATGATTCTCTCTCATCATTGATGTTTCTTTCCCTCTCCCTCCCTCTCTGAAATCAATAAAAATATATTTTAAAAAATAAAAATAAATAATAAAATGCCCTACACTTTTTGTACAGTTATAATCCAAGTGACAACATAAGTTAGAAATGCAAGCAAATGACTATGTCCACTAGCACTATCCATTCCTTTTTTTTTGGAAAAAATATTTTTATTGATTTCAGAGAAGGAGGGAGAGGGAAAGAGAGATAGAAACATCAATGATGAGAGAGAATCGTTGATTGGCTGCCTCCTGCACGCCCCCTATTGGGGATCGAGCCCACAACCCAGGCATATGCTCTTGACTGGAATCAAACCCGTGACCCTTCAGCCCACAGGCTGATGCTCTATCCACTGAGCCAAGCCGGCTAGGGCAGCACTATCCATTTCTAAGCAGGTGTTCCATAGCAAAAGTATAAATGAGAAATTTGGTTCCAAATTCACAGTAAGTTGAAAGATGCAAAACTGAAAAACTATCAAAATGGGGGGGAATCTCAATTTGATAGAACATCAAATGCATTGTTGCCATTTTCCTGTATGCCTCATGTAATCCTCAGCTAGTGACCTGAGCACTAAATGCTGGTGTGGTCCAATAATTTGGACACAGGTCCTGCCCATCCATTTCAAAGCAACTCTAAGGCTTCTCCAATACCTATTGGTAAGAGTTCTTGACCACAACACCCAGGTACAGCCAAGTAAGGCTGCTTTTGCCTGTAGTCATACCCGTGCTGCATCTTTAATGAGGATTGTTTAGTCTGATACACCTTACGATGGACCTAGCCAAAGAGTTTGTAACTGGGAGAAAGATTAAACTCTAAACTAGAGATTATATTGTTGGCATCACATGCCACTTGAGATTAAAACATTCTCTATTGGAGCTACTTGTAACTGAGAACTGCCATGCAGATCTTTCCTCTTGGAAGCTGGGGCCATTGGACCCCTAGCGCAACTGGAAAGCTGGGATTAGCTCTTGCTGCCCACTTCTCTGTCCCAAGCAGCCAATAGGAGCTAAATGAGGAATTAATAGGAAGAGGAACCTTCCAAAGCCCTCCCATAATTTCAGCCCCCTTTGACTTGTGATTAGATTTCTTTGTAAGTTGCCTTTTCACGTAAAGATCTAGGGAAGTCATGGGCTAGAAGTTGAAAACCAATGACCTGAAGTCAGCAGGTGCACTGTAGGTGAAATAGCTGGTGAATATTTGCTCATGATCAGTCAGGTTCACACAATGGCAGGGGTGTGGAATTGAGGGAAGATTCTTGGCCAGTAGCTGTTTTGGAGTAATGAGATAATGCCATATCTATCCTCCAGATGCCCTTTAAATGTCTGCTGACATCAAAGAAGTGATGCCAGTTTTACAAATCTAGGTTAGATCAGACTTCGTCTTATGGACAGGTTTGCTTTTCACCTCACCTCCAAGGCAGAACAGTGACTTCATAATACAGTATTGTTATTTCCACTTGCATAGCTGCATGGCCAACCTGCTCTCAGCTCAGAATTGCTGCGTTAAACATTTTTATTGTAAAAATGCTGTAAGTTACTAAGAGAATGAGCACTGTACAACATTAATGTCATGACATTCCGTCTGCCTTTTAACTGCAGCATAAATCAGTCACATGGTTAAATTGAATTCCTCTACTGCTACCTAGTAATTAAATAACTATAAAAGGGACCTTTTTTACTCCCACCATAAATAGGTCAGATAAAAGGGTATCTACTCATAACTCGCTTATCATTTTCTTTTAGAAATACCCAAATTGGAAGGCTTATTTATAGGCATTTTTTTTGTTACTGTTCCTTGCTTTTAGGTAGACCAGTACTTTTCAGCTCAGTTCAAGAGTGACCTGCATATGTCATCTAAGAAACTTGTCCTTCATCCTGTCTAGGAATTTTTATAACAATGAAGTGTTCAGATTATTGTTTCACAATGTTACTTCTCTCCATATTCAAGCTGAGATACGTGGTTTACTTATTTGCATAAAAGCTCTTGATTACTTACATAGTCAGCTCCTGCTATTTTGCTCGTTTGTTGCTTCTTAAAATACTCACAAAAAGGCTAATATTAAATTCACAAGCGTCCAGGTAGCATATATACCTTTAGAATGACTAAACAGGACTTGAAATGCCTTTGGCCATAAAGACCCAACTAGCCTGATTTTTGCATTTGATTCCATTCTTATAATATGATGTCTATTTTTCCTGATAATAAGCAAAAACATTAGGTACCATGTGTTAAGTACGTAGAATGTGTCAGATGTTGCCAGGATCAGTATTTTGATGATTTACAACAAGCCTAAGTAGTGGGTATTATTTTCCCAGGGTTTTTTGTGTGTGTGTGTGGGGGGGGGGGGTGTTTTTTTTTTTTGAGGACACTGAGGAAGATAAAATGTACAGCAATTTACTCAAGATCACAGAATTAACATGTGACAGGCATGATTGAAATTAAGGTCTTTGTGATTTCAGTAAGTATGATGGTGAGTGACTACTGTAGTTCCTTCCAATTAGACATATGAAGAAGGATAGGGAATAAAATTTTTATAATTTTATATAATATTCATGCAACTACTACCAAAATGCTTGATATGTTGGCTAGCATTTTATACTTTTAAAAATAAAAACATTTTTTAAAAATTTAATTTTATTATGAACTTTTCATTATTCATTATTAAACTAGGAGAAAAAAATTTCACTGCATAAAAGTAAATTAGAAAAAAGCATACATAATCTTGTCACCCAGGAATAACTACTATAAATTTAGGGTGGGGGTATTTCTTCTGGTTTGTAATTTAACCACATCCTGCTTTTTTCTCCCATAGTTATTAATATCATATACACTTTACACAACTCAAATGGTTGTATAATAGTCTTTGAGTGGATTTATCATAGTATATCCCTGAGTCTTAGAAATGTAGTCTACTTTTTTCACTGTTGTACTGTAGTGATTATCTTGCCTTTATCACATTTAAGGTTGTTTGCTTTAGACAGATTCCATGAAGTAGAATTGCAGGATTTAAAGGTGTGAATGTTTTAAAAAGGTTCTTGATAAATTATTTTTCCAAGAGACATATCATTTTACCCTTCCACCAGCAAAACATATGAGTCATTGTATTCTCACCTGAGTCAGGTACTATCAGTTTTCTTTTTGCCTATTGGTAGACATCAAGTAGTATCTGAGAGCTTTCTTTGATTATAGCATACTAATCCTGATAAAAATAAATGGCTTATTTATCATCACAATATTAGTGTGTTATTGTTGGTATCATTTCAATTTCAGATTAAGCTGGGCCTTTCACAGAATCTGTCGAGAAATGCATCAGTGAAGCAGAGAGATTCCATTGATGCAGATGAGGGTACAGCTATCAGGTGGAAACTGATGCTATCATAGGGCCAATCTATTTATACCTGTCCATATTCTCTTTTGCTTACTTCATGCAAACAGCTATACTGAGAAAGCAATACATTGGTCTCTGGCCAGCAAGAACTAAAGAAACTGGATGGTGCTTCCCCAACATTTCTAAGCATTACTTGAAATAGTATGCTATTTCAGGAACTGCATGCCTCAGTAGAAATATAATTCTATTTCCAAAGAGAAGTTTTTTAAAAGGCAATAGAATTGAATTCAGATTAATTTATAGGATTCTTTCAGCTCCTTGGCCCGGGCAGGTGTGGTGGTGGGGAGTTATAGTAAAACACTTCTTACTGTTTAGACTTAGAGTTGAGTAGGTTTGAAGCATAGATTCACAGATGACTTAAGCATTGGTTATCTTTAGTCTCCCAGTAATATATTTTTTTTTATTTTCTCATAAAGTACTTTCAAAACACAAGATTTTTGAAATATCCAATATATCATTCATCCATTCATATGTCAGAAGCCTACTTTAAAGCCAGCACTTGGTATGAAACCTTGGGCATACAAAGGTTGAGTAAGACACAGTTCCTACCCTCCAGGATCACAGACCTGTAAACATGTATGCAAAATATAAAGAGATAAGTGCTATAATAGGTATGTAAAGGATATATAGAGAAACAAGGTAATAAACTTGACCTAGAAAGCAGTCAGGGAGTATCTTCACAGTTCAATAGGTGGGAAGGGCATTCAAGGTAATGAGAATGGCATGTGTTAAAGGCAAGGTGAGACAAAAGAGTGTGATATCTTGAAAATCACAGTATAGTGGTAGCATAGGGGAAGTTATAAGACATGATTCCAGAGTAGACTTAGGTAAAATCATTTGAACTATATCAAAGCATTTGGACACAGTCTGAGAGACAATGTTCAATCTGTTTAAATTCCTATGAAACTTATAATAACCCATCTATGATATTAATGGCACTCCTATTTCAATAAACAAGATAGGTGGAAAATATAAAGTACTTGTCTTGGTATGATTCTGTTTCCTTATGTATAGTCTTGTACAAATGTCCTCAAAAACTTCTCAATGCTAGAATTTAGGATCTGAAAACACTGGAACATTGCATGTCCTTTTGGATGGCTAGAACTACGGAATAGATAATTCTAAGTGGGCAGCACAAAGCTAGAAAATTGTGCCAAAGATCTTCCAGTATGTCTTCCCACTAAGTGATCCAGGGAATATGGCTGCCAGCTATAAAAAGTGGGCAAACATCAGACTGGAAAAGGATTTGTCAGCTTACAGTATGCAGTGACTTTGGGGGAAGTATTTCTCCCTATTAAAAATCAATAGCCTTATGAATATGGCATAAAGAAAGGAATACTTTCTTGGAGAAAAAGTAAATTTCAAGTGTAACAGATTATTTACGTTTTTTGAATGTCAGAAAGAGTGGTGGGGTGATAGAGGGAGCTGGTGAAGGTGATGATTCAAGAACCACTGCTGCTGAAATGACCAGCTGAGAAGTAGCATAACATCCTCAGTAAGAATACAAGGTAGCAGTTACGTTCACAGGTTCTGACACGTGGCTGCTGGGGATTTCATTCCAGCACTGTCACTTACATCTGTGGGTTCTTGTACAAGTTACTTAACCTTGTTCCTTAGTTTCTTTATGCTCAAAATGGGGATGATGGTTTCTTTGAACTATAAATGAGACATCATATATCTCAAGTGCTTGGAACACTGAGAACAGTATCTGTAACATAGTAAGCTGTCATTACTTTGATCAGATTCAGAAACAGTTGTGCATTCCAAGCCATCCTTCAACCTGGTGTCTTTTGTGGAGCCATAAGTTTCTGTTATAGACATTTATGTAAAGAGCTGCAACCTGTGGGGGCTCAGTAAACACTGAAATGTTATAGCATATAGGTACCTATCTCCTTTTTTATGTTTTCTATCTCTTGAAGTTCTCACTGAGATCATTAAGCATTCTTAAAATCAATGTTTTAAACTCTGCATCTGGTAGATTGCATTTCTCCATTTTGTTTAGTTCTTTTCCTGGAGTCCAGCTCTGTTCTTTCATTGGGGACATGTTTCTTTGTATCTCCATTTCGTTTGCCTCTCTGTGGTTGTTTCTATGTATTAGGCTGAGCTGCTATGTCTCCCAGTCTTGGTAGAATGGCCTTCTGTAGTAGGTGTCCTGTAGGGCCCAGGGGTGCAGTCTCTCTAGTCACCTGAACCAGGTGCTCCTGGTATGGGTTGTGTGTGTCTCCTGTTGTAGTTGAGCCTTGATTCCTGTTGGTACATCACTGGGGGGAATTGACCCTCAGGCTGATTGGTTGCGAGGAATGGCTGAGACTACAGTGGAGGAGCTGTTGCACTGGGGCTGACCCTCCAGAGTGGAATTTGCTTTAGCAGCTCTCGTGACTGCCAAGTCTGCCCTTTGGGTGTGTCATTTGTTGAGGTGGTTGGGTGGTGCTCTGGTGTGGCATGAAGCTCACCACGGGGGATGTTGGTTCTAGGATCTCTTGAGCAGTGGAAGCCAAGGTCACCTAGTGCCGGCACCTTACCTTGGGCCACTTTATATGAGCTATACAGTGATCTGCAGATGGTTGCCATTTGTTCTGGGCTTGAGGTGCTTTGGAGAGACTAAGTTGTGAACTGAGGCCTGCTGCCATTAGTGCCAGGCTTTTGGGGATGCTTAGCAAGAATTATGGGGCATGCCAAGGCCAGATGCTGAATATTTGGGGTTTATGAACCTTTGAGAGATCTTAGGGAAGTCCATAGCATGAGCTAAGACAGGCTATTTGAATGAAAAAGCTACTAGAAGTGGCATGGGCGTGGTGCAAGTTGGGTGGAGCAGGGTCTCAGGGAATCACCAGGACCAGGAATCCAGTGCGAGCCAGGTCGATCGATCGAGACTCAGATATGGCACCTGTCTGTGCCTGCTGGGGGAGGGCTGAGCAAAGGAACAAGGCCTTCTGCCAGCACTCTGTCTGGGAGAAAGCTGTCCCTCCAGCCTTTGCCTTGAAGCCAAACAATTCAGTCCTCTCCTTATGACCCTGGTGCCTTATGTCCCTAGTGCCCAGGGCTGGAGTTCAGAGCGAGTGAGTCCAGGTAAGTCCCTGCTTGGGCCCTTTAAGAGAAATTCCTGGGTCTGAAACAGTTCTCCATCTCACTGAACTACAATCTCTGCTGGTTTTCACCGCCAGAAGTTATCTGGAGTTCTCTTCCCAACACCGGAACCCTGGGCTGGGGACCCTGGTGTGGGGCTGGGACTCCTCTCTCCTCAGAGGGGCACCCCCACAGCTGAGATATCCCTCCTGATTTTTTGGGGGTAGGGTGGGGGACCAGCCTGTTGTGTGTCTCTCTGTCTTTCCTACCAGTCTCCACATGGCTTCTGTATATCCTTAGTTATAGGACTTCTGTTTAGCTAGATTTCAGGCAGTTCTCAGTGGTGGTTAAAGCTGTAGTTTAGTTGTACTTTTGATGTGGTTGTGGGGAGAAGCGAGTTTACCTTTTCCACCATCTTGACCCACCTTAGGCCTCTGGAATTTCTCAAATTGGGTCAAAATGCTTTCCTGAAAGATGCATCTCGAATAAACACGTATCAAATTCTTTATTTTTTTTACCTTTTTTTTTAAGGTGGGAAACCTTCCCATGTAAGCACAGCTAAGTAAAGATTATTCTTAAGTCTTGTCGCTTAGTAAATCACTGCTGACAAATAAGAGAAGTAGAAAAAGAATGGTAAATGCAGAGGCTCAGGTTTGCTATATATAGAGATTGCTAGCTATTGACATAGTGTACAAATGCGCGCCCCCCCCCCAACCTGAGTAATCTAAAGGACACACTCCCTCTTAATGCACCTTCCCAAGGGGAATGCTCTTGGGAACATGGGAAGACAAATCACTCTTCCGTTTCAAAGAAACCATGAGTCACATACATGCTTGTCTCTCCTTAAGCATTTTTACCTCCTTTGGAAACTGATTGAAGAAAAGGTTGTTATGGGCAGTACTGTCTTTTCTCAGAACCCCTGCTCGATAAATCCAAGTCTACCTTAGTCATGGCCCAGGATACACCTGTCCTGCAAGTGAAAGTCTCTCTGGAAAAATGACGTAAATAAATATAAAGTCTCCCACCTGGCAGGTTTCATTATGCTTCCTTTGTAGAACCTGATGGTGGGTACATGGTAGAGAATTGCTTCCTGTCTGGCTCATTCAGCCTGGTACACAGTCATCCCAGGAGAATCAGTGTCTCCCAACATGGCGAAGTGTGGGAGGAGCAAGGGTCTGAGAATAGCTCATAAAAATAAGAAATAATTTGTTTTAAGATTTAGAAATCAGAACACTTGATTTTGTTCATTACAATTGGCATACATTATCATATGATAGCAGCCATTTCCTTATATAATTCTGAGACTTACAAAATAGAGGCATTCCTACTCTTAATTTTAAAATGTGTGTCATAGAAACCTTCATTGTCATGCTCTAATGATTTAGAAGAGATGGAGTAAGTATAAGGTCAATCTGAGTTGTAAGTTCTGATAGTCTAATGTATTTTTACAACATGGTCCCATCCAGGGCTAAGTTAGGATTGGCTTTCATGGAATTAGCGTATACTCTAGGATTGGTTAGTAGAGGGGTGACTGGAAATAACTGGAATTCTACTTCAAAAATAATTTGAACACTTGCATGGGGGAGTGGGGTTGTCTTGGCAGCGGCTATTCTTCATTTCAGGTGATTTATTTCTCTTGCCTGGACAGAGATTGTAAATTGCAGTTTGGGATGACATTCAGGGCAAGGACGCATTGCGGTCCATTTGTGAGAACCGATCACTCCGGACTTCATGGGGCAGCAAGGCTGTGGTTTCGTTGCAGGCAGGATTAATCCTAATGCTGGAACCGCGAAGGGAAAAATTGATCCAAATTGGTGGTTGTGTCTGGTTTACAAGTTAAATTGAACTGATCTGAAATGAGAACCTTACTGTGTTCAGCTCTGTGCTTGGAATCTATTCGAAGCAATTCAGCCTGAGTGTATCTGAAGCGTAGGTGATGTCATCCCAGACAGTGAGCATGTTTTTGCGTCTATATCACATTTCAACCTCCACTCTATTTAGTTTTGCAATTTCTCTCTTCCTAATCTCTTTTATTTCTCTTGGCCACAGTGTCTCAATCTTGGCACCGTTGACACTGGGGCCAGGTAACTGTTGTGGAGAACTGTCCTGGGCACCATCCAGGTCCTCTACACACTAGATGCAAGTAGCCAACGCTCCTCTGGTTGTGAAAACCAAAAATGTCTCCTCACATTGCCGAGTAGTCTCTGAGGGCAAAAGCATCGCCCCCAGTGAGAACCCCTGGTGCAGATGAAAAGAGAAGTGGTCCATAGACTGAGCCCAGGGAGCTTTCTGAGGTCTAAAGACCTGGGAGGTGGCGAGGGAACCAGCAAAGAATGGAAAAAGAGCAGGTGGTGAAGTTGGAGAAGTAAGAGAAAATAGTGTCCCAGAAACCAAATGAAGAAAGTGCTCTAGAAAAGAGGGAGCCACCATCTGTGTCAAATGCTGCTGCTGGTTAGACCATTTATGGATTTAACAATAAGAATGATGAAGTGTAAAAACTACTGATTGCTGCAAATAGGAACATGTACTTGATGTATCTTATATATTTTAAGATTAAAATTCAGAAGATGGTCACAAGGCAAATAATCTTTATTGTTATAGAAGAGTACTAGATGGCAATTTAGAGTTTGTAAACAATCAGAATAAATTGTGTATGTACTGCCCAGCTGGCGTGGCTCAGTGGTTAAGTGTTGACCTATGAGCCAGGAGGTCACAGTTTGATTCCCGGTCAGGGCACATGCCCAGGTTGCGGGCTTGATCCGCAGGGGTGGGGGTATGGGGGGGCGGCGTGCAGGAGGCAGCTGATGGTTCTCTCTCATTGGTGTTTCTATCTCTCTCCCTCTCCTTTCCTCTCTGAAATCAATAAGAATATATTTTAGAAAAAAAATTGTATACATATTAATAATTTCTAAAAAACTGTATTTTACTAGAAATTGTAAGCCTCGATGCCTAGTCCAAGGTATATAATAAATACCCTATCATATAATGTATGGTATATGATAAGGAGGTATATGGTAAGTTATGCGTTACCAATAAGAGCTTGAGTACTGATATTTGTGAGTTTAAATATTTATGAGTGGCTTCAGGACAATTCATAACAGTGTGACTCAGCCATCTGCATTCATTCTAAAATGCTTTCTTGAGTTGGAGGGAAGAGACTGGCTTTGGATCTAACAAAATATGAATAGAAGGGAAAGGTTTGCCATCTGCCATCTGTAGGGCATTCCTCTGTGTGTGGCAGTAGAAAAATGGCTCTAGACGTTACTATGACGCAGGTTAATCCATGTGGTAAGATGAATAACAGTCCCACAAAGATGTCTGTGTCTGAATCGCTGGAATTTGTGACTGTCCCCTTACAAGGCAAAAGAGGCTTTACACATGTGATTAGGTTAAGAATTTGATCTGAGGAGCTTCCTCTGGAATAATCTGGGCCCAACATCATCACATGAGCCTTAAGTCTGGAGAACCTTACCAGACTGTGGTACTAAGTTATCCCTGGGGCCCCATGTCATCACATGGGTCAGAGTCAGAGAAGGTGATGTGATGACACAAAGTTAGAGAAGGCGACAGAGTCATGGAAACAGATATTGGAAGATGGAGAAAGAGGCCGCGAGCCCGGGAATGCAGGCGATCTCTACGTACATGCTGGAAAACAGAACCTCCAGGAGCAATGCAGTCCTGAGAAGACTTTGGTTTTAGCCCCATAAAACTCATTTTAGAATTCTGAGCTCCAAAAACGATACGCTAATAAATTTGTGTTGCTTTAAGCCACCGAGTATGTGGGAATTTGTTACAGCAGCAATAGGAAAGTAGTAAAATCCAAGTTTATTACCAGCGTTCTCACCACTGGTTTCTATGGCCTTCTCTCCTTATGTCACTGAATGACCATCCAGATTTTGAAGGAACGATGTCAATACCCTAATCAAAATCTTGCCACATTATTATTTTCAAAAGCAAAATGAAACTGATAATCCTTTCTTGGATATTGGGTGATATCGTATGGGTGAAAAAAAGTGTCATTTTCACGGATCTTACTAACAATATATTTAATCTTATCTTTGCTAATTTTTATGTAGTCTTAATTTCTCATGTAAATTTGATTATGGAGACAAAATATTATCTGGAACCTATACCAGGAAATAATCTTCATCACTGCTGAGCTATTTTCTCCCTAATCCAGAAATTGCCTTTGGGGTATGTTTTCTCATTGCTTTCCTTATCCCCTTTCAATTTTATATCCCAGGGAAAGTTAGTGCAACAGTATGTTTGTTTGTTTGATTAATATATTTTTATTGATTTCAGAGAGGGAGAGAGAGGTAGAAACATCAGTGATGAGAGAACCATAGATCGGCTGCCCACACTGGGGATCGAGCCTGCAACCTGGGCATATGCCCTGACTGGAATCGAACCATGACCTTCTGGTTCATTGGTCAACACTCAACCACTGAGCCATGTGGCTGGGTGGTATAACAGTATGTTTAATCAGCCAATAGTTAACATGAAAACATGTCATTTTTCCCCTTGATAGTGTGTTTTGGCTTTTTTATAGTTGTTTGAAACAATGAATGTAAACTAAAACTCTTTATAAATATGAGGAACAGGATCATCTTTCAGTCCAAACGTTTAGACCTGAGGAGAGAGAAAGAAAGCACTCTCAGATTTGGATATGTTGATACTTGTTTGTATAGTTGTCTGTGCAGCTGTCATTTTGATTTAAATCTGGGAAAATTCTGTCCGAATTGGACTTAATCTTGTAAACCTAAATCCGGTTTCTATTCCATTGTGAGTAATCCTATGCTCTTTATAGCATTTGTCCACTTCTGGTTTCAGTCTCCAACTCTCAGGTAAAGTTGTTATCCATAAGAACACTCAGGGCGTCTTCAGGATGAAGACAAGCAGGAAACAGATTGTTTGACTTGACTCTAATTTTCATATTTTATAAAATGTTTTATTTTATATTTCTACGGTCAGCAGGCCATTAGAGTGAATGACAAGGTTTTGTTTTGTTTTTTTGAAGTTTGCAGCCTTGACACCAGCCCAGAATTATATGTTGTACAACTTCTGGTCCAAGAAAATGTCATATTCAGGGGGAAAAAGTCACTAATACCTCATTTACATGATATAATAGATTTTAAGACTGTAAGGGGTCAAGTTTAACTTGGTGATGGCAGTCACTCTCCTGCTCTTATTTAATAGGAGGCATTTCAGAATTACAGCATTCTTCTGTATTATCATTATTATCCTGTTTTAAAAATAATCTTAACAGGAGAGCATATTCTTCATTGGAAATTCAAATGAAAGCTTCCTATTTCTTTAAACAAAGAACATGTTTTTAAGGGAATTAGCACAAGGAAATTGCTGATGAAACCACTTTCTGGATTGTATTCTGCATGCTGTCTTTCCGATTGAGAACTTATCCTATCTAATGAAAGGGTAATATGCAAATTGACTGTCACTCCAACACACAAGATGGCCGCCCCCATGTGGTCAAAAATGGCCAGCAGGGGAGAGCAGTTGTGAGCGATCAGGTCAGCAGGGGAGGGCAGTTGGGAGGGACCAGGCTTGCAGGGAAGGGCAGTTGGGGGCAATCAGGCCTGCAGGGGAGGGCAGTTAGAGGTGACCAGGCCTGCAAGGGAGGGCAGTTGGGGGGGAACCAGGCCTGCAGGGGAGGGCAGTTAGGGGTGACCAGGCCTGCAGAGGAGGGCAGTTGGGGGGACCAGGCTGGCAGGGGAAGGCAGTTAGGGGCAATTGGGCAAGCAGGGGAGCAGTTAGGCATCGATCAGGCTGGCAGGGGAGTGGTTAGGGGGTGATCAGGCTGGCAGTTAGGGGCAATCAGGCAGGCAGGCAGGTGAGTGGTTTGGAGCCAGCAGTCCTGGATTGTGAGAGGGATGTCCGACTGTCCCTCCGGGATTGGCCTAAACTGGTAGTCAGACATCCCTTGAGAGGTCCCAGATTGGAGAGGGTGCAGGCTGGGCTGAGGGACACATCCACCACCACCCCCCATGCACGAATTTTGTGTACCGGGCCTCTAGTTGTTTTATAAATGTCCAACTAGACTTTAATATCTTATCATAACAAATATCAGTGTATATCATAAAAGACAGTTGCTTGGAAATTCTAATTTGAAGTGACATTCAGTACAGAGAATTGGGATGAGAATATTGAGAGCAATAAGCAAACAAAGCAAATTATAAATTATTTTGTCATTGCAAACCCCATTTTTAGTTTGCTTTGAAATGGGAGGAGATTTGTCCAATAAAACCACTGATACACTTTTGGTTAAGTTTTTATTTGCAGGTGGCTGTAAGCTTTACTCTTTCTAAGGAGATAAAGAAACTGTCTCCTTCATCAATAGAATTTAATTCTTTGTTTGATTGAGTATCCTCTAAAATCTTTTATTTTAGCTTGAAATTGATTCTTTCTGATGACTTTTATGAAATCATGTCTTCTAAAACAAAGAAAAAATATTCTTGCATCTCTTTAAGATGCAATACCATTAGGCAAAAATGGACATTGACTCTATATGAGAAGTCAGGACACATCAGCTTCTCCCTTCTTCTCTCACCCAAGGCATGTAATGGTATACACATGACTCAGTCTATGCCAGAGGGAAGGGGATGAGGGGAAAGGGGTCCTAATATATGGTGACAAGAGAAGATTTGACTTTGGGTGGTGGGCACATGATGCAATATATACAGATCTTGTAACCTGAAACCTATATGTTCATGTTGACCAATATCACCCAATAAACTTCAAAAATATATATATTTTATTGATTTCAGAGAGAAAGGGAGAGAGAGAGATAGAAACATCAATGATGAGAGAGAATCTTTGATAAGCTGCCTCCTGCACACCTCACCTTGGGGATTAAGCCCAAAACCCGGGCATGTGCGCATGAGCGGGAATCGAACCGTGACCTCCTCGTTCATAGGTTGACACTCAACCCCTGAGCCACACCAGCCAGGCCCCAATAAATTTATTAAACAAAAGAGGAAGTGAAGCATCCATCTTATATAAAAACTGCTTTTTGAAGTTTTAACCCTGCTATTTTGGCTTCTGTAAACGCTTGCTTGCTTAAATACTAAGGAAAATAAGACTACTCCCATTCCAGAGAGGCCGTGGACTATGCCCCAGACAGAGTTGTCAGTGCTGATACCAGGCCAGGCCTTGAGATATGGTCTCATAGCCCCTTCCCAGCACGCAGGCCTTCTTTCCCAGAAGGCCCGGAAGTCTCATTCCAAATTTGGGAGACAAAAGAGCTAGGAAAAGTATAAATAGAAAAGGTTTCCTCCATGTGGGGGGGCCCAGAATTTGAAAGGCACATTTTTCTCTGGCCCTGCACTTAATAAAATGTAACTCCCTTTCTCTAAGCGTGGCTTGGTTTTTTTCCAGTCTTCTATAACAGAAGGAAAGAAAAGAAAACCTAGCCATGAATTGTAGTACTGTAGCGGTTAGTGGTAATGAATTAGTGGGCACATCCCTCACAGCTAACTACAAGCGAGAGGTGAAGACACAGGCCTGACTGCTGCACAGCTTTCAGAGCTCCCGGCAATCTGGCTTTAACCTGCGTTTCCATGCTGACTCGGTGTCATCCCCAGCCCAGAGCAGTGTCCAGTCTGATACACTTTCAGCTTAGCTCATGCCTGTGCTGCTGCCTCTTCCATCCCAATTGCCACTCGCCGCTGGCCTTTCAGCCAAAGCCTTAAGAGTCCACCTCAAAGCCCTCTTTCCACAGAGCATTTGCTAATGACAATACTGTCTCCTTCCTCAGAATTTTTATCAAACACGATTCATTATAACACACATTATTTTTCCTGTCTAACTAGATTATCTGAGGTAGACTCTACTTTTACATAGGGATTGGCTTATTGTTATTTTTTCATTCAGTGTCATACAAACCACACTGCAGATGAAAATGATAAAGCTCATTAAATTTTGAATGGATGGATGGATGTCAGCATTTTTCATCAGCAACTGAAAATATCTTAAGGAAACAATGGTAGTATCTTGCCAGTTCCTTAGACAGATGGCATTTTTAATGGGGCTGTATGTGTTTAACATTTTAAAACTATTTACTTCCCAAAGGTCCTATTTTCAGTTGTAAAAAGAAAGGCAACAAGAAAATAGAATTTATCAAAAAAATTTAAAAAGATGACAAGGGGGAAAATTCTATGTTGATAGATAAGTATAAGCACCTCTCTCTAACAGATCTGCTCTAAGAGAATTACACTCTCCTGCAAATGGGTACATATGAACCACGTGACTGAGTCCATTGTACCAAATGTAACTTTGCTTTGATCAGGGCCTATTTCAACAATAGAAACACTGAATTGCAAAAGAATGGTTTTCTCACTTTTTTTTTTTTTTTTTTTTTTAATAAGAAGAACCTGTGATCTCTAAATTAGCATTTGAGGGGAATGCAGAATGAGAGAGGTAGTCGCAACTCAGAGAAGCTCATAAATCACAATTATTTTGTTTTCTGGGTCAAACATAAATTAGAATAACACCTTTTACATTAGTCATTGCTTTGTCTTGCAATTATAAAGTCGTCATTCATTTGTATTAATTATGGACACTTATTATTATTCACAAAATTATTCTTTGTCAGAATATCTGGGCACAGAGTTAATTTTCAATTATAATTTACTTGTGAATAAAAACTGCTGGAAAATTCCCATTATTTTTAAAATAGAAAAATGCCTTTGTGAAGTTCTCAGGGGGTCTTGAAATCTCAAGAATGTGACAGAATCCAGCCCTGGCTAGAACTCCAACTTTTAAGGAATCCCCGTTTCTATTCTTATGAAATTGTAACCCCTATAAACCTCCACTAAATGTCTTTTGGGTAAAAAGCAGTGTTATTTCCTTCAGTCTCCAATTTATTTGTGGCCTTCAAGTTACTTTTAGAACCTCGAATTGTGTCCTGACTGGAATCAGCAATTGAACTAAAGGAGAAATCTTTTTTTAAAATATATTTTATTGATTTTTTACAGAGAGGAAGGGGGAGGGAGAGAGAAGCATCAATCAGCTGCCCCCTGCACACCCCCTACTGGGGATGTGCCCGCAACCAAGGTACATGGCCTTGACCTGAATCGAACCTGGGACCCTTGAATCTGCAGGTTGACGCTCAATCCACTGAGCCAAACCAGGTAGGGCTATAGGAGAAATCTTGAAGGAGATGTGGCCTCGCCAATTGGCAATTTTTCTCAACTTCAGACTCTTCGGCTTAGAACAGGCGTCCTCAAACTACGGCCCTCAGGCCACATGCGGGTGTTTTTGCCGTTTTGTTTTTTTTACTTCAAAATAAGATATGTGCAGTGTGCATAGGAATTTGTTCATAGTTTTTTTAAACTATAGTCCGGCCCTCCAACGGTCTGAGGGACAGTGAACTGCCCCCCTGTTTAAAAAGTTTGAGGACCCCTGGCTTAGAACATGAAAACTTTCTATATGCTAAGGCATATCAGCCAAAGCTGGGGGTGCTTTTAGGTCTCCTTTCCTTTCCTTTTCTCCCTCGAAGCTTCCTTTTCACTTTCACAACTCGTTGCACCTTACACACAAAGCAAGGTGCCACAAAGCAAGGTTACCTAGACATAAAGGAGCGAAGGCCATCTCCTGAACGTGCTCATGAGCAATTATCCTCTGTTGAAATGCTACCCACATCAAAGTGTCGCCATTCTCAAACTTGTTTGGCTCTTGAAGGCGTGCATGTATGCTGACAGAGATCTTGATGTGAATGTAAAAGAGGCTGATGCTAAGTACTGGTTTCAGTCCAGTCCCAGAAGTTGAAAATAAAAAGCATTTGAATGTGTACACACTCTTTGAGAGAGTTAATTGCATTGGACAATGAATACAAATATTGAGTAGCTACTCTGGTAAGAATAGAAAAAAAAACTCACTTAGGAATGTTTTGGAACAAGGTAGCATGATAGAGAACTCTAAATCTCGAAGGATAAAGGATAAAAACATTATTTGTTTTTTACTAATTGTGGACCAAAGTCCATTATTCATATTGATGACAGAAATGGAAGGGTAAATTCAAGTTCAACAAGCTCAGAGCACATCAGTACTTCATTTGGGCGATCTTTATTTGGTTGGTTACCTTGTCACTACAACTATAGAGTCACCATCCTGAGAAATATTTAAAGAGCACCTACAGTTAAGGGTTGTGCTACATAATGTACATTTTAGACTTATTAAGCAAGAAGAGTCAATGCCATCTAGAAATTGCTAGTTATAAGGCAATAAAACAATGTAGTGTTACCTTATACCCAGCCACAAAGGGTGGCCAGAATATGAAGTATTACTGGATTACCATTGAGAAATTAGGGAAGTCATTTATCTACATCAGCAATTTTCATCCAGTGTGCTGCAAGAATTTTTAAAACATGCAATACCTGACTATTTAGTCAGGTGCACTGACCTCTTTTTCCTTAGATTGTCTAATAAAAAAATGACAACAGCCAACACAATAGCCATCCAGTGTGAATGTCCTGTCTTAAACCCTAAATATACAGCTTAGTATAATAGAGTTGTATTTTATTAGTCACATGGCATAATAAGGTTGCATTTGATTGGTTCATTCTTGGTACCAGAAATCCTTACATACAAGTATAGGCACCTGCTTTTTTAAAAAGTCACTTTGGAGCAAAAAATGTAGGTAAGTTCGGCTGGTGTCGCTTAGTGGCTGAGCGTCAACATATGAACCAGGAGCTCAGGGTTCGATTCCTGGTCAGGGCACATGCCCGGATTGCCAGTTTGATCAGCAGTAAGGGGTGTGCGGGAGACAGCTGATCAATGATTCTCTTCATTGATGTTTTTATCTTTCTTTCCCTTGCCCTTCATCTCTCTGAAATCTCTCTCAGGTAATTGCTATTGTTATTTTTTGTAAAGTCAATCAAAATTATACATTTTTTGTCAGCCGGCAAAAAATATATTTTTTGGTGTGCTGCAGAATTTTAGTAATTAGTTTGTGTGTGCCACAAGATGAAAAAGGTTGAAAATCACTGATCTACATTAAATAGCGAGTGGGCAAGCAGCAAGTCATTGCTCATCTTGACTATAATTGAACCTTTACCAGATGCCAGGACAGAAAGTTAGTTTTAATTCACTTAACCCAGTTTGCTAAAGAAAATCTTATCTTCTTTTAAGCAAAATGGAAAAATCATAATACATTTAACTATAAATGACATATTTTGATTACTCAATTGAAGAGGTTATAGTAAGAGTTAATGACTCCCTGTTATTTAAGAAGCTTAAGCTTAATTCTAAATTAGCCCAAAACATTATTTTAATTTTACCACAACAGATTTATATAGTAGACAATGAGCAACATTTTTATTATAGCATTTACACTTAAACAAATATCAATTCACATTAACTACTTGTGACCCAGATATAGCTTAGACAATTAATGCATGTTTATTTTTGGTAGTTTTGACCAATATGCAGTATGCAGCTGTTTAACTATAAGCAACCAATGTCACACACACACACACACACACACACACACACACACACACACACACACTTTCTGTAGAATGAGGAAATTGAGCTCTGTCACTAAATTCCCTTGCAATTCTTAAATTCTGTGTATCTATGATGATTGGCTTGGTTACCCTAGCTGTGGAATTGAAGGTTTGTGAAGAATCTTTAGAAAAATGTGTGAAAAAGAGAATGGTCCTTGCCAGGAAGTTAGCAGGACATTAGACCTAGTTCTCATTCTAGAACTGAAGAAATTAGTTGGGGTGGGGGGGTGGGGGGCAATGGTAAGATATGTACACATATAATACCTTAATAAAAAAATTGAAGAAAAAAAAGAAATTAGAGAAAAATATACAGAGGGAAGATTTTTATTCTTTTCTTGCTTATTCAAGGCACATTCATTTAATGGCTAGAAAGATAGGTTTGTATAAAGATACTCATTTAACTTGGTTCAAATTTGCAAGTAACACAATCCAACCATAACTAAAACCTGAATTACACTGAACGAACAATAATTTGTTATCCAGGAAGTAAAGTGATCTGTGCCCAGAAGATATGACATATAAAACAGGAAGGTGTGGAGATTCCTCTTACTTTCCCCCAACCCCGCACATGTCTGACCAAGGATCGAACCCACAACCCTGGTGTGTGCCCTGACCAGGAATTGAGCCCAAGACCTTTCAGTGCATGGGTGACGCTCTAACCAAATGCGCCACACTGGCCAGGGCTATGGTTACATTTATAGGAAACGTTAGAACCGTAAGGATAGTAAGTAGATTAGTGGTTGCTGGGGCTGGGGAGCAAGTGTTGGGAGGAAATGGGGAGTAACTGCTGATGACGAACACAGGGTTTCTTTTGGAGATGAAGAAAATATTCTAAAACTGATTGTGGTGGTGGTTGCCTAACTCTGAATATACCCCCAAAAATTGAATTACTCATTTTTAGTGGGTGAATTGTATAATACATGAATTATATCTCAATAAAGCTGTGTTTTCTTAACAAAATAATGTACTACACAGTTACACAATGACCATGGGATTCAGTAGGAGGGCTTAAGGAATTCTTATATGCTTATAAAATAACACATAAGGTACACCCTTTTCCCCCCACCCCTTAAAGTTTACCACAGGAGAAAAGGGAGATCTAAGGACTACTTAACCTCTAGCCTGGGTTCCTTGGCCATAAAATTATGAAATGCTTTACTTGCATTATGGATGATTAGAAGGATTAAATGATAATGCTTTTAAGCACTATTTCTACCCATAGGAATCACTCCCTAAATCATAATACTGTGATTATTGTCACTTCCAATTACCTTTATAATTTTAAAAAGAGTATATACTATTTGATATTACTATTGCCTACATTAACTTGATAGAATTATTTTTTTTTTAGCGAGTTCTTTGTTATAATGAGCATAAATGAGGATAGTGATTCTGACTCTAAAACTAATTTAATGCTGTACACTTGCCAAATTCAAAAAAGTAAAGTGATAAATATGTTTATGGCCTAAAGTACTTGCTTCTTGAAATGTTCAATAGTTAAGTTTCCCTAAAATTGTCCCAATTTTTCACTTCTGTTTGAACTATAGAAATAGTCTCTTTCTGGAGGAAGAAAATGATCATATGTTTTTTCTAAGTGTTTTATTCTTTAGTTATTAACGTGTTAACTGGAAAAGTACAAGTGTTCATTTACTTACTTAGTATTTGCTGAACAAGCATGTACACAGTTATTTTCCCCATCAGAAAATTTGATATGACAAGAGCATGATCATTCAACAAATATTTAATAAGCACTCCTGTGTACCAGGTCTTGTGTTTCCAAGAGAAGTGTTTGCAAACCTCAGTGGAAGTGATTTACACCACCCTTATTTATGGGTTGACTTCTGGGATTACTCGCTTTATTTGAATTGGGAGTGTTTCTTGTGTAAATAGTAAGATACCTCATGAGTCAGCAATATGTGTCAGCAGTTAAGGGGAAGAATATGAAGCATTTTACAAGTAATGCTCTTCGGATTAATGCATTTTGCTATTTGTGTTATGTCTTGTAAATTACTTTTCAACCCTTTTTTTAAATCTAATTGAGTGGGGAATGCCCATTTTAAGGGAAATCTTGCTTTTTACAGAAGTATGCTCAGATGGTTAAATTATTTACAAGGCCTCTGTAAATAATTACTAGAGGCCCAGTGCACACATTCATGCACCTTGAATGGAACTGTGGGCCGTGAGGCTGTGGTAGGTGGGGCGGGTCTTGGCTCATTCTCCACACCCCCACCTGGCCCCTCCTGCTGCGGCCCCCAGTCTCCTGTCTGCCGGCAACCCCACTCCCGCCACCAGTGCTCCCACTCATTGATGGATGGTGTCAGCCCTGCTCACACTCACTGAAGGCACGGAGCGATTGGGGCTGGCGCCAGCAGCAGGTATAACCAGGGCCAGTGCCATCAGTGGGTGCGAGCAGCAGCTGCTGCCCTGATCACCCCTCAGGAGCAGGGAGAGGTGGAGAAGACTTCAAGGGTGATCAGGATTGGCAGCTGCTGCTTGTACCCACTGATGGTGCCAAGCGATCGGGACCAGTGCCAGGCACTGGCAGCAGGTACAAGCTGTGGCTCTGGCACTGGCAGTGGGTGCAAGCGGCAGCTCTGGCACTCGCAGCGGGTGCGAGAGGAGGCTGCCGATTCTGATCTTCCCTCAGGATCAGGGGGAGGTGGAGAAGCCTGAGGGGCTATTGGGGCTGGCAGCCACTCGCACCTGCTGATGGCACCGAGCAATCAGGGCCATCAGGACTGGCACCAGGAGCCGGCAGTGGGTGCAAGCACCAGGTGAGACCATGGCACGCGGGAGCAAAGAATTTTCAGTAACCACCAGAGTCTTGCCCCAATGACAGCGACTGGTGCCCCGCCTTAGTCTGACACCCCCGCTCACCTGCTCCAGCATCCCTCCATAGCCAATGCCCGCCATGTTCTGCACCTGCCCCTGGTGGTCAGCGCACATCACAGTAACCGGTTATTCTGTTCTTCTGCCATTCGGTCTATTTGCATATTATCCTTTTATTATACAGGCTAGTCTATAGGAGCATTTGTTCTTTTTGGCATCATCAATACTATTGTACATTTCTCCTTGGCACAGTCATAGCCAGCAGGACCTGGAGATGGCCATCTGAAATGTCATAGTTTTTTTTAAATTGATGAGAGAGAGCGAGAGAGAGAGAGAGAAACATTGAAACATAACCTGCAACCTTTTGGTTATGTGATGACATTCCAACAAACAGAGATACCCGGCCAGGTCTCTTTTTGATACTTCTTAGCCATTTCCAATTAAGAGTCCCACCTTAGCCTGATTACCAAAAAGAGAATAATGAGTCCCTATGTCCCATCAGTTCTTTTCTTATTCTTATTTTTTCTCTCCATCTTTAATATTGTTTTGGTTCTGTTGTTTCCTGGGAATTTTGATTGTTATGTCTCTCAAGTCACTTTTAGTTTAGAACAGTCCTAGATTTTGATTCCATATTACTGATTTGTTGAAGAAATAAGTTCAGTGTTCTACAGAATGTCCCACAATTGGATTTATTCCCTATATTTCCTATAAATTTGTAGTAGAATCAGACATTGGATTAGATTCAAGCTCAACGTTTTAGGCAAGTGTACTTTAGGTGGTTCTGTGTTCTTTAAGGGAGGATTCATCCACATTGCCAAATGGACTAAACATTGTCTCTTTAATGAAGGGACATTTACAAGAAAATGTTTTCAGCACTTACAAAGAGGGGCTAGTATAAAAGTTGATGAATAATGACTAAATATAAATTTCTAATGGGTAAAAATATATTGTTTAAACTTTTATGTTATAAGAGTGTATTTTGTTTTTTCATAGGAAGAAATCTTTCTTGTTCTCTGCTCTGTATGCTGCCTTTATCTTTGGCGGTCGGCACCTAATGAACAAACGGGCGAAGTTTGAGCTGAGGAAGCCGTTAGTGCTCTGGTCTCTCACCCTCGCAGTCTTCAGGTAGGTTTTTTTCATTTTCCTAATGAAATCCATCCATTTCATGAGACTTGGATGAAGGAAGCTACAATTGAGCATTTTATCTTACATCTCATATTTTTAGTTATTGAATAGATTAAGGACATAGCCTTGTCCAGAGAGAAAGCCTTCATTGCTACCAAATTTCCCACACTGCACTCAATCTCTTATTTTAAGAACTCTCAGGCCATCTTGTCCAAACTGCTCATGTTAGTAATCCAGTTTACCTCTTAGGACTAGAAATAGTGCGTCCGTTCCCGATTTTCATTGCATAAATTTAGAGGAAGGGCTAAAGTGAAGGCCACACCAGTAAAGTGTTGAAGCCTACAGTGAGCATAAGGTTTGAATGTGGTGGGTATGATGTTACTGATTAATACTTAATCAAAATATGGCACCAGACATGAACAGATGCTGGACACGTATATCATTAGACAAGAGAATTATTTTGTGCGTCCCCCAAATCATCCTGCACCTTATTGCCTGAACTGACTCGCATCCTCCTATATAATAAAGAGGTAATATGCAAATTGACCATCACTCCAACATACAATATGGCCGCCACAAGATGGCCTGCAGGGGAGGGCAGTTGGGGGTGATCAGGCCTGCAGGGGAGGGCAGTTGGGGGGGACCCAGGCCTGCAGGGGAGGGCAGTTGGGGGGACCAGGCCTGCAGGGAGGGCAGTTTGGGGGGATCAGGCCTGCAGGGAGGGCAGTTAGGGGGAACCAGGCCTGCAGGGGAGGATAGTTAGGGGTGACCAGGCTGGCAGGGGAGGGCAGTTAGGGGTAACCAGGCCTGCAGGGGAGGGCAGTTAGGGGCAATCAGGCTAGCAGGGGAGCAGCTAGGCATTGATCTGGCTGGCAGGGGAGTGGTTAGGGGGTGATCAGGCTGGCAGGCAGAAGCGGTTAGGGGCAATCAGGCAGGCAGCAGGTGAGTTGTTGGGAGCCAGTAGACCTGGATTGTGAGAGGGATGTCCCAGATTGGAGAGGGTGCAGGCTGGGCTGAGGGACACCCCTCTCCCCCCAATGCCAATCACCCTCCCCCACTCTGTGAACGAATTCCGTGCACCGGGTCTCTAGTATATATATATATTCATGCAGCCAGTTCTTACTTTGTATCTGGTGGAACTCATCATAGAGGCTGTTAGGACCAGGTCTGGTCTCATCAGGGGCATCTGCCAGCCAATATCCAGTCTCATTCCTAGAAGCTTGAAGGAACATTGTGTAATATTTGGTAAAGTAGGTAATATTTAGTAATATTTGTGTAATATTTAGTAATTATAATTAGCACACAGCTGGTGTCCAAACAAGTGCCAGAATTCACCTACAGCACTGACAAAGGTACCTGTTCTATTGGTGTTTTGCTTGTCAAAACCAGCAAGTTTATAACTAGGCTTCTGGAGTAGGGGGAGTTGATGTAGATACACTATAAAACAAAAAAAAACTATTCATTTTAATATTTATGATTTTATTTTTATTTTTTTTATGATTTTATGTTTCATATTACATATTAATGGTCCTACCACTAAGCAGAAGTAGATGGTATGATTAAAAGCCTCATTAGTCACTGTATCTTAATAAACTGATCAGGAAGAGGATCTTCACAAACTCCAATGATCTATACATTTCCACTATGTTGGTTCACTGCATCTAAACACTCATTGCTTTCTACTATGGAATAGGCTCGGTTTTTGGTGCATTTTGTGAGGTATGCATGGTTTAGATCTGTCACTAAAGACTTGTTCCATTTCACTCTGTGTTAGGGCATGATTCTTGAACACAAAGTAGCATTTTAATTTTATTTATACTTAAGGTCCACAGAATATGCCTCGCCTAAAGAATTTCATATTTGAGGAAAATATTATCTTTATCTTAATGATGCTTTTCAGCATTTTACAGAGTTTTCAACATCCCTTGTACCTTTATCATTTTTTTCTAAAACTTTAACACATACTAGTATATGCAGAGAAAAGAGTACATGGCCACCTTACCCCCATAATATAGCCCTTACCCTGCTTAAGTAATTATTAGCACTGGGTTAATCTTCTTTCCTCTATATCCCTACCAACCTCCCCTTTACCCCCAAATTATTTGGAAAGAATACATGCTGAAATATATCTGAATTAAGTAATATTATTTCTATAAGTTAAGTACTCATTTTAAGAAACTAATGAAAGTATCATTACCTCTCCAAATTACTAATAATTCTTTATTCTTACATGTTCAAATTTCTCCAGTTAGTCCCATAAATGATTTTTCTTTTTACAAAAATTTATTTTTAAGAATCTGGATCAAAATAAGATCCACACATTTCCATTGGTTGATTTATTTTAAGTTAGAGGTTTCCACCTTCCTCTCCCACATCCCTTCACCCTCTTCCCCGCTCCATCCTTTGAAGATCATTTATCCTTAGACTTCCCCCAGACGGGATTTTGCTGGCTGCATGTTTCTGTCCTCTGTGTTTCTTATTAGCTGGTAATTAGATCTAGAAGTTTGATTATATCCAGGTTTAACATTTGACTTTCTATAAGTAGAAACTTGCCTTTATCAACTCTTCAGTTATCCTGAAGTATGTATAGTTATTACAGCAAAGGCAGGATAAATGCTTGATTCTTTGATACACAGTATTTAGCCATTTAAAAAAATGATTTGCTTACTTAGCATGTAAGTAATAACTGTTTCTTTTTTAACTATTATTATGAACTCATGGATTTATAGTCTATGTATCAATGATTTTGAAATGAATTTGATTTTGCTATATTTTAGTTCATTACTGTTATTCTTTTGGCTACTAAATTATCCCATCTTTGGCCAGTGGGAATTTTTTTCTGGTTGACTCCTGAATCTTTTTCACACGCACTGACTAGAGCTCCTAGCTTGATTCTTTGAGGGCGATGACAAGATGTTCCAGTCCAGGCATATTGTATATTCCTTGTCCAGAACTGGAATTAGCCATTTCTCTAAGGAGGCCTAGTTCCTTTGTGAGAGGGGAGATAGTATTTAGAAACCACTATCTCAGCACTATAGAAAATTTTTTTTTAAATGTATCCAGAGTCACAATTCATATTTATGACTAGAGAGTGTTTACTTAATTAACTTCTTATTTCTTTTTCCTCTCATGTCAAAAATCTAAGTTCCCAATGTATGCCAGTAATAATTACTCATTTACATTCCCCTTTAATGCATATGTAACAGTCATTAACAATGCCTTTTTTAGAATGGCAAATTTTTCTTGTTTCCTCTTCCATTTTCTTAATTCTGTTAGCTATTTTACTTCCTTCAGAGCCATGTTTTTGTATAAAGTTTTAAATACTAGAACTATATAGAGTAGTCTGAGCATGGATAGTCTAGGGTCCTGTAAAAATTGATCATAATATTCTAATCAGGAATTTGGAAAATAGCGATAATGGAATACTATTGTTGTGTTAACTGAGCATTGTTTCATGTTAGGAATAGTATACTGAGGTTCCTCCATGCTTACAGAATTCTGGTTGACAATGCACAGAATATTTTAAATATAATGTTTATGTAAGTTTTACTCCTAGACATCAAACATCTATATGTTGTTAATTAATACCTTCAAGTATTTATAAAAGTATCTAAAATAATACTGGAATATATTCACTTCTTCCCTCTGTGGAAAGGCAGAGGAGATATGCTCCTACTCAGTGACTACTGTTTACTAGAAAATAAAACAAAAATATTCAGTGCTTGTAGAGCTTGTTTCTAGTGGTCTCACAGTTTGGAAATTGAAAGGATTAAAACTTTTTCTCTTATGTGTTATCTTCTTATTCAAAACAAATGAAGCAACTATAATCATGATGTTAATAAGAATCTGGATCAATATCCAGATAAATCCAATTAATAAATCTCAATTCTGGGTAGTGTATATTTATTATTCTTAGCATTTTTCTGCATTTACATTTTCTAAAACATACATACGTAATTTCATATATGCAGTTCTATAAAATTTCAAGTGATAGTTGCTTTTTTTATTTTGGAATCCAAATACCTTTGAATGAAGTTGATATAAAGAATAAAAAATAAGCTCATTCTGAAAACAGATGTTTTTAGTGAATAAACTTTCCTATTTTGGTCATATAGGATAGCGTTGTAATTACAAAACTATATTTTTGTAGAAAATGTTGAATGGTTCTTACCTTACTATAATTCACAAATTTTCAAGCTCATCTGAAAATAGTGACTATGGACGTTTTGAAACTCCTTGCTCAGGAGACATTCTTGTAGGAGTTGGTCAGCATCCTCATCACTTCCGCTACATTTACTCTCTTTGCCACTACGGGATACCATTGATTTGGAAAAAGAAGAGAAGAGGACAGGAACTAAACCTTTCAGTTAGAGGAATTAGAAAATCACTGAAAAGATAATTTTTTTTGTATATTTTGCTGCTTAAGAATAATTTCTTTTCCCCACCTTGTCAAGCCAGAAACACCACTATAGCTAATTTCCAGCTGTCACACACTTTGTTTACTCATGAACTAAGACAACTAAAATTAGAAATTCATTTGGATATACAGAGTACTTAAGCAAAAATTAAAACCCTATTTCCATACCAGTCTAGTTCAGGGGTGGGGTTTTTTTGTGTGTTTTTTTTATAGTTTAGCAAGAATTACTTGTAGAATATTTTTCTTTATTTTCACTGTTAGATGTTGACTGAATATGATAGTAGTCTTTAGACATACCACATACAATTTAATTTATTGAAAGCTGTCATAATTTTTGATGGAGTAGATAGAATATGATCAACTGAATTTTCACCAGGCATGAAATTCATTCAATTCATTTGAGAATCATTTCTCTGGGTTTTGTTTGTTTTTTTGTTTTTTACTTGTTTGCAGTTTCTTCCCATTACCCGCGCACCTTGTCCCCACTTTCAGATCCAAATCACCAGCTTCTGTTGTCTGTCTTTACAAATATGATTGTGATGAATACACTGCCCCCTACTTCCAACCTGCATGCGCGCGCGTGTGAGCGCGCGCGTACACACACACACACACACACACACACCCCCCGCCCAACCTAAGGACAAGCATTTCCTTGCTTATCTGATTAGATAATTCCATGTGCATTCGGCCCTAGATGATTGAACATTTTTTTAAGGTGTACTGTAAACTGAAAATTTCTGGTGATTTGAATCAGTAAATCCTCTAGATGAGATTGTTCCTCATGGCAAATAGCATCACACACTCTGAGGCGCCTATAATCCAGTCATCTCAGACACTGCTGAGTCATTCATTCATATTGCTGTGACATCTCAGCTGTGTTCGTACAGGTGCTTTGTAAGTAATTTACTCTGTTTGTTTAAGAACTCCTAGATCGGGTACATATGTGTGTGCTTCTGATTCAAACAGCATTTCTCAGTATGTGCCTGGCAGGGTTTTCTTCTCATTGGCAGCAGAAGGAGTTCCAGGAGCCTTCTTCTAGGTCTCTGACCCAGAACAGGTCAAAGCAAGGTTTCCGGTCAGTGCACATTAGAATAAGATAATGACTTTGTGCTGCTTATTTTTTATGCTAATACACACTTGCGTCAAATTTGCTTACCCACATTTCCTGTGATTCACTCTGGCTCCAATTGTTTTATCCCTTATTTGCACAAAGCCAGATGTTCTGTACTTTGTAGTTTGATTTCTTGTCTCGTTGTTAACTGACAGCTTTCCCTGTTGTAAAGAATTTTTGTGAGTTTATCTGAGCCAAACTGTTGACAATTGCCAGAAGCAGAATCTCAACGCCTCGAGACAATGCTTCCAAGAATGGCGGCTTTTCACTTGGTCTTATAAATATCCATCAAAGGGGATGTAAGTGGGTGACCTGGAATCCACTGGTGATAGATTAGGGAGGTGGGAGACGGCCAAGGGGGAGAACCTCTGGGGTTGGATTAAAAAGTGAAATGATAGACACCTGCTTCTTTTACATAGGTGGGTGGGTACAGGAGAGTTCACAGTGGACAATTAACCGGTAACAATAACTATGAAGGAATTTGTGGTTTCAGCCCTGGTGCCATTTGCTGTGCCCTGAGGGGTCCCGAACAAAAGGGGGAGTTACAAGTTAACACTGACTTTCCACAGTTGTGCTATCTTAGATACAAAAAGACAATAGGCTCAGTAAAGATCAAAGTTGATTTGTCAGGCAAGATGTTGGCCTAGGACAGGACTACCAATACACACTACTAGCATAAACTGCTTTTTAATGAAAGGTTTTATTTCAGACCATCCTTTGTGGTTACTTTAGGTTTCTTGAGTTTGCAAGGCCACCACGCAGGCCTTCCCTGAGCTTGTCAGGTTAGCATGTGGCCCCTTTCCGTCCACAAAAGCAGTTTTTATTTGCTGGCCATATTTTTATTTGTCACTAAATTTCATCATCAGCTTAAGAATAAAATATATTCAAGATGAATAGAAAATCACTTTTTTTTTCTTTTATGAGATTTCCATGAACAAAGTGTTTAAATGTAGCACAGGAAATGTTCAGAAAAGTATGTTTACAGTGCAGAACAGCAGGTGAATGGTCTTTAATCAAATCTCACAATTTTATACATGCACACCTCAATATTTGATAGTGGGAGAATTTATTGGCAATTGCCCTATTATTTTTAAGGAAACAGCTCTAGAAGAAATCCAAGTGGAACTGTTCAGATGAGAAAGATATGACATTTTAAAAACCCATATTGAAGGAATAAGTATATCATTGACCTGTAAAAAGATGAAACATTGCAAATAACAAGTTTCAGAATAACTGCATCCGTTTATACTCAAGCACCTCGTGTGTAGTATTTTGTTCTATGATTGCCAGGAGGGTCCCTCTTAACCCACATTATAGATAATGATCCCAGGCATAATGATATAAAGGAAATGGATATATAAACTATAAATGTCACAGGAGAAAAGCTTCTATTTGATCAATAACAGGTTATAAATTTTGCATTTTCCAAATGTACCGCCAAGGTGACAAAAGTAACAACTCTCGAGAGCATGATGTTGACAAGTGAAAAGGCAAGCTTACTGGGAGTGTGAAGCCATGAATGAAGAGTTCAGTCACCCGGCAGTTAACGCTCGATTTTCTTTACTGACGTGTATGTAGTAAAAGCATGAAACCATGTTTGAAAGTTTAGGCTAGTGATTATCTTGGTTTCTCGGGAGGCCGCGAGAGTGATGAGATCCCAGAGGGTCTAAAGGAGGCTTCTGCTGCTTTTGTAAGATTTATGTCATTACAAAACGTCAAACAAGACCAAGCTAACTGTTTGATACAAAGCATGGAGAGCAATTTTTTCTTAAAGTTGAAAGCAAATAATTAAAATAATCCATTTTTCAAAAGGAAAGCTAAGAATTATCCTATATAATAAAAGGGTAATATGCAAATTGACCCTAAAGGCGGAATGACTGGTCGCTGTGATGTGCACTGACCACCAGGAGGCAGATGCTCAATGCAGGAGCTGCCCCCTGGTAGCCAGTGCACTTCCACAGGGGGAACACCGCTCAGCCAGAAGCTGGCTCATGGCTGGCCAGCGCAGCAGTGGTGGCGGGAGCTTCTCCCGCCTCTGTGGCAGCGCTAAGGATGTCTGACTAACGGCAGGTAGACATCCCCTGAGGGCTCCTGGGCTGCAAGAGGGATGTCTGACTGCCAGCTTAGGCCCGTTCCCGCAGGGAGCAGGCCTAAGCCGGCAAATGGACATTCCCCAAGGGCTCCTGGACTGCGAGAGGGTGCAGGCCAGGCTGAGGGACACCCCCCCACCAAGTGCACAAGTTTTTGTGCACTGGGCCTCTAGTCATTTTATAAGATTCTGGTGAAATGTTGGTTTCCATTAAATAGAACAATTTAATACCAAAACACAAACTTTGTGCCTTATTCACACACACAGACATACACGAGAATGGCAGATTTAGTTAGACTTAACAATCTTTTTTTTGTTTGTTTTCTCTTTTCTGACAATGACCCTGAGTTAAGTGTGTATGTAAACCCAGAAGGATAATTTGGGGAACTCCCTTTTTCATCCCTTTATTGTTCAACTCTTAAAGATGATCATTGTTAGAATTTCTTTCTATCTTGCACGCAGACATACAGTCTGGGGAACATAGACAAATGGAGGTCAGATATTGCTCATTTAAACATTTGTTAATTGTCCCATTTTATCAGACTGTTTGGTTTATATGTCTACTCTCCTTAAAAATATAAAATATGATATTATTTATATCAGTTCCATCCTCTCTGGCTTTTGGGTCCTTTGATCAAAGAAACGTAGAAATCATTTTGATTCTGATGCCATATTTATAAATTACAGCTATTGTCTCATTTTTTTAACTGAACCTGGCATGTATATAGAAAATTATTGCTTTCTGAAGACAGGTTGTATAAAAGTTTTCTTCACAGAATCAAATAGATTTTACTAAAAAATACATTTTTGGATTGTTTGCTCATTGAGACATAAAACAACTGAGGCTAGGAATAACACAACAGCCAGATGCCATAGTTGTTTCAAAGGTAGGTCACAGAATGACAGCAAAACCCATTTTGTTTCTCTTTGCACTAAGAGAAATATGAAGCATCTACATTGAATTAAAACAACAACAACAACTATGAAGTCCAAAAGCCTAGTGGAGGATAAAGGCAAAAAAGTCACTGCCGTCGGAAAAACAAGCCCTACATTTATTTACTTAGTACATCGAGTTGGCTGACGTCCTTGAGGAACACCATGCTACCATTGTCATAAATGGAGATGACAGTGTCTAGTCTGAAAGACAATGGATTTGTTTAGCATTTTGAGTTGCATTTGAATCCCTTTCCACCTAAGAGCTGCCAAAATACCCTCCACAATTCTGCTCGGTTTGAATACCAATTATTCTGTTCTACTATACACACAGCAAATATTACCCAACAAATCACGGCTACATGTTAAGGAAAACTTTCCTTGCCTGCCCCTTCCCAACAACACTTATGTTACAGCATACATGCCCACCCTTTATACACTCTCCCAGCTCCCTGGAAATTTATTCCATCCCCCTGTTTTCAGACACAACTCAAGTGAAATGCCACTTCGGCTGGGACCTTACATCTGAGGTTCCAGTGCCAACCCAGGGATCTCTGTTCTTCCCTCCACACTTCATTAGCCATGCCAGGAGCATCAGGAGTAGGTAACAGAGAGGAGGTGTCTGACCTAGGCCACTTCATTCGCATTGCATTTGATTTTTAGTTCTAAAACCGGATCCTCTGCCAGAATCGGCTCTAGTCTCAAATCACAATACAGTGACGCTGACTGAATCACTTGACTCCTTTTGAAACACCAATAATAATAATAAAGATAAGAAATGGCAACTCTCCGTCCTTTAAAAGTAAAATAGAGCTTATAAACTGGGATTCATACATCCGAATTTTCTCTGGACAGTCTTGGTTTTATGCCCATGGTCTTGGTGTAATTATCAATAGCTCCCTTTTCAGTCTCAAAATGTCCCAGCTTGAATGGTAAGTGATATGATTAGTCTATTTATAACCCACTGAGAAACTTGGTTGGCTTAATACAATAGAAAAAGGACAAATATACAAATCATTTACTAACTTGCCCCGAACAAATCTTTATTTTTATTGTTGACCTTTCATCTGAAACTTGCTGTTCTGTTTATAATATTTCCAAACACCCAAATTTAAAATATTCAAACCAGGTCCCTTTTTTGGTAACCCTTTAATTTTTCTCAAAATTTATCATTGTTTACCTAGTGAACATTTTTAAGTCATTCAAAATATACAAATAACTCTTAACCCATCACCAAGTAGAATGATTCTTCTTAAATGCCTTGAGTAGCTGTCTGTTCCTCTCCATTTCTATGCTGGACACTCCAATCTCGGCCTACTTCACATCACAGCTCAAGTATTGCAACCGCCAATTGCTGTCTCCTAAATATTTGGTCTACCCAAGCTACTCTGCATTCCACATTATGTCCCTGTTTGAACTTTAATGGAAGCTTCTTTGCCTATAGGTTAAAACTTCAATCTGCCCATAAAACATTTCCATCTGTCCTTGACTGACCTTTCATCGCCGCCCTAGGCAAACGGTTCCAGCCAACATGTGTGTGAGCATCGCCAGCAAAACAAGCATACTGTGCCCATCCTCGTTTCAGTCTTTGAACACACTATACCTCTTCCTCGTTCTCCATCCTTCCTCCATTGTTTTATAAATCAGCCATCGCTTAGACTTACCTTAGAGCGCCTTCTCTATAAAGGCCTTTCTGACCATTTCAGGCCACCTCCCAGCTTCTCCTGAACGCGTTGCTATCTCATCATTTAACCAGACTATATCCTTACTGGCTTACCCATGTACTTCCCAATGGACCATACGAGTTCCTTAGCATCAGAATTGTGTCAGGCTGTTCCAGGAACACAGTGATGCATAAGTTGCTGAATGAATGAATAAAAATCATTGCCACTTCTCCAGTCACAAGTAATTGGCATTTTTCACTCATTTCACTTGGTCACCCTTTCTGTGTTTTGTATCAACTGCCTCAAACGTACCCCAGTCCAGCCTTCATTTGATTTCTTCAGCTTTACCTATGGAAGAACAGACCTGCTTCAAGAAATCTGGGCCTGCAAAGCCCTCCCCAGTCTGGCCTCTGTTACTCTGACCTCCCTCTTCCTCCCTCCCCCCTCTCAGGCCTCAGTGGTGCCTGCAGTCTCTTAAACACACAGGGAGGCTGCTTCCTCAGGGCTCTCATACCTGATGTTCCCTCTGCCCAGAACATTCCTTGCCCAGATATTCTAAGAGCTTGTCCCTCACCTCCTTAAGGTCTTTACTAAAATCCCACCTTCTCGGTGTGGCCTTCCCCACGCCCCTGTCTAAATCACAATAACTCCCACCCACACTCCATATTGCCCAGGCCTGATTTCTTTTTCTCCTTGGCACTTACCACTCTGTGAATTAGTACTCTTGTTCATCCTATCTCCTCCTACTTGATCTGAGCTCCATGAGGGCAGGGATTTCTGTCAGAATTTCTGCCCTGTCTTTAGTGTCCAGGTAGGTAATTAATAAATAGTTATCTTTTAAAAATTAAAAAGGAAAATGAAGAGCCCCAGCTGGGTGGCTCAGTTGGTTGGAGCATCGTCCCACACACCAAGAAGGTTGCGGGTTTGATTCCGGGTCAGGGCACGTACCTAGCTAGGTTGCGGGTTCAGTCCCTGGTCGAGGTGAACACAGGAGGCAATCCATTGATGTTTCTCTCCCATGGATCTCTCTCTCTCTCAAATCAATAACATATCCTCTGGTGAGTATTTAAAAAAGGTGGGGAAACGAATAGAGGAGGCTTATAGACAGTTGTTAGTAAGTCTCCTTTCCATTTTTGGAAAGTCTTTCCTTCCAATGGGGGAATAGGAAAAATGTTCTCATTTTTCTCTTGAATGCATGGAATTACTGGGTTTTCAAGTATTTCAAAAATTATAATAATTGGATTAAGTGCATGAGATTTAACTTGGGTTTTTGTTTGTTTGTTTTTTCAAATGAAAATGTCCATTGCAAGGGAGAATTCCAAGCTGCTGTAAAAGGGGTTTCCTGGGGAGAAGCCAGGAAAACAGACCTCACGCTGCTGTGAAGGTGGCTCTTTGGACTCTGGCAAGCTACCCTCCCTTCCCTTCGGCGGGCACCCACCAGCAGGCCACTCTGCTGCTCCAGACTGCCGGATTGATCTATTTCCTTCCAAATTAAGAAAAAACAATCCACTCATAGTGTAATGATCTAGTCCAAGTAGGGCAAGTATTTACATTTTGTGGCAGTTTGTTACAAATGTAATAAGTACTATATAAAGAGCCCAGACCACCACCAAGGCGATTAATGAAGAGAGCCCCAGGTTACTGTAAGTACAACAAGGAATGTCCTCTCCAGCTCCCAGAACTGAAGACCACGTGATAGCCTTTGCTTATTTGCAATGGGAAATGCTATATTTAGTAGTAATTTTTTAATATATATATTTTTATTGATTTCAGAGAGGGAAAGAGAGCTAGAAACATCTATGATGAGAGAGAATCATTGATTGGCTGCCTCCTGCATTCCCCACACCGGGGATCAAGCCTACAACCCAGGCATGGGCCCTGACCGGGAATCGAACCGTGACCTCCTGGTTCATAGGTCAACACTCAACCACTGAGCCACGCCAGCCAGGCTATATTTAGTAGTATTTTTTATTCAGTATTTTTTCTAGTTTTTAAAGGGAGAATTCTGAGAAAAACACACACACAAAACAATCTTACCACCACAGATATGTATTGTTAATATTTTGGTGCATCCCCTTTCAATAATTTAATATTAAGCTTGAGAATTTTTCATATAATTTTAATTCTCTGTAATCTAATATATTTGAGCTTGGACAAAAGTATGACTTCGGTAATATATTTATATTCCTGGTGCTACAACAACTTGAAACAGCTGACCTGTAAGACATTTTAAATAATTTCACCAAAATGAATTCCTATTTACATCTCTGGAATACTACAGTTTTGCTAAATCTTTTGAGAGAAATAACATAAGCATTCTTGAAGAGGTCATAGAGTAGTTTAGTATTTGTTAAAGGATTATTTTGAATAAGACTGAGTTAAGGATTGCTGTTCTTATAAGCTCCTTGTGTTACCTCACAAATCCTTAAATGATCGTTTATGTTTAGCAGGGTTAAAAAAATATAACTACGAGATTTTGAATCCTTAAAAATCTTCAGGCATAACTTTTTGTGAAATTGCCTAATTGCATAATCTGGAATGCATCCAATGATACTGACATCCATTATTAAGTTTAGGTAACTAGAGTTGCAGAAAACATAAAAGTTATGAAGAAAACATAAAAGTGAACAACATGGAAAAGTACTAGAAGCTTATACTGGAGAGGCCGGAGAGTGAGCAGAGAATAAGTGACACATTGAGAGATGAAATGTCCTTTTCTTCATCCACGTGTCCCCAGGCAGGGACGTGAGTGGGAGACTGTAGAAAAGACAGGAGATCAGGGCTCAGTCAAGAAGCACTGGTCGCTCGTCCTAGGGTAACCCTCTGCGGTTAGAGAAATGAAATCCTCCTCCTAAGTATGATGTCTGTCCCACATGAAACAGCGATCGCAGGCCTCCTCTGACCTCATTCTTGAAAGTATTGGCTGTTCTTTCATGAGAGCTGTCCATTTCTATTCTCTCTGTTTCAACCAAGAATGCCAACTAGTAACAGCTCATCCATTTTGGATGATGCTGTGGGATTGACAGGTGGCCTAGATCCCACTTGAATTTGCACACGAAATAGGGAGCCCAGTTTTCTTCCTTGTAAACAGCAATGCTTTTCATTCGTGCTGCCAGTAGATGAATTTAATTGGTAGGTAGCTCTCCTCGGAGCTCATTGCCTACTATCTGTTTTTAAAAATGTATAAGTGGAAGTCGCTGAGGACTGTTTGATCCCTTCTTATCATCACTTAGATTGTCATATTTGCTGGAAGTGGTCCTCACTGTACTCATTGTCACCCAGGACATTTCTTACAGCGTTCAGAGCCCCAGGAGTTAGAATCAACTATATAATTAAAGTGATTGATTTGAGGCATAATACCCCCCTGCTCACACAGTGCATTTTCCTAACCACATGATAAAGCTGTCATTTTCTTTTATTCCTTTTATTTCATTACAAATGCTACAGTGATGGACAGAGAGGAGGATTTTATATGTTTTTGTTCTGAGAAATGGATAAGCATCATCGACTCAGAAGTGGATGTGCCGGGGGATAAAAGAAGCTGGGAGAGATTGTTCATTGATTCTAGGTGTTTGTGTTAACCCAGAGCTGCAGCACAAATCTTCAGTGCAGTTCAGTAGAATTGCCTATGATTTGAAGAAATGTATGAATCGCTAGCTATTCAGAGTTCTCTTATGCAGAAGGCAGGGATTTGGGTTCTCCAAAAGAGTTGAGCTCTAAGTTGGAGTTTATACTAGTTTGGTGCAAAAAATAAATAAAAAACGAAAGAGGTGTGGAGCAAGGCCACAGAGCTCAGGAGAGAAGAGCCGAAAAGAAAATTTTAATTTCTGCCTTTAAAAAGAACATAGTAAAAAGAAAAAGAAAAACGCTAGCCGGTTTTGCTCAGTGGGTAGAGTGTCGGCCTGCGAACTGAAAGGTCCCAGGTTAGATTCTGGTCAAGGGCACATGCCCGGGTTGTGGGCTTGATCCCCAGTGGGGGACTTGCAGGAGGCAGCCGATCCACCATGATTCTCTCTCATCATGGATGTTTCTCTCTGTCCCTCTTCCTTCCTCTCTGAAATCAATAAAAGTATATTGATTAAAAAAAAAAAAAACACCAATAACATAGTAAAACAGTACAACTTTTTTATCTTCAACAGAATGCTGGGCACCGTAATTTCATCATAACTTCTCAAACTGGTCTTTGCCAGCTGGTTCATTTTTGCTAAAATCAAACCCATCTTTCATCACAGTTACAAGTGAAGGAATCACACTTGAGTGTTCTCTGATCTGCTGATTGCCACCTGTAGGCTATACAGGAACAACTTTTCTGTGCTCCTTAGGACTTACCCTTAAATTCACAGTGTAGAACTAGGTTCAAGTTTGAAGTCATTAAAGTTACTTTACTGCCCTTCTCCTCCTCATGATTATCATCGTCGTCATCATCGTCATCATTTGGATGGCTGTGCCCATGTCCCGTTGAGTTCTCTCTGGGTAGGAGCACTACATTTCTAACAGATTGATTTGTGGTCTTGTTGCAATAAAGACCCTTTTAAAACAATGAACATTTTTATTTTTTTAGGTGTTTTTTTTCTTAATATGTTTTTATTCATTTTAGAGAGAGAGAGAAACATGGATGAGAGGGAACCATCGATCGGCTGCCTCCTGCACACCCCTTACTGGGGATTGAGCCCCAACCCAGGCATGTGCCCTGACCTGGAATGGAACAGGCAACTTCTTGGTGCATGGGACTACGCTCAGCCAACTGAGCCACACAGGCCAGGGCCAGAACAATGAACATCTGACAAGGAGTAAAGTTGGCCTATCTAGCACAAAGTTCTCATTGGCAAGAACCTCATAAAATCCATAGATATATCAGCAGCTAATTTCCCGATCCTTTGCCGGTGTCTCCAAAAAAAAAAAAAAAAAATGGCATGAGATCTATTAGAAGTGGATTTTAATTATTAGGAAACTGAGAAATGTGACATTGGTCCATTCCTGAGATTGCCAGTGGAAATGGATACCAGGTTTGTAGCAATCTTGGATATAGTGATATTCAGCTAAATGCATGTGTCCACACACCACTATCTCCATATTTCTTCATGAAGGTAGACTGACCTTCTATTGCACTATTAATTTTGCCTGTTTAAGTATTTTATCCTAAATTAATATATGGTTATAATTTGAAATGATTATCAGAGTAATATTTGTTAGAAGGAGGGGGAAAACTAATATTCCAAATAAAAAAAGACCCTATTTTTTAGAGGAAAAAGAAATCCATTGCCGAAATGCTGGCTAAGTTAAATTGTAGAGTCCCTACATTAAAATAACGCACTCAGGTAATATACCCAAGTAAGTTCTCATGTTTTCACTTGCTCTTTTTGCACCCAGCATTTTATAGAGTATGTTCCCGCTCATTTTAATTCTTATTAGGTATATCAGCCTCAACACCTGGTGCTGGCTTTGGTGAAAACAAACTAAAGGCAGGTCCATTGAATCATGACCTCCTGGGTCATCTGTCAATTCTCAACCACTGAGCAACACTGGCCGGGCTGAAACCTTTGAGTAGGAATGACTGAAGGGCCTGGAAAATTCTAAACTAATACCATTTGTTCCTTAAACACTTCTAGGCAAAACCCTATGAGCTGTTCTATAAATCCTAAACGATTTATAATTTAACACACTCTTCAAAATCGATAAAACCATGTATCTGTAACCCAAATTCAAAAGGGCAGGAATGTGATAAAAGAAAGAACCAAATGACTAACTGTTAAGAACAAAAAAAAAAAAAAAGAGCAATCTTTTGTTTAAACAAAGCTACCAGAAATCACGGTGATTAGGAGTATTTTACACTGAAAACCAACCAGAAAATAGGAGTTATTTATTTTTCTTAATTAACTCCTTCATAAGTTTTAGACGATTGTTTCTTGATGCAACTTAAATAACTACACAAACACGGTCCGGGTGAGTTCCCTGCCGGGATATCCGTGACAGGTGCACACTAACAGCTATTTCTGCAGAATGAAGAAGAGTGTCAGAGGCAGCTGAGCTTGCAAACCTTCCAGAAGTCTTTTATTGTTTCCTCCATTGGATCAAGTCCAAAGTGAGAATAATTACCCTTAGGACTGCCAAATTTCAGGCTGTTCAGATAACCCTGGTCTTGTAGTAGGAAAGAAATGTGAGCCAAGGTGCAAAAAGAGTGACTGAATTTTTTAAAAAAATATTTCTCATATATCTCAGGGAGCAGTTTTCTTAGAAGTGGTTCGTTTTCTTTGACTAATAGAAGGCAAAGAAGAAAATAATGTGGTTAAACACACACACACACACACACCACAAAATAAAGGAGAGAGAGAATCAGGCATTATTTGCATATTCTTAGGCTGCTAAGGTAATAAAAGAGCTGAGGATTTTAACTGGGCTTCCTTGCGACCGTTCAGTAATTAATGGAAGTCTTTTTGGGGGAGGGAACAGAAGGTGGCTCAATATTGAATACAAAATTTTTATTGTTCTGAAAACTTCATCTTCCAAAAATTTTTTAAGTTACTCTTAAAGTAAACAGTTCCTTTCTGTTGAAAATAGAGAAGAAATTACAGGTTTTGCTCTAAATCTCCAATTCTAATAACCAGTTTAGATGTTATGGCATTCTCACAACACACTTGTGAAGAAAATACTATTATATGAAGGTCCTTGAATATTTCAAAATATTTCAGTACTTTCATAATTCAAAATCGGTTTTCTCACAGGAATAATTTTAAACACAACACATAAATACATATCTAATAGTAACTTTGGATTGTGTCTAACTTTTGTTCCTTCATTTGAAAGTTCTTGGTTTCTGACATGTTTCTCTGTTCCACCAGTAGCACTCCTACTTAATGAACACTGGATGGCATGGTTATAATTTACCAACAGTGACTGTTAGAGTGACAACCAAGTAGTCACCAAAATCACCCTTAGGACTTCTGAGGCACCTAAATAACAGACTGGTTCCAAAAATAGTGCCCAGCAATGTGGGCATTTCTATCCCTCACTAATGTGGCACTCCCATGTGACAGTATTATATCAGTTGGGTCACCACTTTTGAAATTATGTGATTCTTGAGTATGTTTTAGATTTTGGGATTTACTAGTATATTCCTTATGAATATTATATATGGACTAGTGGCCCAGTGCACAAAATTTGTGCACGGGGCGGGTGTTCCTTAGCCCGGCCTGCACCCTCTCCAATCTGGGACCTCTCAAAGGATGTCCTACTGCTGGTTTACAGGGATCGGGCAGCGGAGGGCAGTTGGGGTCTACCAGGCCTGCAGGGGAGGGCAGTTAGAGGTGACCATGCTGGCAGGGGTCAGCAGTTAGGGGTGACCAGGCCAGCAGGGGAGGGCAGTTAGGGGCAATTGGGCCAGCAGGGGAGCAGTTAGGCATCAATCAGGCTGTCAGGGGAGTGGTCAGGGGCTGATCAGGCTGGCAGGCAGAAGCGGTTAGGGGCAATCAGGCAGGTGAGCGTTTGGGAGCCAGCAGTCCTGGATTGTGAAAGGGATGTCCAACTGCCGGTTTAGGCCTGATCCCACTGGGCAGTCAGACATCCCTCAAGGGGTCCCAGATTGGAGAGGGTGCAGGCTGGGCTGAGGGACACACCTCCCCCGTGTACAAATTTTGTGCACCAGGCATCTAGTAAAATTACAGTGGCTGTATCATGTTGATAGGATCATGACAGATTTATCCTATTTCCTAAAATTTCCAAAGTATATAAGCTTTTATTAAATTGTGTTTTTTGTTTTGTTTTAATGTTATTTTATTATTTAAAGTATTACAAATAGTAGTTCATATGTCTCCTTTTTCCCCCCATTGACATTCCCCTGGCCTCCCCTACTTCCTCCCCCACCCCCCCCACCCCCCCCCCCGGTACATGTTTTTTCATAAAGCTCATCACACTCCTCAGTCAGGATGGCCTATGTACCTCCTGTTCAAAGGCTCAATACAGGGAGTAATCTTTGACTTAGCCCTCATCTACTTAGGTTGGCTCTGGAGGTCCTTTGTGGAAGGTTCTTGATAACCCACCATCAGCATCCTCTTTACCGCTTATGGACCTATGACATCTCACAGCTTCTCAGCAATGCCCTATTCCACCTCCTCGTATCCGATCTACAAAAGTTGAAGTGTCTTAGGGCTCAATTGTGTGGTTCCTTCTCTCTTCTATTTACATTCTTTTCCTAAAATATTTCATCTCATAAAGCCATGTTTAAATATAAGATAACTCCCAAATTCAAGTTTCCAGTCCTGATCTCTTCCCTAAACTCCACATGTCCCTTTATCTAAAAGCTACTTCATCTTCACTTGAATGTTTGATAGGCATCTCCTATCTAATATAGCTGTATAGAACTCTGCCAGGGAGTCTAAGCAACTGTACTGCCCAAATACATACCAAATTTATCTACTTTTTTCTGTTCATATCCACTGTTAACCATGTTCCAGCCACCATCATATCATTTGGCAATGAGAGATACAATATCCTTCTAATGGTAAATTCTTATCATTATGTAATATTATAATAATTATACACTTATTAACTGTTAATAAGACACAGTATAACAATGAATAATAATAATATTACAGCCCATTCTCCACACAGTCTAAATTTTCATTAAAAACATAAATCCCATTGTGTCACTCCCCTGCTTAAATTTCACAAGTGCCTATGCAGTGTAGTGAAAATAAAATCTATTTTATGATGTATCATTTATTAGTAATATTATTATCACTATAGCATATAAACTCTTCAAAGGCCCTACAAGATGTAGTTCGTGCCCTCTGTTGAACTGCATTTCATTTCAGCCCCTGTCACTACCAACCTCCCTATCTTGGACCTCACGCATGCCCAGCTCATTCCTGCTGTACAGTTGTCTAGGTTCTTCTCCAGGGCTTGCCTGGACTGGCTCTTTCTCATCAGCTCACGTGTCACCTCCTCTCAGAAGCCTTTTCTGACCTCAGCAGATCTTCCTGTCCCAAATCTCTAGTCATTGTCATCTCACCCAGTTTTATTATCTGGCACTGAACACAATCTGAAATTTTTTAGCTATTTTTTATGTATTGTCCCCTCCCTCCACTGGAATATTGGCTCCAATGACAATAAGTTCCTTGTGTTTTTCTCTTTTTTTGATCCCTTGCATCTAAAAATCACTTGGCACCTAGTGGGCATAGAATTTTGTGATCATCTTTTTATTTGCACTATATCATGTACAGAAAAATTTGCAAATCCTAAAAGTAGAGGTGAATGATTTTTTAAATGAAGTGAACTCAGTCATGTGGTCCCCACCCAGATCAAGATTATAGAACATTACCAACACCTCAGCAGCTTCTCTCTGAGACCCTGCCCATTTACTATCTCCCCCGAAGTAACCACTACTCTGACTTTTATCATTAAATTAATTTTGCCTGGATTTGAACTTCATATGAGCAGAATCATACAATATATGGTGGTGTGTATGGTTTCTTTCATCCAGCATTGTATTTGTGAGAACCATCCATGTTTTCACATATAGCCATCGCTCCTTTTTCTCATTACTGTCTAGTACTTCAATTATACTTTTTATTTCACTGTATTCTAGGTAGACATTTGGGTTGTTTCTATTTTGGGGATATAAATAATGCTGAGGTGAACATTTTTATACCTGTCTTTTAGTGCACATTATGTTGGCATTTCTTTTGGGTGTACACCTAAAAGAGAATTTGCTTGGTCTGCCAAATAGCTTTCCAAAGGGTTTGTACCAATTGACGCTCCTACCAACAGCAAGTGAAAGTTCTAGTTGCTCCCCATCCTCACCAACACTTGCTATTGTCAGTTTTCCCAATTATAGTCATTTTGATGGGTGGCTTACTTTCTCCTTTTGAAATAAACCAGCTGTCTGGATGGATAAAATCTCAGAGAATAAAAAAAATGAATAAGCCCAGATATAAGCAATCTGATAAAAATCAGAATTTTCCAAAGAGATAGCTATGCTCTCTGATTTTGCTCATGTTGGATACCGGAGTATTGTCACAATGTTCAAATGTTTACTAGCTCTGATATTTATATGTAACAATACCTTGAGGGGGTCCTTAATTTGAGATTTCTATGGAGCTGCTTAAAGGGTTTGTGATAGTGGTTGAGATCATCCTATCTAATAAAAGAGAAACATGCAAATTGACCGTACCTCCGCTACTCCCACCAGCCAATCAGCGAGTATGCAAATTAACCCAACAAATATGGCAGCGGCCACAGAGCTGGAGCGAGCAGAAGGCTTGGGTTGCCCCTGACAATCAAGGAAGCCAAGCTTCCCGCCCACCCTGGCTGGCCCTGGCCTCCGCTCAAGGCTACAAAATTTAAATTATAGAAGGTAAATAAATCCCAGATACTTGCTTCCAGCCAGCCCTGGCTTCCGCTCAAGGAGGCGCTGAAAAGAAAAGAAAAGAAAAGAAAAGAAAAGAAAAGAAAAGAAAAGAAAAGAAGGAGGGGCTAGGAACTTGGGTCATTGGGGGGTATGGCCAGCCTGCAAACAGCCATCATCCCCTAACCCAGGCTGGCCAGGCACCCCAGTGGGGAACCCCACCCTGAAGGGAATGTGGCCAGCCTGAAAACAGCCCTCACTGAGGCTGGCCGTGCCCCCCCAGCGCGGACCCTCAACCCATGGGGGCATGGCAGGCCTGCAAACCACCACAGGCCCCTCGCCCAGGCCACCCCATGCCGCAAGGGAACCCCCACCTTGATCCGGGACACCCTTCAGGGCAAACCAGCTGGCCCCTACCCATGCACCAGGCCTCCATCTATACTAATAAAGGGTAATATGCTAATTAGACTGGGAGACCTTCCAGGAGACCTTCCGGACATTCTTCTGGACAAAGCCATGGTGGCGGGGCCGAGACAGAGGCAGTTAGAGTCCAAGAGGGGAGGGCAGTTGTGGGTGATCAGGCCAGGATGGGATGGCAGTTGTGGGTGATCAGGCTGGTTGGGGGCGGGGCCATTGGAAGTAAGCAGACCAGCAGGGGGGCAGTTGGGGGCGAGCAGGCCAGCATCGGGGGTAGTTGAGGGTGGGCAGGCTGGCAGTGGGGCATTTGGGGGAGAGCAGGCTGGCAGGCAGAGGGGTTAGGGTAATCAGGCAGGCAGGTAGGCAGGTGAGCAGTTAGGAGCCAGCAGTCCCAGATTGTGAGAGGGATGTCCGACTGCCAGTTTAGGCACGATCCCTGTAAACTGGCAGTAGGACATCCTTCGAGGGGACCCAGATTGGAGAGGGTGCAGGCCAGGCTGAGGAACACCCACCGCCAACCCCTTCCCCGTGCATGAATTTCGTGCACCGGGCCACTAGTTATATAATGAAAATTTGATATAGCTTATCATACATATACTAGAGGCCCGTTGCACAAAGATTCGTGCAATAGGCCTTCCTTCTCCTGGCTGCCGGTACTGGTTTTCCTCCGGCACCCAGGAACCAGACCTTCACTCTGGCCGCAGTGGAGAAGCCAAGCCTTGAGGCTCGGCTTCTCTGCTTAGGCTGCAGTGAGGCTTGGCTTCTCCGCTCCAGCCTCAGCGGAGAAGCCAAGCCTCTTTAGTCTTCAGTCTTCAGTCATCTTCAGTCTTCACTTCGCGCCTGTGTATCCAAATTAACCTGCCATCTTTGTTGGGTTAATTTGCATATCCACTCCTGATTGGCTGGTGGGCATCGCAGAGGTATAGTCAATTTGCATATTTCTCTTTTATTAGTGTAGATAGTTATAAATAGTCACAATAAGTTACAGAGATGCATTCTGATTTCATCCTCATCTTCTCATGCTTCATTGCATTCTAGTCTCAGACATTTGTACTAATGTCCTCTCTTTTGCACTCATCACTAATTCTTTATCTTTACTGCTAATCCAAACAGTCCACCTGTATTTTGCTGCACCATAGCTTTATATTCTTCTTTAGGGGGACAAGTGTAGCTAACCCCCCAATAAATATCTAGCCTTGTCCCTGTTGGACAAGGGTGGGTAAAAAGCTTTACTGCATCTGGGTGATCAAGAGATTAGACTTTCTCTAGGCCAAGAAAATATACGTAATTAGCAGAATTGATGACAGATGGAATCCCATAGATGGATGCTATGTGCCACGTGAGAGTTTTAAGTTGTCTTCACTATCATCAATGAGTAAACTGGCATTATTCTACATTTCCCTCATTTTAATGATAATCTGAAGCTTGTCTTTTGGAACTTTTAGCCAATGATTAAATGCTTGTGAAAGTTTGGTTCTCATTTGTTTACTTGGTAATTATAGAAAGTACTTGTGGGGTTCTAGAAGAACTCTTTGGACTCTTGAGTCTTCTCCATTGTTGTTGAATTTCAAAGCTGATGGTTCATCAATGAGATCCCAGTTCTGCACCACTGGTCCTGGACTTCCTACTTTATAGCTCCTCCTGACACCTACATGAATCCCTCCCCTCCTGCATTACAGAACTCCCCGCCCTCCTCAGCCTCCAGAAATGCGCCATCCATGTCAAACTCAACATTGTTGCTTTCAATTGTTAATTCGTTAGTAGCCGGATACTATTTCTTACTAAGAGACAAATGTACATACAGATGTCTTTTCTCGAAAGTTACCAGAATATTGAAATCTAACAGATTAACCTTTAAAATTTTTTTGTGAGAAAAAAAAGAAAAGCACAAAAAATAAGCAGCACAGCACTCTTAGCTACATCTACTGCGAGGATGAGGACCATTCTCAGCAATCGGACTGTCCACGTCGCAGAAAACGTGGACATCACCCTGAAGGGCCACAGTTATTGGAAGGGCCCCAGAGGCACCCTACAGAGGGATTTCAATTACATCAATGTAGAACTCGGTCTCCTTGGAAAGAAAAAGAGGCTCCAGATTGATAATGGATTGGAAATAGAAAGAAACTGGCTACTGTTCACACTGTCTGCAGTCATGCACAGGGCAGCATCCAGCGCGTTCCACGGGACTTCTGTTATAAGATGAGGTCTGTGCATGCTCACTTCCCCCTCAATGTCGTTATTCAGGAGAATGGTCCTCTTGTTGAAATCAGAAATTTCTTGGGCAAAAAATACATCCACAGGGTTCAGATGAGGTTAGGTTTTTCTTGTTCTGTTGTTTGGTAGTAGCTCAAGCACAGAAAGATGAGTTAATTCTTAAGGGAAACTTGTATCAAATACAGCTGCTTTGATTCATCAAAAGCCACAACAGTGAAAAACAAGGATATCAGAAAAATTTTGGATGGTATCTATGTTTCTGAAAAAGGAACAGTTCAGCAGGCTAGTGAATAAGATCCAAGCTACCCAGTTATAGAAAGAGCAAGATGCTGGATGATTCCTCAGCTCTGTTTATGATATTTTAAAGATGCAATCAAAGCCATGTATTGACTTCGGGGGAGGGGGGGCCAGGGAGAGAAGAGAAAAAGCAGAACAGGTAGGAGAGTTTAAGCATGTTTCTAGCTCTTAAAATTCACACAACCCAGTTACTATGAGTGTGTTTGCTTTGAAATAAATTAGAGAGATTATAAATGAAAGTGATGTAGTCAGGAAAAGATTTGTTGATGAAAGAGGTTGTCCTGGTATCAACAATAATGTTGTTGAGTGAATAATTTTAACATCCATCAGCTTATGTGATCCTCATGACAACCTATGGTGCAGGCAGAATATCAGACAATGCTGTCTGCATTTTATAAAACAAGTGAGAAGTTATGAGATGTGCCCTAAAGCACTTGATAAGAGGAGATGAGATTAGGAATCTAGCGGCCAGATTTCCCTTGCCTAGCACCAGGCTGCCTCTCTAATAATACCTTAAACTTCCAGAGGATGCCTTAGATATTAGGAATATTTTCACATATAGTATTTCAATGGTTATTATATATTTTTAAAATTATTAATGTTTTATTAAGACTTACATATATATCATTACTGAGAGATGTGCTTGTCTTGTGCTTGGGTCAAGGTATATGAAATTTTATATATAAAACTAGAAGCCTGGTGCACGAAATTCTTGCACAGGTAAGGTCTCCAGGCCTGGCTGGCAATCAGGGCCTTCTGGCTGCCGCCCCCTGGTGGTCATCACACGTCATAGCAAGGGATCGAACTCCTGGTCTCCTGGTTGAACTCCTGAGGGGACAATTTGCCTATTAGGCTTTTATATATATATAGATTTTTTATAGGTATAGTAATTAAAGGCAGTCATCTCTACTCTTTGTTGCTAGTCAATATCAAAATTGTCCTGTTTGAATTCTCTATTCAAATATCTGAATTCATGGAAAAATTGGAAACAGACAGGAAGCAAGCCAAGATTTTTGGAAGAATTAAAGAAAAGACTGAATTTTTCTTTTTCAAATTAGACCTGGTATGCACAAATGTATAAAAATGTGCTTATCGATGCTATATTTTTTTTTCCCTAGAATCATTTTGTGATTAAATCGGGGCAATGAGTTCTTGTTGCCTCATCATGCAGAATTATGGGAAAATTTGATTTGGGCATTGAGGTGCTGGAGAATGAAAATTCTCAGGCTTCCTTTGAACAAAAGGAAATTCTTGAAATGGAGGGTCCCAGAACAGACCATTTGGGTACTGACAATTGTCAGAGTAGCCAAGCCCAGCATCCTGGGTCATTTTAAAATAGGAGAATTCGAATTGGCCACAAGTTCAGAGATTGCATGTGTTGGTTTCTCTGCAACCCAGTCACTGCCATCTGCTGCCAGTGTGACACATTTGAAGGGGGACCCATCTGGGCACCATCTATAAACACTTCACAGTAGAAGAGCTTAATATTCACCTGGAAGATAAATTTCCAATGATTTCTAGGAATAACAGTACAGAGAATTTTTACACCTGCCACTGTTTAGCCTACAGACTCAATATTCTGAGGTGATTGCTGGTCAGCTGCCAAAAGGCACTCTCTAGCAAGTCGATAGCTGTCATCGCAGGACTTCAATCATTATCTATCTGCCTCTACCCATCCCACTAATTTCATGATGGTGATGGTGAATTGATCTCGTTTGAGAACTACTGTACTTCAGATGCCAAAGGATTTGGGAGATGGGGAGACTGACTCCCCTACCACATAATCAAGTTCACCTGCCAAAGAGATTACCAGCTATCTCAGGCTCTGTAATCCTTTGGAAAATCCCCCAGAAACTTTCCTGTAGGTCTGTATATATCTCTTTAAAAATATTAACAAAAGATGTAATTTAGAAAGGAATATCTTTGCTTTTTCTACTATCTCCTTTGAGTGGTGACATTTGATTGGTTTCTTTAAAAAGTAAACTCTTTTCTATAGGAGTGAGATATGACAGCAGGGCTATCACCTAGTAGGCATATATACTTACTACTTGTGAAATGAATTGTTCAGATTTACTTTCTCTGGTATGCCTTATGATTATAATAATTCACAACTATGAAATTTTCAGAAAAATAACAATGTTGTAAAAATTAATCTAATGGATTTTTAGATAAGCTCAAAGGAAGGAATTGGGCAGATAATGAGCAGCTGTTTATGGTTTAGGTTTCCTTCCTTTCTTAGAGGTATAACATGAGCTCACAGAAGTTTAGGGCTAGAATCCTAAAGGGCATTCCTAGTCCTAGTTCTAAGGATGTGGAAAACGGACGGTCATGATGTCATTTCCCCCTTTCTTCCTTTCTTTCTCTCTCCCTCCCTCTTTTTATCTTTTATCTTTTTTGTTTGTTTATTTTGTTGGTTGGTTGGTTGGTTGGTTGGAGTAGGGGAGAGACTATTCAGACATATAATGTTATACATCATGATTATAATTCACATACTCTCCCAATGAAATTGTCATAAATCATTCCTCGGTTCCGGGTGGGGGGAGGGGGGATTCCCTCATGCGACTGTGAAACCTAGTTAAGACTGTGCAGTGGAGTTAATGGGGCTGTGCTCTTAGTCTTGGCACTGGAATTGTCGCTGTCCTAATAATCTGGTAATATTCCAAAAGAGATTAAGAGCTTTCCCAGAGGAACAGCATTTTCTTTAGAAACAAGATGACTAATCACTTTGATGGTCCCGGTGAGTTTTGTGGCTTTAATGTTAATCTTCACTACTGCCCACGTTTATTTTTAGGTTCTTTTCAGTTCCTGCAGCGTCCTGTTTTGATTTTCTGCTGCACTCCGTTGGAGACACTGTGATAGTACTTGATCTCTTTGTTCTCGTTGTAGAAGCCAGAAACCAGCACACTGTTCTTTCCATGGTAGTTGAAAGCCAATTTGCTTTAGTCATGGGCAAGTCTCCACTTCCCCAGAATGCATGAGATGGCATCCCATCCCTGGTTGAATAAAGAAGGCCCAGGAAGAAAGCACACCTACCAGAAGACATTAATTTTGTCAAATTTAGCAGAACCCTGAGGCTTAAAATTCAGGGACAAGGATTCTCATCAAGGACAGCAGTGATGCATAGGTAGGCAGTGTTCTTCACCAGTTACCTGAGCAACTTCATCCGAAGGCTCATGGAGTTGGAGGGGGTGGGGGAATAGGGTAGCAGGAAAGCATCTTGGAGGGTGAAGTCTCCAGGGTCTTCCTAATCCATAGCTAGAACCCATAGGTTTCTTCCATGTCTGAGGTTCTCAGTTCATTGCTGTGAGATGGGTCCTAGGTGATTGTAATATCCCATCAGGTTGAGAACGACTATCCTAAATGAAAGTCTGGTGGGGAGTTCAGGATCAGCGCTGCGTGAAAGGCAAAGCACTGGAGTGGAGTCAGAAGATTCTTAGTAACTGGGACCCGGAACCAGCCTCCTGCCCCCTCTCCCAGCCTGTTTCTTTGTCTGCACAACCAGGATAATGGTGCCCCATGAATTATTATGAGACTAAAATTTTATAATGTCAGAGTTCAATAACATTCCTCTACTGGACTATCATGCCAGCATCTAGCACAATACCTGCACAGAGTCAAGTACTTGTCAGCCAGAATTGAAGCTGGCATTTGTGGCCTAAGAGTCAGGGTGATGTAAGCAGTGGCTGCCCTCCACGCTTGGCCCTGCTGGGGCTGAAGCTACTAGTCGTGCCAATATAGCTCCGATTAAAACATAATATAGTAGCTGAAGTAAAAGAAAATCTTGTCTGTTTTATGCAACAGCTTGCAATCTTAATCAAAATTTCAAATTAAAACTAAGATGTGCTAAGTTCAATAGCCAGGTGTCACATTTCTGTTGACAAATTGCACCAATTGTCATTATTATTATTATTATCATCATCATTATTTGTTTTTAATCTCCCCATCCCTCCTTATTCCCTGCTCTGCCAGGCTGGTTTTTATCAGGTGAGTTTGTCAAATTTGACCCAGCATTTCTTAGCCTTGTCCGATGCCTGAAACAAGTGAGTTATATCCACATTGCACCCTCCAGATGCAAGGACTGCACTAGCAGTCATATGTAAGCAACCTTCAGACTCTTAAGGCTATTTTTTATTTTTTTATGCCTAGCTTTACAAGTTAAGGGAATAGACAGATGCATCAGAAGGGGAATTGAAAGCAACCCAGCTTACCAAACATTCAATAAGAACATCTGTTTCAGATTGGTTTTCTGACTTACCAAGGGGATTTGTGGTCAGTGGAGAGAGCAGTCGCTGTGTCGCCACCTTCCGTGTATCTGTGGGAGAACCACATCATCTGCTACGTAAGATCGCTTCTCTGTGCTGCAAGACTTTGCTCACAGCTTCTTCCACGAAGCCTTCAGCTCTGACACACTCCACACTGCAACATGTAGCATTGATTAGAAGTTCATGAATCTCATTACAGGGATACCTCATTTTATTGTGGTTCGTTTTACTGAGCTTCACAGATGTTGCGGTTTTTTACAAATTGAGGGCGAGACCCTCCACCAGCACAATGATTACAACTCACTTTATTGTAAAACTCTCTTTACTGTGGTGGTTTGGAACAGAACCAGCCATGCCTCTGAGGCCTGCCTGTATATGTGCTAGTATGTAACAGATTCCATCGCAAGAAATATGGTGGAAGCTACTCCATACCTCGGGGCTTAAGTGATATTTCTCCAAAGAGGTCTTAACTACCCTCCTTTGCTCATTCTAATTTAGGTTCAGCTTTCTTACTCAGTCCATTGCTATCTTTCCATGTATCTGTTTTTATTTCTGTTCTTTTTCATAGTTTTTTTTTTTTGGCTCTCTGATCCCCCTGTAGACTAAAGCTTCATTCATCTAACATTTCTCATCTCTTAGAAGCAAAAGAGTTATTTACTATCTACATAGCATTCAGGCCTTTAATATGTCATTCTTTTATTACTAAAAAAAATTCTAAGGATTACCCAATTACAAATATTAGAAATGATCATTTAAAATTAGGTTTCCTATGGCTTCTGAAAAAAAAGCAATACATGGGTATTGTAAAACAAAATTCTAATAGGTATAATTGTTAACAGTTTAAAGGGTTTTCCTCCATAAGTATTTTATAACTATCAGTACATACATACATCACCTTTTTAAAATGTTACACAAATTGGCCTAGCCGGTTTGGCTCAGTGGATAGAGTGTCAGCCTGCAGACTGAAGGGTCCCAGGTTCGATTCCGGTCAAGGGCATGTACGTTGGTTGTGGGCACATCCTCAGTAGGGGGTGTGCAGGAGGCAGCTGATCGATGTTTCTCTCTCATTGATGTTTCTAACTCTCTATCCCTCTCTCTTCCTCTCTGAAAAAAAATCAATAAAATATATATTTTTAAAAAGTTACCCAAATTGGATCATACCATACAGAATGGTCCTGCACCTTAGATTTTTCACTTTATCATCATGTATCTCGGAGCTCTCCTATGTCAGCACCCTAAAGCAGCACGTTTTATACCTAACTATATTGTGTTTATTGTAATTTACTTAACCATTCTCATGTCCGTGGACTTTTTTTTTTTTCTTGTAAAAAATTTATTGATTGATTTGAGAGAGAAGGGGACAGAAGAGAGAAACATGGATGTGCTGTTCCGTGTATTTTTGCGTTCATTGGCTGATTCTTGCGTGTGCCCTGCCGGGAGATCAAACCCATGACCTTGGTGTGGGATGATGCTCTAAACAACTCAGCTGCCCGGCCAGGGCTGTCAGTGGACTTTTATATTATGTGCTAACCATCTTTTACATATTACAAAGCATACAATTTGGTATACTTTTGCAAGTATATCCAAAGGGTATGTTATATTTCCAGCAACGTAGGGTCAAAGGATGTATTTTAAATTTTGATATATATATAATATGCCATTTTAGCCTCATGTGTCTTGAACCACAAGGTGTTTGGGAGACATTTAAAATTTCAAGTGGAGATATCCACTTAAAGATTCCAGTCAATATAACTGAATCAAACCTAGACATGATCATTCAGTGAAGAGTGAAATTGGGCTCTCTGAATTGTTAGTGGAGGCACAGAGGAAGTAAATTATCAAGAGACTACAATGTATAGCCCCATTTAACTGCTGATATAAGGACCAAAAAAAAATCCACACTATTATTAAAAGATGTGTTTTTAGCAAAAGCTAAATACTAGACCAGACTAAAATAGACATTGCCTGTGGAGGATACCTGTCATCAGGCGTGGAAAGGTTTCAGAAGTTGGGTCACACTGTGTTTACAGAGACATGATCCTGACATGGAGATGCAATTGCTCAGTATCGAAAACACTGTAATCCTGCCTCACCACCCCAGTCTAGAGGCATCCCAGTGAGTTTTTTGGTTGTTGTTAATTTGTTTAACCTGTTCTGGGAGCATTACTATTCTTCCTCCTCTGGAAAATGTTAGTCTAAGACAAATGACAATGTGTTTTGTTTTCAGGAAAATCAGTGATCTCTCCTATTATGACCTCTCCTATGTTTATAAAGAGTTGCTACTATTGGACCAGCTATTGCCATGTTTTGACAACTGAAAAAAATATCACACCTTTTTAAATTCTTTTTCTGATTATAGGATACTAGAGGCCAGGTGCGCAAAATTCGTGCACTTGGGGAAGGGGGAGTGTCCCTCAGCCCAACCTGCACCCTCTCACAGTCAGGGAGCCCTCGCTCCTTACTGCTCACTGCTCCTTAGCACTGCCACAGAGGTGGGAGAGGCTCCTGCCACCGCCACTGTGCTTGCCAGCCATGAGCCCAGCTGCTGGCTGAGTGGCACTCCCCCTGTGGGAACTCACTGACCACCAGGGGGCAGCTCCTGCATTGAGCGTCTGCCCCCTGGTAGTCAGGGCACATCATAGCAACTGGTCATTCTGGTCGTTCCACCTTAACAGTTGCTTAGGCTTTTATTATATAGACTAGAGGCCCAGTGCACAAAAATTCGTGCACTCGGGGGTCCCTCAGCCTGGCCTGCGCCCTCTTGCAATCTGGGAGCCCTCTGGCGATATCTGACTGACAGTTTAGGCCCGCTCCCTGCGGACATCCCTGTGAGAGCACACTGACCACGAGGGGGCAGCTCTGGCCCCACCCCCATCGCCCCGCCACTGCTGCCAGTGGCCTCCCTCTGCAGGAGGAGACTGGCGGGCTGATTGGGGGATGGTGCCACACGCCCCATCGCCCCTCCACCGCAGTGGGTTACCGCCACCTCCCACCCCACCCCCACCCCCGATTGCCGTCCCCTCCCTCTGTCCGCTGGCACCCACCTTGGCTGGCCTGGCACCACCTGCATGCTGGTCCTGCTGACTGGTCATTCCACCATTCAGTTGATTTGTATATTAGGCTTTTATTACATAGGATTAGTATAATAAAACATTTCATTGTCCAGTCCTAGAAATAATTAATTGCCCATTTGGTTATTGAGTGAGCAGAGTGGTGGGCTCGGAGGGTGGTTGATACTTCACATAAAAAATCCTTCAGAAGCCTTATTTTAATTTCTAAATACCTTGCATTTTAATTGAAGGTCAGTAAGGAAACAATAAAAATGTAATGTTACCAACTACTGATGTTCGTATTGAAGTAATTGGAAGTATTATACCTAAGACTCTTCCCACGGCAGAATTCTGGAATGCTTATAGTCATTACTGAGATATTCTGCTTTGACTTCCAAATGGCATTAAAATTGGAAATCTAGCATACAGAGTCACTTCTTTTCTCAAGTTGATAAATGGTCCGACCTCATGGTGAGAGCCTGGGTTTGAAAGAAAGTTAGCCATGTCTCTCACACTTCTTCAGATAGATCCCCAGCAGTTATAGAGGGGGGAAATAACCAAAACCCCGTAAAAGAAAAAAACAAATACAACCTGAAAATGAGAACTTGTTTTCCAAACTTTTACATGGACATCCCAACATCTACTTACGGAGCACACGAGGTATCCAAAGGTGACTCCAACCACACAGAGTCCCAGTGTTGTGTCAGCACCACAAATGGCTTGTGTCAGAGTTTGAACTTGGTTAACGTCAGACACCTACCTGTTTCTTTACGTGTTTCTTGTCTCCTGCGATCTGCTGTAGAGACCCTCTCCCTGCCCGCTGAGCACCACAGTCTCTGACACTGTGGATGTGGAGGACATAGGTGTTGATTCGGGAAATGACTGTGTCTTTTCACCAGGCCCAGTGCCAGTGTGGTGAAGCCTTGCAGGTGTCGTTGCAATTGTTAACTCAGTTGTAGCCATTGTAGCTGGTTGCCTATTAAAAATATGTCAATTTTAAATTGTCAACCGAATTAATATATGCTTGCTTTAAAATAGTCAATGCAGAAATGCACATAGTACAAATGAGAAGGGTCCCTCCCCCGCCTCTGAGGATCTCAGCTAACAGTCCAACGAGCTTTCTTGGTGCCTCCTTGGGTGCATACATGCCGTGGCAAATAGCTATTGATGAATAAACAGGCTTCCTCTGGACTGGGAATCCAGAACATTCGTTTGAGAAGCAGCAGCTCAGCTAACCAGGCCTGTGGTTTACCCCAGATCGCCTTACTGCAGGTGCCTAACATAGCTGAAGGGGAGCAGACACATCCACTTATTTCTCTACTGGGCCCTCTCCTATTTAATTAGCTGTTATCATCTGGTCTCTGACAAGAAAAAAGATATATTCCCTTCCCCCCCCCAAAAAAAACCAAAAAAAACCCACCTAAAATCAAACAAAGGCTGCCGGTATGACCCTACAGCGGGGGAAGGCATGTGATGTGGTAATCATCTGCCCCCGTTAAACACAATGGCCCAGTCTCTCAGCCTCTTGAAGGCCCTAGATTTGGAATAATCTTTACCATCTGATCAAAAGATAAATGTCACCTGATGCTTTTCTATACCCACAGTCTCCCCTTCAAGACATTCTATGGAAAAATGCTCATTTCATATCATATTGTCAACTTGGTAGCTGACACTTATTTTGTGAAAAATTGGCTCATGAAATAAAATACCTAACAATAAAATACTTAATAACATGGATAATCATCAATTCAAATCAAATTCCCTGTGTATCGGTTTCCTAGGCTTTTAATTAGCTTTCACCTCTCCTACCTGACACGTGGAGATGAAGTATGTGATTTTTAACAATGAAAGATAAATCAAGTAAAACACCAATAATAACAATAAATAGAAATTAAATAATAATTAATGCAAACTAATATTCAGCACTTACATATCAGAGACTCTATGCTAATTAAATACCTGCCTATATTGTCTTTTTTCCCCTACCTATATTGTTATAAAATTTATAGAAGTAATTTGCAAGTTAGATATGATTATCATCTCAAATGAAGAAAGACTAAGAGAGGTTAAGTAATGCGCCCTGTCATGAGACTAGTAAGTGAGAGCACTGTGATTGGGATTTGCAACTCTAATCTATTGGTAGTGGCCTCAAGTGGCTGAAATCTTTGATGCTATGTCCAGGCGTGGCCAGGAGGAGTGTCAAGCCTCATTAGCCATGAGTATCTGACATGAGTATATAAGGACTGGGGGTAGCAGGACACACGCTGCCTATTTGCCTCTTGCATCACAGAATCTCACAAGATGATGCAACTTAGGGGGGAAAAAACATCACCTCCCTTAAAGTACATTTTGGTGAAGTATCACAGTCTAAGGGCCCTGAGCGCAGTTTTAATAAAAAGCCACATGGTTCCGCAGTGTCTAGTGGCTGAGATGTGCCAGGGGCAGAGCTACTGGCTTCCCACAACTAACAATCATCTCATGGGCCACGCAGCTCCCCGATGGCTCCCTGCGGTAGCATTGTCACATCCCAACAAAGCGGCTTTGCCCACAGACACATAAGCCCGATGGCTGGCACCGACAGTGTCCCTGAGAAATGCACTGTCCTCTGTTCTGAGTCAGCCTTATTGTTCAGAGTCGAGGGAGTGAGGCTTACGGCCAGATCTGGGACAATGACATGTGCTATATTCTTGTTGTCAGCAACACTGGGGGTCACCATGTGTCTAAACTTTCAAGTCTAAAATCCTCTGAAGTGACCTTCTCACACCCTAACCCTCACGCTTGAAGAAATATTTGTCCATAACTCAAATGCCACTTCCTCTGACATCTCCCAGGGCCACTACTACCTTCGGCAGCAGAATTAGCTTGTTGATTCTTGTCACCCCAGCATCTAGGACAGTGTCAATAAAACTTTAATGACTGAAAGAATAAGTTAAACTATGCTGATATTTAAGAAATTGAGTGTGGTTACACTACAGTGATTTTGGTTCCCAGGAAGATGAAAAGATAGTAATTATTCCAAAGGTACTTTCCTTGGATCTACTCTGATCATGGGTGAAGCACACAGGTAGCAGAAAAATATAGTAGAAGAAGGGCTCTGCTCACTGGGAATGTTGGGCTGCAGTCAGTGGGGAGAGACCTGCTCTGTAAAATGTGCTGATGGTTCCCAAAAATCTGGGGCTAATGTGCAGAGATTGATACACGTTCAAAGTGTGTCATTTGTGTGTTTCTTTGTTTTTGGTGTGTACAAAAGTCATTGACATATCTCCCACCAGCCTATGAAAAGCAGACAATTGATGTAGTAAGTACTTCACCAGCAGTATCTATGACTAGGTGCATTTTGTAGCCACAAAATGTTAACTAGTGTTCAAAAGTCTACCGAACATCCAATCGTGTGCAATGTGTCTGCTGGGGTGCTTTGGGCTGCAAGTAGGAGAAAGCAAAACTCCACATGGCTTACACAATAAGGAAGCTTTATCTCAAAAACTAGAAGTCTTGAGATAGGGTCACTGAATGATTAATTGAGCAGCAGAGTCACACCTGGAAGGACTACTTTGCCATCCCCTCTGAGTTAGCTTCGTTCTCAAGGTAGCTCCCTCATGGTTGCAAGATAGCTGCTTCACTTCCAGGTAACACGTGGTAAAGAGTAAGGAAAGCTTTCCCAAAAGACCTAAGCAGCTCTCTCCCACATCGCATTGGCTAGAATTGGGTCAGTGCATACCTTACAAATTATTGGTAAGGGAAATTGGATTACTAAAACTTGCCTAGGCAATTAATACTTAGTCCCAAATAGAGGATGAGGTCAACTTCCTTGGGAGAACCTGAACTAAATCAGGATTCCTTTAATATGGAGAAGGATGAAAGGACTTGGCTCTTGAATAGGGAATCAACCAACCATGCCAGTTACATTTGCTCAGTGGAGATGCCACATTCATATTTTCATATTACCTTCCAAGTGTCCAATATGGTAATGACCTTAATCAGGTGACTTCATATTAAAAATTAGCTATTATCTGGCAAGGTAAAGATGAAACATATAACGAATTCAGATAAGACAGAAACATCTCCATTACCTACCTGACTTGACCAATGAAATTCAACTCCCCACTCATAATTAGGACAGTAAATTGACTGAAAAAACTCAGGTCATTCTGTTAGGAGGGGGCATTTCTTTGAGATAAGGAAGTGAGAAAGAGACAGCAGCAGGGTAAACATGGGAGAAAAGCTCTCCCAGAAGAGGAAATGTATACAAAATCCTGAGATAGAAAACTGATTGCGTCTGAAAGTGCTGGAATGTTTGGCTCACAGTGAGCAGAAAAAAGAATCACAAGAGGTAAGGGTGGAACGTCTGTGGAGAGGGGCAATTGAGCCTTGTAGGTTGTAGGTCATGGTAAGGAGTTGGGGGTTTCGTTCTGAGTGCAGTGGGAAGCCACTTGAAGGGCTAAATAGGATCTACAAGTAAAAGGTGACAGCAATAATTCCATGCAGAATCCTTTTAAATGTTGGAAAGAGTAACTCCATTTAATGTAGACTGTATGTCTTTAGAGAAGCTGCTTCCCAAATTCCCCACTTAAGAGATGGTTCCTGGGGAATCAACTCCATTGCCTTGGTTCTGTGCAGAGTTGGTCTTTAGTTCTAGTGGTGAACGCATGTTTACGGACAGGGTAGCCTAGTGGAATGACTCTAGCAACTCTAAGATGTTTTAACCAAAAGATCGTGCCTCTGAAGACAAACAAAAACTATTTCTCAGTTTGGTGATGCTGCTACTCATTTCAATAGTTAGTCACTAGTTTTCCTCCTAACTGACCTCTAGAACCTAGAAAGGGATACTGCCAGAAAAAGGGGGGGCAGGCACAGCTCCCCAGATGGGCAGCCAGCTTCCCTTTAGTCGTGTGTGTGGTTTGCATGCTGAGACCTTTGCCTACAGGGTCCATTCATAATGGAGGCCACTGGTTCCAGTTGCCAAGTCCTTTCACACTTCAGGTTACATCACTGAGCTCAACACATCTCATCTCCTTTGTTTCTTTAGCAGTTCCTTGATAAAAATTTGTCCATTTATTTACCAACAAACTTTCACTTTTTCCACAGTCTTTGAGCACTCATGTCTGTGTGGAGGCAAACACATGACCGGGCATTGAAGGAGAGTGCCTGAGCAGTGTTAGTACATGGTTATGGGGAGCTCAGAGGAGGGAGCCTGGAGGGCTTCCTGGAGGAAATGGCAGTAGAGCTAAGACTTAAAGGAGACTTCTTCTGGCTTCTGTGAGAAAGATGGATGGGACAGTGGGAAGACAGAACCAAGGACAGTGGTTTACAAGCTGCTGCAGGAGGCCAAGGAGGCCTGGGCCGTCCAAATGCAGAGGAAGAGTTGGCTGAAAGAAATAAAAAGAGATATTCCAGGAATAGAGCCAGGGGGCCATAGGACAGAACTGAGACAATTTCCAAGAGTTCTCAGCCAACCCTATCTCATCCCCAAGATTCTTAAGCTAAACTATAGACGTCACCAGAGCTCTTCATGAGATCCTGCCCTGGATCCATTCCCCTTTTCCATGACCTCTTTTTGGAACACTTATGAAGAATAAGTGGTTTTATGTATGCTCTTCAGAATTTTTATTACTCTTGTTCACAGAACATTAGAAGACGCTTCTGGGTAAACACAAATTATTATGGTACATTCATGCCTATTTGACCAATGGCAAACAGCCTTCCAAGTATGGTTAATGTCAGAAGTGAAATTATTTTCCTAAATGTTGTTTCTTTTCTCTTTTCACTTATGAAGTATATTCGGTGCTCTTCGAACTGGTGCTTATATGGTGTACATTTTGATGACCAAAGGCCTGAAGCAGTCAGTTTGTGACCAGAGTTTTTACAATGGACCTGTCAGCAAATTCTGGGCTTATGCATTTGTGCTAAGCAAAGCACCTGAACTGGGTGAGTGTCTTCTCTCCTTCCATTTTCTCCTCCTCGCTCCCTTTATGCTACCTATCCACAACATTTATTTAAAGACAAACAGTTTAAAGGTTCTGGTTGGTTGGTTACAGGAAAGTTGCAATTAATGACTCACTTTCACTACCTTTTTCTCCCTCCCTCCTTTTAAATAATTGTATGAAGAGCAAAATACTTGACATAGAACATGCAGATTTCCAAGCACTACTGTATATACACACCAGGGGGCTATAAAATATACACAGCCCCTTCCCTCTGGCCCATCAGCAGCTTAGCTAATATTAAAACATAAGGACAACTTAGCAACACGACTATTTCCAAGTCCCATGCCAAAGCATACTTCCATTTCTGGAGTTAGGATTCAGACTAGGAAATTAAGCTATTCATTTGGGTAGCCTCATGTCCTCATTAACAAATGCTAAGGGTTGGTTTCTGATGTTGTTTTTAATCATCAAAGAGACAGGCCTTAAAGAAGAGGAATATAGTTCACCTTTTAGAAACTAATTTAAAAAAACATAACCGGTTATATTTGTAGATTACTAAGGTTTTTCCTTCAACTCATTAATGGGCTTCAATATAAGTGTGTCACAGGTTAGCAGAAACAGTGAAAGAGTAAGTGGCAATGATTTGACATGGTACAGTTCCCCAGGATAATATCATTATTGCCCAAGGAAGGGATCCACGGGCAATAAGCTCTGAGTTCATCCATGAGCGGTGCTGGCCACTGTCTCACAAACCGGTACCTATCTTAAGGAACACCCAGCCGTCCTTTGGGTCTCCTAATTTTTTTTAATCTGGAATTAAGAATTGTATGTATTAAGTTAAAAATATTTATGTATTTATAGATTGTGCTCTCCCTTTCGTTTTTCCCAAAACGAAATGTAATCTCATTATAAGCCACCTACAATACAAGATATCAACAGTCTTTCTGTGAGGTGCCCTCGTTCAGACCCTGTGTCTTTTCCCAAAGGCCTCTCTCTGATATGTGTGCCAGCAACCCACTCACTCTCCCCTGGGTGTGATGCACCTGCTGCCTACAAATACCTGGCAATAGGTTTGAACTGTTGGTTTGCTTTTGCCTTCCCAGGTCAAAGAGAAGGGAAGAGCAGCACAAGAACACTTTTTCTGAAAACCCTTCCTAAGTAAGGGGCCGGGGTACAGAGATGGGGCCTCTACACAGTCCACGGTAACTAGATCATGGCTGTGTGTGCCCCCCACACAGAGGCTATGTAGCCTTAGAGTGAGTGCATTTGTATACATTCATTCCTTTAATAAACTTACATTAAGCGCCTAACCAGAGGTTAGGAATTTAATAGGGGCTAGAATGGAATGGCTACTTTATCTAAAAAGAACTTTATAATATGAATTTTATGAACGAGGCCCCAGGAGGCTATTTTATATATTTGAATTGGTGCGAAATCTTAGGGAACAGAAGTATTTTTCAAACCTGAAGCTACAGACAGTGCCCGAAAGTCTGCAGCTATATTAAGTGATTCTTTGTTTTACTTAGAGCCATAGAGTTTCTGAGTTCCATCACGTGGTCTCAAAATGGAGTTGGTCTGAGAATGTGAGCATGTCTTCTTTACCCCTAGGGTTTTGTGGTGTTTTTCTTTAAAATAAATTCATACATTATTAATATAACATCCTACTGACTTAATTTATGCTGTATAATAAATATCCTTATTAATTCCTTTGTCTGTTTTGATAAAGAACTGAATGCAGATGTATGAATACAGTAAATGCATGAAACGTGTAACACCACCCCCCACCCCACCCCTACCCCCGTGCTATTTCTGACCACATTTACATTTAACACTTACTACCCTCAACAACAATTTTTTAAAATAATCAGAAATGGTGCCTCAATGCATCTGGCTCTTAAGCCTCAATTTGCAAAGGAGCAACCTCAGTCTTTGTTTCTAGAATTGTCTTTACCCTGCAAGGGCAGCTTGCCTGTGTTTTGAGTTTTCTCCCGTTGGATTTGAGGGACTTGGGAATAAACAGTCCCTTCTACCTGTTGAAGGAATAATTACTGACGAGCCACTCCACGCTCTCCATAACAGTCACTTTCCCTCAAAGACATGAGTAGACCTATGCTCTCAGCCCTTGTGATCTCTGGCTTCTGTTCCAAATTGAAATCACAGTTTGAGGATGGTGGACAAAGTTAAGATTCCTGGACTGTTGCTGTATCCTCAGAGGTACCCATGCTCCCATCCCCTGTCTTAAGAGTGTTGATCCCAATGATGCTAATTAACCACCTGTCTTAATTTAATCTAGCCCCAAGATGGCCATACCCTGCTCCCCAGTGCAGACATTCCCATTGAACACGGGATCTTCCCTTTTGAACCCAGAAAGAGTGGGACTCATCTCTTGTGCCATCGGCTTGATAAGCCCTTTCCTGTTGCATCCTCGCTTACCACAGTAGTTTGTAGGTTGGCTATCAAACAGTCCATCCTCTCACCATTAAAATATGGGATTAAAGTGTTGACAATGGGCTGAAGAAAATAAAATCCTAATCTTGACACCGTTTTTTAATGAGGCTAGTTAGTGACACAAATTCTTCATGTATTTTCAGATCCATCACACAGAGGTTTTTATAGTCTGAGTACCTTTTTTTAAATATGATTTATTTTCTTTCAAATATCTTGGAGCTCATTTGATAATGGCCTTCCCCAGGTAAAGTGCTGAGTCCAAGTAGATCCCCTAATCAGGCCAATGCAGTGTCCTGGAGGTAACCAGCCCAGCCCTTGGTTAGTGAACATATTTGTTTTGAAAGTTAAATTCCTTCCCAGTTTTTTGCTCTTGGAAGACCTTGACACTACCATTTAATTAAGAAAGACTTATGCATTTGGATTATTTGAACTTTTCTTATTTTTTAGGTCCCAAGTTCTATTTTTTTCAATACTCTAAGATTCTGGACTTCCTTATGCACACCAGAAAGAAAAGGTCTTGTGAGGAAAAGAACAGTTCTTCCATGTTCAATACTGAAACTCTATATTCCCCCCAAACTTGCATGCCTACACTTTTCATTAACCTTTTTTAAAATATCTTTTTATTGATTTTAGGGAGGAAGGGAGAGAGCGTGAGAGATAGAAACATCAATGATGAGAGAGAATCATCGATTGGCTGCTTCTTACACGCCCCCTACTGGGGATCGAGCCCGCAGTCCTGGCATGTGCCCTGACCAGGAATCAAACCTCCTGGTTCACAGGCCCACGCTCAACCACTGAGAAACACCGGCTTGGAGTTTTCACTAAACTTTTGTTTTTTACAGTGGCAAAAAATGCATACAACTTACCACTTCTAAGTGTACAGGGCCACGGCATTAAGAACAGTTTCACTCTTGTACCTTCATCACCTCTATCCTTTCTCCCCCAACACTTTCATCATCATCTACAACTCTCTACCCATTAAACACTTTCTCACCGTCCCCCCTTCGCTAAACTCTTACCAGTAAAGCAGGCACTCTGCTTCAGAAGAACTCAGTGAGCTCATCTCAGTGAACTAGCACGGCCAACAGTGTCCTAGAAATACAAATTAAATATAGGGTCTCTGTATGTGATGTTGACCAACTAATCTTTCTCAGCCAAAGGCCCAGCTGGCATCATGGAAAGGATTTTGGCTAAGTATGAAGTATTTGGGATTTTTGACTCATTTCACTACAATCTCTCTAACCTTCGGTTCAGCTGTTTTCAGTTAAGAGCCAACCTGCAGGCAGGGCATGGTGTTTCCACGCCGAAGTGTCCCCAGGGGGCGCACGGCCACCAGAGTCACAGTCTCGTAGAACAAGCGAGGGGAAGAGAGCCACCACCTGCCTGGTGTGCCAAAATCCTGGAGTGCCTGCTGTCAGAATTATACTAAAACCTGCTGAGATTCGGTTTCGTTAAAACTTGGAAACATCTGCTCTGAGTCTAGGTCCTTGCTCCATTCAACTTGTCTTTGTTTTTGAAACTCTGACTCAGCAGAGCTCCAGCTACCTCTGTCAAGAGAAGCACAGCAGTCTGTGACAAACCACACACAGAGTGACTCTGGTGGCCGTGCGCCCCCTGGGGACACTTCGGAGTGGAAACACCATGCCCTGCCTGCAGGTTGGCTCTTAACTGAAAACAGCTGAACCGCAGGTTAGAGAGATTGTAGTGAAGAGATTGTAGTGAAATGAGTCAAAAATCTCAAATACTTCATACTTAGCCAAAATCCTTTCCATGATGCCAGCTGGGCCTTTGGCTGAGAAAGATTAGTTGGTCAACATCACATACAGAGACCCTATATTTAATTTGCATTTCTAGGACACTGTAGCTTTTGGCAAGCCTGTAAGTATCATGGCTTGTGACAAATCAAATGTGATAGTATGTGGTTTCCCAGAGAGGGGGAGATGGTATCTGCCAGAGTGGTATGACTGTTGAATTTTAGCTGCAATATCAAAAGAACCATGGGACACCTCAGGGAGCCTTTCCGGACCCGCCCCCCCCCCCCCCCAGTTACCCCTCGCCAAGGGAAACTGTCATACTCTGTGTCAGTGGCCTTCTTGGGGACAGGAGCCCTGATATGGATTGGAGTGGTACTCCTGACGTGCTCCAGGACCATTACTGAAAGATACTCATCGTCATTACCCATCTGCCATCCTACTTATCTGTTCTGAAACAAATTCTCGAATGAATTCAAATTAATTTTATTTTGAAGGTCTCGTAATATGCATGTCCTTTACCTCCATGACCCCATATTAAATGGAAACACTTAGCGTGTCTCAGATCAAGCCTGAGACCTTGCCCCTGCTCTCAGAAAGAACGCAAAGCAATTTTCAATTCTAGAACTATAGGTTCCACTTGCCATTCTTGGTAACCCATCCTAATATGGTCACTGTCTTTTGTCTCCTACTACCCTCCTCACAATGAAATTGGCAAGTTTTAACCCTTTGCACTCGCTTGCTTTTTTCTCGATTCCTTTATTCTAATGCTAACCGTGTCGAGTCACACTCTGTCAAGAGAAGCACAGCAGTCTGTGACAAACCACACACAGAGTGACATCCGAGTGCAAAAGGTTAATATGAATAATGATAGAGTTAAAATGAAATCTATAAGACTTTAAAGGGATAACATGCTTATTACTTTATGGCAAGTAAATCTTATTACAATGCATTTGAATATTGTGTGGGACTACATTTGTTTTCAGCATGCAATGCCGTGGACTTCTACGTGCTTTCCACTGAGAACAAAGATAGGCTGGAATTATTGTGTCTACATGATCATCTACAGAGGAAAGGGAGGCCCAGAGTAGTAATTACATAGAAATAGTAGATCTTTGACAGACACAAAATAGCACAATTTAAAACTAAGAAGTAGGCTCAAGTCTCCTAACACTACTTTTGTCCCTTCGGTATACAAGTGAGAGTTACCACCACCATCAATCATTGTCAGCCTGTCTGATATTTATAGGCAGAATATGTCAGGTATCTCACAGGAGAGAAGAAGACTTCAAAGAAAATTTTATAACAGGTTCAGAAATGCAGGAACTGGCAACTTTTTTGTCCTAGGCAAACTTGAAGTAATAATGTTTAACAATTCAGTAGGGAAATAAACTAGTATCTTCTGCTGAACGGGATGGGGCACCACTTGTATTATTCCAACCATGGCCACCTTCCCAAGGTCCAGCATTCGTTTGTACCAAACCTTTTAGGGCACCCTTGAAGTATGAGGGATAGGACTTCCCTTTGTGCTTAATTAAATTTCAGAATATGAGAAGAGACCGCCTAGTTCTCCTTGTTATAGAAACAGAAGTTTGAGTTCACCAAAAGGTATGAAGGATGTGGATTTTCACCATATCTGGGAGCCATAGAGATAGGAAAGAGAAAAGCATTCCCCTGCATGAACCTCTTTCTGTCCCACATTCCAATGTCTCTTCCCTTCTTTTGGTACTTGTTAATGGAATTGGGTGTATTTGTTCTTTTTATATTTTTACATGTGTTCCACAGTATATGTTTCGGAATTCCTAGACTTCTCAAAAAATCATTGCAGATATATAGCATCTACCTGTCTGAGCATAATTCTAGCTTTTGTAATATAAACTTTCTACCTTAGAAACAATGGTCTTTTTCTTCAAGGGGATAATGTTTGTAACATTTTTGCTAGCTCTGGAGAGCTATTTCAAAGTTAATCCCATAAAAATGTATATCAACCTCGAGTTTTCATCACTTGATTCATTGGTTTACTAAAACATTCCTCTTGCTCTCTTCAGCAAATAGGTAGAAGGTGACCTTTATTCTCTTTTTCTGCATTTGCCTTTTGCTTAAATTTTGTGTGTGTGTGTGTGTGTGTGTATATATATATATATATATATATTCACATATATATGTTTTATTGACTTCAGAGAGGAAGGGAGAGGGAGAGAGAGATAGAAACATCAATGATGAGAGAGAATCATTGATCGGCTGTCTCCTGCATGCCCCCTACTGGGGATCGAGCCTGCAACCCGGGCATGTGTCCTTGACTGGGAATCGAAACCGGGACCCTTTAGTCCGCAGGCCGAAGCTTTATCCGCTGAGCCAAACCAGCTAGGGCAAATTTTGTTTTTCTAATTGCCATATGTCAAGCTGTCACATTTTACAGGAAGCTTACAATGATGTGTTCGTAAGGGGTCTCTGTCATGCACCAAAGGAAAATAGTTTACTGCTCCAGAGAGGCCTAGGATCATTGTGCTGGGCACTCAAATCTAATCTGTTTTTCTTGATTGATAACTGCTCTGACACATGTGATATTTCCTAAAATGTATGGCAACTCGTTACTAAATGTCCCTTCCAGATCAAAAATTAGTAACATTTTGTGCAAAACACCTTTCTGAAAGTAACATTTATTGAGCTCTTACCATGTGCTAAGAGGGTCTGTTGATAATCCTATGTAATCCTCAGACAATTCCAAGCTACTGTTATTATCCTCCTGAGGAAACTGGAAAATGGTGAGAAAAAATAACTTGCCCAAGGTCACAGAGGTAGTAAATGTCAGTCCAGGATTCTCACCCGGTCCATCTCACCCTCAAGGGCTAGTTCAAGATACCTACTTTTCATGCCAAAATATACAGTGTCGTTATGCCATGGTCCGGGGGCTCATGTCCACTCTTTCCCTCGTTTGTCTTCCAGGAGATACAATATTCATCATTCTGAGGAAGCAGAAGCTGATCTTCCTGCACTGGTACCACCACATCACTGTGCTCCTGTACTCTTGGTACTCCTACAAGGACATGGTTGCCGGGGGTGGTTGGTTCATGACCATGAACTACAGCGTGCACGCCGTGATGTACTCTTACTATGCCTTGCGAGCGGCGGGTTTCCGAGTCTCCCGGAAGTTTGCCATGTTCATCACCTTGTCCCAGATCACTCAGATGCTGATGGGCTGTGTCATTAACTACCTGGTCTTCTACTGGATGCAGCATGACCAGTGTTACTCTCACTTTCAGAACATCTTCTGGTCCTCACTCATGTACCTCAGCTACCTTGTGCTCTTCTGCCACTTCTTCTTTGAGGCCTACATCGGCAAGATGAGAAAAATCACAAAGGCAGAATAGTGCGGGAACTGAGGAGGAAGCCATAGCTCAGGGTCATCAAGAAAAATAATAAGACAAAAGAAAATGGCACAAGGAATCACACATGGTGCAGCTACAACAAAACACATGAGCAAACACAAAACCCAAGGCAGCTTAGGGATAATTAGGCTGATGTGCCCCAGTAAGTTTATGATCCATTTTGGGTGAGGACTCACTGAGTGCACCTCCATCTCAAAGGACCGCTGCTAGGAGACCCCATTCCCTCTTTACCTGTCAACTTTAGGGCAAAGGAGAGCAAAAGTGCGCCAGAGGCGGAGAGAAGTAGCAGGCAAACGAAGGCTGTTAAACACTGTATGGAACGTATTTACAAAGGGTTGTATTTCTCAAAGGATGAAAGAAGTTTACTTTAGAAAACTGTGCGAGCACATGCACACACAGTCCTTTCTCATCGTTTTGACACTAAACTGGAGCCAACGGAATAAATAAAAACGGAAGAGACACAGGGTGTATACTAGAACATTCATGCTTTTGTGAAAATTAAAGCCTCTTTAAGAAAGGTTAGTAGCTGTAGCCCCCATGAGAAAATATATCTTAATCACCTCTGATGAAAACGGATGTAGACAAGTATATTTCAACTGGTGTGTTTCCCTTAACAGCACAGCCTCGGGCTAGTGAGTTTACCGAGTCGACATTTTCCCCAGGCTCCTCCTGGGAGGTTGGACCCAATGCAGCTCAGTGCCGAAAGGAGCCGCTCCCTCTCAGAGCATTTCTGATCGTTTTAGCAGTAATTTCCACTCTTAAATGAGATAGGAAGCATTATCCTTGGTTCAGGTGTCCCGAGCTTTTTTAAAAGAAGAGTAAATATGGGATAGAAAAGATCAAAGCCAACCAAAAGATTTGCAAATGGCTTCTGTACTACGAGTAAAAAGATGCAACTGTCCTTCAGCTGGGAAAGGGAACGGAACGGGAGAAGGGAGCCGACGATGCATTTCTCTCCCTGTTTGACTTCACCCATACTCATAGCTCCCCACGTGAAACCTTGTGGCACAGCCCATATTTTCTATATTTTTGTGAATTTCAAAAAGAAATCTGCAGGGCTCTTCCTGATATTGAGTGAACACTGTGTTTCTGCATCATCTGCATTTGCTCCCTATGCAATGCAGAGGTGTGTAAAGTGCCCTCTGCTGGTCAAGTGGAGATACTTCAACAAACACTTCATGGGAAGTTTGGCTGGAACAGTTGACAACAAAGGGCCCCCTATAGACTTATCCTTCAAATTTTAAATGACACAACATACACGTCATATTTTTGGCCAAATCAGAAGACATTCTTCCTGCTTTAAGTCCGCTTCAGAATTTTTTTTTAAAGGGACTTTCGCTCTGGAACTCAGAAAATCAATTTATTAAGAGCCATATTCTTAAAAGAAAAAAAAAGCTAGTTAATATATTATTGGTAATATTTCAGTCCTCTACAAGCCAAATAAATGTGTAAACATTCCTAGTATTTCAAAGAAGCAATTATGTAAGTTGTTCAATGTGATATAATAGTATTCTAATTGGTTAAGTAGCTTAATGATTAGACAAACTAGTTGAAAAAATTAGGGGCTGCTACACTGCATAGATTATACACGTTTAGCCACACATGTATGCACACAGATGTGGAGTACACTGAACTTCAAAGCCCAAATGAATAGACACACATTTTCTGGCTAGCAGAAAAGAAACTGTTGTTTATCTTTCTTGCTTTGAGAGTATACAGTCAAAGGAATTTTTTTCCAATTATTTTTATATTATTTTAGCTTTAATTGTGCTGTCATTCATGAAACAGAGCTGCTCTGCTTCTCTGTCAGAGATGACAAGGGCTTTCTTAGCATCTCGTTTATGTGTGGAATTTAAAAGAATAAAGTTGTATTCCATTCTGTGTGAATGGTTTGAACAATGAACAAAAGAATCCATGCAAAACAAGTCACAACTGATAGACCGAAGTTGAAGCAGTGTGTATGCAGGGAGGGAAGCTGTTACATCTGTGTTAAATTATCATGAACAGTCTACGGTGTCTTGATCTTGGTTCATGGTGAGAAACAATTGATGGAGGAATGTATTACTACTAGGGCAAAAGCTGACAGGAGCTGAAAAAATAGGTCCTGCCGTAACAACTAATAGATCTTTATGATGCAAATAATGTTGTTTTGAGCTTTGAAAATACATGGTATTGTGCAAGAAGCTTTTTTCCTTATAACTGAAAATAACCAGAATAATGAAAATGAGGAACCTGTCAAATAACAGCTGACTTGAGTTTAATTGAAGGACCAGTTAGAGCTCATCTGGTTGATTTAATTACTTGATCCATTGATTTCTCATTGATTCTTTAATGCAGGTTAGAATAAGGAAGTGAGTCTAGACTAAGTGACTTCCAAGTACTTTCATTTTGATGCAGGTTCACGCTTGTGTTCACTTGTGAGAAAATTTAGAATTTTTGTTTACAGGTTGAATAGCTAATAGTTTTCCAATTAGCTAAGTATTTCTAAAAGCTTTTCTGATGTCTATCATGGGAGGAGAAAAAACGCACATTAAAATAAAACTCTGGTATTACAGGTTCAGTACCATGTTTTCAACATCTCAGCTTGACTGCTTACCTATATCAAGTTAGGAGTCTGGACCAGAAGCCATGGCAAATCTGAAGCCTACCAGAGAACTGACTGCCACATAGATAACCCTGCTGCCAGTTAACATTCCAGAAAAACTTGGGCAGGCAAGTTTTTGCAGCTGCCTCACTATGCCGCAGTCGATTCTCTTTCTATTGAAGATTTTCACTGCATTCTAATGTACAGTATGGGGAAAACATTCCTGCATTGAAAAAAAATTCTTCATTTCATATATGAGTACATGCAATTTGATACACTAGATCTGAGCATCAACCCAAGCCAATGAGTTTGCAATGAAAAAAATTTCTGGTGAGAAATGCTCTATTCACAGAGCAGGTTTTTATCTGGATCTTCTAGCTTTACTAGTGAGAAAAGCAACTACTATACTATTCCTATCCAGTGCCAGGCCTAAGTACCAAATGAGTCATATAGAGAGGTTATTATTCCAGGTAATTTACTCCCATCCTTCAATCACACTCCCATCACAAAAATTAGGGGAGGGACAATACATAGCCACATATTGTTGAAGGGGGTGGGGGGATTGATCACATCTCCGTCACTTCACCTCTGCTAATGTAGCTCTGGGCTTCATTTGAGTGGGTTTTTGCAGAATTCAACGGAAGAACGCTGCTAGGAAAGAGACCCACAGAATTAAAAATCAGATGTGGTAACTTCATAATGAGATAAAGCCTGCCACAGCAGAGTAACAAATCACCTGAAGTCAATTACACTGGAGTAGAATATCCCGGGAGTCTGGCCTCATTCCCAGACTGCCCAATTACCTGGGAGAGACAACTAGGTTGTCTCGGGTTACTATCGCTTCTGGTAGAACCGCCTCTCCGCAGCGACTAGATGTGTCACAACTGAGTCAGCTCCCACACAGCCGGGCTTTCTTCCAGCTTGGCTAATGATTCTTGAACACAGTTGTTGGATTGGCCACACGCTGATTCCAGAGAGAGTTGTTAGGAGAGGGGAGAAGATCAAATAGACTTTGCCTCCCAGAGTTCAATGCTTCAAGTTGTATGTGCATGGTCCATGTCTGTCTCTTTTAGACGCTATTTCCCTGAAAAAAATTTCCACCTGGAAAAGAACAAGTGTTTGAGAATTTCATGATGAAAGCCCAGAAATTCCCGGTAGTCCATTCTCTTTGTTTTCAAGAAGAAATATTTTGTTATCAGTTTGGGATGATAGTGGAGCCTGTGTTCCAGCTGTGAGTCATCATCTCCTGTAACTTTTTTAAGTTGTTCTGTCCCTTTTTTATTTATATACAAGACGTGTTTCTTTGTGCCTCAGACCCATTATCATCCAGAAGAGATTTTGCTAAAGTGAGAGCTGAAATAGCATCAATACGCGTGTGCCGACAATCAGTAGGAAGTGCTGGGTCCCAGTTTGCCAGTGAACCACAGCCTCTGTGTGCTGGTACCCGATACGTAAGCCAAACGCCAGTTATGATGCTCCTGATTATAAACATCCTCCAGCCAATGTGAGAACCCACAGTTAAAGGGGCCAGTGAGGTATGCCTGTGCAGGGTATGGGAGACTCACAAGCCCATTGAATCAAGTTACTTTCCTCATCCTCAGACGCTGAAAATGTAGGACTCACAGAACGGGGAAAAATAATCCCCAGGCTTCCCTTAATCCCAAATTAAACTTAAAAACAAAAAGTGGAACAAGTTCTAGCGCTAAGGAGACAGACAGTGAAAGCACGCCGTGTGTGGGCTCAGGGCAGGCAGAAGTCGTGCAGCCAGATACACTTCACTGCGGAGCCAAACCCCAAACTACATTGTAGAGAACTTTAAAGCATCTGGTTCACTGGAAAGGACGTCCCATCAGTCAGGGCCAAGCCATATCTGCAGCCCCTGTAGGTCAGCATTGGGGGTCCTGACTCCTGCTGGTTTTTAAACACTGTTATTTTCCCAGTGCTTGGCGGCACTTGAGACTACTTTTCCCAGTGGACAGGAATCCAGAACGCTCTGGTGGCGCTGCCCAGGCACGCCGGCGTCAGATAGGCCCGCCTGCCGGCAGGTTCAGGCAGGAGGTTGCTTGAAAGCCACTGGAAGAGCCCGCCTCTTGGGGCCCCGGGGCCTGTGTTCAGAGAGAAGCCCATCCATCTGAGCCTCACAGAGCCAATCACAGCAATGTTGGAACTGTTATTTTCAAGTGCTTACTTCATGACATTAAAAGAAATATTTTTTTCTGATATATTAAATTAAAAATAAAATCATTACTTTTGATTTAAAATCAAATCGTGTTTCCAGTTTCTTTTCTCTGTTGTTCTAGGCCAGTGGTCGGCAAACTCATTAGTCAACAGAGCCAAATATCAACAGTACAACGATTGAAATTTCTTTTGAGAGCCAAATTTTTTAAACTTAAACTTCTTCTAACGCCACTTCTTTAAACAGACTCGCCCAGGCCGTGGTATTTTGTGGAAGAGCCACACTCAAGGGGCCAAAGAGCCGCATGTGGCTCGCGAGCCGCAGTTTGTCGACCACGGCTCTAGGCAATTCAAAGGGGGGCACTGAGGGCCACCAGGGAGGCCATTCCACGTGTCACACCCATGTCCTTAAAAATCCTCAGTTCTCGGGCAAAGCCCAGCGATGATGTCATCCTCAACGCTACCCACAACCCTCAGGTGCCTCGCCCTTCCATGGAGTCTCATGGTGTCACACTTCACACTTTCTATGCTTCCCAGACCTTTGAGCTCACAGAGCAGCCCTTGGGGGCATCTAAGCTGGATCCCCATTTACAGATGAGGACATTTTGCTCAGTTGATCAAATGTCACAGAAGTGGGAGCATGAGATTTGAATATCATCTCCTTCACCTCAATTCACTGTAGCTATAAAAAAGTTTTTAAATGAAGTAGAGTATAAATGGATAAAATTCCAGTATTGAGCACCGAACTAGGAAGCACCTTGCTGTTCCACTGAACAAAGTGTTTCAGACCAAAAATGTCTGTGGGGGAAGATATGTAGAAGCACAGCAGTTTCCTCCTTACACGCCTGACGGCTGTGAGCAAGGGTCGCCCTTCCTTCTACTCCTCTCAGAAAGGTTGGCCTCAGCGTCTGGCGTTTTTGTGTGTTCTATTCGATACTTTTCAGGTTCAGTGGCTTATGGTATTCTTTGCGGCATCTCTACACTGTGAACCACAGCAATACTGTATTTATATTTCAATTTAAGTATGTTCTACATTTATATTTTAAACCAAGCACCTGTTATTTGTGGAGGCTTTCTACAGCCAAATTATGATGAACATGCCTCTTTTTCACATTATCTCAGAATAAATTGAGACGGAACTTTCTATTCCTTTGTAATCTATTTAATGTATGTTCTCAACGCGGGCAAATGGGGTGGTGGTGAACCCTATACTGTGCATAAAGTATTTTTAACTTGCAAAAGAAAGAAAGAAAGAAAGAAAGAAAGAAAGAAAGAAAGAAAGAAAGAAAGAAAGAAAGAAAGAAAGAGAAAAAGAGAATGGGAGGAAGGGAGGAAGGGAGGGAGGGAGGGAGGGAGGGAGGGAGGGAGGAAGGAAGGAAGGAAGGAAGGAAGGAAGGAAGGAAGGAAGGAAGGAAGGAAGGAAGGAAGGAAGGAAGGAAGGAGAATGGGAGGAAGGAAGGAAGGAAGGAAGGAAGGAAGGAAGGAAGGAAGGAAGGAAGGAAGGAAGGAAGGGAAGAAAAAGAAGCAAACCTTAGGGGATGTTTGGGTTTTGATAGCAGTCTCAGAAACGCAACAAATGACTGCTCCATTACGCAGCTTCTGATAGAAAAACAGCCTCATACAACGCAAGCTTCAGAAATGAATAAAGCAGGCATTAAAATATATGTACAGCCCTAGCAGGTTTGGCTCAGTGGATAGAACATCGGCCCATGGACTGAAGGGTTCTGGGTTCGATTCAGGTCAAGGGTATGTATCTCGGTTGCAGGCTCTATCCCCAGCCCTAGGTCGGGGAGTGTACAGGAGGCAACCAATTGCTGTGTCTCTCACGTCACTGTTTCTCCCTCTCTGTCTCTCCCCCTCCCTTCCACTCTCTTAAAAATGTGTGTGTGTGTGTGTGTGTGTGTGTGCATTTTATATCACTGTCTAGCTAACAAAAATGCTGTACTTATGTGACTTCAGGACCAAAACAATATATGATAGCAAGCTTCCTAGAAATAAAAAAAATAAAAATGGGACCAGATTACCGATATTTCCGCAAGGTGATCACCCTTGGCTGGTTTTTTTGTTTGTTTGTTTGTTTTGTATTTTTCAAAATGAATGAAAGTAATTAGAGCCACAGTGAGTGTCCCAGGTCAACCGTCAGGAAGGCTACAATAACTGACAGGGCTCCCCACCGGTGGGCCTGGAGCTGGTTAATCTCCAGCCCTGGTAGGTCTGGGGCAGGTCCTCAGTTTCTGCCAAACCCCTCTCCTGAGAGGCAATGGTGATCACGGGGATTTCCACGGATGTCCGCCCTCCACCCCACAACACTGGACGCTCTCTCGCATACAGGACTGCGCATGCGCTCTCTGCCTCTGTCCATGATGTCCTGCACCCTCCTATTCCTAACAAAGAACCCCAGGCCAGATGAGAAGCTCTGGATCAGGAAAAAAATAGAACCCTACTGACCGAAAAGAGATGGCTATCTAGTTCACGTTCACACTGTAACCTTGTGCACTTTCTGCGGCCTGTCATTGTTCTTCGCCCATATAACAGCTGAAGGAAGTAACCACTAGTATCTCCCCTCATTTATCTATGCACATAGAACATGCGTTTACATAGAAAAGATCATACACGCACTGGGAAAACCACGCTGCAGCCTCAGGGTTAAGCGTGAGTGGCAGCGCCCTCCTGACACCCCTCCCCCCCATGCGATCTCACCACTGGATCTGCAGTCTTTGGTATTTCCAGACCCCCAGGGCGAAAACCCCGCGCTACACTCCGGAGGGTTTTATACACAGCTTCCTTTTCTCTCCAGGACACTAATTCCTTTCATAACGGAGGGGGAAACGCTCCCCCCACCCCCGTGGTTCTCTATGTTTTATTTATGAAAACTCTAGTGGGTGTTTCTTAAGGCAGCCAATATCTCCCCACAAAGAGAAGGCAATCAGTGTTTGCTATTCCTGCATCCTCCTATGAAATGCCAGGGCATTTTGCAAATGAGGACTTTGTCTTCAAATTAGAAGCAGTTCTAAGTTCAACTCAGCTTTAGAATAATCAAATCAATGGAACATTGAGCTTCCCTTTGGCCATCATGCCAACTTGTTTGTAACCCGAATTTTCCTCCGACCCACCGCCGGCAGAGTCAAATTCTGGCTGAGGTGCAGCTCCCAGTGATACAGGACTTCTGACTGGCTGCCAAATCTCTTGCATCTAAATCTGGAAATTGCCAAGGGGAGTCTTGCAGCCTCCACCAGGCATTTGTGCTATGCGGCCACCCCCACCCCATCTCCTTTCTCCCCCCCTCCCATCCCACCAGGTCCAGTTGCTCCTGCCTCTCTTCATTGGGCCTGCAACCTCTATGCACGCCAGGTTCAGCAGTTCTCGGCAGGCACCTGCCCCCCTCAGACGGCAGAGCGCCCCCTTCTCTGGGATGGGGCAGGATGCCTCTTTCTCCTGGGTTAGATGTTGTGTGAGAAAGCTGGCCCCTTTCTCTTCTCAAGCGAAAGATATCCATCCAGGAGGCCAGGGGATGTGTTACAGAACTCAAGGAGTTCGCCAGTTGGAGACGTGGTTGTCCCAAGGTAGTTTCATTTACTTGCAGCAAGTAGAAGGGGATTGATTCACAGCCAAAGCTCTGTCTACCTGAAGGGAGGCTTAGCCATTGCCTATGTACACTATTTAATCAGTTCCAGGTTGACTTCTTCTTTGCAGTTGAGTTCCTGTCAAGCTCATCCTGTTTACAGTTGCATCTACAAAATACTGTACATTTTAACATGTCACAAGAGAAGCATTTAGTAAGAACTGCCCAGACCTTGAGACCCTTGTGCCATCTAACAGACCGATTGGGGAATAGCCATTGCACTGCATCAGAAGGTCTCTTCCCTCCCTGGCGTGGGGCAAAGCTTGCCCCTGGGTGGGGCTCCATGGACCTAGTTTCTTTCAGTTAGGGTCAATAGCTCTTTCTGACATTTTTGTTGTAGTTTGCTTTTTGTTTGTTGCTTTTGGCATTCATTCATGATTGGCCAAGACCCTTACGAGGAAGAAAAAAGTCTTTCACCTGAACATCCAGTATTTGGGCCCAGATATTATTCTAACCTGTCCTAACATATCACTTGTCACCACGGGTCCACTTCTCACTTGAATATTAATAAAAAGAATTCTTAAGGATATAGACGTGAATTCTTGCTCCTTATAGCTTAAATATCAGTTTTTGGCAGGATGCAATTCAAAATTGGCAAGACTATTAATAGAACACAAACATTTGAATTTAAAATAGGATGGCCTTTCTGTATCCTGGGTTGATGGGCAAGTCTGTCAAGAACTGTGTGTCTTGTTGTAAGGCTTTCTCCTAAAAGAAGCTGGACTCCAGAAACATAGACAACTCCAAAATCATCATTATTATATTTAAAATTCCCTAAAACTCTGGAGTTTACATATAAAATCCTAAGCTAGTTAAATATGCATTTGTCATTCAAAAGCAGTAAGTGAGCCTGGCCAGAGTGGCTTAGCTGCTGGAGCGTCATCCTGTGCACCCAAAGGTTGCCGGTTCCATTCCAGGTCAGGGCACATACCTGGACTGCAGGTTCCGTCCCCAGTTGGGGCGCGTATGGAAGGCAACCCATTGATGTTTCTCCCTCACACGGATGTTTCTCTGTCTTTCTCTCTCCCTTCCTCTCTCTAAGCATGTCCTCGGGTGAGGAATAATAATAATGAAAATAAAACAAAAGCAGAGATTGAAACATCAGTCACAAGAAGCATCATGAAATATAGACCTGTTCCCTGACCTGTAAACTCACAAATAAACCTTTAGTTTGAAATGGCTGTGGTGAGGTCATGTGAAGGAAACTGTATGTTTGTGCTGAGGAAGCATGTGGGCTTGTCTGTCCATTTGAACTACAGGAACTGCATTTTGAGGTTGTAGATCATGGATTTTGCTTTAACTATGGGAAGTATAGAAACCTTATTTAACCTAGGTATAGTGCTACTAAAAGGGGCTTTCCTTGTCTAGAATTTTAGTGCACTTCATATTTCTGTATTACTCTACAAATTATGGCACAGCAACTGCATTCTAATGATAATGACATGTTTCTTTCAAAATTGCAGCTCTGGTCATGGATTTTCCCAGTGTCCAGCTCTGAGACTAGAATAAAGCCAACATTCCCCACCCCCCCCTCCCCCAAATAGAATGGTAGAGCCTGTTTACCTCTCCTTTTCCTTTAATTCCACAGAGATTATTTATCAAGAAAAATCCTTAGTACGTCTGAAAAGCTATTTTAGTTCTTACCAAAACAGCCCACATTTACATACATATGAGTATTTTTTAAAAAACAATTTAAAGTTTTTTTTCTATATTTTGAACTGCTCCTCAGAACTTAATTCATAAGTAATTTTTGCACCTAACTGCTGATCCAACTTTTTATTATAAGAACTTTCAAACACATACATGAATGTACAGAGAACAGTGATGAGACCCCATATTCCCAGCACCTAGATTTTTAACATTTATTAGCATTTTGCCATAGTTGTTTTAAAGTAAATCCCAGGCATTATGACATTTGATTCTTAAATATTTCAAGAAGCCTTGCTAAGAAAAAAAAAAGGCATTTTCTTACCTAACTACAATATTGATATTATAAGTCTTAGCAACATTAACAGCAATTTTTTATTACCATGTAACAGCCTGGCCATTTTTCAAATTTCGCTAATTATCTCCAAAATGTCATTTTACAGGAAGCTCCTCCTGTTTTGTTTTGTTTTTCTTGCTAAAGGATTTATTGAAGACACAGAGTTGGGTCCTATGATATGTTCCATGTTCTAGATTTTTCTGATTGTTAATTTGTGGTATCATTTAACTTATTCCTCTGTCCTTGGTATTGCCAATAATTAAGGAGTCAGATTCACCCCCATTTAATGTTGAATTCCCCCCTTATACTGTAGGCTACTACTTGGAGATCTTTCAAATACCAGCTCCCTATAAACCTAATCCTTTTGCTATCCATTTTGATAATAGTTGCTTGAATCATTTATTTCATTAGGGGATGAAAAATTGAGGTTTTATAATTCTGTTATTTTTTTCCACATTTACTAACTAAAATTTCTTTGCTTAAACTAAAACTCATTCTTCATCAACTGAGACAGTTCAGACATTCTAAAATGCAATTTATGTAAGAGCGTATATAAGTAAGGCAGGATAAATTCTTCCCTTAACTGGCAATTTTCAAAATATTAATTTGGCACACCGACTACCACCAATGGTGAAAAATGAGTTTTGAGATTTTTTCCTTTCTACTCTCTTGTTTTTCTCATTATCTTTATGAACTCATGAATTTTTATGTATTCAATATGTTTCAACCTGTTGTAGTTATTCTTTTTTGGCTGTTCCATCTTTGGGAACCCTTTGGAATGGCTGCTATGTCCCCTTGGCATGTACACAGAAGTCTTTGGTAGTTTCCTTTCCTTTCGGCACAACAGGAAGGAAAGTCCCAAACTCATCTTGTGCTTTCCTAACTTGGACCAAAAATCAACAACCAAGGAGCCAGAATTCCTTTTATGGGGGAAATGGCCAATTTTTTATACTCCAAAATACTAATATTTCTAAATTAATCTGAATTTAATGACATTATCAGGTTAAAAATCAATTTATTTCAAAGACTAAAAACCCACTGATGTGCTACTCTCTCACACACACACACACATTTTAATTCTAATCACCAGGCACGCACGAATAAGATTATGAAGCACTTTGAGCACTATCCCACTGGTTTTGCAATATTCCCATTAAATTGGTACAAGAGAGATTCATCCCCATCGAACAAGGTGAGCTGAACAGAAAAGCAGAAATTTAATTGTACAGAATATCAGATGCACATAAACTTGAAGGCATCAGCCATTTCCTCTCACTATTAACAAAAGGCTAGTGGAGGCTTTAAAGAAATTATACCAAACAGTCCAAAAAGGATTATGCAAATGATACTAACTGCCAGTTATTTAATTAAATTTTAGTTAAGTAATTTAAAAGAAGTGTTTTGATCATTATTTAAAAATGTTATTGCACATACAAGTAGGTAAGGATTTACCGAGGATGTAATATCCTGGCTGGAGCAAAAGTTCATTTATTTATTCAGTCAATTAGTATGTATGTGCCTAGAAATATGAGACTAATGTTTAGTTTTTATTGCTGTGGTGTTTTAAATTAATTTCTAGAGATAGGCACTTTATCTATGACTTTAAATCCATCACAATTCAACTCTTCCACAACAGTCAAAGGTAGGATTACAGAATTATAATATAGTCAGAAAACTTAGACATATGAAGAAGTTGGCCTAATTTCCTGAGATATCAATTCCCCTGAGGTCCTTGGCAGTCGAGAGCCCCTTGTTTTTCCACTGTGGTTTGGGTTCGGTTTTCAAGCCATAAATCTGTTTTATTCTCAGTTTGGTTGCCAACTTGTCACCATCACCCTCCTAGCCAGCCCAGCCACCTCATTGTCAGGCATCTTTTGTACCAAAGAGTAAACCCGAGCCCCACGTAGTCTTCCCCAGAGGACTCTCTATGGCTGAACCGCCCAGGAGACTTCCAAGAGGGGAATTTTTCCATTGAATTTTGACTCTTTATCAACAAACACCTTGTCACCAGAGCTGCTATTTTCACTGTTACTTTTCAAGTGATACCTGACAACTCGCTTCCTCGATTTACAGGGCACCATTGTGGAGAGAGCCCTGTTCTGGGAAGCGAACATTCTACCCTCTGAGCCACTTTCTGAACTATTGGCTGGGATCTGCGCAAGTCACTGGCCTTTGGCGACCCTCAGTTTGCTCATCTCCAGGTGGTCTCTGAGGGTCGTAATCACTGCACCATTCCTCACAGCTACAGTTACATATGTCTCCAAAATCCTCCCATACACGCACACTGCCAACGGGAAACATGCTCGAGGTCACATCCAGTACGATCTCCATTTGCATCACTGGGCTTTGCTTCTTTTCAGCTGTTACAAATTCAATCAATCAAATTAAATGAGGACATTAGGAAAACTGATAGAAACAAAACAGCAATTGAGGACTTAAAAACCACCGTGACAACTTGACTTTTTCAAAATAGGCTGCCAAATAAAATTGACTGGGTTCATCAGGAAATAATCCGATTTTTAAACATTTTTACAGGGACACTGCTTGCTTCAAAGTAAGTTGGAGAATGTAAGCCTACAGATTCCCTCCCCTGGTTTTGAGTATACGCTTGAAGGCTCTGTAACAAAACAGAAAAGCGCATGTTGTCTAGAGCAGCGGTCGGCAAACTGCGGCTCGCGAGCCACATGCGGCTCTTTGGCCCCTTGAGTGTGGCTCTTCCACAAAATACCACGTGCGGGCGCGCACCTATAGTGCGATTGAAACTTCGTGGCCCATGCGCAGAAGTCGGTTTTCGGCTCTCAAAAGAAATTTCAACCGTTGTACTGTTGATATTTGGCTCTGTTGACTAATGAGTTTGCCAACTCTAGATTCTAGAGTCAAACGATCCAGGTGGAGACCTTACTCTATCACCACCTGGCCGTGTAAGTTTGAGCAAGTTACTTCACCTCTCTGCCTCAGTTTCCTCATCTGTGAAATGTGGGTAGTAAAAGTACCTCCCTCATAAGTAAACACATTCAAGTTCTTAGAGAGTGCCTGGAACATCCTGCGTCTCAATAAATGTTAGCTAGTATGCATCAAACCAAGCCACCCTTCCTGACCACAAAGGAACATTTTTATTTTTTGAACATATCACCATCACCCTTCCTCGCCCGCCTCTGAAAGCTCACCAGTCACTACATTTTTTATAGATCACACAACACCTGCGGGCACAGTTAACTTTCCAAGGCAGTCCAACAGAGAAACCCCGGCTCCCTAATATTTCTAGAACACTTTAAGTCAATACCTATCCAGTTGCAAATCCATCAACCCACGCTGGGCCATTATTGCTCTCCTGAGAGCCGCTCAAAAAAAATTCTGTCTCCTGGCAAGAGAAGCAATCCACCTCTTCGGCATTATTTTTTCCCCCCCTGAAAGGTCATATCTATTTGTGGTCTTAGAAATGTATATGAATGCTGAAATGTGTATGCCTTTCCCTTTTAACAAGATACTTCAGCCCACAACCCCTCCACCACGGGCCCTGGTCGCTTTCACTTCCCCTATTCATAACCAACCACCTGAACAAAGATCAAGCGCTTTCTGTCCCCATGATTGCTGCAATGGTTATAATATTTTCATAAGCAACGTTTATAAGCGGCTTTCACTAAATGCAAAATTTTCCCCAAATTCCTTCACGTATGCCAAATGTGGGAAGAAAATTAGTCACCATCAGAAGAGTACTCTTAAAAACTTTTTCTGCTGTGAGGACTAGCCAGAGTAGCTTGAAACTATAAGAACATGCCTGAGGCTTATTTGCTTGTAAATTATAGGTAGATTCACACGTATGGTTCAATAAATCACTGGAAGTTTCCCAGCAGCTTTCAGAAAAACAATTTCTCAGGTGCTTCCTTGAAATGATTGAAGCAAAATGGATTTTTCTACACAAAATGTTAATTAATGCAGCTTCACATACTGAAGCATGTATTTTTGCGAACATACAATGTGATACTGTATCCTTCTTAGCTTGTAAGCAGGAGACAGTGGATTAATTCACCAATTTAGAAACCTTGGCCTGGAAAAAAAAAAAAAAAAAGGTGTTCCTAACTCCGAAGCCAACAGACAGACACTCTTAGGAAAGCAGTGTGTTTAGAGGCCTTGTGGAGAATGAGAAAATTATTACAATAAACCTTTTTATTAGCACTGTATTGAATAAATTCTCTTGCCTTTCCCTTCAAATTAAAAGGCTTTTCCACTTAGACACAGTTTAACATTAAGAAAAACATTACTTTTTGCAGAAGGAAAGAAACAGCATCAGTTTCACAGCACCTATTAAAGGGAAACTTTCTAGTTGTAAAACCACGAACAGCTCTTCAATATTTTCCGTCCTGACAATGCTAATGGCGCTGTAGTGGAGGGTGTTGGCGCCACTCTCTCTACCTCGGAGCGCAGCAGCTGCTGTGTGTGTGGGCCGTGTGAGAAGTGATTGAAGAACTTCTAATGTAGGCCATATAAGCCAGCTTTATTTCACACTTCGTGGACAGTCTCCATTCAGAGAACTGCACAATGGGGCGGAAGGCAGGAGGCTTTCATAGGATAAAGATTAAAGAACAGCCCAGCCGGTGTGGCTCAGTGATTGAGTGTCCACCCATGAACCAAGAGGTTGCTGGTTCCATTCCTGGCCAGGGCACATGCCCCGATTGCTGGCTTGCTCCCCAGTAGGGGGCCTGAGGAAGGCAGCAAATCGATGATGTTCCTTTCCTATCCATGTTTCTATCTCTCTATCCCTCTCCCTTCCTCTCTCTCTAAAAATCAATAAAAACATATTTTCTTTAAAAAAGAACAAGGAAGAAAAACATGTAAATATCTGAGTGGTTGGGGCCACATAGTCAACCTTGTTTGGGTTGAGAAGGAACCAGGAAGTAGTATATGCCTGGGGTTTGAGGGTTGGCTGACGGGATAGACTGTGTCAGTTCTGGTCAAGGGGAGTACTTAAAGGGACACAGAAGTTACTTAAATTTCAGTTCTCTGACATGGCACCCTGGACAGGAGTGGCTCCATCTTAAGCCTAGAAGTTTATTTCAATAGCTGATAACTCAATGGAGAATTGCCCACTCTTTATGTGGGTGTCTCTTGGTGGTGGTGGTTGGGGGATCACAATGCAGACTGTGATCAGTTACTGACTGATGTTGATACAAAACACTCGCCCCCTTACCCCAGGCGGGGCTCATTCTGCAGTGCCCTTCCTGGCCCCGGATCTTCCATGAGGGAAAGCTTGTCTCTAGCTTATTCCACACCCTTGTTTAGTTTTTCCTCTCTGTCTGATCCCTGCTTCTCTCACTCCGCTTCTCCAGAGAGCACTCTCGCAATAAATAACCTGAACCAGAACGCCACATCAGGCTTCTTCTAGCGAATCCAACCCCAGCGCTGGGATTGCATATGGTGCCAGGAAGCAGTGCTGAGGTTGGGACCCGGCATCACTAGCCGCATGGTTGGAGAGGAGGGCACGTGCTGGTGGGAGGTGGGATGCCACTAGCGCCTGGCATGGTGATTGCTTGAGACCTTTGCCTGTGGAGAACTGGGGTAGGGAACAGGTGGAAAGAGGTGCATGAACTGGTACAATGAGAGAAGCATTTCCAAGATCTGTGGGAAGTAGTAAGTGTAAGAACTGGGGGATTTAATGAAAAGAGAAAATGGCTGCAGGCGTATTTAATCAAGGTTGACTGTGTGGCCCCAGCCACTCAGTAATTTAAAGCCAAGTAGGAGAGTAAAAAAGGCGAAAACTCCTTGGCAGTCTTTACAGTGACCCTCATCTCTTGCAGCTGGAAGACTTACTTGTAAGAAGGGCAGAATTTGAGAAAAGGTTGGATGTCCAGCAAAGCCAAAGTCAGGACCTCGATAGGGAGGAAGTGGGACCCTGAGAAGCGGGTTGGGGATGTCCAGGTAGAAATACGTGAGAACTTGGACACCCCTACCCTCAAGGTTCTCTCCAACTCCCAGAGTCTGCAGTGGAGGCCCCCTCTGCCGCCCCACAACCACACTTGAAGAGGGCTCACCTTACTCAAGAGCCACACTAGACAATGCTTGCCCTTCTCCATCTGCCCCCACTCCCCCTCCTGGCCATCACACCCATGATTAGGGTCAAATTTCAGCATAACCCACTGAGGAACTGCTGGGTGTGCTGAGGATAGAGAGGGACTGTCTTCCCAGGCAGCCACAGGACCAGGCTAACATGGATCACTGAGTCCAGTCAGATGCCAGGGGAGCAAATCAGGAAGAGTTGGGGTGCAGGACAGGACTTATTTACACAGTAGAAAGGATTTCTTCAGGGTTTCCATTGCTATCTTCTGTTAATCTGGGGGGTTTGTCACTTTATTTCTGGGGTTGCAAACTGTTGGGTCAGCATGATCTTTTTTATGTATAATTTTAAAATTTGAATGCTTTTATGCAAACCCCCTCCCCCTCCCCCACTCTATTAGGTTGTGGCTTTACGTGGTCACGTTTTTCCCCTGGCCCTTGAAGATACTTGTTACTTTTCCTGCTCTCCTCTCTGCCCCTTTGCTTTCAAACATCAATTGAAATTCTTTTTATTGCTTTTGAGCCCTCTGAAATGACTTCTTGGCTTTTCTTTTAATCCCTATTTATGTACCCATTTAAATGTGGCTGTTTTACTTTTTGTATTTAAATTCTATCACAGTTTAACTTACATTAATCTTTTATTTATTTGTTTTTACTCCAAATTCTAACCCTTCAGATTGCCTTCCACAACTTTTATTATTATCTACTGTTCGTGTGAATTTATTTTTGTTACTTGTCACATATGTATTTATAAAATAATGCATGTAACAATAAACACGCAAGTTTTCACAGTCTATTTTAGTGGGAAAAGATTATTTCCCACTAACATTTTTATGTATTATTAATTGATTGATTAATTAATCATGTTATTTTATTTATCAGGCACCTTGCATTATTTTATAATTCTCACAACAACCCCATAAAAAAGTTATATTATTATCTCCATCTTATAGATAAGAGAAATAAGAGAAAGTTTAAACAACATATTCAATGGTATACATCTAGTGATTGAAAAAGCTGAAGTTGAACTTGATTAATCTAAGTCTAAAGCTCATGCTCTTAATTACGACATTGTTCTAAAATTCCAATTATCGCCTTATAAATATTGGCTTATCTATATATATAAAAGCCTAAGCAACTGTTATGACCGAACGACCGGAACGACCGGTCTACCAGTCGCTATGATATGCACTGACCACCAGGGGCAGACGCTCAACACAGGAGCTGCCCCTTGGTGGTCAGTGCACTCCCACAGAGGGAGCGCCACTCAGCCAGAAGCCAGGCTCAGGGTTGGTGAGTGCAGCTGCAGCGGTGACTCCGTGGCAGCACTACCACATGGCGGCAGGCACACTGGGCCGGAATGAGCACTAGCGGTGTGGCGCCCAGCCTCGGCTCCGGCTCCTCCCTGGCCGCCTGCCGCTTGGCGCACTGTTACATCCCCCAAGGGGTCCCAGATTATGAGAGGGCACAGACCAGTCTGAGGATCCCACCACCACCCGCCCATGCATGAATCCATGCACCAGGCCTCTAGTTCTAGAATAAACTCTTAAATCTCACAATCAGTTATAGCTTTAAAAATTTAATGACATTTAGAAAGACAACTATTTCACAACATGGTTTGACAGCTTTTATTTTCTGTTTTTCAAAACATGCAAATAGAAGAGGAGAAAAAGAATAAAACTTCTAAAATGGTACAACAGATCAAAGAAAATCCCATCTCCTTTACGCTCCCTGTTCTTGCTGACCTACTCTTGAATTCTTTTGCCTTTCATGAATTTCTCTGCCTCACTTTTATTTATAGTGATGGAAACTACAGAATGAAATGAAAAGCATCCCATGTATATCTAAAATGAGGTAACTCGCCATCATAAGAATATTCACAATTTCCTGTAAAACCTGTCAGTGTTGTGGCACTGCTAGCCTTTAGATAAAACCCAGCTCCAATACATGGCCGAGAAAGTCTCACCTGATCCAGCTCCCACCCACATCTCAGCCACACCTGCCTTGTTCACCTCCCTCCAACCATTCTCAGGTTTTCTCAGTTCTTCCCAGGATCCAGCTTATCCCATCTCAGGGCTCTCACGTTCACTTGTCCTTGTGTTCAGAAGGAGCCTCTCAACTGCTTGCTTCTTCCTAACACTTCCTTCTTCTCTTTATCTCAGCTTCAATGTCAGGCCCTTGGGGAAGTCTGTCCTGACCTTACAGACTAGGTTAGATTCCAACATTTCACATTATAATTTTGCTCTGTAGTAATCATCACCATCCTACTTTAACATCTGCCTCCGCAGATTGGACTATACGCTCTATGAGGGCAGCCCCATTTTATACCCAGCCCTTTGTACAATCTCTGCAACAAGTCTCCATGTTTTTTCTAATGAATGAACATATAAAAATAAGTGAATACATGAAGAGAGAATGGGCCATCGGCAGAAAATTCTTGCTAATCATCACAGGTTAATTTCCTGGCTTCTGTTTCCCCCACCCCTTGAACCCACTTATTCCTTAGCACCACTTCTCTTCATATTCCTGAGTGGTTAGGGTTCCGTAATTTAGGCCTGGGGGGGAGCTGCAGTAGCCGCATACCAGGAAAGAGCTCGTGCTGCTTCTCCTTCAGCCGCACATGAGCAGGCAGCTTTAGCTCTCAGTGATGAACCCTATGACACCTTCAAGTACCCTCCATTCATTATCCAATGACATGCACAATCCTTTGAAACTAAACTTTCTCATTATCTGTAATTTCTCTTTGAGGCACGTGAGATGTGAACAAGAATAAATGCAATTATCCAGCTTTGCCATGAGAAGCCATACTTATTGATACTGTGATTAGGAAGTCACTAAATATAGATGTGGTAATCGTGGGCTTAATTCCAGTGCAACCGGATGATTGAAAGGCACTTTTTCCACATGGCTGGGCCAATTGAACTCGGAGAATTACATCATGTTTTTGTGAGTCTCAGTCCGGGGATGTAAGACAGGATTATTATCAGAGATGGTATCAGAAAGTATGGAGAACTGGAGGCAGAGCTCTGGTAGTCTCAGGAGCAACCGCTGAGAGAGGCAGACTGAGACAAAGCAAAGGAAAGCAGCAGTTCTCTCCCCCCCCCCCCCACCCCATTTGCAGCAGGGAAATACCTACAGAGCATCGGTTTGCCCCACTCCCACCCCCACTCCATTCCGTCTCACACAGACCATGGAATCAGATGTCCCTGAGAACTCGCGAGTCCCCTCCAGGTTCCCGTGGCTGCTACACACCAAACTGGCCGGCATCATTTCTCTCCCTGATCTGTTGGGGGACTTCCCGAACCTGGCTCTGCCAGTGTCTCCATGTATCTATACAAACCGCCTACAGAAGTTTCAGAGGAGAAAGACATTTACATACTAGTAAGCACAACAAAGTCCCTCTAACTCAAGGAAATTGTCTTGCAAATATATAAAATATAGGTCTTGATTATATAAAATATATTCATCAGGACTCTCACAAATGACAAAAACCAAACTTAAACTGCCTTAGGCAAAAAAAAAAAGGGTACTGTGTTAGTCCACAATTACTGGGAAGGTCAGATCAATACAGCTGGAGTCAATTGCTCTAATGATGTCAATAATCTCTCTCTATCTCTCCCTCTTTCCCTCCTCCCTGCCTCCCTCCCTACTTCCCTCCCCTTCTCACTCTCCCTCTCCCTTTCCCCTTATCGCTCCCTCCCCTCTCTCTCCCTCTCCCTCTCTCTCCCCCTCTCCCTCCCTCTCTTCTTCTCCTTCTCCCTCTCTCCCTCTCTCCCTCACCTCCTCTCCCCCTCAGTCTTTAGTTCTGCATTTCTTTCTGTGAGATTCAGTCTCAAGCAGGTTCCCCAGGGAGTGGCAAATGACTCCCAGCAGCACCATTATTATGTCTTATCACCTTTCCAATGCTGACGGAGAAAGGGAGTTACTCTTTTTCAGTAGCACCAGCAGAAATCTCATAAAGGAATATTATTATTCTGATTGAGATCAAGTGTACATCTCTGGACCAATTAATGCAAATCCAGGGATGAGAAATGCACATTGGCCAGGCCTGAGTCACATGGCCAAGAATGGGGTCAGCCTCGCCCACACTGAGAACTGGGAAAGGCTGTTGCCCTTAGAAAGAGCAAGAGCAGGTGGCTGTACCAGAGAAGAGAAACCGAGTGCCTGGCTGACAACCAGATCTGCCCATCCCAGGAGGCACAGGTCCTTCTGCGCTGCTGGTGTTGATCCCTCTGCCACATCCCTCAGGTGGACATGGTGACGCATGGAGGCGTTCCCTCAATGGGCCGACTGGCTCTCCTACAATAACAATGGTAGCTCACCCCTTGTGTGGTACTCACTATGGGCTCGTCACACGTTTTTGCTCATATGTTCCTCACTCCTGCATATGAAGTTGTTCATATCACTATCCACATTTTATAGATGAGAAAACGGAAGCACAAGCTCGCACAGCTAACACGTGGTGGAACTGGGGAGTTGAGGGCCAGACCCAGCAGGCTGGCAGTAATGGGCACTAACATCCATCCTGCTATTTTGCCTTTGTAATACAGTCCTCTTTTGTTTCTGTTTGATATGATTAGACTGTCGAAAGCATGGTCTCAGACGTGTCCATGAAGGGATGTCTAGCCTAAGAAAAAGTCTTATAGGAGTTTATTTCAGCCCAACTGACAGTTGCTGAGAAGCAACTCTCTATGGATTGAGAAAACGCTCTGGAAATGGCAGTTTTGCAGCTTATTTTATACTTTAGAATCAAAGGAGGAGATGTAAGGGCGGGGGGAAGGTTACATGAAATCAATTGGTGTTAGAATAGGGAGGTGGGAAAAAGCAAAGCAAGAACATCTCTGAGATTAGAGAGAAACATACTTCTTTTACACTGGTGGGCCCGGGATAGTGAATAATTAACATGTACAGCACACAGATGGTATGCTGGAGAACACGATAACAATGGGCGAGAACAAGAAAACAATGAGGGGTTCTGTAGTCTTGAGCTCTGGTGGGAGATTGTACCCAGAGGGGTCTGGGAAAAGGGGATTACTCTGACATTCCAAAGGTATGTCATCATAGTGTCCATGCAAAAATAGGCTCAGTTAAGGTAGTGACTGACCTTTGTCAAGCAAGATACTGGCCTAGGACATGACTAGTCCATGACCCACGTTCAGTTAGGAAGTTTTCATTTCAGACCATCCCATGTGGCTACTTTTGGACTCTGAGTGTGCCAGGCCCACCGTGCAGGCCTCCCCTGAGCTCGTCAGGTTTAGTATGTGGCTCCTTTTTCATTCACGAAAGCGAGGGTGACGCCTGAAATGTTTTTCACCCCAGGCTCAGGTAGAATTCTAACCCTAGAGCTCAGTGACTGTAGTGGAAAATGGTAATTGGAGTTTCATGAACGTTTTTAACGTGTTGATTTTTTTTTTTTTACCTGATTTTAAAAAGCCATGGAAATAGAGAAAGTGTGAAAACTGACCTCCTCTATAACAGTATTTCTCAATCTTAACTTGTTCACAAACCCCTTCACAAATTTTCCTATATCCATTTACACCCCAACTATTATTTACCTGGTATTTTTATTTAACTTGATCTTAAATTTACTCACTTTTTATTTAGCCCTGACTCAAGCCGGATATATCTGAAATCATGCACTTGATCTTCTAATTGCCTTTTTCCTAAAACATATTAAAAATAAACACCTGGGAGATCAAATTAAAATTTCAATGAAATACCACTCATATCGCCAGAAAGGGCAAAATTAAAAAGACTGATTCTAGGTCAACCAAATCACTCATGCACTATTGATGAGAATAAAGAATGGTACAACCATGCTAGATAAAACTCTAAGTTTCTTATAAAACTAAAAAAAAAAAAAAAACCCTATCTTATGATGCGACAATCCTACCCAAAAAGAATAAAAATTTCTTTATACAAAATGATTTGTGTAAGAATGTACATAGCAGCTTTTTTTCTTTTTTCTTTTCTTTTCTTTTAAATATATTTTTATTGATTTCAGAGAGGAAGGGAAAGGGAGAGAGAGACAGGAACATCAATGATGAGAGAGAACCACCAACCAGCCGCCTCCTGCATGCCCCACACTGGGGACCAAGCCCGCAACCCAGGCATATGCCCTGACCGGGAATCGAACCAGTGATGTCTTGCTTCCTGGGTCAATGCTCAACCGCTGAGGCACACCTGGCCAGGCCATAGCAGCTTTATTCATAATGGCCAAAAACTGGTAACAGACAAGAGGATGGATAAACTGCAATATCCTATCTAACAAAAGCCTAATATGCTAAGTGTCTGACCGTTCATTTGACCATTCGACCAGTCGCTATGATGTTCACTGACCACCAGGGGGCAGATGCTCAGACCGGTAGCTTAGCTTGCTGTTGGGGTCTGGACAATCAGGACTGGGCGAGACGGGCCAGACACGCCCTGGAGCCCTCCCACGGTCTCTCCCTGAGCCGATTGTGCACCAGTGGGGTCCCTCAGCCTGGCCTTCGGGGATCGGGCTGAAACCAGCTCTCCAACATTCCCCAAGGGGTCCCGGATTGCAAGAGAGCACAGACCATGCCAAGGGATCCCACTGCTGCACAAATCCATGAACCAGGCCTCTGGTAGTCACATAATCCTAATATATAAAAACCCTGGGTCTGTCACATCCACAACAACCGGAGGCTCAACCAACTGGAAATCAGTACTGCAGTCAGTTCTGGGTTGCTGTGGTGACCCAGCGCTGACAGCTGAGGGGGCTGCGAATCAGGCCTGGAGAGAAGCCTGAAGAGAGAAGCAGGGTCTGATCTGTAGCCTCTGTAGCAGCTGTTGATCAGCACTTGCCTCTCTCTTTCTTTCCGGGCCTGGCAGGCAGCCATGCTTCCATTTCTCTCCAGGCCTCCACCTGGGCTGCTGATCAGCCCTGCCTTTCTGATCAGGCCCCGTTGATAGGCCCAGAGATGCTGACTGGCATAGAAACCAACCAATCAGAACCAAATCCAGGTGAACTGTGAGGAGTCAATGGCTGGCTGCTTAGGAGCTGGAGCTTTTGATGCTGACTGGTATAGAAACCAACCAATCAGAACCAAATCTGGGTGAACTGTAAGGAGTCAATGGCTGCCTAGAGGCAAAGCTTTTGACACTGACTGGCATAGAAACCAACCAATCAGCACCAAATTGGCCGGCAGGGGAGGGCAATTAGGGGTGATCAGGCAGGCAGAGGCAGTTAGGGGCGAGATCAGGCCGGCAGGGGAGGGCAATTGGGGGTGAGATCAGGCCGGCAGGGGAGCAGTTAGGTATTAATCAGGCCAGCAGGGGAGCAGTTAGGGGGCAATCAGGCTGGCAGGCAGAAGCGGTTAGGAGCAATCAGGCAGGCAGGCAGGCGAGCGGTTAGGAGCCAGCAGTTCCAGATTGTGAGAGGGATGCCCGGCTGCCAGTTTAGGCCCTGTGGTCCAAGAAGTCCCAGATTGGAGAAGGTGCAGGCTGAGCTGAGGGGCACGCCCCCCCTCAGTGCACGAATTTTGTGCACCGGGCCTGTAGTCTATAATAATAAAAGCATAATATGCAAATTGACCGAATGGCTGAATAGAACAGCAGAATGACTGTCCAGAAGACCATGCTATGACACCAACTGGGGCCAGGCCAGCCAAGGTGGGTGCGATGTGATTGGTTGGGGGCCCAGCCATCGCCCCATGATCGCCCTGCAGAAGGAGGCCCAGGCCACTGGCCAGTGCTGAGATCAATCAATTGGGGGGTTCCACAATTGCCCCAAAGAGGGAGGCCCAGGCCATTGACTGGCGGGCTGTGGTGGGTGGGCGGGGCCTCCCTCTGGGGGGGGGGGGAGGGCGAGCCATTGCAGAGCCCCAGCTGGGTGGGCAGGGCCTATCTCTTTGGGGCAATCGATCGCAGAGCTCCTGGACTGTGAGAGGGCGCAGGCCGGGCTGAGAGGCCCCCCCACCCCCCCACCAAGTGCATGAATTTCGTACACTGGGCCTCTAGTAAAATATATTTAGTAATATAAAGGAATGAATTATTAATGTGTAGGGTGGAGAAAATATAGGGATGAAGAAAATATAGGCTGAGTAAAAGAAGCCTTACACAAAAGAGTACCTACTATGTAATTCCATTTATTTGAGGTTCTAGAATAGGGAAACTTATCTATGGTGAAAAAAATCAGAACAGTTGTTGTCTGGGGTTAGAGGGTAAGGACAGAGATTTAATAGGAATTGACAAGCCAGGCTGGTGTGAGCATCAACCTGGAAGAAGGAGGTCATGGTTCGATTCCTGGTTGGGGCACATGCCAGGTTGTGGGCTCGTTGGAAGGTGTGCAGGAGGCAGTGGATCATTGATTCTCTCTTATCATTTATGTTTTTATCTCTTTCTCCCTCTCCCTTCCTCTCTGAAATCAATAATATATATATATATATATTTTAAAAAGGAATAGGCAAGAGAGAGCTTTCTGGAGTGGTAGTAATGTTTTCTATTTTTCTAGGAGTCTGGATTACACAGGTGTATGTAAGCATTTTGTCAAACTCAGTAAATTTTATTCATTCAGAAAAAAAACTACAAACAAATATTGAATTCACCATAGCTAAGATTTGGAAACAGCCTAAATGCCCATCAGCAGATGAGTGGATTAGAAAACTATGGTACATCTACACAATGGACTACTACACTGCTATAAAAAGAAGGAATTCTTACCATTTGCAGCAGCATGGATGGACCTGGAGAGCATTATGTTAAGTGAAATAAGCCAGGCAGTGAAAGAAAAATACCACATGATCTCACTCATTTATGGAAAATAAAGAACATTATAACCTGATGAACAAAAAGATAGATACAGAGGCAGTAAAGCACCAAACAGACTGTCAAACTACAGCGGGAAGGCTGGGGAGTGTTGAGGAGGGGGAGAAAGAGATCAACCAAAGGACTTGTGTGCATGCATATAAGCACAACCAATGGACACAAGACACTGGGGGGGTGGGATGAGGGCATGCGACAGGGGGTAGGGGAGGCTGGGGGAAGGTCAATGGGGGGGGGGGGAGGAGATATATGTACTACTATATGTAAAACTTTAAACAATAATATATATATATATATATATATATATATATATATTGTTGAACTCTCATTAGTGACCTGCACACTGAAGAGTTTCAGAAGGAAAGTACTTATTTAAAAATAAAATGCATGAAAAGGTTGGTGAAGCTTGGGGAGCTCAACAAGGGTTGAGTCAAATGTAGTTTACCTGTTGGAATGGCTAAACGTCACTTCCCCCAAACCTGAATAGGATTGTCTGCTGCCAGACACCTCAGGGCATTTTATTGCCTCCTGTTGGCCAAACACCTGAACAGCTGTAGGCCATTCCCCAATCTGACAATTCTGTATTCTACCCTTTGAAGCCCTACCCTTTGAAGTGTATTATCTCCACCTTGCCTTAGGACAAATTGTGTTAAATAAATAGCATGGGGTCCTTAGACAAGGGGAGTCTTCAGTTCCTTTAGCTGAAGCTCCTCTGACCCCCAATGCCTTTCAAAATTATCTTTTGTCCTTGGACTCCTTCTTAATCATCTACGTGCAGTCCCTTTCTCCAGAATGCTGAACCCTTTGTAAGTCTGGGAAAAGAACCCCGGCAAAAATCAATGGAAAAAATATTCTTGGGTGAGGATTAACCAAAAAAACAAATAAATGAATTGACGCTTGGATCAAGGGACGGATAAGTTAGATAAGCGACAAAGCAAGAAAGTAAAATGTTAATGGGAGAACCTAGGTGGTAGGTTTATGGGTGTTGGGTGTAGAATTCTTTCCACTTGACTGTATTTTGAAATTTTCCATGGTAAAATGTCGGATGAAAAGTAAACACCTCACCGTTAAAATAAACTGTTGACATAGGTACCACTTGAAAGCACTTCACCGCCCTCCACTCATGCAGGTTCACAGCCTGCAAACAATGCTGCCGCAGGAACTCGCTCTGCTTGCCGTCTCGAGTTGCAGAAGAAATTGTTCATTATTCTAGCTCTGTTTAAACCTATATTTAAAGCTGAGTGAAAAATTTATGTTTTAGGTTCATATCCATCTTTCCACATTCACGTAAAAAAAATCACACATTTCCTCGAATTTACCTCAGTTCTAAACTTTTCTGAAACAAAGGAACAACTGACTAACATTTGTAAAATGAGCCCTATTCTCCTTCAGGAAAGTCCTTCTTTAGAAAAAGAAGGTATTGGACTTCTGGAAGTCTTGGTCACTGCACAAATATGTCTCTAATTTAAGGGCATGATGGCAAAAAATTAAATCTGACAGTCCTGCAGCTTGGTAAGTTTCCTAAGGGCCACCACGAACTCCATCACCTGAGGCACTGCCCAAGTTCAGCGGGAGAGGTTCAGTTGTTGTACGCAGTTATCCAATATTGGAATCCATGACAACCCACATCAATAGTGATTTGGACTAAAAAGTTTTTTCTGACACATTAATGACAGTCATTTGCAAGATTTAAACAGTAGTCCTTAATCAGGAGAAATTGGGAATGCTAGAACAGCAGAGCAACCAATATAAAACAAATTAGTACAAGCGGTTTGGAGCATTGTCAGAATAAGCAAAATGAATTATTTTAGCTATGGCAGTTATAATCTTGATCAAGGGGAAAATTTCTAAAGACAAACATTCAGCTGCCTGGAAGAGTTTCAGTAGCTATTAGCATAGATTGAGTCCATAGAAGAAAAGGAAAAACAGCACAGGGGCTTTCTACTTGCTATGGTATCCAAAAATGAAATGCCGATAAAACGCAAAAATCATTCTAATTAGGCAATCATAATTAATTAGTTTGTTGGAATTGTAATTCAAATTGCAATCATTCATCTTATATACTCTAGCAATAAAATGAATAAATTAATTTGCTGTTAGGGAAAACATGCACAATGCTGTTTGCTTTATTTATTTATTTTTAATATTTTTATTGATTTCAGAGAAGAAGGGAGAGGGAGAGAGAGATAGAAACATCAATGATGAGAAAGAACCATTGATCGGCTGCCTTCTGCACGCCCCACACTGGGGATCGAGCCTACAACCTGGGCATGTGCCCCGACCGGGAATCCAGCTGGGCTGTTGTTTGCTCTATATCTGTGTATATGTGTGTAAGGACAGGAATCAAATCTATGCTTTTTTTTCTTATAATATCTACAAGAAAGCCATATTTATTAAGTACCTAGAAGAGATCTACTTTCAGAAAGACTACTGATAATAAGTTTATTTAAATTTTAAAAATGATAGTGATGCAGAAAGAAAAATTACAGAGCTAATATTAAGACTAGGAAAATGTCTATAGACCTTCAAATTGCCCCCTAAGGGAAGAGGCCAAACCTCCGTGGCTATACTGAACATACACCAAACATAAATTACAGATAGCAAAAAAAAAAAAAAAAAAAAAAAAAAGCATAAGAGAGGCCCCTGCCAAGAAAAGCAGAGTGAGGAGACAATGGATTTGGGTCATATCTATCATTTGGTAAAAATGAAAAGCTTTTGTTGAGACAGTATGATGAACAGACACACCGTGAACATGGCCAGAATCATGCATAATGCAGCGGTACAGGTGTTAACCAGATTCACACACAGGCTACTCCCATTTATTTTTCATGGGGTTTTGGAAATTGATTTCTAAAGTGGTCCCAGGTGAATGTCTCCTTGGCCCAACAAATCTCTGAGAGTACTTTGATTTTCTTTGCATCCAAAACGAATCTATCCATTGTGGCTATGCCTCTTAATTGACAAAATGAAGGAATGGAAAATAAGGCAAGTTTCTGATTAAATTAATGTGCCAGTTCTCTGAATTACGGAAGACTTCTTGCAAACCCCAAAAGGATAATATGATTTTTCTAGGACTCGTTTTTAAAAAGTGAATGAACAATAGGACCAACTCTGACAATCAGGGCAGAAATGAACTGCTATAGGATTCCTTCTTAAGCTCCCACGCTAGAACAATTTCTTTACCCTTCCCAGTACCATGCCAGAGGACTTTTTCTCCATCCTGTCTCATCCATTCCTGTCATCCCCTCTCCATTGCACACCCCTTCAAGTACTTCAATCTCTAGAAATTACCTACAGTCTTAAAGCTAAAAAAGCATGGGGGCCAATCAGAATAGAAAGCACCATATTATCACTACCAAGGAGTAAGCATCTAGATTAAGGAGTAAAAGTAAAATGCTGACCTCATTCCCAGGATCCTTATTTGTACAGTAGTCCCCCTTATCCATAGGGGATACGTTTCAAGGCCCCCAGTGGATGCCTGAAAACTAATATAGAACTGAACCATATATATATATATATATATACACTGTTTTTTTCCTATACATACACATCTATAATGAATTTTAATTAATAAATTAGGTGTGGTGATAGATTAACAGTGATAACTACTAATAAAATAAAACAACTATAATAATATCCTATATAATAAAACCCTAATATGCAAATAGACCGAACGGTGGAATGACTGGTCGCTATGATGTGCACTGACCACCAGGGGGCAGACACTCAACACAGGAGCTTCCCCCTGGTGGTCAGTGCACTCCCACAGGGGAAGCACTGCTCAGCCAGAAGCTGGGCTCATGGCTGGCAAGCACAGTGGAGCCTCTCCTGCCTCCACAGCAGCACAAAGGATGTCTGACTGATGGCTTAGGCCCGCTCCCTGTGGGGAGCGGGCCTAAGCTGACAGTCGAACATCCCCTGAGGGCTCCCAGACTGTGAGAGGGCACAGGTTGGGCTGAGGGATCCCCCCCAAGTGCACAAATTTTGTGCACCAGGCCTCTAGTACTGTAATAAAATTATGTGAATGTGGTCTCTCACTCTCCCTCTCAATGTATATTATTGTACTGTACTCACCCTTTCACTTAAAGGAAGCACTTTATAGCTTCTCTTTGGCATATCCAAATTGCCAGCATCACTACTCTTGCGCTTTGGGGCCATTATAAGTAAAATAAGGGTTACTTGAACACAAGCCCTGTGATACCAGGACAGTCGATCTGATAACTGAGATTGCTACTGACTACAGCCTGGAGTGGGGAGAGGATAAAGCCTGGAGGTGCTGGAAAAGGGGTTGATTCATGTCCCAGGTGGGACCGAGAGAGACAGTAAACGGTTTCAGCATGCTATTCAGATGGTGTGCACTTTAAAAACTACAAATTGTTATTATTTCTGGAATTTACCATTTAATATTTTCAGACCGTGGTTGACAGTGGGTAACCAAAATCAAGGAAAGGAAATTGTGGATAAGGGGGACACTACTTGTAGAGGGAATGCAGCATCCTGCATGATGGGTGAAGGGTAGGATGTAGATTTTAGCTCTGAGCTACAATGTTTCCCTCTAGCTTGGGAATCACAGTCACAGACCCCTGGAAGGGCCACACAGGCCCGCCTGAAGATGCTATTGACAAGGGACACTTGAGGACTATAATTGCGAATTCGCACAGAGTGCAGGGCTGGCACAAAGATAAAGGATGCAACATAAAGGGCTCCTTCTTTAGGATGGCTGACTGGAAGCAAGTCTTTCCTTTCTTCCAAAATCTCACCGGTGTGACAGAAGACTAGAATTTAAAATATGAAAACCTACTTTCAGAGGATAATTCATATTCTTTTTCTTTTCTGGAATATTTTAATTTGACAGACATAAGCCTCAGACAAACATCAGAAGCAAATTTAACTTCACTGTGTGCATAGGATTTCAAGGAAATGGGAACCATGCCAATTATGTTGAAAAATGACCGTCTTTCCCATCAGAAAAACTGCATACATGCAAGATAGGCAAAAACTTGCTTTCGTGAGCCATTCATATAAAAATGACCTAAGGGTTTAGTTGACTCCTGCTGTAGATGTCTTGTAGGGTTTTGAACTATCCAGTCTACCCATAGCTCCCACGGAGAGAGCCAACCAAGGTGGCCACATTTGTATTGTGTCCATCATTCTCCTGCCAGTGGCTAATTGGAGCAGTGTGACCCAGGGTGAGCAAATCACCAAACTGGACCAGGATAATCAGACTCCTTCTCCTAGGAATTAGGAATTAGGAATTAGGAAACTGGATCCTGGTCATTTGCTACTCAAAGTATGATCTGTGGACCAGCAGCATCTAAGTCAGCTAGGAACTTATTAAAAATGTACGCCCCGTGCCCTGGACCTGAACCGTTATTTGCATTTTGACAAGGTCTCTTGGTGATTTTGTGGACATTAAACTTTGTGAGATACTGAGCTAGATGATGGGAAGGGGAGCCCTTGAAAGGAAAAGTTGTGTAAAAGTTGGGCTGGGTGGGTTTCGCGGCCCTCTGGAGGGCAGGCAATCCAATTGTAAGGACACACAAAGGCTTGACAAGGCCATGTTGTCCAGAACAGAGCAGACTTCCAGACAGAAGCAAAGACAAGAACTCTGGGGCCAGGGACCGAGGGAATGATCCCAACTCCTTATGTTCCTACTCAACCCTGGGACCCAGAGAGGCCTCGCTACCTGGGATGGTGCCCCATGACCTGTGGCAACATTCGATTTAATGCTTCTTCAGGGCAGGCAGCTCCAGTGGGAGTCTGCTACTGACCCCTGATGGTTTTCATATGAGCTTCCTGGGTGATGTAGTTTCTATCAAATCTAACACAATTTGGGAAGTTTCCTGTAAAAGCTGTCTTGTGAAGTACCAAGCTCCCTGTGACTGCAGTTGTGAAGCCCAACGTGGGAGGCAAAGGACCCTCTTCCGAGACTTGGAAGAGGGAAGTCTATCTGGGCATGGAAGCAGCTGACCTTTGGAAGATGTGTGTCTCTCAGAGCTCTAGCTGCAGCGCGTGGATCCAAAGGCTCTTTCCTCTCTTCTGATCATGAGCAGATGGAGTGACTGCTGTGGGGATCTGAGTGGTCACTGGAGTCCAGGTTTTTCCATTTGTTATTCTCTGAGAACTCTGCTGAGCTTTAGGACAGTTTAGAACAAGAGGGTGGGAACAGTTGTGATGGAACAGTTGTTTGGAGTTTGAGGCAAAGTTGAAAGAAGCTATGAATTTGGAGTGAGGAAGGAACAAAGCTGTTCCAAGAGTTCTAACATGGCAGAGAATTAAAATACTCTTAGAGGCAGACCACCTTGAAGCTTCTGCTTTCTTTCATGTGTGATCTTGACTTCCTTTCTATTGTAATCGCCTAAAACGTTATCCCCATCCATTAGCTCATGAATACAGAAAGAACATACATTCCCACTATAATTTCCACTCAGGACAAACAGGCAGTGAGGTATGATCTGCTGAATAATTTACCAAACACAGAAGGTTGCACGAGGATCTGAACAGCAGCATTAAAAAGAAAGTTCAGGAGGAAACCTAAACAAGGGATTGCTAAAGGTCAGATTTGTTCATAGAAGAGAGGATCGAAGCAAATCCAGGCACCAGAATTAGAGTGCCCCTTCTTACCATAATAATGAACATCCTTTTTTAACGTCCCCAAACCAAATCATTGCTTATGAGATCCCAAAAGCCAACTTTAAATTTTTCTATATATATTGCCTCCGAGGTCTTACACAGCCTCTTTTCTTATAACCTCCATGATCTCATCCCTCTTTTTGTCAAAAACACTCAAGGTGTGTAGTAAACAGCATTTTCTGCCTGTCTCCAGACTCTTCCAACTGTGGAGGAAAATTCCCAGCTCAGAAACATGCTAATCCAGCATGCATGCTCTATGACTTCAGGGATCCAGAGTTCAGCAAACCCAGCCCCAATCAATGCAAAGAATGTAAAAAATTCTGCTTTGGAATCCATGAAGTGCTCAGTAGAATTTGGAAATAATTTCTGTTGTGTTCTTTCGGATTTTTTTAAAACCGTGAAATATACTTAAAAAAAACAAACTTTTTTTGTATGACATGTGGGCAGATCACAGAGAAATAATAAATGATAATACCTAAGTGCCCACCACAGACTTAGAGATAGAACATTACTAGGATCTCAGAAGTGCTGGATAACAAACACCTGAGACAGCCTCTCTCCTAGTGTCAAAGACAACTGCCTTCCACAACTTTTGTCAACAATTCCCTTTATGCTTTTATCACTTAAGTCTGCATCTACAAAGAACATATTGCTTAGTTTTACCTGCTTAAAAACTTTGTGTAATGACATTTTAGTATGTAAAATTTTCCTTCTTTTCCGTTTTACAGATTAAATCAGATTTAACACTTTTTCAGATTAAGCCTCTCCAGGATTTTAACCCTTCAAATTCTTACTTCCCTAGAAGCAGTTTGATGCCTTCAAATGGATTGTTGTTTTTATTTTATTGTTTTCTAATTAAATTTTAGGCTTAGCTTGTCAAGTTGTGTGTGTGTTTTTTTATTTAAAAAATGAGAATTTTATTGAATCTAAATATATCTTGGAAGAGAATTGACAACTTTATAATATTAAGACTGCCTATCCATGAACATGGTGTATCTTCTTTTAGGCCATCTTTCATGTCTTCTAAGTTTTTAACTTTCTCTATAAAGGGCCTGGGCCTTGTTAGATTTACTCATGGTTACTTCATATTTATAATACTGTTATAATTGATACATATTTTAACTACATTTTCTAGTACTGAGATATAATGATTTTGTGTTACTTCGTGTGTAGATTCTTTTGTGTTTTCTAGAAATAATGAGAGTTTAATTTTCTTATTTCCAATCTTTACATATTTTTAAAACTTTTTATCTTATTGTTTTGGGAGTATTACTGCACTGTCAAATTACTGTCTACAACATCTAGTGCAATGTTTAATGGAAGTTATGATGGTAAGGTATCCTTGTTTTGATGATCTTCAACATTTCATCATTAAATATAATGTTTTTTTTTTAAATATATTTTATTGATTTATTACAGTGAGGAAGAGAGAGGGATAGAGAGTTAGAAACATCGATGAGAGAGAAACATCGACGAACTGCCTCTTGCACACCCCCTACTGGGGATGTGCCCACAACCAAGGCACATGCCCCTGACCGGAATCGAACCCGGGACCCTCCAGTCCGAAGGCCGACGCTCTATCCACTGAGCCAAACCGGTTTCGGCAAATATAATGTTTATTATAAATTTTTTGGTAGATTTTTCCTCATCAAGTGAAGGAATTTTCCTTCTTATTTTGCTAAGATTCTGTCATGAATAGATGTTGAATTTTGTTGAAAAGTTTTTCTGCATCTATGAAAAAATTTTTTCTCTTTCACTTTGTTATTGTGTTGAGTTATAGTTATTGGTTTTAAATACCTTTTCCATTCCCGTCCCTGCCACATGGTTGTAATTATTTAATTAATTTTGCATGTATTATATAATTGCCTCTGGTCATCACCTGCTGTTTTTTAAAAATATATTACTGAATTCAATTTGTTCAGGCTTTTTGCATAATTGAGTTTGGTCTGTAGTTTTTATTGGACTATTCTTGTCTACTCTAGAAATAGCAGTTATAGTAACCCCATAAAATGAGGTGAGAAGTGTTTTCTTTAAAAAAAAAAGAATTAATTTTTTAGAGCAATTTTAGATTCACAGCAAAATTGAGAAAAAGGTAGAGAGATTTCTCCTATACCTCTTGCCTTCACACATGCATAGCCTCTGTCTTATAGACACTTTTACCCACCAGAGTGGTGTATTTGTTATAATTAATGAACCTACATTGACACATCATACTCACCCAAAGTGCATCATTTACCTTAGGATTCACTCTTAGCGTTGCCCTTGTATGAATTTGACAAATGTATGACATGTACCCATCATTATAGTATCATACAGATGATTTTCAGTCATAAAATTCCTGTTCTCCACCTATTCACTCCTCCACCTTAACCCCTATCAACTACTATTCTTTTTATTGTTTCCATAGTTTTGTCTTTTCTAAAATGTCATATAGTTAGAATCATATAGTATGTAGACCTTTCAGATTGGCTCCTTTCACTTGGGAATGTGTGCTTAAGGTTCCTACATGTCTTTTCATGGCTTGATAGTTCATTTCTTTTTAGCTCTAAATAATATTGCATTGTTGATACCACCATTTATTTATTCATTCACCTACTACAGGACATCTTGTTTGCTTCCAACTGGAAATTATGAATAAAACTTCTATAACTATCTATGTGCTGATTTTTGTGTGGACGTAAGTTTTCAGCTCCTTTGGGTAAATACCAAGAAGTTGATTGCTGGATGATATGATAAGAGTATGTTTAGTCTTGTAAGAAACCACCAAACTCTTCCAAAGTTGTCGTACCATTTTGCATTGCCAACAGCAGTGAATGAGATTTCCTCTTGTTCCACATACTTGCCAGTATTTGGTGTTATCAGTGTTCCAGATTTTGGTCATTTTAATAGGTATGTAGAGATGAGCACCAAGTAAGAGAAGAAGAATCTGCCACCTTACAGCAATCACTGTGGGAAAGAGTGAGGACCTGCTGGCACCTGAGCACCTGTGTTTCACTGTATCTAACCATGGTGACCAACTGTATCACAAATACATGCAGGGATAAAATTCTTGGGCAAAGTTCCAGTTTACCAAGTTGACACAGCGCAAAGCTATCAAACACGTCAAGCTTGGTATTTTCCTTGTGGGAAAATTTGTTTAAGTTTTAAAATTTTAAAAATTTCTTTAATGGGTTTAGGACTATTTGAGTTTTTTATTTCTTTCTCTGTCAGTGTTGGTAAGGTATTTTTAAAGGCAATTGTCCACTATACTTTTAAAAAGTTACTCATACTATTCCCTTATTTTTAAAATTGCTACCACACCTGTAATTTTATGCCCTTCTCATGCATAACATTATATAGTTGTTCATTCTTATTTTCCTGATTAATCTTGTCAAATATTTATTCAACTTTTTCAACTAATTAACTTTTGGCTTTTTTGATCCTCATATATTTTTTTCCTATTTCAGTAATTCTGTTCTTATTTTTATGATATCTTTGCTTATACTTCCTTTGGTTTCATCTGCTTTTCTTTTATAACTTCAGCTGAGTGCTTCTTAACTCTTAAGAGTCAGTCTTTTTTTCCCTTTATAATGTAAGGATATAAAGCTACAAAATTCCCTTTCAATGCCTTCTTAGTTATATACCATTAGTTGTGGCATATAGAATTTTCACAACTGTTCAGTTCTATGTATTTTCGAATTTCTAATAGGATTTCTTCTTTGACTCACTTAGAAGTGTTTTATAATGTCCAAGAATTCTAATTATTGCTTTATTATTTAACTCTAACTCAATTTCATTATGGTCAGAGAAAATGGACCCTATTATCATATTTATGTGGTCTTGTGAAATTTACTGAAGCTACATGATAGAATAGCACATCAATTTTTCATGAATTTCTATGTGTACTATATATACTCAATTCTAATAATTCCACTTTAAAGTCTTCCATATCCCTATTTTTTGTCTCCTAAGTTTACTAGTTACCAAGGGGAGTATGGTATAATCTCCTGTGTGATCATGTTTTCTTCAATACTTCTTGTAAGTTGTAAATTTTTTGCTTTATCTATCTGGGGCTAGGTATTAAAGTTTCTATAATTTTAGAATTTTAATATATTTCTATCAAAGTGAACATTTTTATCATTATGAAGTATTTTTTATCTCTAGTAATGTATTTTATTATTTATCTTCACTCTCCTTCAGCTTTAGGTATAATCTTTCAGAGTAAGTAAAATAGGAAGAATATCTACCCCACTCACTTCATGGTTTGTATGTTAGAATTAATGAGGTCAAATAAGATAATGAATACAAAAATCTTTTACAAACCATATGGCACAATGCAAATGTAAGATAGAACTCTGGAGAAAAATATTTTAATTCTACAGATACAAAGACTTTTTGACTTCAATATAAACTATCATATACACCCACACCTATAGAACTAAGTAGGCTTCAATGAGATTTTGGGAATAAAGGTTTAAAAGCTCCAGTGCAGCCCAGTCATTACCATAGTTCTTTAGGTGGTTTCCTTACGATTGAGGCAACAGTGGAAATACTATTGAAAGCTGATAATAAAAAGTTTGGAATGTTGCTGTTGACAGAAATCAAGTGATTCTAGGACTCTATGTATTTTCTTACCTATCATTAGAAGCCACTGCCTGTGTCTCTTGTGCTATTGTCTCCAGCTCTAACAAATTAATAAGTATTTAAAATTAGTGTCAAAATTCCACAGTGTATTTCTATTTGGCTTAGCAGCTACCGACAAATGTTACAGAACTATCTCACTAGAATATATAGACAAAGAGGTTATTCTGGTAACTTATGGGATATTTAATTACTATTTGAATTATGAAAATGAACTGAGATTCTCAGTAGAAGCCTTATGATGGCTTCTCAAGGACCTCTTTGCTTATAATAAGCACCATGCCTTATTAAAAATAGATAAAGACAAAAAATACTTTTTTCAGTCCCAGGTAGACATGGACAAACTGCACAGTGTTGTCTAATACTAATATAGTCATTAATTAATGTTCTCATTAATTTTCATATCCACATGTCCCAAGCATATGTCTATGATTGTCATTTTAATGTAGAAATCAAATTAAATATTTAATCTTTCTTGATATTTATGCATAGTGTTATCTTCTAAAATTCTGATCCAGGGGTTTGGAGCTCTGCTCTTTGCCCATCTTCCTGTGCTGCTTGCCTGGATTAGAAGCAGCACAAAACACGCATCATAGTGTAAGCTAATACTAGTAAAACAGTGATTGCTAGAAGGGGTGAAATAATAACAATAATACCATTTGATTTTATGAGAAGCATTGTGCTAAGTACTCTGTGTGCATCATTTCATTGAAAAATCACAACCATCCTATGACAACATTAGTGTTATTCTTCCCATTTTACAGGTGAGGAAACGGACACTTAGAGAGATTAGTTAGTTTGAACAAAGTTACAAAACTAGTAAGTAATGCAATGGGATTCAATCTAGTTCTGTTGACTTCAAAGACCATCTTTTTATAACCACTACCTTATGCTAGAATCCCTCCAGAATACAGCTAAGAGCAACAAGGAAAAAAAAAAAAAAAGATGCTACATGCCAAAAGTTTAAGGCCTAAAACTTATGTAGTTTACTCAGGAAATGCTTTTACGCTCTCCTTCAATATACCTTTACTTTCATTTTACTTAAAATGCTAATTTGCTTGGTTATCTAAACATTAAGTTTACAAAACAGAAGCAACAAGGAAGGTGAAGATGAGCTTCTATGAAAGGTAATTGACAGAGGGATGAGAGCTGACAGCTTGACTGTCCACCAGAAAAGTAATGAAAATAATAGGTTAAAATGTTCAGATTCAAGGTGTAAAGACCTTTAATATGCATTGAAGGAGTTTTGATCATCACAAAATGATAGCATGCTATTATGGTTGATGTGTATTGAAGTTCTTATGTTATCAAGAAAATATATAATTATGCTCAACATGTTTTATGCAATGGTAGAGAAAGAGGGCGGTCCTAAATTGATAAAATAATATTTGGAATTTAAAGAAGTAGGCCTTGAGTGTCTCATACCTCAGGGGCAGAAATAACACCTTAATTTTGTATTGGTGCTTGCTTCACACAAAGGATATCTCATTATATATATACAGGAGGCCCAGTGCATGAATTCATGCACCATTTGAATTAGGGTTCCTTGGCCTGGCCTGCGGGATTGGGCTGTGTTGTCTAATACTGAGGGGTCCCGGGTTGCGAGAGGGCTCAGGCCAAGCCGAGGGACCCCACCGGTGCACAATCGGGGCTGGGGAGGGACTCGGGAGGTTGGCCAGCCGGGAAGGGACCGCAGGAGGGCTCCAGGGCATGTCCAGCCCATCTCACTCAGTTCCGATCAGCTGGACCCTATCAGAAAGCTAACTTACCAGTTGGAGCATCTGCCCCCTGGTGGTCAGGGCACATCATAGCAAGCGGTTGAGCAGCACTAGCATATCATTAGCATATTATGCTTTGATTGGTTGAATGGACGACCAGATGACTGGACACTTAGCATATTAGGCTTTTATTATATAAGATTGATTTTAGAGAGGGAGGAAGAGAGAGAAAGAAAAACAGAGAGAGAGAGAGAGAGAGAGAGAGAGAGAGAGAGAGAGAGAGAGAGAGGTATTGATCAGTTGCCTCCAATACGTACCCTAACCAGGAATCAAACCTTCAAACTTTCTGTGTACAGAGACAATGCTCCAATCAACTGAGCCACGGTGCAACCACTTTAGCTTTAAAATGATGCCTTATTTTAGAGCTAAAGAAACCATGGTGCAACCACTTGACTCACTGTCCAAAATGATTTCCTAAAGATTCAGAATAATAACAATTTTACTATAGTTCCATTATTTTGGCAGATGAATGATATAAATGAAAAAAAAAAAGAATCCAAATAATTTAGGTATTAACTGGGATTTACAGTTCTTAGTTTAGAATGCTTGCTGAAGGCTTCCTTGTTGAGTGGGACACATCTTAACTTCGCTTCTGGTCTACCAGAGATGAAAATTGAACCACGTCAGAAGGGTCAAGTATTCATTGGGGGTGGGGGTTGGGGGAGATGACCACCAACTAGGAAATTTTCCTATTTAGAAATTTCTATGCTTTCTCAAGTCTGCTTCAGATATGTGATGCATATTTAATCTTATGTTAATCATTTTCGGATTTTCCTATTGAGCCGTGTTGTTCCTAGCCTATGACTACTAGCTGCAGAAACCCTTGTCAACTTCTGAACAGAAAAGTGCTCTGCTTTAGGCGAGCCTGGAGCTAGAGAGCACAGGATGAAAACAATGCAAAGAAGCCTTTCTCACCTAAGGATTTCAATAAAGAAGAAAGAAAAAGTAAAACAAAACAAAAATGCAATCTTAACTGTCACATATACTTAAATTGACCAGATATTTTCCCGTTCTCCCAGTTTCTTTGTTTGATTTGGGCTCGGGGTGTTTTTTGAAGAAATTATTTAGTGCTTTTAACATATTTTCAATTATCACACAACAATCCTTTATTCATAGGAAAAGGCTATCAGTGGGAATCAAGGCTAATAAGAGGAACTAAAACCATAGGGTATCAAATGAAAGCAGTGTACTAAGACTTCATTAGGTGGTAGAAAGGTGGGCAAAATGCTCATTGTAAATGTGGTGGGTGACATTTAGTCAAGTAGAATCACAATCAGGCATTATGCACAATGAGATTATCAATGATAGGATCTAAGGATATTCAGTCTGGAAAAAATGCAAATCAAATATATGAAAATGCTCTTTCTAAAACTAAATGTTTAAAGGAGGGTATTTCTGGTAGAGACGTGATTCCACAAGAAAGGAAGCTACAAATCCATGGTGATATGTTGACTAAAGAATAGAGAGCCATTTGTTTACTCTGATCAGGGATGGAGCTGGGGTTAGAACCTGGTCAAGGATTTGCCAGGATCCCAGTTCATGAGGTATCACATTCATTGAAAAGCTCAAAGGACACAGGGATTTTCTGGTTCAAATATAACACTATGTTATGAGTGATTGTGGTCGTATATCATCTCTTTAGTTATCTTTGAAATCCTAAAAGAAGGAGGTGCTAAAATAAAAAAAGTAATCTAACCCTTAAAGCTCCCAAAATGCTCATTTTTGAAAGAAAAAAATATTCACACTTAGGAATATAATTTTCCTGTAACTGGGGAAATTATGACTATTGTTCTTCTGAGGTCAGTTCACTCAGAAATAAGACAGGTTTTCTCATCCAAACTATCAATTAAAGCAAAACCGAATGGAGAAAAATCTAAATTAACTGGGGAAAGGGTCATACTGAATATTTAACTAACATAAATTATCCTCCCCACCACCAATCTTTATCGAAGTTTCTAAGGACTATCCACTTAAAGAGATGTACTTCCATTCATTTTTATGCTGACTTCTAGTATAACCAAAGTCCAAGGAATTGTGGGGGGGGGGGGGGGGGGGAAGATGAACAAAGACTAGTTAATGTAGGAACTAAACAATCCAAAGCCCTGAACAATATCCAGTTCCTGTGTTAGGTTGTGTAAATTGTACTAACGATGCCTGGACTGCAAGAATAGTACTTATTTAGAACACCTTGTGAAAATTTACTTTATAAAGTTAAAGAAATTTTAATTTTTCTAAAGGAGTAACAATAGCAAGCTTAGCGAATCACTTTGATTCAACTCTAAATGCCCACAGACGGTAATTTATTATTTAGCCAGGTATACAATACAGTGTTTATGTTTTACAGTGATTTTATTTAAATAATTAGAAGAAATCAATCATTGTTCATAATGAAAATAAATCTGGCAATTTGCTTACAATCTCACATTTGAAAATAAGTAAAAAATTTTGTGCAAACACATAAAGGCAAATTTACCATTTTCATTAGAAAAAACTTCTGAGGGAGGGAGAAGAGTAATGCCTAAGAAACACTGAGGTCTGTTGGGGAACGTTTTCATTTAAAGATTTTACGATAGAAAAATAAGTCATCTAATTCTGAGGAAATCAGATTCTAAATGAGTACATCTTCCATTAATTTATCGTAATTCATTCTCAAAATTACCAGCATGGATAAGTTAAATAGTGATAAATTAAATGCTGCAATGTATCATAACAGTAATTTTAATATTCTAACCATTTCATGAGATTGAGCTAAATGTTCTGTCCAGGTACTTTATAACTGGTCAAATCTGTTTGATTGCCTGCTTCAACCCCAGATTTCTTCTGGGGCTGAAGGGGAAAAAGAATCTATCTTATTGATTATTGAAGACAACACAATTTATAAAGCAAAACTGTCCCCATTTGGTTTCTAATGAGTTATCTAGTGGTTCTCCCAGTTACTCTGATGTGAAAATCCATAGTGGGACTGCTTGAAGGAAGAAGCAAAAACACAATTCATATTTGCTTCCAGGATGCTGAGCAGGTGATTAGTTGTAGAGATTGAGGAGTCAGATTAGTATTTTCTTTCCCTCTACTTTTTGAAACAAAGTATTACTGTCCACACATACAGTAGTGTTCTTCTTCAACTTCCAGTTTTCACTGAGTCAGCTCCACTTGGTGTGGTGGATCCGGGGCCCTGTGTTGCCATGATGCGTTAGCTGACCAGACAGAATGGGGCTTCTCGCCCCCCACAGCATTAGGCTGTGCCCCAGAGGAGGGGAGAGGAAAGCTACCCTCCATCCTCTGGGGACCAGCGCCATTATCACTGGATGGTGGGACACAGCAGCCGTACCCTGTGCCCACACACATCTGGGGCTCCTTCCCCCACAATGTCGGTTGCGCTGACCCTATACAATAAAAAAAAAGAAAGAAATTTTAGAATTCACATCATTCACAATCTCCAGCAAGAGATATCTTTTTTTTTTTAAATATATTTTATTGATTTTTTACAGAGAGGAAGAGAGAGGGATAGAGAGTTAGAAACATCGATGAGAGAGAAACATCGATCAGCTGCCTCCTGCACACTCCCCACTGGGGATGTGCCCGCAACCAAGGTACATGCCCTTGACCGGAATCGAACCTGGGACCCTTGAGTCCGCAGGCCGACGCTCTATCTACTGAGCCAAACCGGTTTTGGCAAGAGATATCTTAATAGTACTGGTTGGAGAATAGACCTGAAATGTGGCACAAAATGAACATATTCCTGAACCACTCAAGACCCAGTTCTTTAAAAATTGCAATACTTTTGGTTGGTTGAGATGATTCAAAGGACTATGCTACCTGACATTGCTCTTTCCCTTTCCCTGTGTATTTCCTCGCTCCCCATCTGGACCAGAAGTGACTTGAGACCAGAGCTCAGGCTTTGAACGCACTTGCATTCCTATCCCCTCGCATGGTGCTCTACCCTCTCGGGGTGCTTCCCACTGGACCTGCACCAGCTGATGTTGGCTGAGGTCAATGACTATGGCTCTATGTGTCCACCACTGGCACAGCCTGTGTTTTTAATAGGTTTTCCAGGAGCGGAGAAGAGATTCGCAAAGACCCCATCTTGATTTATGAGACAGCTGGACATGTTATTAGGAGACGGTTGTATGAATGGCATGCAGACAATGGCTCAAGCTGTTTGCAATAGAGTGACCCAAAAGAGAAATATTCTAATCTATTCCTGAGTACTCAGCCGAGTCCTTAGCTCTTTCCTGAGTTTAACCATACATGGTCAAATCATGGTGCTATTGGTTAACTTACAAAATTATAATATATGTGCCTCTAGAGTGGATTACCTTTATAACAAAGAATTATGTATTTTTAGCTCTTCAAAAAAAAAGTAGAATGTAACTATAAGATATTCCATTACTTTATAATAATGCTACTAACAACAACAAAATCAAAGCAACTTTTGAAAATGGTGAATGTTTTCATTACCAGGTAACAACACTGGGAACAGTACATGTAACACTATAATATTTACCATAATTTTAATTGTCAATTCCTAAGTGTACCTTAATATCCAGGGTGTTCCTCTGGATATTATGAAGTAAAGTTCAATTGAATTGGGTTCCATGGCAACATATGTATGAGAGGTAAGTTCAGAGTAAGTTTTAAAAATAAGAAGCCCATGTTCTCTCTACCAGGAAATCTGAGGAGGAGAGTATGGTAATAAGCATATTTGTGAAGGGCAAATATCAGAAAATGTAAGTGCAGTTAAAACGCTAGCAGAGGAACTGTTTTTGTTGGCTCAAAGTTTCTCTGAACCTTTCTCAAAGCGTATGATACAAAGTATATTCAACCTTGTTTTCTGAGTTATGAAACAGAACTTTGATATCTGAGACTGAAACCCCAGAAGTTCATCATAATACAACTCTTGTCAAAGGCATTATGTCAACGCGTATCTAACTCCATTTCTACCTGTGGCGGGTTGAGTTCCAGAGCAGCCTGAGGACCTTCCTGGATTGATTTGCGGCCCCTCACCCAGTGGCTTGGATGGACTTCCTAGGTGTCCAGGCTTGTAACTGAAGGCTAGCCCTGGTAAGACTTGAATACTCCCCGTTCCCTGGGAGAACCCCCTGGGCAACCTAAATGTACAGGAACCTTTCCTTCTAGAACATGGAACACATTTTCTTAGATCCATTGACAATGTCACTGAAACTATACCGACAACTACCAATATAAAACCAAACCCCAAGAATGGCCTTAAAATCCAACCTAACTCAAAATGAGTCAACTCATCGTGCACTTGCTCAAAGTGACCTAGCGGACTGCTATGTGACCAGAGTTTTGAGAACATGGTAACCTCACATCTAAGATGGGAATCCAGCCCAAATATCTTTCTCTGAAGCTCAATGGCATTCCAATACAGCCAGCTGCTCACATAGCTTATCCAATTTAACTCTTGTTTCTGGGCTTAAATGACACTTTTTACATTCAGAAAAACAGTCAGGATGAAGGTAAAGATAACTATTCACCATGCTCCAAGGAGAAAAACTGGCCAACATCTGCTGCCTGGCCATCCTGGGGGACCACAGGTTGATTCCCATCCCCGAGATTCTGGTGTTCCTTTAGAACCACAAACTGCAGAGAATAAAAGGGAGGGAGAGAGAGAACATCGTTATCATTCATAAATTATCTCAGCATACATGAAATCAGAGGCTATGGCTTCTCATGTTCATACTATGAAAGTTGAAAGCAGAAAGAAAGGTCCTGTCAAATTTATTTCTCTGGCTAATTAATGAGAAGTTTAGTTCAATTTGGAACTTGATGTTACTCTCTATTAAAGCAACCAGGCCCTATCAATATCTTTACTGAACAATCTATCCTAATTCCAGAATCCCAAGTTTTGGGTCAAGCTTTACTTTAATCAACCCAAGAATCTGTAAGTATTCTAAGTATTGCCAATAGGCCAGAAAAATAATATCCTATCTAATAAAGAGGGAATATGCTAATTGACCCTCACGCCATCGCAAAGATGGCAGCACCCACAGCCAATAAGGAGGGAATATGCTAATTGCTGTCACGCCCTCAAATATGGCGGTGCCCACAGCCACAAGATGGCAGCGCCCAGTCCCCTCAGCCCCACCGGGGTGGCAGGCACGTGACAAGGCCAGGCCCACCCGCCTCTGGAGTCCCCCAGTCCCCTCAGCCCCCAAGCCACCCAGGGACGGCCCAAGGTGCAGGCAAGCCTCGGATGGCGGCTGCCCAGCTGCCCAGGGCCAGCCTGAGGCTCAGGTAACCAGGGCCGGCCGAGGCTTGCACTGCTGGCAGTGGCAGCAGCAGAGGTGTGATGGGGCATCATCTTCCTCTGATCGCCAGGTCGCCTCCTGCCCCTGAGGGCTCCCGGACTGTGAGAGGGGGAAAGCCGGGCTGAGGGACCCCCCTCCAGTGCATGAATTTTCATGTACCGGGCCTCTAGTCTCCTATAAGATGTGCTCCAACTTTTCAAACGTGTGTGTGCAGTTAATAAAATTCATTTAAATATGCTGCCAAGTTCTGACTAATTGTAGTCATGCATGGGTAGTAATAACTAATAGTGCAATTACTATTTGCAGGAATCCACCAAATGCTTTTTCATGGTTGAACAGTGTGGGAACCAGAATTCTAAAAGGCAGGCACAGAAAATAACATTTCTCTTTGGGCAACAAAATGATTATTTTTGTTATTATTTGTATCATCCACAATTGATGTGGCACTTGCAATGGGGGCTGACCAGAGTTCCCTGGCTCACGTTCACACCTCATACACTGAATATTAAAATAGACCAATGATACAAGGAAAGAAAAGAAGGGACCTCAGGTCCCAGAAGAAAGGATGCAGTTTGGCAAAGTCCTTCCTTACCGACTAGTGACTCAGAGGGGGGACTGCCCAAGGTTTTGGCTAATCAAGCTCCATTTGTTCAGAAATGAGCCCTACATAAGAAGAAACCCATAACTCGGAAATACAAGGAGGAAAAGGGAATGGAAAAACCTTGCTCAGGTTTTGAGAAAAGTGTAGAAAGGAATGATGAGTGGAGTTGAGTCGGGAGAGAAATGTTGACCATGGAAGAGTGGATCCCCTGAACACGTGTTTTTATTCTCTTATTTCCCACAACACTAATCCCTCTCCTCTTCAGGAATGGACTCCCTGAAGCAACATTTTGCAAAATCAATGTGTGACCCACTGTTTATGGGGGCATGCCCACTATTTCCGGCTCCAGTCAAAACTCAGCCGACTGCACTGCAAAATTTCCAACCACATGTCTCTCTGTGAGCAGAAGACAGGTCTCTAAGTCCTGGGCTGAGATATGGATGGCAGCTGACAGAACCAGATTTGTTTCTGCAGCTGCTCCTCCTAGTTTGTGTGCTCAGCTCTGTGCCGCTCTCACTGATATCTGGTGAGGGGGACTGAGCTCGGGAGCCCCAGTCCACCAACCAACAAGCTGCTCATGACTACGGCAAGTGTTTCTGACTTCTTAAAAGAAAACACACAGATTGTGTCTCCTTCTCTCCCATGATTTAAGTCAGATGAATTAAACTTCCTACTCAAAACCTGAATGAAATACCATATAGACTGACAAGCGCAACTTGTGGACTTAGACGTCCTAAGGCCTCAAAGAACGGAGGACGTTCTATAGCTAAGTGCACCCAGAATCACACACTTATGGAATCTCTAGAGACGGAGGAGTCTTAGAGCTCATCCGCTCCAAACCCCTTGGTGTCCTGAAGAGGAGGAGGCAGGGGTTACGTGACCTGCTGAAAATCAGACCTCTATTTGCTGCGAGGGTCAGTAAGGCTAGAACTCACATTTCTAATTGTATTTCTAACCTCAGGTTTGACCACAAAATCAGTACACGCTGGATGATAGTATAGGCAGGGCAGATGATCACTTATCAGCCAAAAGCGTAACTACAGGAAAGCTATCCCCTGGGGATGCACGTGAGGTGGAGGCTTGGAAACGGGCAAAGCGGTATGGGAAGGACTCCAAAGGGTGCCTTTGCCTCTCCAGAAGCTCTCCTAATAAACGTTTCCCTGTTTGCCCACAGGTTTCAACCCCCCATGGACCTGCCATGTATTCCAGCCTCTTCCACAATGTATCCCACCGATAACACCAACCGCACCCAGTGAGCCACTCAAATCATCTCTGACAGGTTTCTGGGAATACCAAGTTTCAAACCTTTAGCCTGTCTCAAGTCTGCCCTCTAGTGTTCTACGATCAATTACTGAAGTGAGTTATCCGTGAAGCATTTTGAACTTGAATACATAGGGTTGCCAGATAAAGAACAGGACACCTGGTTAAATTTGAATTTAAATGTGAACTTTCAGTATTAGTATGCATTGAACTAGGTGTGCCGTATTTTTTATTTGCTAAACCTGGCAACTATCTTGCTACCGAAGTTCAGGGATTTGAAATGTTTGTGAGAAAAGAAATAGGCAGACAATTAGGAGAATAACCTTGGGTTTTTAAGACATCCATCTGAAGAGGGGCACCTAAAATTGGGAAAGACTTTTCATATACACATAAAAATATATGTTATAGGAAAAAACTACATGATTAAAAAAAAGATTCCATAAGTTTCTTGTGCACTTAAAGTATGGCACTATTGTAGCCTGTTGGATTACTTTACTTTAGGGCAGAGTCTCTCCCGCCCCCCCCCCCCCCCCCCCCCCGCCCCCAGCTTCCAGTCTCTCTGAACTCAGAGAACGAGAAAAAGTGAGCTGGGATTAATATAAAGCCCATTTCTTGCTTCATGCACTTTGTCACCTACCCAAGGTTGGGGGCCAGGGGACATCCCAGCCTCTCCGTCTGCAGGCCTAGCGCTCACATCTCCGTTCGGCTCTTCGTAAGGGTTTTTTGGATTTTTCGATAGCAGCTTCTGAGTCCTGCCATCAAACCAAAATGTGAGACCGTCTCAGCACAACACTAAACAGTAGCCCGCTCAGTGATGGTCAGGGACAACTACGCTTGCTACTGCAATTTAGGTACTTAAAATGCATGGGGGAGATGAAATATTAAGAAAACTAGAAAGACAACTTTGGGTTTTTAAGGCCTTACTTTCTGCAGAACTTTCCAGATGATATTTCACTTTTTCCAAGGTGCTGTGAGATGGGGGTGGAGGTGGGGGGTGGCGTAAAATGGAAGTGGGGAGGGAGCCATGAATTTATTCACGGACTTCTCTATTGAATACTAACTACATCCCAGGCACTGTCCTAGGACGGGGGATATAGCAACCCCAAAATAACAACAAAAAATCTCTACTGTAACGGATTTACACCTTGGTGGGGAGGAGGGCTGCCTATGGAAATCGTATCACAGCAATCGCGTGACACACACTGCATCAGCTCCATTTTGTAAGTGAAGCCAGTGGGGCCGGAAGCCAGGTGACCACCCAAGGCTCACTGCTAACCAGGGCAGCCCAGGGCTCCTTCCGCGGCCCACTGCGGCCTCCTGCTCACAGGCATTACAGGCAAGAACTCGGGGAGTGGAGGCCCAAGAGCATGTCGCATCATAGTTGCCAAGCCAGGAAATAGACTAGGCCTCCTACCTCCAAATTCGGTTTTATAAAGAGTTATTTGGCTGAAAAAAAAATTAGCGCTGAGTCTATACAATGCATGGTGTCATGCACTAGGCCCTAGAATATAAATAAATAAATAAATAAATAAATAAATAACTCACTCAAAGCCAGAGCTGTATTTATTGGCATATCTTAGTGACATGGCAATATTTAGACTGGCAGATCTAATTTTATCTTATCAGAATCGATACAGCTACTGTACAAATGTAGTCAAGAACATAGCTGAAAATTTGTGGTGGGGTATGTGGTGGGGTAAGCAGTTCCACTGGCCAGAACTTCTCGGTAAGTAACCATATCTTTGTTCAGGAAAAAACTTCACATCTCCGGATGCATTTCAGCAAAAAGGAAAGAAAAAAAAAAGACTTCTGATAAGTTTTCTTTTTGAAGGAGTAGTCCTTATCACTTTTTTGATTTTAGATACACAGGGGTCAGAGGCTAAAGACATTCTTATAGTCTCCAGTCATCTTTCAGTTGAGCTGGTCTTTGAATCCTAAGTAAGAAAAGCCAGCAATCTGCCCCTGGCTTTCAATCCAGAGCTCTGAAGCACATCAGCGGAACATAAAACATACTTACCATGCCATAGCACACAGAATAAGAAAAATTATTTGATAATCACGGCACACATAACCTTAAGTTTCTTGCTCCCAATTTTGTCTACAATGTTATTTGCCAAGCATCTATTTTTCTTCTGGCATTCTGTCCAATGGGATGAAACACTGCTTATTCTATATTCTTCCCACAGACATCTGAGATCATGTTTGAATACCGAAATACAATGGTTACTGATGGACCACTGGATTAAAAATTCAAGTCGTGCCTGAGAATCTTGTGTCTTGAACTAGAAAAGGGTTTGGAACATGTGACTCTTCGGGGGAAGATTATAGTTCATGGAAAAACATAATAACAACAACAGATAGGTCTTAAATGCCAGACCTACAATAAATGCTTTACTTAGATTAACTCAATCCCACAGTAACTCTCATGTACTATTCTTGTTCCCACTTTATAGCAAAGGAAATTAATGAATATAAAGATTAAATAACATGCCTGATGTTATTTAAAGATTTTTTAAATTGATTTTTAGAGAGAGAGGAAAGGAGAGGGAGAGAAAGAGAGAGAAACATTGATGTGAGAGTGAAACATCACTTGGCTGCCTCCCAGCCCAGGCACATGGCCCAAGGGGGAATCGAACTGGCAACCCTTCGGTGCACGGGACGATGCCCAACCAACTGAGCCACACCGGCTCCTAATGTTAATTAAACATGAACTAGGAATTGAACCCTGTGCAGTGTGATTCTAGAGCCCATGTTCTTAACCACTACACTAGGATATAGCAGGATCTCAGACAAACATATCTTGAATATGTTGAGTTCTCCATAATACAAGACAGTTGACACCCGCGTGGTTGTGCAGTACCAGTGAGTGTGGTTGGAGTTTTATTGGCAGATGGTGGTACGTAGTCCATACGTTCCCCGAAATTGGGACCTATTAGTTAAATGGGTGTTAGGTTTTTTGGCCATAAAATGATGGGATCGAATTCGATGACTCCATAAAGTTCCCTTCAGCCCCAAAGTGTTAACAACTCAGTGATGTGGTACAGCACCAACGTAACAGAACATAAAACGCTTCTCAATGTTGAGGGTCGTGGAGGGAGGACGATGTCCTACTTTTTAAGAAAATGGAACATCAGCAGTGGGATGCCTACTCCTTCATCCCACTGTAGTGTCCATTTTTAAAAACTAAATGTACAAAAATTGTTTCGCAGCTTTTAACTTTCAACTTGAAATGATTGAAAACACAAAATCCAAGGACGGAAACCTTCCCTCCGAGTTGGGGAAGATACTGATTTGCTGGACCCAAAGTGAGTGCTTTGTGGGAAATCAACTCCATGGAGGACAGCCACGAAAGACAGCACAGTTATGCAGGCGTGAGGGGGGAGCAGGCACCAGGGGGAAAAGTGGATAGGAAACCGCCTCCTTGAGCAGCAGCCCCATGCACTCCGCAGGCCAGGCGTGTGGCCAAGGCCTGGAGTGGGAGAAGGAAAAGGAGAGCCGCCGCCGGCTGGGAGCTGGGCACCCTGCTCCCTGTGCCACTGTCCTCCGCTGCGACCCCCGTCTGGAGTGTAGAAGGGTGTGGACGTCCCCCTCCGGGGGGCAGGTGTCCCCCGGGAGGGGCTGGGAGGCCGGCAGTGCGGGGCACAGAAGGCTCACCTGTGGTAGTGGGCGCCCCACAGCCCCAGCAGCAGCAGCAGGGCCAGCAGCACCACGCAGACGGCCGCCACCGCGACGTCCCGCTGCCGCCCGCGGCCCGCGTGGCGCAGCTCCCACCATCTCAGGTCCCGGTGCTGACAGCGCTCCCCGACGAAGCCCACGACACAGCTGTGACGACACACACACACACAGGGGTCAGCTGGAAGCCCCGGGCGGCGACGCTTCTATTTTTCACACTCAATATCCAGCTGTCTTCTCAGCCTCTGCATGTCCAGGCTCAGCTTTTCGGACGCACATGGGAACTCCATCAGGGGGCAGCCCGAAGCTCCCTGCTTCTCACGTCCCTGCTGCGTGGACTGCCCCTCTCGCCCCTTGGCCCTGGGATCGAAGGGGGATTTCGCACACCGCCTCACCCGGCATCGCGGGACATTGATTAAAGATCAGTTACTCTTAGGCGAAAATCCCGAGGCGCTGCCTTAAAGACCAACACAAAGCAACTTTGCCCGAAGAGCCAAGCGAGTCTTCGTACAAATGTTTGGCCAGGTTGCAATGAAATCTAAATTCGGAGGCAGGAAGCATGTGAAAGCCAAGTCCTTCACCTGAGCCCAGGATACACAAGAATGTGAACAAGAAAGCACAGCCTCACTCTAGCTGGTTTGGCTCAGTGGATAGAGCATCAGCCTGCGGACTGAAGGGTCTCAGTCAAGGGCATGTGCCTTGGTTGCGGGCACATCCCCAGTGGGGAGTGTGCAGGAGGCAGCTCATCAATGTTTCTCTCTCATCGATGTTTCTAACTCTCTATCCCTCTCCCTTCCTCTCTGTAAAAAATCAATAAAATATATTTTTTTTAAAAAAGAAAAGAAAGCACAGCCTCGTCTACGGAGGAAACATTTTCTTTTCCATCACACAGGCCCCAAAGAAAAGCTCTCGGTGGCCAGACCCAAGTGCTTGCCTACTTTCTTCCAAGGGGAGAGATGAAATGGAGGCGAAAAGAGGCATCACGGAAAACCTCCCACTAGTTCACCAGTGAAACTTACTAGAATGAACCACCAGTGGCCAACACACTGAACCTCCGGATGAAAGTAAGTGAAACAATGCTGCCATCTACTGGGAGTGAGTGCTTCCAGGAACTGTGGGCATCTTGCGGAGAACGGCAGTTTTATTTTTGCTTTGTTTTATTATTCTCCACAAGAGCGTAAACTTAAAAAAAGATCCTATTAAATATTTTGTGATGCTCACTTGGTAGGAATGTCTTCCCTTTGACCCTGGGCCAGCTATCTATCTGTTTATGCAGCCACCTTGTTCCAAAAGGACGGGGCGGAATGAAAACAGAGAGAACTGATACCAGACCCCATGGTAGAAAGGGGCCGCATGGAAAAAAGACATTAGACAGAGCCCCAGAATATCTTGATCCTGCCCTAGTTCTACCTGGAGTTGGTCATAGGAGCTTTGGTGAGTCACTTTCAGAGATAGGAGGTAAGGGATCCAGCATTGGTTAAGCACCTTATGTGTTTGACACTGTGCTGGACATTTTTGCTTATTTTTGATGGCTTGTTCCCATTTCACAGATGAGGAAAGTGAGGCCCAAAATGGGGTTAAGTAATTTGGGCCAGGTCACTCAGCTAGTGAATGGCAGGTTCCATTCAAATGGTTGATTTCAAAGCCTATGTTCTTCCTCCTATATAAGCCATATGCACCTCTGAAAGCTACTCTAGAACCGGCCAGGCAAGAGACAGCAGCATCTGAGTGTAGGAAGCATAAAGGACTGTGAAGTGATTCTAAGCTTTCCTGGAATCTGTTTTAATTCTAGCTATCTTTGGTTATAGACATTAACTAGCAATGCCTAGCACACACTTTTAATATGAATGGGCCACTCCTCGAGTTCTCGCAGAGATTTTAAGGTCTCAAGGAATATACCGAGGATTATACATTTCACCATATGGAGAAATGTAGGAGGCCATGACGGGCTGCAATATCCGAGCCTCTGTGAGCCGAACAGAACCCAGAGCAGTGAGTCAGCATTCCACAGGTTCACCAGGGTGGGCCGCACCCCGCTGGTTCTTTGGGTTATTGAGTTCTTCTCTTAAACCAAACAAAAGAGTCCCTGGCCAAAGAAGTTTCAATTTCTATGGTCAAATAATTTCAAGAAATTCTAGACTAAGTAAAGGCCAACCACGCTTTTTCACACCTTGTGTTGTACCGTGAATCAAGACTTGGAGGCTAGAGTATCAGCATTTTTCAAAAGGATTTGACCACAGGACCCTTAGTTCATAAACATTTCCCAGTGCCAGTGCGGGGGTGGGGGGCGGTCTTGGTCTGAAGAAGACCTTCCTGGAAGGGCGGGGGCTGGTTCAAAGCCTAACCAGAATAAGTGAGGATCATTTCTGGGCTCAGGAGGTTTGGAGTCTTTTGAGGATCTCCAGTCCCGGGATGCTTGGAGGAAGCCCCTGGCATGGAGACTCCAGTCCTTACATCCCTGCACCCTGGGCAGCCGGGGGTCCCTGTCTTGGACACAAGGAAAGAGCGCCCTTGATAAGCCTGCTCACAGCGCTGGGAGCACTGTGCGGGAGGCTGCCCATGAAATGTTTCTAATAAAAGGTGGACTAGAGAGCGCCCAAGAGATGTGTTATTATGGAACTTAAAACATACCAGGTGAGGTCACCGGACAGGGAGAGGGAAGGGTTGAATGTTTGATTAAACCACTGTTTAATTAAATGGAGAATTCAAAAGCAAAGTTATGATCCAAATTAATGGGAACTCTTGTTATAGTTTCAATATTGATTTTGATGAAAGGCCCTCAAATATAAGTCTTATCTCCAGTCGGTCCTTTTATAACAACACATGTTTAAAACATTATCAGAGGAATATTATATTTTCATCAGGATTTAGTGGCAGGAAGAAAAGCAATGTGTTAGAGTTTATAAGCCATTTAATTAATTGACACTACCAGGGCCAGATGAACATAACGTATTAATTGCAATGCCTAACTCTTCCATACTGTTCATACTATCATAAAGTCTTCTAAAAAGGACCTAATAAACTAGAACATTTGTTTTCATAATTTCATCATTTGGGATGATAAGAAATCACAAACAAGTAAAACAACTTTATTTTATTATCAAAATCAAGAATAACTAGCACTAGATTTATCTTAGGTTAGAAAATTATAGCATGTAAATATGAGTATGGAAACAGAGTTTTATTAGAATTGAGTCATTTTTGCTAATATTCATGAGCATTTTCCATTATTTTTGTCAGGCTGACATGACTTATAATGCAAGGCATCCACTTTGTCACAGAATGAATATAACTTAATTCTTCTAATAATTTAGACTATGTTTCTGCTGATTACCACTGATAAAAAAATAAAAGCCTTGCCTGGTCAGTGTTGCTCAGTGGTTGAGCATCGACCTATGAACCAGGAGGTTATGGTTCAATTCCCAGTCAGGGCACATGCTTGGGGTTTGGGGTTTGATCCCCCAGTAGGGGGCATGCAGGAAGCAGCCTATCAATAATTCTCTCTCATTGATGTTTCTATCTCTTTCTCCCTCTCCCTTCCTCTCTGAAATCAATAAAAAAAATTTTTTAAATAATAAAAGCCTTTAAACTTATAGCACCTCTTCATGAGAATCAGAATATTTTATCACTCCTTCCTCAGGCCCAGAGAAAATTATCAGTGAGTCAAAAGTCTAGCATTAGGAGGCCTACTTATTTGTCAGAATCCATGAATTCCCTCATATTGCCTTCAAAACATGGAAATAGCAAAAAGTAGAATTGACAAAGGACTTGTATGCATGCATATAAGCATAACCAATGGATGCAAAACTCTGGGGGGTGAGGGCATATATGGGAGTGGTGGGGGGGGCAATGGTAAGATATGTACACATATAATACCTTAATAAAAAAATTGAGAAAAAAAAAGTAGAATTGATGTGGAACTAGACATTGTGTTGCTTTATGAAAGGCCCCAAGGGGAAGGTTCTCTGATGAGTGCGTGGCGGGGGAGGGGGGGGGGGCGGGGGGACCCGCAGGGTTACGGGGCTGCAGGCTGACACTGCCCACTGCGAAACCATCGGGAACAAAGGGAGCACACAGCCACCGTGACTCCATCCCGCAGTTGTCATCAAACAACAACAGTGCAAACATCAACTATTAGGAAATGAAGAAAAAAAAGTATGTATTTCAGTTTTGAGAATGGAAGGCAAGAAGTCCAGTGTGAATATATACAACACTTTCGTCACTTCAAAAACACACCATGGACGCTCTCCATATATGTGGCAGCAAATAAATCAACACTGTAAGCAATTCTCCCACAAACCTACGTTTTTCAACCAAAACGAGAAGTTTAATTCCCAGACTGTACCAGTAGCAGTATCAAGTTATTTAAGTAAAAGGGAAAATCACCCAATTCCTTAAATGTATATTTATCACAGGCAGCTGTGGGGGGTGGGAGGGGTGATATGCAGGGAGAATGCAATGCACACACAATGTATACAGATTTATCTATGTTTCCCTGAGGAAAACCTGATTATAGAAAACGCTCCTCACTGTAAATGTTACAAGTCAGCGTGAAGCCATGGGTTGCAGGAGCTCATCTGTGGGCCATCAGAAAGACAGCTGCACTTACTTGCATGCGTAGCGGTCCACGGCTTCAATGTACATACACATGCCGCCGTGGAGGCAGTACCCGGCGTGGGACGGGGGGCATTCTGAGAAGGCATTTCTCACAGAATAGTGCCCATCCTCCTTGAGATGAGAGGGTGGAGTCGAGTCTAGAAGAATCAAAGAGTCTACTTTTATGTTCTGAAGCTATCAGCATCCTTCAGGTACAAGTATCCACTTGCCACTATGAAAGATCTACATCCATCAGTGCCCGCTTTCGCTAACCCAAAGGAAACCCAAAGAGGATTTTCACTTTTAGGAGAAAAGACAAAAAGCAAAAATAGCGTTCAGTGTTTTTCACGAGCCCTTATTGGGGCAGAGGCACCCCAGCAGCGAGAGGGCCACGCTCCTTCCCCAGGAACCACACTGAGCATCTCAGCACCAAGCTGCCATAGCCTTGAACCGTCTGTGAGCATCAGTGCTTCGTCCCCCTTTATTCTGTGCACCTGTTAGCAAGGTGTGTTCTAAGGGATCAGAAAAGCCTACAAGCTCCTGAGGATGTGACTGGACATAATTAAATGTATTAGGTATGATTTTGGTAGGTTATTAATCATTCTTCTTCTTATTATTATTGGTCTTGGAATGCTCAAAATTTTTTTCTATGTAAAATTAACTAGAGGCCTGGTGCACGAAATTTGTGCACGAGTATGGTCCTTAGGCCTGGCCTGCGATCAGGGCCGTCTTCCCCTGCTGCTGGCAGCCGGCCTGCCCCTGCCGCCACACACCCCGGGTTCCCTGTTTGCCATCGGGTGATCGGAGCCTACTGGCCGGGGGAAGGGACCAAGAGGTTGGCCAGGAGGCCCCAATCAATCGGGCGATCAGGGCCTGTGGGCTGGGGGGCAGCTCCTGCATTGAGCGTCTGCCCCCTGGTGGTCAGTGCTCGTCATAGCGACGGGTCGTTCTCCCGTTTGGTCAATTTGCCTATTACCCTTTTATTATATAGGAGGGTAGTAATTGCTTTTTCACTTTGCTTCATTTTAGCTTTTGAATGTCAGGGGGAACCTAGGTCAGTATCAGGAATTAGTTTCTGTGAACAATTGGTGATACAGTGCCTTTCAGTGACAGTGAAACTATCAAAGCAACCATAGTTTCACTTTCCTAACCAGACTTTTTGTCATCCGCCACGAAGAGGCCATTCTTTCTTTAGGTTCAGTATTTTTTGACATAAAGCATACTGGAGGCAAATACGGGAATGGACAATCCTAAGACACCGAATGAATGCAGAGTCACTGATCTCATTACAAAAGCACATCTGTCATCCACAAACACACACATGTGAAATGACAACTAGCTTTAAGAGGGTCTCGCTGAACCACAGGATCTATTTATGGCTTATAAACCACCCACCAATACACAGTCCATTACCCCTGCTATCCTGCGAGTCTCAAAAATTTCTCCCACGCAATGATTTCTTCTAAAAACTATTTAACTTTCGGGGGCGGGGGGGGGGGGGGGAGGGACCTCAAAGACAAGACTAGTCCCGTTGAGAGAAAAGAAATGTTACCATACATAGGAAATGCCAAAGTGGTAAAGTCTTTTCACTGAATGGTTCACTGCTCTTTAAAAGGAAAACATTAGGGTGTGTAGCTGACTATGTAAATATTAGCAATCTTCCAATACCTTTAAGAAGAGCAAATTATTTGAGAAAATAATTTGTTAGAAAAAAACAGACACCCGAGCAAGCGCAGAACTTCCCTTTATTAGGATGCGTTCTGCTTGCAGAGCGGAGCTGGATAAACAGCTGGCGGGATAACTAGTAAAGGGGATGAGTCTGATCCTGGCCTCCCGCTGCTGGGGTGCTGATGGTGAGAAGAGGCTGGGTTATGGGGAGAGGGGTCAGGAAGCAGGAGTTGACTATTATGAACATTTAAAAAAAAAGGAAGAAAAAAGAGCTGGAATTCTAATTCAGATAAAGAAATATTGACTTTTTAAAGTAAACTTTTAAAATCCTTGAAAGTGACTAAAAATGCTAAAGGTCCAGACATCCTCCCCAATCTGTCCAGCCCTGCGGTTTCCCCAGCAGCCCGAGAAATATCATCACAAACCGGGGCATTCGCTGCATAGTCAGAGAGCCACCTGTGTTGCCACCTTTACTGAACGGTGAGTAATAAAGACGGATTTATTCCAGATGCTATCAAAATTAAAAAACAGGCCATTGCACATTCTCAAGCCCAGCACCAACCTAATCAGGAGAGCAAACCGGGAAGCCTGATGGAACCAAATGGTTTCTGGAATCTCAAATGCAAATACCCTGGGGTACAGAATTTTCCCAAATCAAGTTCCTCCCCTTGGATCTAGGTAACCCACCGACCTACCGGGGCAAATCCGCCGGGGTTCAGACAGGCTGCTGGCACACAGGCAGGTGTAGTTTCCCTCTGTGTTTGTACAGGTGGAATTTTCCCCACAGGTGTGCACGCCCAGTTGGCACTCGTCAATATCTGCCGGGGAAAGGGGGAGTAGGGAAAAGTGGGGTGTGGAGGAGGAAAGAGGGTCAGACAATGGGCAAACCCAACATTCAAGGAGTCTGATCGTGCTGCATGTTGCTGGATCCAAAATGTTTCATCAGGAACGCTGGGAGAGAGAGATGGGCAGGGTCGCTGGACTGCAAGCCCGTTCAGGGAAACGTCTACATGAGGCTGGCGTTTTCCTACTGCTTGGAAGGAAAGGGAACTTCCCAACACAAGAGCCCAGTGGGAAAGTTGGAGATTGGGAAGTGATCTCCAGACAAACGTTTAGAAGTTCAGCTCACACCAAAGACAACATGGTTGCCTTTTTAACATCAACATAAACGAAGCCATCGCTTCCTGTCCCAGCCGCCCACCTTCTCCTTCCTCCGCTACCACCCTCAGGCGTGGCCCATCCTCTCTGTAAGAAGAGCCTGACTACATCCCTGCGTCCTGCCCTCTCCGCTCCACCCCTACACACCAGTGCCGGGACAATCCTCCTGAGCCCCAGCTCCCGTCACCGCACCACTTGATCCCAGTGCTGCCAGTGCTCCCGGCTGCCCAGCGCTGGGCTGCCCGGGGTGGTGGCCATTGCCGTGGGCCGTGCTGAGCACCCGGACCACGGCCAGTCCACGCGGGGCTGTGCGTGTAAAACACACGCCAGATTCTGAAGACTTAATACCCAAATGAGAAAGCACGTAAAATTACCTTAATAATTTTTGTATTGATTATAGTATATTAAAATGTTAATATAATCGCTCCTCAGCCTTTTGGCTAAGGTCAAGTGTAGTATCTGTTCTTATCAGTTTAAAATGTTAATATTTTGGACATGTTGGAATAAATAAAATATATTTTAAATTGATCTCACCTGTTTATTTTTACTTTTTCTAATGTGGCTACTAGAAAATTTTAAGTTATATATGTGACTGGCATTATATTGCTATTGGCAGTGCTGGTCTGGAGAAATAAAACCCCAATGACTAAGCCTCAGATTCTCGTCTTCCACAAATGTAACCCAATGCACCGGTTACCACGGAATTGCATCCCCCAAAAGTCACATGTTGAATCCCAACTCCCATGGTGACTGTATCTGGAGAAAGGGCCTATAAGGAAGTAATTAAGGTTAAATGAGGTCATAAGAATGGGGCCCTGATTCAATAGGATTGGTGTCATTATAAGAGGAAGAGAAATCAGATCTCTCTCTCTCTCCCTCCCCCCTCCCTCCCTCCCTCCCTCCCTCCCTCCCTCCCTCCCTCCCTCCCTCCCTGCATGAGCCACAGAGAAGGGCTATGAGTGTGTGCGCAGCAAGAAGGCAGCATCTGTAAGCCAGGGAGAGTCCTCACCAAGAACCGAATGAGCTGGCACCTTGATCTGGGACATCTAGCCTGCAGAACTGTGAGAAAATAAACGTCTTGTTTAGGCCCCCCAGTCTGTACAGCAGACAAGGACACTACCTTAACCAGCCTTGGTTTCTGCTTTCTCTCGCATACAACCTACAGGCAGTGCTCAATGAGGCTACTTTCTACCCCTTCACGTTCTGCCTAGTAAAAATTTACGCATGCAAAGCAATCCTTCCTCTATGAAGCCGTCCCCCAAACCTCCAACAGGCATTTGTCCCAGTTCTGAACTTCCGCTGCAGTTTTCACTTCTCTTATGATGCTGACTCTCTTCACCACTTGCCACAGCTGTGTTTCTCTTAGATCGCATTCTCCTTGCAGCAAGGACTGCCTTTATCACCTTGGTATTCCCCTCAGTCCCTAGTGCTGTGCCGTCATACTAATGGAGGCCAATTAAATATCTGTCCCATTGGATCCCTATCCTGAAGGGCTCAAACTGAGTCTTTTAAAAAACTGACTTTCTCTTACTATTTCTATGAACTATCACCCTGAGATTGAAAGAGCTTTTGCAAGAAGCAAAAGCAAAGATAGACTTGCGGCCAAGAAGCACAGCTACTCTTTATAATAAGAATAACAACTCTTTTATATAGCACTGTATCTATATCTATATCTATATCTATATCTGTATCTCTGTCTCTATCTCTATCTCTATCTCTATCTCTATCTCTATCTCTATCTCTATCTCTATCTCTATCTCTATCTGGAGAGGGAGGGAAGGAGGGGATGGAAGATGAGAGGGAGAGGGAGAGGGTAGGAGCCAGCTCACTGCTTCTATGGGGCAGGCTGGGCCCTTCCTTTCTCTTCAAAGTAAATTAAATGTACAGCCTGCTTGTCTAAATTATCTATGAGCCTGTTTAATTAGAGCAGTGACATTTTCCTGACTGACAGCCAAATATGTGCTTAAAATGGCACTTACAGATGTCTGTGAACTCCACAAAACTAATCTGATAAAGGTCTGATTTAAATCAGCCAGATCCTGGAAGTTGAATGGTATTTCATCTTTAATCTCAACATATAGGAGAAAGCAAGACCATTTTAGTTTCTTACCAGGGTACCTGCCCCTCGCTGTAAAAAGGTTTTTATGTTTTCAGCAGGAAAAGAAAACACTCAGAGACATTGTAAAGCCCTGCACAACCTTAGATACCCACTTCGCTGGGTGGCGATGGCTGCGGGCAGGCCCGCACTTGCACGGTGATGCTTCGCTGCTGACACTTGGCTGGGACAAGACAGCCACTGAGTGAACTCCCATCCGACAAGCCACACCCAGACCTTGGCAGAGGATGGTGGTTATGAAAGAGGTCTTAATCATTCATTATTTGTGGCTTCAGTCTTTCATCTATTATCAAGAGCCACCGAAGAGCCCTTTTCACAGAACCACACCTCTTTCCCTTTACACACACACACACACACACACACGCACGCACACACACATACACACACACGCACGCACGCACACACACGCACACACACACACACGCACACGCACACACACATACACACACACGCACGCACGCACGCGCGCACACACACACACACACACACACACAGTAAAACCTGTATCAGCTCTGCAGTTCACTGCTGTTCGATTGCCAAATTTGGTGACAAAGAAAATGTTCAATTCCACCTAGGATGGCTCAAGGAATGTAGTATTACTATTTTTTATAATATTTTGATTACTTTTTTTTTTCTTTAGAGAGAGAGAGGGGAAGGGAGAGGGAGAGAGGTTGAGAGAGAGGTAAAGAGAGGTTGAACCCACAATCTGAGCACGCACCCCCTACCAGAATTGAACCAGCAACCCCTCAGTGCACTGGATGACACCGAAGCAAGCCACACCGGCCAGGGATCACGGCGTGCAGTATCCAAGAGGCACTGGTGTCCCTCAAACCCAGACAAAAGAACTAGAAAGGCAGAGGGGTAAATGGCCTCCGCTGGGTGTTGTCGCTGACTAGTGAAGAACAGCACAAGGGCACAAGTTGGCTATGCACCAAGAACTGAAAGATGTCCATTTGAACAGGTCACACAACTCCTTTTAGTCTTAACATGTATGTCACCCCGGTTATATCCTGCCTTTCCTTGGCCCACCACACCCAGAGCATTTCATGATGCTCCGAGGCCTGCCTCCACCCACCCACCTGAGCACACAAACTCTTACCAAGACAGTGAGTCCCATTTCCTCGGTAGCCTTCTGAGCACGTGCACACATAGCTGCCTTCTGTATTGATGCACTTGGAGGAGGGGTGCGGGCAAACCGTGATACCCATCTCACATTCATCCATATCTGTGGGCAAATGATGAGCTAATGAAATACATAGGCCTTCCTAGTATAAATGAGGGTACTAGGAAAGAAGAAGTATAATCTTCTATATGATCATTCAGTTGTTTACGGAGACTGCAAATGCAATGCAAACCCACAAAGCTCATGTCTCAGTCGATTTTGATAGGTCTCTCACATGTCTGATTAGCTACATATGTGTAAGTAAACCACTTTGTGCCAGAGTTTCAGGCCATAAGGACTGAGATTATTTACAGTAATCGCTAACTTATGATTTTGAGACAATCAATGTAAAACAGAGGCCAATCCATCACAGTCTATTTATTAAACTAAAATGTATGACCTAAGATTTTGGAGGAAAAAAAGCTGTGTTTTTATTAAATTGTTGGCTTTATAAATTTGACTTGAACTCACATTCATACTTCTGAAACTAATTATAAATTCTTCTCCTTAATGTCAACTCCATATATAATGTAATTTTAACATAAACTCAATGTAATGTAACAACATAGTATGTTTCATATTTCTATACATGCCACCCATTATCTTTTTGTTGTTGTTGGTTAAAGTATTACATATGTCTCCTTTTCCCCCCCGATTGATCCCCCTGCCACTCCCACCCCTGAGGGCAAGCCCATTATCTTTTTAGCTAATACCAAATAATTTATTCAACCCTGCTGATTACATAAGTGAAGGAGATTTGAATCCATTTGATCCGAGAGAATGTTTCTGGCTCACTATTTCCCACAGTTATGTACATTGACCTTCACTCTTACCAGAACATACTTTTCCATCCCCGGCAAATCCTCTCAGACACTGACACGTGGCAGCCTCTCCCTCTGAAACACACTGAGAGTGTGGACCACATCCCACAGGACTGCAGTCATCTTCATCTGCAAAGAGCGAGAACCCCATCAGGTTACTTCCATTCCTCAGAGGTGACAATGGGCTCTAATGTTCTGGGTTCTACAGAACATTCCAGTGTGCCCCTTTCCAAGTTCTGGGACAGGTTATTCTCCAAATAGAAACACTGCTGACCCAGAAGTCATATCCATCTTAAAGGGCTCACAAGCCATATGTTCTCATTTACATGCTCTCAACAAAGCTTTAGTCCTAAAGAACTGTTTGGTGTTCAAACAGCCCTGCATGAACTTATTTACAATTTTTAAAAGCATTTAAAATTTGAATTATAAAATTTCTAGGAGAAAATGGACTCGAGTTTCAAAAGGTTTCTAGCTTATTTGAGAATTCCCAACCATAATGACATACAAAAGAGTTCAATATGTTCTTATCCCTGAAAGACACACAGAGTAATATACAGCAAGTAGCTCTGTGTACTAACATGGCAAAGAGATTCAATCATAAAGATTTATTGTTGATTTACTAAAATTACATTTCATATATAATAGAATATGTATGTTTATTATCAAGATTTATGCAGAGACTTGCAAACCTCAAGGCACTTTTGCAAAGTCATGAACCATGTAAACTAAATGCTGTAAATGGATCACTTCATTTCATACTCCATTAAATGCAAATGCCCCAGGGGACAGAGTTGCATGCTGAGCCATAAACATGAGCAAGTCCCCCTCTACCCCCACCCCCGCCCTTTAACTACTATATAATCATTCTCCAAATGTCTCCTCCCTTTTGGAGTTGGGGGGATCTGACATACCACAGTAGGATATAAGCTGTCATCTGTCTATTCACTAGTAAGTTTGCTCATCTGAGTATAGAAGAGGTCAAACTTGCCCATAAATTTAAAGAAAGTTAAATGATCAAAGTAGGATTTGATGCCATGTGAACGCAGACCCTGGGTAATTGTGTTTGATTTGCTTAGCTATTTCAGTAAGATTTCTCTTGTGGGAAAACATACCTTTCAGGCTTGCCTGATAATGTGTCACTCCTGACTCTTAAAGATGGATAACTTCAGACTAAATCAATTACCCATTTGATTCGGCATTTATCTGGAGGACTAGCTTCCAAATCACAAGGCTGTTCAGAGTGTGTGGTGGACAGTATTCAATTACTCAAGACATTTTAAATCACTTGCACAATTATCTTAAATTAGAATCTGATTCAGGATTTATTTGGTAACTTGCAAACCCTAAGGCTGCTTTGCACAATAAAAAGCAATGGAGGTGCAGTTGTTGGAGGGATGGGCTATAGCCAAAGTTCTTTCTACCATAAAGTAGCTCTGGAAAGAAGGAAGGCCTGGGCTTCACAATCCTCTTCTCTAAAATACAAGTGACAATTTCTGTCCAGTATACTTTACATGATTGTTGAAAGAACTTGAAGAAAAAGTAATCTTTAAAACTCTTTTGAGAACTATAAAATATTATGTATGTCTAAATAAGGATTATAAGGAAGAAGAATGCTGTGACAGCCTGAATCACAATTTGCCTTATCACACTAGAGAAGATTCTAGGGCCTGTTGGTAAAATTAATAATTTCATTCAAAAGTACCTAATACGTACCAGATCCTAATGAGAGCCACAAATACAGTGGTGGAAAATGTAGACAAGGACTCTGCTTTCTTATATAATTAATTATTTAAGTACAGGTATGGTAAGCACTATTCATAAAACAATCCCTAGTTCTAAGAGAACTGAAGTGGTTCTCACCTGGATCGGGAGACTAGGAAAGGCTTTCTGAGCAAGGGCATATAAAGCTGAGGTCTGGCCCGGCCAGCATGACTCAGTGGTTGAGCATTGGCCTATGAACCAGGAGGTCCCAGTTCACCTCCCAGTCAGGGCACATGCCTGGGTTGTGGGCTTGATCCCCAGTGTGGAGCATTCAGGCAGTAGCCAATCAAGATTCTCTCTCATCATTGATGTTTCTATCTCTCTCTCCCTCTCCTTTCCTCTCTGAAATCAATAAAATTTTTTAAAAATAAATAAATGCATTTAGAAAAATCTGAGGTCTGAAGGATTTGCAGGACTTGGAAGGATTAGAAAGAGCACCGTGGGCCAAGAACACAGCGCCTGCGTGTTACAGGTAAGACCAGGATGACTGAAGCAGCCACAGGAAGCCGAGGACAGAAGGGCACACATCTCGGTTGGTGAAGTGTGTGAGGGCTAGCTCATCTAAGGCCCAACAGGCCACATTACAAATTTTAAATTTTATTCATGAACTAGAATAATTCATAATTTTAGTAGATTTGACAATGAAATTTTTATGATTGAGACTCTTTGTCATATTATACACAGATCTACTTGCTACAAATCAATGTGTGTCTTTGGGGAATAAGAATATATTGACCTAAAATCCAACATAGAGTTTTCAAGCTCTTTTTAGTATAGACACTTTTTTGAAATGAAATCTCACTCATAAATAAGACCCTTTAGCCTAACACAGGTAGAACTACAACTTTATAAGCAAAGACAAAATAGAACACAATCCAGGTATGAAAAGATTAGGTCATTTTAACCAAGACAATCAATTCCATCTATTCTACATAAGGCAGAGTATGTTTCCAGATATTAAGCCAAACACAGCCTATGATATATACCAGGCATCCTCAAACTACGGCCCGCGGGCCACATGCGGGTGTTTTTGCTGTTTTGTTTTTTTACTTCAAAATAAGATATGTGCAGTGTGCATAGGAATTTGTTCATAGTTTTTTTTAAACTATAGTCCGGCCCTCCAATGGTCTGAGGGACAGTGAACTGGCCCCCTGTTTAAAAAGTTTGAGGACCCCTGATATATACATTCCAAATTTTCGGCCATTTCATCACTCTTCCATCTCACCCATGTGCTTAAATTACTGTCATTTATCTTGGTCTTTGAGTCCCCCAAACATTAGTCTTTCAAAATATACTCTATGAATCTCTAGGGATCCCAAGTGACTTTGAAAGTTTCTCTATACTGCTCATATTTATATTGTTTTATTCCATCACATTGCTTGTCTCCACATCAGACTATGACCTTGGAGACTGGGGCTATATTTATCTCATCACGGCATCCCCAGCACTTAGCATGATGTATGACAAATAAATAGTTGTTAAATGAATAATATTCCTAATGCGACAATGTTTTCCAGTTCTCATTTTCTTGACATGAATTAATTATTTGGTCATAATTTTTTAAAATCTTTGGTCAAGTCACTAACTTCAAATATCTTAGTCTCAGTTTTTAAATCTGTAAGATGATGTGCTGTGATAAGTATCAAATTGGAGGATGAAGTATCTGGTAAACTCTAAAGCTCCATATAAATTACTAGAGGCCTGGTGCACGAAAATTCGTGCATTTGAGGGGGTCCCTCAGCCCGGCCTGCCCCCTCTCAGAGTCCAGGATCTCTTGGGGGATGTCCACCTGCCGGCTTAGGCCTGCTCCCTGGGGGATTGGGCCTAAGCTGGCAGTCAGACATCCCTCTGGCAGCCTGGGAACCCTCGGGGGATGTCCGACTAACGGCTTAGGCCAGCTCCCTTTGAGGAGCCAGCCTCAGCCATTAGTCGGACATCCTTAGTGCTGCCCCGGAGGTGGGAGAGGCTCCCGCCACCGCTGCTGCGCTGGCCAGCCATGAGCCAGCTTCTGGCTGAGTGGCGCTCCCCCTGTGGAAGCGCATTGACCACCAGGGGGCAGCTCCTGCGTTGAACATCTGCCCCCTGGTGGTCAGTGCGCATCATAGCCACCTGTCATTCCACCATTAGGGTCAATTTGCATATTACCCTTTTATTATATAGGATCATTGCTGAAAATTTCACCTCCTTGTATTTTATTAAAAAACTAAAGGCCTGGTACACAAATTCGTGCACCCAGTGGGGTCCCTAGGCCTGGCCTGCGGGATTGGGCAGAAACCAGCTCTCTGACATCCCCCGAGGGGTCCCAGATTGTGAGAGGGTGCAGGCCAGGCCAAGGGACCCCACCAGTACATGATTGGGGCTGGGGAGAGACACAGGAGGTTAGCCAGCCGGGGAGGGACCACAGGAGGGCTCCAGGGCATGTCCGGCCCATCTCGTTTAGTCCCAATCAGCTGGACCCCAGCAGCAAGCTAATGTACCGGTTGGAGCGTCTGCCCCCTGGTGGTCAGTACATGTCATAGTGAGCAGTTGAGTGGCCTTAGCATATCATTAGCATATTACGCTTTGATTGGTTGAACGGCCAAACAGTCAACTGGACACTTAGCATACTAGGCTTTTATCATATAGGATCACACTGATAAATTCTTATGAGGAGGGGTAAGACATATATTGACAAATTAGTCTGCAGATCATAAAAGTTGGATGAGCACTTTGTTAAGTGTATGTAATGTCCTACTGTGGAGTTTCCAAACATATTTTTAGTCACAGACACTGTTAAAATCTTACTCAGCTGCACTGATTGAAGGGCAGAGACCTAGAGTAAGAAGGTGTGGGGTTTGCAGAAGACCGAGGGCTGAGCTAAATCCAATTTGAAAAGCATTGGTCTCATGAGTGATTACAGAATATAAAAGAATTATGTTCCCTAAAGTTGTTAAATACTGAACAAATAACTTAGCAATTTGGTGATAAATGTGCCATATAGAAGGAAAATTCTAACAGTTGCTATTTGTGGACTTTCTGGAGCAGCTGAAGCAAACAACCTATATTTTCTTATCAATTACTACCTATTTTCACACTAATGGAAGTACAGCTAGATGGGCCAAATACCAAAAATATGAAGTGTGGGGGGATACATTCAAATCTGTTCTGTCTTATTTTTCACCCTTGTTTCCAAGTTAGATTTCTTCCAAGAAGGTTCAGTGCGGAGTCTCAATGAGTAGAGTTCTTGTCCAGTGTAATATGGGGCCATCCTCCTCCGGCACATGGTTCAGAAGAGAAGTTCCAAAGTTGGAGTCCAAAGTTGGGCTTCACTACTTTTGTGTAGACTTAGCCAACATTAAGTTAGAGAGATAATTCAGAATTTTAATTGGTAGGATGGAAATTGTTGGGACCAAAGCTGTACTGGAGGATTCATTATTCATACCTGACACCATGATTTCAGCCACCAGCATTTGTTGAGATTCTGTAATGTTATCTCCAAACCCTCGACTGCTGGATAAGATGTCCGATGGCATTACTTGATTACTTAGATCTGCGTTGCTACCTATTGGAGGTCAACAGATATAATTAATTTATCTTTTATGATTCAAGAAAAGTGGTATTTCATTTATATTTATGGCTCTTTGTTGGGTGTGAATTCAGATTCATTCTCACAGTAAGAGCATTCAAGGAAACTATCAGGGTCTTGGTGACTTAGAAAACCTCACCTGCTATACCCACCATCCCAGCTTTACTCCATGCAACTGATGGTTGAGGAAAGGGAGGCAGTGGGGGTGAAAGGCAGGACATTTTTAGGTATTGGCAAAAAAACCCAATAAGAGTGAAATACTACAATCCTTATAAATATACTCAGCCCATAATCATAGACTGTCATTACAAGGGAAAATTAGTGATCTGATCTCCCCAACCTGACTTCCATACACACTCCTTCTTTAGGCTGTTCCAAGACTTATTTTTGCCTGATTTTTTATGTAGGAATGCGGAGGAGCATAAATAAGCCATATAATATAGGCATAGGACCTATGCAACCTCCCAGACATGGAAAACTGGATCCCCTAAAACACCAAATACGCTCTCTCAGTATGGTGCATGGATCCCTGGGGTTCCATTGCATGGAGTCCATAAGGTCAAACTATTTTTATAAAAGGCAAGTAACATTGATGTTTTCTGTCTTTTTTCACTGTCTCCATGGATATTGATGGGCAAAAGTAATGATGTGTGGAATTCAGTGCCTTAGCAAGAATCAAGGCCATGGCATCAAACTCTACTAGTGTTCATGTTCTTCACTGCCACATACACTCACACACACACACACACACACACACACACACACACACTCCACTTTCACTTAAGAAGATCCATAATAAAGAGTAAGAATTATTAATTTTTAAACATCTCAACCATTGAATATTTGGCTCTTTAATATTCTGGTTAATGAAAAGGGAAGTACACATAAAACATTCTGTTATTTTTGAAAATACTGAATTATGATGGTTGTCAGAAGGAAAATCACTTGTGTGCTCTTTGAGGTGCAAGTTGAAACTAGCCTCTTTTTTCACTGAGCATAATTTTCACTCGAAAGAATGACTGATAAACTATGTTTTTAACACTTAGAGGTTTGGCAAGCGTTTTTTGAAAAATGAATGAAGTGAGCCTGTCACTTCAAGGGAAACAACTCACAGTACTTGTTGCCAATAATAAAATTTGAGCTTTCAAGTGGAAAGTAAAATTGTAGAAAATGTTTTCATCTGCCATGAGCTTGACAAAAATCCCGATACTCAGACTTTTCTGATGAGTTTGATGATAATAATTAATTTTATTTTTGTATATGAATGTAACAATTGGAAGACCTGCATAACTCAACAACATTTTCAAATGACCAAAACATGATGCTAATAAGTCATGCAAGGTAAAAGAGCCACTCAAAGCACAAAATAGACCCCTGGATTTTAATGTGTCAGAAGGCAAAGAAGTTCATTGATATGGTTTCAGATTCCACATTGCAACTAAACTCTAAGAAACTACCAACTGTATAGTTCTGACATAGTATCAAATAAAAAATACAAAAAAGGGCATCTGTAATACAAGCTAAGTATTCCCCCTTTTCTAACTCTATGTCTCTGTGAGGCCAAATTTTCTTCATGTGCTTCAACCAAAACAACACAGCAACAGACTTAACCTACAAGCAGATGTGAGAATCCAGCTGCCCTCCACTAAGCCAGATACTAACAATATAAAGGAAAACCAATGCCATTCTTCTTACTACATTTTTCTGTTTGGAAAAATATAATTATTTCAGCTCAGCTGGTGTGGATCAGTGGTTCAGCGCTGACTTATGAACCAGGAGGTCACAGTGTGATTCCCGGTCAGGGCACATGACTGGATTGCAGGCTCGATCTCCAGTTGGGGGCATGCAGGAGGCAGCTGATCAATGATTCTCTCCCATCATTGATGTTTCTATCTCTCTCTCCCTCTCCCTTCCTCTATATATTAATTTATATAATTATAAAAAATACATAATTATTTCATTTATTTCCTTAAAATATGTTATAGTCATATACAATGGAGTATTAGTATAATTTTAATAAAAATATTTTTAGAATCTTTTAGTTTTAATTTCTAATATAAATATGGATAGATATAACTTACATAAACAAAAACTCTTTGCAGTTCTCAGTCAGTTTTAAGAATATAAAGGGCACTTGAAACTAAAAATATTGAGAACTGTAGTCCTAAGACAACAATAAATAGAAAGTTCTGAAAATCCAAAATATCTAATTCTGGTTCATGGATAGATTGATCCATTTATTTGCTGTCAATCTGTCATCTACCTTACACCATGCCTTTAAGATGAATATACGGTTTAAAAAAATATTTTAAATAAAATGTAAATTCTCTTTCGTATAAAGATATCAAGAGATATATCCAAATATACTAAAATTGATTAGATGTACATTCAAGAAAAGGAAGTCAGGACTACTGACACATCACACTGGACCCGCTCTTCCTTCCTCTTCGTCAAAGTCATAGTTAGTTTTTTAAAAACGTTATTACAGCCTTCTCAGGTTGGATTCCTCATACTTGCTTGAGGAAATATTATTTATTAGAAAAGACTTTGACTTCTATCCTAACACCAGTCATGTGGCAGGGGGGTCACGTCCAACATTGAGGCCATAAAACTTCTAAACAAAATATCTCTGAACATTAACTGAGGTGGTAAAATACTGGCATTTATTTCTAAAGTTGGGCTACTCCGCCATAAAGAGGGGGTTGGAGGATTGGACTTTGAATATTATCTTTTGTTCACTAAGTTTACAACAAGAGGAGATCAATTCAATTTAGTCTTTAATAAGAAGCCCAGACTCATCAGAGGAAGAAAAACAAAAAACAAAAAACACTTGGCCTCCCTGAAAGCAGAGGGGCTTTTACTTATAGAAAATACTAAAAATCAGCAAAAGCATAGGGTTTAGTGTAGAACAGAACTGTATCCCTGAGCCCAGGTAGGATGATTTAGCACATAATTTATTACATTACCTGCCGATATCTGATGATCAGTTAGAGCCAGACACTTTTTCCCACCTGGGGCTTTCACAAAACCTTCACGACATGAACACTGAGCAATTCCAAACGTCTCTTTGCAAATATGTTCGCAGCCTCCATTTTGGAATAAGCAGGGATCCGCTCCTAGCGGGGAAAAGAGCTGCATTCACGGATGGGCTTGGAGATCAAAAGGCCACGTTGATACAAGTCACAGTGTACAGTTTAGGGGCAGAGAAACTCGGTGTATCTAAATGGAGCCTGTGGCAAGAGCTGTTTCAGAAGCGCTCCTATAAGGAGCTCAGTTTAGCTCAAAATGTTATTACCTTATGAGTAACTTACTGAGTTTAACCAGTACGGTCGTCTGAGAAGCTCTTTAGGAAGACGATATTCCTATTTCCTGCCCCATGATCTAGTCAAAGGGACACAGGGCAGCTCAGAAAGAAGAGTTACTGTAGGACACTAGGTGCCTTTTCTATCTGCTCACTCCCTGGCACTCTCAGGGCGTGGGGAAAGGCCCCCGTGTAGACAGAAGCTTCCACTGCAGGTGGCTAAATTGTCCCTCCCCCACCCTCATCCTCGGTGCCTTTAACCCGAGAATCTTTTAAAAAGACAAGATAGGTAAAAGCTGTCTAGGAGCGGGGGAAACGAGATTGAAAGAATAAAGCCCAAATTCACTACCAGGCTGTCTTAGTTTAAACAAAATCCAAACCTCGGGAAATCTTAACCTTGACCTGGATTAGTGAGAATTGCAACATCCCCCCTCCTCCCCTGCCATCAAACAATTAAAATAGTTGCAGATTCCAGCCAAAGAAAGACTGTGTAACATGTCCAGTGTACCTGGTTTTGCCAATGGATGAACTACAACCAGTGATGAGGGCTTCAGCATGCTGCCTCGGAGACGTACCCTATTTTTGCCAGTCCTCTTGTTCACCCTCATTACCGATGGCACGGTCCAGTCAGAGAGCCACACGTGATCCTCAAACACAGCCACAGCAAACGGGTGACCTGGAAGCAGTCCCAACGCATTACACACGTCTTGTCTTTGCCATGAATATTTTTAAAAGAACAAGGCTTGAAACATTCACACGATTCCTACCCTTAACCCTACCTCATCTTCGAATGGGAGCCTGGTGGTATGAAGTCCTAGCAGAGCCCATGGCCACCAAGCGTTTGGAGAACTGGAGAATAAGGGCTCATTGGCATACAGGGTGGCACAAAAGTAGGTTTACAGTTATAGGTATGCAAAACACAGAGTTTATTCTTGTATTATTATCTATTAGTTGTTGTATTATTTTCCGTATGAACAACTTTAGACCTACTTTTGCCCACCCTGTAATTGCACCCAGAGGACGGAGGCCAGGCGGGAACTTGGTGTTCAGTGATTGTCAGTATTCATAAACTTGAATAAGTTATCTTACCCCTCTTTGCCTTCAGTCCCTTGTCATTTGAATGGCAGTAATAAGTAGTACACTAATTCACAGGTGGTTGTAAGGATATTTAAAAATTTAAGGTAACTGAACAACAGGCTTTCCTATCTTGCCTCTTATCTATCTCACTTCTTATCTAATATTAATCCACTGCCCTGTGCTCCTGGTGTAATCCTCTGTCGAGCCTTCTCTAGGTCCTTGTTTAGTCAATTACCCATTTTGTTTACATCTTCATTCTCTTCACTCTATTAGCTTCTTTCCTGTAACTGATGAATATCTTCAGGTCTCTTCCATTTTAATTTCCTCATCCCCCTTGACCTCGCCCCTAGCTTCTTTTTGTCTCTTTCCTTCCATTTTAAGTCGTGTCTTTTTTAAAAGTCATTTATTATCTGCTGCCTCCATTTTCATGGCTATCAACCCTAGGGGAGCCCTTCTAACACCATCTCAACTAAACCCATCTCTCTCTGCTGCTGAAATTGCTCTGATAAGATGTTCCAGTATTTAGTAAGCAGGGAAATCCTATATAATGAAGAGGTAATATGCAAATTAACCCTCATGCCCTCAAAGATGGCTGCCTATGACCAGCCCGGCTGGGGGGTTAGTAAGGGATGACCAAACGACTGAACAAGCAGGCTGTGTGGGGCAACCAGGCCAGCAAGGGGGGGGGGGGGGGGGGGAGGGATTAGTGAGGGATGACCAAATGACTGAACAGCAGGCCGGCGGGTGGGGTGTGGGGGGCAGTTGGGACGACCAGGACAGTGGGGGGAGGGCAGTTAGGAGGGGAAGTTAGGGGCGACCAGGCCAGCATGGGAGGCAGTTAGGGGCAATCAGGCTGGCACACAGAGGGAGTGAGGGGCAATCAGGCCGGCAGGGAGGGCCATTAGGGGCAACCAGGCAGGCAGGCAGGTGAGTGATTAGGAGCCAGAGGTCCAGGATTGTGAGAGGGATGTCCTGGGGATCAGGCCTAAACCGGCAGTCGGACATCCCTTGAGGGGTCCCGGATTAGAGAGGGTGTAGGATGGGCTGAGGGGAGGCCCCCAACCCCGTGCACCAATTTTGTGCACTGGGCCTCTAGTGTTGTAATAAACCATCTCAAGTAATTAGAGAGTAAAGCTAAGGAGGCCCGAGTTTGGAAGCTTTACTCACATCACTCACATTCCCCAGGCCAGTCTTTGCAGATGAGCGATGGACTTGGGGTATTAGAATGAATGTCTCCCTCTCCTGGCAGCAAATGCAAATGACTTGTCTTGGTGGCAATGAGCCTTAAAGATTCATTTTAGTCTCTAGCCCATTGTCCTAAATTAAAGCCATAAATGCAGCAAGGGAATTTTTTATATAGCTATCAGGTTTTTTATTTGGGTAAAAGAACATGATATTTACCATCTTAGCCTGTGCATAGTTCAGCAATGTTAATAAATTAAGTTCATTCACATTATTGGGCAACCAAATTCCAGAAACTTTTTACCTTGTAAAACTAAAACTCTATACCTATTAATCAACAACTTCTCATTTCTCCCTCCCCCTAGTCCCTGACAAAGACCATTCTACCTTCTGTTTCTATGGATTTGATTATTATAGATACTTCAAATAAGTGGAATAATACAATACTGTTTTTTTTTGTGATTGGCTTATTTCACTTAGCTTGATGTCCTCTGGGTTGATCCATGTTGTAGCATGTGTCAGAATTAACTATAGTTTTTCAACAAATACCCCTACCAGACTTATGGAAGAGCCACTGTTGCATTTAAAATTAAGAATAAATTCTTTCAATCTTTACATTAAAAATCCAGTGTGGTGGTGTTAGCCAGAGGGAAGGAGGCTGGGTGGAGGGGAGTTGGAACTGGGCAAAGGTGGGGGAATGATGACTGGAAGAGACTTTGCTTGTGGCGATGGGCGCACAATGCAGTGTGCAGATGTTTTGTTGAGTTGTACATTTGAAATCTGTATGGTTTTGTGAACCAATGTCACCCCAATAAATTCAATTAAAGAAAAACAACCCTGAACTGACCCTTGAGAAGCCACCACTTACATACCTGTAGATGGCACTGTAGTGATGGGAATAGCTATTTAGACATCTTAATGTCCAATTATTTGATAATGACCTTTAATAGGAAGTGGCATTAGTCACAGATTAGAGTAAAAATATAAATTATTTTTTAAAATTTTGGCTATGATTTTTGGTTTAGAACATTGTGTCTTTGTAGTCTGGTTAGAAATTTTCAAATCACTTAGTACCCTCATATATCAAAGCTAAAATTTCACATTTTTTTGGGAGATGCATTTTTTAAATAAGTCTCCGCCTCTAGACCCATGACTTCACAGGAACAAAGTTTAAATCTCCACTGTGTATCTGCTTTAATAAACATCTGTTAAATGCATGGATGAATAAAGCCTATAATTGTGCACAAGCTTATCATTTATTTGAAGCATCTCTAATTTTTAGAGAAACATAGAAGTGTGTAACATTCAGTTTTATTTATCTTGATCTCTGTAACATATACCACAAATCTAGAAATTCATTACCTCTAAAACCAAAGAGAATGGGCAAAATAAATATCTTATACAGATTATTAGTTTGTTAGCTTGTTTCTTTAAAAAGAAACCATGTGTTTTTATCTTCCAACCAACCATTTTGTAAACCTCTGAAGCATCTTTAACACCCCTCTGACCCTCATTTCTATATCCAATCTGTTAGTAAATCTCAATTTTTTTCTTTATAGTGATTTTTCAATGGTCCTCCTTTTTCCTGTTATTATGGTAATATTCTTCATTAGCTGTTGTCTGGACAACTTTTGTAGTCTCCTGACTGATTTCCTTCTCTCCAAATTTCCAACTCTTATACTGTTACTTAAGTGGTTATCCTGAAATACCAATCTCATATTCATTTCCTGGTCAAGTATATGCAATGACTCCCTAGTACATTCAAAATTAAGTTCATCAACATATCTTGGCAATACTAACATACAAAAAAATAATCTCTGCAGCTCTATTTCAAATGATCAAGTTTTATCATCATCTATTTCCCACATGGCCTGCTTCAAATGCTGTCTCCCTGAGTCTAAGTGAATTTCTCTATGAATCTCATAGCCATTTGAACTTCTCCTTTAACAGTTATCATAACTACAGTTTAAAGATGTTTAAGAAAATACATGCTAACCCATGTAAGGTCTGGAACTATAATAGGGGGCAAAACTATATTAGCCTTTGCACATGTTATCAATAGATATTCATTAATCTCTGAAGAGGATATTATCTCTGTGCTGAAAATGACATTTTCTAAAACAAAAGAAATGATAACAGATGAATCAAGTTCTTATTCTTTAAAAAGTTTTAAAATTTTTAATGTTTTCATTCTGATTTTTGGAAATCTTGACAAAGAGAAATGACTGCACATCACTATTTTTATTCAATATTCCAATGTTCAGGTAATCTCCAGAGAAGTCTGTCAGCCTGTCTCTATCTCTTTCTCATCATATGGTTTAAAATGTGGTGTATGCACGTGCATGTGTGTATAAACACATTTTGTATTTAACACTCATCAGCTCTCAGTCAAGATGAAGAAATCACCCAGCCCAAAGCCTCACCTACATCGTTCTGGGCAAGTCTTTGGCGGTTTGAACCATCCAGATTGGCCATTTCAATCACAGACTGCTTGGCATCGCACCAATACAACTTGTCAGTTAAGAAATCAATCGTTATTCCACTTGGCCAGACGAGCTCAGAGCTAGCAATAACCAGCCGGCCAATGCCTTGAAGGGAAGAACTCTCAATTCGTGGATTAATCCCCATATCAGTCCAGAATAATCTCCTTTAATCAAGAAAGCATACAATAAATAAAATTTGCACAAAAAATTCTCCTATTCTTTCATCATTGGGAACATCGAGTAAATTACTTTAGAATAAACTAAAGACTATAGAAGAAGTAAGTATAGCACTATGTTGGACGAATCATTTTTTCAAAAGCAAAAACTTATCTTTTCTATGTAGAGCATCTTGGACAGGAAATGTTGAATTAAGGCTTAGGTCATTAGATAAAAAAGGAATTATTAATTTTTAAAACTGCAGAATATTAATAATTGAAAGTGTGTTCAAGTGCATATTCTTAAATTAGCGTTTCATGCTACTAAAGGCACTGAAACTTGCTAGCTTGTCCTTCTGCTATGCATATGTAAACTGACTGTATATGCAAAATCACAGCCTTAAGAGAAGAGCATGTTTATCTACTATCCAGTTTTATGCTATGTACTCAGTTAACCTGGTTAATTTTATCACATTGTATAACTGTGCTGAGGGACATTTTTTGAGGTCCATATCTTTAGAGATGGTTATATTGTCACTCTTTTGATCATGTGGCTGGCTTCAAATCAATGATCAATTATTACCAATATTGTCTTTCCGATAGACCATCATAAATAAAAGAGTTGGTTCTTATCCTTGTTTTTGAAAATCTAAGGAGGAATTGGTGATTCTCCTTACTTCCCTGAACCTAAGCCAACATTTTTCGCTAATTCATAATTAACAACATAGAATCTTCTAATCTTTCATGATTTCTATTTCCTCTTATCTAAATCTAGGAATGACCCATCATTTGAACTCATCTTATGAGTTTTCTAAATAGAATTAATAAGTCATACAATCTAAATGTCATCTTCTGTTCAAGAAAACAATAATGTAGCTTTTTAAAGAAAGCAGTGTAATGGGCTTATGTCTGATTGATTACTGAATTACACCCATTTCTTTTAAAAAATTGAATTTGATTCAAATGAAAGGGTATTTAAAGAATAAAATATTTATGTAAAAAATAGAAAATGAAAAGACTTAAAAATTAGGATATCATGGTAGCCACATCATTTCTGAAGATGTGGCCAAATCTAGTGGATTTTCTTGGTTTCCGATTCCACTGACCCACTGAAGACAGATTTTGGATGTTAGCATTTCATTTCAAATATGACCTCCCAGAAAGGCACCCGGATTTCACAAGGACCTACTTGGCCATTGGGTGAACAGCGATTCCTCGTGGCTGAGAGATGTCCTCCTTAATGAGTATTTCACGATGTTTTCCACTTAAATCACTGCCTTCAATGACAGATTTCCTAAAATGCATGTCACATAAAGGGGCTTGTTACATTACATTTACTTTTTCAACAAAAATACTCCTTTTCCCTGTTGCTTACTGAATGCAAAGACTGACATTCTAAGCTATGCCCATTGTGCATCTGCACACGCATGTGACACACACACACACACACACACACACACACACACGCACACACAAATCAGGACCAAATGCCCACGAATTCTATTTTTTGTGGTATTTTCATTAGCATGCCAATATTTATTCCAGGCAATTAAATTGCACAGTGAAAGGGATAAGGTAAGAGAGAATCGTGTCAGTGGCCTGTAGTGTAAATCCCGCCATCCCTTCTTCTTCACAACTGCCCATCACTCCAGGAACCAATGGAAGCCAGCAGTGAGAAGGGGTCAGCCTCGGGGTCACAGATCCCGGGAAGGAGGGAGAGGAAAGCTCCGAGAACCCAGAAACAGCCAGCACAAGGACAGTAAGGGAGATTTATGTTGACTTTAATTTCCTTCCACATGATATTTAGACAAATGAGAGCATTAAACGATTATTATTTGCTAAACTTTACATTTAAAAAATAACTCTTGGAATCTGGCAGAGAAGAAAATGTTTGTTTCCTAGTGTTTCCATTTATCTGTCAAACAAACCTTGGTTATCAAACAGGCAGTTACTGAGCAAGCACCTACTGTACGCATCAGGAATTGGCCTAAACACTGGAGACTCAACAGCCTGTCTCTGTCCTTACAGAGCGTAGAGTTCAGCGGGAGAGCCAGGGCAGGGAGGGAGAGAGGAGGTGAGTGGACAGGCAAAGAACACCCTGCCCTGGCTGGTGTGGCTCAGGGGTTGAGCCATGACCTATGGAACCAGGAGGTCATGGTTCGATTCCCAGTCAGGGCACATGCCTGGGTTCTGGGCTCCATCCCAGTAGTGGGGGTGCAGGAGGCAGCCGATCAATGGTTCTCTCTCATCACTGATGTTTCTATCTCTCTCTTCCTCTCCTTTCCTCTCCGAAATACATATATATATATATATATATATATATATATATATATATATATATAATTTTTATATGTATTTATATATATATATATAATTTTTTTTTAAAAAAAGAACACCCTAGAACCCTCGTGCACTGCTGGTGGGAATGCAGACTGGTGCAGCCACTGTGGAGAACAGTATGGAGTTTCCTCAAAAAACTGAAAATGGAACTCCCATTTGACCCAGTAATCCCACTCCTGGGAATATATCCGAAGAAACTAGAAACACCAATCAGAAAGGATATATGCACCCCTATGTTCATAGCAGCACAATTTACAATAGCTAAGATTTGGAAACGGCCTAGGTGCCCGTCAGCAGATGACTGGATCAGAAAACTGTGGTACATCTACACAATGGAATACTATGCTGCCATAAAAAAGAAGGAATTCTCATCATTTGCAGCAACCTGGATGGAATTGGAGAATATTATACTAAGTGAAATAAGCCAGTCAATGAAAGAAAAATACCACATGATCTCACTCATTTATGGATAATAAAGAACATTACAAACTGATGAACAAAAAGGTAGATACAGAGACAGTAAAGCAACAAACAGACTTTCAAATTACAGGGGGAAAGTTAGGGAGAGGTGGGGGAGATAAGAAATCAAACGAAGGACTTGTATGCATGCATATAAGCATAAACAGTGGACGCAAAACTCTGGGGGGTGAGGGCATGTATGGGTGTGGGGTGGGGGGGTAATGGTAAGATATGTACACATATAATACCTCAATAAAAAAAAAAAGAAATAATTAGTAAACATTAAAAAAAAAAAGAACACCCTAAGCAGGGGCGTGAGCGAGTGCCAAGTCTGGGAGACCTGAAGAGTATGAAACAGTCATAACGCTGTGGCTTTTGTATGGAGAGGACAAGGCGGACGAGAGAGAATGGTGACGGCGTTAGGGCAGTGGCAGCAGGATGGAGAAAAGGGGGTGGAATCAAATGCTAAAACCCACTCTGGCAAACCCCCACCCTGTCACTGGCCTGCGGGAAACCTGGGCTTCTGAGCAGCTTCTGGAGCAGACAGACCACAGGCAGAGGGGGGCAGAGGAGCACCCCTTTCCCACCAGGGGCACCTGTCCTGTTTCCCCACTGAAACTGGGGAGTATAACTATCTTGAACACATTCAACAAACATCTGGTAAGGACCTACCACCTTGTTCCGGTGTGCTGCCTGCCGGCCCTGTTTCCCTACTGCAAATCGGAAAATATTTTTGATAATATACAGCTGTTGCCGGGATCGAGCCCACATGTGCCAGTTGTGGGCTCGATCCCCAGTGTGGGGTGTGCAGGAGGCAGCCGATCAATGATTCTCTCTCATCGTTGATGTTTCTCTCTCTCTCTTCCTCTCCCTTCCTCTCTGAAATCATTTTTTTAAAAGATAATTTTATTCCCAGATGAAGTGGTCGTCAGAAGGGCACTGCAGGGTGGCAGGTATTTTCTAACTCCATGTGTCCAGGTCCCTCAGCCACACTGTCACTGTGCCTGTCCCCTGGCCGGGAAGGAAGGAATTCTGAAGACGCTTGTGACTGTCAGTCCTGCTCTCATTGTTGCATCATCTCTAGATTCTGACTGTTTTCAGCACGAGTGCGGTGATGAGAATTGAGACCAACAGAAACCCTGACTCCGGAGCTATCTCAGGCGGGATTGCTGGAATTTATCTCAATGCTCCCTAAGGGGTTAACTCAATGATACACTACTATTTGATTCGGCCAGAAAGCAAATCCCCAACTCCGGTGTGGGTAACGAGAAAGCTAAGACGAGCATGGACACTGGGCTCACCTGAGTTCAGGCATTACCTTTAATCTAGTGGGACATCTTTCCCTTTATACCCACTACCAAACCGATCCCATTGTCACTGGGGTCCCCTAAGACCCACACTCCTTCCAGGGCAAGAGTTGTCCATCTAGAACCTTAGGAAAGTAATTTTCTTTTTGCCTCGTGGTAGTTTTTATCTCAAAAGAATGAACAAAAGATGTATATTTTCACCCTCTTGATTCTTTTTTACTGGGCAATTGACTTTAGGACTCAGGCTTCCTTAGTGCTAAATAACAGCATTGTCAGTGAAATTATCAATTAGCTTCCTTCCTACTGTTAGATGTTCATTTGCATCCGTCTTTTCGTAAGCCAACGTAAACTAGAAGCACCCACTCTGGTTCTTTCATTGGTTCAGAGTTACCATATAATCTAATATCACAGGCTTGGAATCTCAGTTATTTAAATCCAATTTCTAGCTAATATCAAGGTTTTCAAACTATAAACCTCTCATTTCCAGACAAATTAAAGGTTTTCTTGTAGCAGCTGCCTTCAGAGGAAAGAGGACTTAAGAAGGGCTTGTTATTACCGAGGCCAGTGAACCAGGGAATCTGAGGTCTGCTTCCCAGGATAGGTGCCTGTGTCCTGAGGCATTGCTTCCGCAGTGGGTCCCGCGGTGCTACTCATCGAACACGGTTCAAATTAGAGGGGCCGGCAACGGTGGGAAATATGAGGAGACCTGGCAGCCTGGGAGGGGTCGACGGCGCTGACATCTGCTGTCCTGATCAGCGTTTACTCTTCTGAGAAGAGCCATGTACAAGCTCTGTCATTATGCACAGCTGACATTTTAAATGTCCTTTTAAGTAGGTTCAACACAGAGGAGGCCGTTATTATGGTTTCTATCATTATTACAACTGAAGTTGATTTCCATTTGTTCTATGACTCTGGGTTGAGCACATTTTAATCAGCGCTGATGGGGGAGGCAGTGCATATCTATGATTATTGAAAGCATACGCGTTGTGAGTGGTTGTCCTTGAGTTCAAATTCCAGCTCCACTACTTGCGGGCTGTTTGACTTTGGTAAAGTTATTTGACCTCGTTGATTCTCATTTTTTTTCCTGTCTAAGTTGGGGATTAGAAAACAAATCTTTGGGGATTCGATGGTATCATGGATATGAAGTTATTAGTGCAGTATCTGGAACATTTCAGTTAATAAACACTCCAAAGAATAAAAGAATGAAGGTCTGGTTGAATGAGCGAATGAATGAATGAAAATAGACCCACTCTGGATATAGATGTGCCGCATCACATCATACATCTGGCTCATTTTTAAAAATGCCTTTGTTTCCCATGGGCTATCCAGACCCAAAGAGCTGCTCTGGGGCATAGAAAGCCTCTCCCCAAGCATATAAACCTGTTCCCTGGGACTTCACCCTTTATGCCGGGACTGCTGATTTCATAGATGTGAAACCCTAATTAATTCTCCTTTCTTTTTTTTCTTTTAATGTATTTTATTGATTTTTTACAGAAAAGAAGGGAGAGGGAGAGAGAGTTAGAAACATCGATGAGAGAGAAACATCGACCAGCTGCCTCCTGCACACCCCCTACTGGGGATGTGCCCGCAACCAAGGTACATGCCCTTGACCGGAATCGAACCTGGGTCCCTTGAGTCCGCAGGCCGACACTCTATCCACTGAGCCAAACCGGTTAGGGCTAATTCTCCTTTCTTTTAATGTAATACGATGCTTAGGTACCAGGTGTTCAAGTTGGCCACCATTTCACTCTATGGCTTTAAGTGACTCTGGGAAAGCATCTTTCTAGCTCAGAGCATCTCTGACACCATCCTGTGAGGTGCCCTGCGGCTAACTTCCTCTCCCTCCCAAGCAGGGAAGTGGGCTCTCACAGTACGCAAGGGGGATGCAGGCGCTTCCTTCCTCACCCACCTCCCACCCCCACCATTCCTGGGGCTCACACAGGCCACACACACACACACACACACACACGCACACACACGCACACACCAAGTGCAGCAGTCCTTCCTGTAGCCCAAGAGCAGTGTGCTAGAAACACCACAGCTTCTCTCTGGCTCTGTTGATTTCCACCGAAGGGAAAGCAGGCCATTTCCCTGATCTCTCAAGGACTTTCCTCACAGCTCCTGCATGAAACTCTCTCTCCCTCCTCACGTCACCTAGAGAGCCAGCATGTGGATCCTAGTCCAAGATTTGTCACTTGTGTGCTGTGTACCTTGAATAAGTTACTTAGCCTTTCTGAGCCTCAGTGTCCCCATTTGTAAAATGAGGGGGTTGGGCCAGTTGGTCCCTGAAGCCCCTTCCAGCACTCCCTCTGGGAGCGTACACCCCTCATTTGGCAGTTGTTTATGCGTGGCCTTAAGACATTTCCTGGACTGAAACTCAGACCAAGCACTTGTATTAATGTTTCCAGTGTGCATGTGCCTTATCTCCTGGCTAAACTGTGAACTGACTGGAAAGATGAAACACTCCTCATGCTCCTTTGTTTCTCCCGTGTTGCGTGGAGAGCGCCCCATCGACAGCAGATGCTCAAGGAATGCTTGGGGACTATATTCACACAGGTTTTGCATTTCTAGCCTGAAGTGCAAAATCACATGCTACATTCTTTGTCCTCAAAATTCTCTTACAGATACAGATCCAATCTTGAGGAAAGGAGGAACGTTTGTTGGGTGGGGGTAAGGGTGGAGGGAATATGGACAGCACTGGGGACATCTTCTCCCATCCCAGCCAGCTCCCCAGGAGTATTCCCCATGTTCAGAGTGGAGGAGGAAGCCAGCCATCCCACCTCTCCCAGGACTCCTATCTCACGTGGCTAACAGGGGACACACCCTCTGTCTGTCCAGTAGAGTTTCCGGTTAATCCAGTCTATAGCAAGACCTTCTGGAGCATCTATTGCTTCCTCAATCAGCCTTTCTCGCTGGGAGCCATCCATATTGGCTCTCTCTATCCACTTCAGGACTGTATGGGCAAAGTACACCTACAAAAGAGAACGTGAACAATTTTCATTTGTTTTAAAAAATAAATATGGAATATATACAAATGGGTTGGGTGTCATACAGTGGAATTGTTGAGAGCGTATCTCTGGACATAGACACACCTGCAACTGAACTTCAACTGAGCTGTTTCCCAGATACTTGCAAACTTAAGCAAGTTAGTCAATGTCACAGTCTCAGTCTCCTCATTGGCAAAATGGGGATTATAAGACCAAGTACATTAGTTTTATATATAAAACTCCTTAGCCCTGCACCTGGCACATAGTTCGTATTGTAACTGGTAATTTATTAATCCTTGATCATTGGTCAATAACAATCTGTACTTGAACCCTAGGCTTCTACAGACTGAAAGGGAGCAACGATTTTCAGTTTAATGGGGACTGCACGCTGGGCTGTCTTCTACTGCACGGTCCACAGCACTCCACTTGACTCCAAGTCGGGAGACACAGGTTTCTCCCAGTTTTGCCACTTCTTTGCTTGATAACCTTGGCCAAGTCACTGAACCTCAATTTTCTCAACTGTAAAAATGGTGAAGTTACACTAAATATTTGCTAAAGTTTACTCATATCTTACCTTATATAGTTGCATTTTAATTAATCCATGTTGGATATTGTCCAACAGACCATACCTTGCAGGTACAAAGTTCTTTTTCAGTCTAGTATGCAGACTGTCAAATAGGTACAAGTAGTTCATGAGAATGTAAAAAACTGTGATGGGTCAGTTTACAATTTAATGATAGCACTTGTGGGATTTTAACTTGAGTACACACATGTACATAAATCTATAATCAATGAGAATATTCAAAAAATGGTAATTCATTAGGTTATCATCTTTCCAGATATCATAAGTCACCATCTTTCTAGATAAAATAGAAAAGGTTCTATCTCATAATACAAAATGGGTACTTCTCATATTCAAAAACACTGCTAGAACTGCTTCTCAAATTGACACACAAACCCCCTGGGTATCTTGTTTAAATGCAGACTCTGATTCGGTGGTCACGGGTGGAGCCCGAGAGTGTGCAGGTCTAACAAGTTCAAGGTGATTTCAATGCTGATGGTCCAAGGACCACCATTTGAGAAGCAAGAAAATGAGGACATTGACCAGAAAAATAAGAGAGCCACATAACTAAATTCATCTGGTCTCCTTATTCACCTAGTTGTAAAAATGCTATCTGTGCAGAAAAAAGACTAGTGTGGTAATAAATGAATCTAGAACTTATTTTTTCCTATTTTTTTTCTGTTAATATAACTTTTCCATGGAGCCATATATATTCAGCTCAAGGAAAAGAAAGAACTGTTTGCTACTGTTTACTTAACTTTTACTTGCAAAGGTAGTTATATTTGGCCATCAATCCATACCAATTAAACACAGAATTAATTTGCTTCTCTCTTTTTTTGACCATTTACCAGACTGCTCCAAATCAGGAAAAAACAAAAGCACAAAGTTTAAAATTCTAGAAATTAACCTAATAATAACTAAATAATTATGGAGGGAGAGTAATAACTATGTAAATGTCTAAGTATGGGTGATTAATCTCCCAGAGACACTGTAACATATTTCAAGCACCTTCTAACTTAGAACAAAGACAACTAACAAAGATCAAATGATCAAATAATTGGGTTGATAACATAGAAATTCTAAGTTATATACAAAAACTTCATGTAAAAATTGATTATTATGTAAATCATTTCATGAGTTAGACTGCCATTCCCACATGAACCATAAACTTCCATTTCCTGATTTTCATGGTTGATAGGTCATTAAATTCCCTCTCTCAATGACATACATTAAGTACAAATTACTAACCCATCCCTCCTAAGTACCACCCCAACCTCCCACTTCTCCCACTACCAGCAAATGATCACAAACCTACTTACGGGTTTTTTCTATGTGTATGGCACTGTGGTAGGTTCCAGAAACAAAACTAAACTTAAGATCTTGCTCAATCATCTTTAATAAAATAGCTGAATCACATCAAGAACCAGGGTTCTGATAATAGAAAATCCTTAAAATTTCTCAAATGATGCTTCAATGTATATATTTGCGTTTTTCTGTGCCTAATGACTCTGAACTTGGCAGAGGATTTTCAAGTAGCCCAGGTCATCTGTTAGGATAAAATTCTCTACTCTGTCCTTAAAGCACAGCCACATCTGTTCAAGCGACAAAACATTACCTTATTTTCCACAGGGTCATGATCTAGGGCGAAAACTGCTCCCATCTGCTGGCTGAGTAGGGTCCCATAGTCTGTTCCATCAAAATGCATGTGTCGAATATCTTGAGAATTGGCAAACAGCAAAAAGGGTTGTGGTCCTGATAACCAAATTCAAATATGGCTCCATTTAAAATACGCCTTGAAAGCCAAGAGGCACTTCTGACTCTTCCCTGTCCTGGAGCCCTCTTCCTTAACTTCTGCAGTACTTGTTTTCTTAACTTCCCACCAGTGTGTGTAGGTTAAGACAGGCAAGAAGAGTTCCTCTTCCATGAGGTGACATATTGCCAGAATTTCATCACTGAATTCTTCCCTGTCTAGGGGCCTGCTTTTAAAATGCAAATTACTTAGAGAAAGAGCCAACATTAAATAACCAACACCATAACTAAATGGTACAAGTGTTAGTGCTGTAATCTCCCTAATTCACACATACTGAAACATATTAAAATTAGCATATTGTATTAATTCAGGTCTGAATAAATACCCTTCTCTGGCCTGAGCACTTCTAAAATGGAAGCACGATTATTTGAGTTAATAACAAGACCCTTATTAATTTTCAGAGCTCAGATTATGCTATATTAACTAAGACCTTGGGAAGTTAAGAGTATCGGGCTAAGGCAATCCCAGATTGCAAGCATGATGAACCTCAGGAGAGATGAAATCAATTTAGTATAAATCTAGGATTTCCGAGGCTGTTGAAGGACACAAGAGATGTAAGTAACATCAGCAGATAAAATAATAGTCGAAGCATACAACTTCATATTGAATTTTGGCATAAAAAACTTGAAATTGTCCAAGTATTATTATTATTACATTCATTGGAGAGTTAAAAATCAAATCAATAGACAATTATTCAATTCTTATTAACTATAAAGTGCTTAAATCTATTCTGGTCATGACTTTCACATATACTGGAACACCACGTTTGATGTTATAGCAAATCTTTGCTGAATACTAATTAACTTCTAAATATTCCTCAAAAACATTATTATTTATATGATTATTACTTACATTACTTATATTTATAATATAATTTGTTTTCCATCTCCAAAAATAAAAAATCAGACTTTTATTGCTCTTTCTAAATGAATTTTTTTTCACATACTTTTGCAGAGACACACTTTCAAACACCCACAGCACTAACCTGAAGCTACACAGCTTTTTTTGTCCAGTTGAAGGTCATAGCCAGGAAGGCAGCCACATTTCCAGGATACTGGGCTGAGAGCGAGGCAGAGTTGGCTACATCCACCATTATCAGGTGATGAGCAGCCTACAAAAAACAATTGCTTGGTAATGATGCTGTCATTAAAAAATATAACAATTTTTCATCAAAATATTGAGGTGAGCCAGGTATATGTTGATTTTTAAACCATTTCCACAATCATTTATACTGCTGAAATCAAGTTTATTTTGCAGAGATTAGAAGCAAAATGTCACCATACTCCACTTCCCTGTAACCTAACATCTTGAGTGTTTACCCTTTGCATCTCAATGGCCCTTGTCCTGTTGTTCTACCACTGAGTTCAAGACCATGTGATACGAATCCAGGAGGGAGGTATTGTTAGCCTCTACCGATGAGGAAACTGAGACCAATAGAGAGCAAGTAACTAGTCCAAAATAACAAGCTAGTAACTGGTAATGCTAACTCAGGGAGATCTAATTTCAAAACCCTCATAACCACTACACTATGCTATCTAAAAACAAAAACAAAAAATATCATTTAAATCTACACTAAGCCATTGCATAAATATCTTTCAGTGCGTAATGTTGGAAAATCTATTTTTCTTTGCCAATAAGATGTAAATTATAGGTGTCACTTTGAAAATGTGTATTTTCAAACAAACAAAAAGTAAATAAACTTACCACTACACGTTTTTCCATCTGGCTCAAGCACTGAGCCTTCAGGACAGAAACATATGGGACCATCCGAAGTCAGAACACAGTCATGGCTGCATTCACTTGCATTGCTTGGACAGGAAATTAATTCTAATTAATGAAGAATAAGATCAAGATTAAGGTTAAATCACATTTGTAGAAATTCAGTAAAATTGCTTGCTAGTAAAAAATGCTATCCTGAAAAGAGTAAGTTAAACAGGAATCAAACATTTATGAATTACTGTGGTAATGAAGGAACAAAAAGAAAAGAAAAATTTCAAATCTAAAAATTATATAAAGAAAAACATCTGATTTTGGAAAATGACTCCAGTTTCCTCTAACTTTCTTTTATGTCAAATAATATTTTAAAAGTTATTAGTCATCAAAATTCCAAAATATTTAAAATGGAACTTGGGCAAATGATTCCCAAGTTCATCTGAAAAACAAATTTATGTGAAGGGAAAACTAAGAGCATTGTATGACTGTGGTTAGGTGTAGGAAGAGAATGAGAGGCTCTTAACAAATATCAAAATGTACCATGAAGGTACAATACCGTATTTACTGGCATATAAGACGACTTTTTAACCTAGGAAAATCTTCTCAAAAGTCGGGGGTCTTATATGCCAAAAAATACGGTACTCACTCTCAGCTCCAGTACTGGGACAGTGGATGGGGGGGGGGGGGGGGGGGGGGGGAGGGGAGATACAGGTACTGTATTTTCCAGAGTATAAGACCCCCGACTTTTGAGAAGATTTTCCTGGGTTAAAAAGTCGTCTTATACGCCGGAAAATACAGTAATTAAGACAGTGGGTAATGAGTACGGGAAAAGACGGAAAGAATATTAGAACCAGATAGAAAGCTTATTTTATAAAAGACACAAGTACACATAAAGGTATTTTTAAAGATAAAGGTATTTTAAATCATTGAGCATGTGAGAGATGTTCCCATCAATATTTATCCTGCCTTAACGGTACAAATTGTATCTTAAAGTAACCAAATAGTTAATGAAAGTTTTCTTCAGAAAGATATTCCAATTAATAATTAAAAGTAAATACTAGGACTAGACATCACCACTTGAAACCCTTGGTGAAATAATGAATCTAGGAAGTGATTGGTATTGGCTGCTACAACCCTCCCCTGAAAGACAGCTGGCCCTTTTCTAGCCCCTCAGCCACCTTGGCAGCTTCCAGGTGTGTTTGGTTAGTCGGGGTCCTGCACCAGGAGGAAGAAAGACGGTGGCTGAAAAGAAGACAAAAAGTCGGAGTCAACTCTCGGCTCCAGCTCACTATAAAAAGAGAAAAGTAAGTTCTGTGGGTACAAGCCGCTCTGAGAGTTATCAGGCAGGGCAAGAGGAAACTGGCCATCCTCGTCAGCTGCCCAGCGCTGTGGGGATCTGAGACAGAGTACTGCACCACGTTGGCCAAAACCCCTGTCCATCACGGCAGTGCCAATAATATCAAATTGCAGAATTGTACACTGGAATCCTATATAACTTTATTAACCAATGACACTCTAATAAGTTTAATGTTTTAAAAAGAGAAATAATAATAATAATTTTGGAACAGCATGTGAAAAATACCTCAGACCATACACACTGGCTACCATTGACCCAGGTGATTCTATATCAGACAGACTAGTGAACAGCAAGTCATGCAAAATTGTTCCTTAGTAAAACAGGCCAGAGCTTGTTTCTAAAAAAGAACGAAAGAAAGACAAAGAGAAAGACAGACTATAGGGGACGTTTATAATGTGTCTTCTGATGGAAATATAACCACACCTATGAAGTATTCTTGCCAAAAATGTCAAAGCCGAGTCTGATCAAGCCTTTACATCTAACTATAAGTTTGTAGAAGAAAAGGGACATCACGGAAGTGCCATCAGTAAAACCCAAAATGTGAGGAACTCTGAAGGGGAAAAATGGTTCTTTAATAAATATTTGCAAAGGGAAAAAAGAGGAGAGAGAATCTATAGGATAAAACAGAGTTGTATCAACCTAACACAACAGTATTACTACCCTTGTCTAGATACTTCTTCAAACCAAGCAACTGTGTAAAAATTTTTTTTAAAGATAATTTGAAAACTGACTAGATATTTGATATTATTATGGAATTATTAATTTTTAGGTGTAGTAATGGTATTGTGGTTATATCTGAAAACTGACTGAATATTAGATGATGTTAGGGACTTACAGCTAGTTTTTTAGATATAATAATATATCATGATTTTATATGCTTGTCTTTTAGTGATATACATATAATGAAATACCATAAAATATGGATAAATATGGAATATATATATATATATATATATATATATATATATATCCCAATCATGGAGGTTTTAATTTAACAAGTCTGGGATAGAGTCCAGTCATTCATGTTTAAAAACAAAACAAAATAAAATAAAACTCCAAGGTAATTCTGGAGCTTACTGCTGATCCAGGACCATCAACCCAGACCACAGCCACCTCCCCAACATCAGTGAACATGAAAGAAATAGCGAAGTAAGTGCTTGTGGTGACTTACGGTGACACCGTTTCCCATCAGGAAGCAGAACAAATCCTACAGGGCAAGTGCAGTAATAGGATCCGGGGGTGTTTTCACACCCAAGAGTACAGCCATGATTCCAAAAGGCACACTCATTGACATCTACACAGCGACAACAGCAAAACACAGATGGTTATTTTTTAAAATAAATTGTAGTATCCCTAACAAGTCAGCCCAAAATAGAGTATCTCACACTTGTATCTGCTGCTCCTGACCACGGAAAGACTGTTTTGGCTACTCTAGTAAAGGGTGAAAGAAGTCAGTTCAATTATCATGAAAGTCCTTTTTATTCTGTCAGAGTTTGTACTTTCAAATACAGATGTTCATAGAATCACCCTGGGGGAAAATAATACTATTTTCTCTGAAAAGATACAGCAACCTGAAGCCACTTAAGGCGGGACTGTTGAAAGTTCTTGACAAGGACAGGACATGCCCGCTCTGCTCTGCAGCCTCTCCAAGCTGACAGGAGCCATCCCCTGAAGGTGGGCCCACTCTCAGCAGCAGCCCTCAGCCGACACCCAGCCTCCAGGTCCCCGTTCCACTCCCTCTGACTACCCCCAGGTAAGCAGGGGAGTATCCTTAACTAGTGGGTGTCACCCCAGCTACCCCCACTGAGTCTGCGCTGCAGCCATCGGAGTGTTTCCAGCAGCAGCTCACTGGAGCTCCCCGGTACTTCTCCTGGGTTCGCTAAACTTGGCCTGGAGTCTCAACTAGGAGGAGCCCTAGATGACCAGCGGGCTACATACTCAGTTTCTCCAGATTCCCTTTCCCACTAGACCTTCAGGGGAGGAGATGTGGAGTCCCATACCCTTTGAGAGTCTTACGATAGCTTTGGAACTACGTCCCTAAAATATTAGAAAATCCTGGTATTTTGCACACAGCCAAACGCACGGAGTTCCATGGGGTCCACTCAGAAAACGCCTGCCTACTGTCAACCCCTGCGGAGCCTCTGAAAGCATTTGATCTAGGAACACGAGCTATAAAGAAGACCTGGAAGTATTACGACGGCTTTAAAAACAGAGGAAAATAAAACTGTTTCTCTGGGGAAGGCGGGGGAGCGTAAAACTGATTGCACATTGAGGCTCTGAATGGCCCACTGAAGAACAGGTGCATTACCTTCACAGTGCTTCCCGTCCTGGCTTAAGGTGTAGCCCTCCGCACACGTGCACAGATGGGACTTAGGGTCTTGCCCACACACGCTGCCTCTGCAGTTACCTTTCCTCAGTTTGCAGAGTTTCTGCTCTAAAAGAGAAGATGGTTTATTTGAAGTAGAGCTGTGTTTTGACAGGGGGCAATGCTTGATTCCTGCATGGTTCTTAAACCTAATCTCCCTGTGGCATCAGCAGGGGTGTTGTCTTCCAGGGTGGCGGCACCGCTCCAGGTGAGACTGCTTTAGGAGGATTCCGCAGCATTCCAAAGCCCAGTTAGTTTCCTGATTGTGTCCCTCCTGCACAAGCTCTCAAGATAGGGCATTCGAATTAGCCGGGGATGTCACTCCTTGGGTGACTAACACTAAACACAGCTTGGCTTTTTTCATTCTGATTTACCTTTGTAAAAAAAAATAATTAAATACATAATGGAGATTCAAATTGACTAATAAAAATAATTAGTGTCTAGGGTAAAGGAAATGCTCTTTCCTTCATCTAGATTTTTGTTGTTGTTGTTGTTGTTGTTGCTAACTTTCTACCACCTCTCACCTGCCCTTCTGTGTGTTCTTATTATCATCATCACCATTGTCATGTTATATATATATTCCGTTCACATTTATAGTCCCACTTAGCATAGTGTCTTTTACAACATAGATGTACTACAGACACTAAAACACAAGCACAAAAATCTGTGATTATGTCATCTGCAACTTAATTCCTTCATTTGATTTCTCCTTCAATTTCTAGTCAGCCTTAGCGTTTGAACTCAAACAGATGGTCAGACTCTGCTAGCCCAGTCCCCTTTCCACAAGATCATGCTGCTGATGGTTTTAATAATCTTACTAATAATATACATCACTCTTCAAAGATGAGCATAGGCAAAAAAGCAATCATTATTTTCCTCCGAATGTGCTGATGATGTGACCTGAATTCAGACAATAAACACCTTAAAAGGTCATTTTAAGAAATAGCAAAACAGAGGATTGATGGCTATATTTTTGTTTAATCTCCTTAATCTTCTGCTGTTCTTTAGCTTCAAATTAGGCCAAAGCTAGCACTCAGAATGCTGCTGATGACCTCAGATAATACCCCTCCCCAGGGCCCAGCATTGACGCTTAATTACCTCTGAGATCGAATTAAAGTTCCTAATCATGGAGTTTAATGTCCACCACCAACTGTTCCTTCGGTAACTACCTGGCTAACACACAGGCTCTCAAGGAGCTTTGCTACAGCCAAGTAAATCTACAGATTTTACTCTGGCCCAGTTCTGAAAAATGAACATGGGATTCCTTATCCTGCTTTTTTCCCACTGTCACACCTTTTTTCTACCTCAGGTTCATCATAATATATTTTTATTGGTTCCAGAGAGGAATTGAGAGGTAAAGAGAGATAGAAACATCAATGATGAAAGAGAATCATTGATTGGCTGCCTCCTGCATTTCCCCCCACTGGGGACTGAGCCTGCAACCTGGGCATGTGCCCTGACTGGGAATGAAACCCTGACCTCCTGGTTCATAGGTCAATGCTCAACCACAGAAACACGCCACCCAGGCTCTACCTCAGATTCAGTGTAAGACTTGCTCATCAACAAAGCTTTACTAGTCTCTTCCATTTGAGCCCATTCACTTTAGTCATTCTTGTAACTAAATATTTAACTAAATATTTAACACCAGATACAATAAAAATTTGAACATTTATAAAGCATCTACAATGTCACAATTAATTTTCTTAATAAGCCCTTGAGCTATGCAGAGCAAGTATTAATATTCTTAAGGATCATGTACAGGTAATAAGGGGTAGTACTTGGGCTCAGGCTCAAGCCTTCCAATTGTAGAACCCATCTCTTTACCATGTATGCCTCATTGTATTGTGCTCACTCTATTGTGCAGATATTGGGGGGTTTTTATGAGTGAAAGGGTTGTGGCAATTCTGGTTGAGCAAGTCTACCAGGGTCGTTTTTTCAACAACATTTACTTCATGTCTTTGTGTCACATTTTGATACTTCTCACAATATTTCAAACTTTTTAATTATTATTATACTAGAAGCCCGGTGCACGAAATTCGTGCACGGCGGGGGGTTGTCCCTCAGCCCAGCCTGTACCCTCTCCAATCTGGGACTCCTGGAGGGATGTCCGACTGCCCGTTTAGGCCCGATCCCACAGGCAGTCGGACATCCCTCTCACAATCCAGGACTGCTGGCTCCCAACTGCTTGCCTGCCTGCCTTCCTGATTGCCCCTAACCGCTTCTGCCTGCCAGCCTGATCACCCCCTAACCACTCTGCTGCCAGCCTGGTTGATGCTTAACTGCTCCCCTGCCAGCCTGTTTGCCCCCAACTTCCCTCCTCTGCCAGCCTGGTCACCCCTAACTGCCCTCTCCTGCAGGGTTGATCACCTCCAACTGCCCTCCCTTGCAAGCCTGGTCCCTCTCAACTGCCCTCCCTTGCAGGCCTGGTCCCTCACAACTGCCCTCCCTTGCAGGCCGGGTGCCTCCCAACTGCCCTCTCCTGCAGGCCATCTTGTGTCCACATGGGGGCAGGGTCTTTGACCACATGGGGGCAGCTATATTGTGTGTTGCAGTGATGATCAATCTGTATATTACTCTTTTATTAGATAGGATAGAGGCCTGGTGCACGGGTGGGGGCCAGCTGGTTTGCCCTGAAGGGTGTCACAGATAAGGGTAGGGGTTCCCTTGGGGTGTGGGGCAGCCTGAGTGAGGGGCCTGTGGTGGTTTGCAGGCCAGCCACGCCCCCTGGCAACCCAAGCGGAGGCCCTGGTATCTGGAATTTATTTTCCTTCTACAATTGAAACTTTGTAGCCTGGGGCAGCAGCCATTTCTGTGGCAGTTAATTCACCTTCTACAATTGAAACTTTGTAGCCTTAAGCGGGTGAGCCCTGCCAGGGTGTGCGGAAAGCTTTGCTTCCCCTGTTGCCGCCGGCAACCCTGGCCTGCTCTCTCAAGCTCCATTCCACCGCCATTTGTTTGAATTTGTTTACCTTCTATAATTGAAACTTTGTAGCTTGAGTGGAGGCTTAGGCCTGCAATGGCTATGGAAAGCTTGGCTTGCTCTGTTACCTGGGAAACCTTGCTCTCTGTGGCTGTAGCCATCTTGGATTGGGGCTAATTTGCATACTCGTCCTGATTGGCTGGTGGGCGTGGCTTGGTTGGTGGGCGTGGCTTATATAGCGGAGTGATGGTTAATTTGCATGTTACCATTTTATTAGAGAGGATTAGTTATATGATTTGTGATTAGTATCTTTGATATTACTATTGTAATTATTCTCCTAAGACAGTAAACTTAGTTGATAAATGTTGTATGTGTTTTGACTGCTTGGCTGACTGGACGTTCCTCATCTCCCTTCCACTCCTTGGGCCTCCCTGTTCCCTGAGACACAATATTGAAATTAGGCCAATTCACATCCCTCCAATGGCTGCTAAGTGTTCAAGTGAAAGGGAGAGTCACACATCTCTCACTTTAAATCAAAAGCTAGCAATGATTAAGCTAGGTGAGGAAAGTATGTCAAAAGCTGAGATAGTTTGAAAGTTTTTGTGACAAACTGTGAATGCAAAGGAAAAGTTCTTGAAGGAAATTAGAAGTGCTACTCCACTGAACACATGAACAGTAAGAAAAGGAAATGGCCTTATTGCTGATACAAAGAAAGTTTCAGTGATCTGGAGAGATCAAACCAGCCACAACATTCCCTTAAGCCAAAGCCTAATTTAGAGCAAGACTCTAACTCTTCAATTTTAGGAAGGCTGAGAGAGGTGAGGAAGCTGCAGAAGGAAAGTTTGAAGCTAGCAGAAGCTTTGCCCACGAGGTTTAAAGAAAAAAAGCTGTCTCCATAAAAGTGCAAGGTAAAGCAGCAAGTGCTGATGTAAAAACTGCAGCAAGTTATCCAGAAAATCTAGCTAAGATAATTCATGAAGGTGGCTACACTAATCAACAGATTTTCATTGTAGATCAAACAGATTTAGATTAAAAGAAGATGCAATCTAGGACTTTCACAGCTAGAGAGAAGTCAATGCCTGGTTTCAGAACTTCAAAGGACAGGCTGACTCTCTTGTTAGGGGCTAATGCAGCTGGTGACTTTAAGTTGAAGCTAATATTCATTTACCATTCTGAAAATCCTAGGGCCCTTAAGAATTATGTTAAAACTACTCTGCTTGTGCTAAAAAAAATGGAACAACAAAGATGTGGATGACAGCACATCTGTTTACAACATGGTTTACTGAATATTTTAAGTCCACTGTTGAGACCTTCCATTCCAAAAAAAAAAGAATTTTTTTTCAAAATATTAATGCTTATTGACAATGTACCTGGTCAACCAAAAGCTCTGGTGAAGGTATATGAAATTGATGTTGTTTTTATGCTTGTTAACACAATATCCATTACTCCTAGATCAAGGAGTAATTTCAAGTCTTACTGTTTAAGAATTTCATAAGACTAGTGCTGCCATAGATAGTGATTCCTCTGATCCATTTGGGCAAAGTAAATTGAAAACCTTCTGGAAATGATTCACATTCTAGATGTCATTAAGAGCATTTGTGATTCATGGGAAGATATCAAAATATCAACACTAAACAGGAGTTTGGAAGAAGTTGATTCCAACCCTAATGAATGACTTTGAGAGATTGAAATCTTCGGTGGAAGAAAGAAATACAGATGTGATAGAAATAGCATGAGAACTAGAACTAGAGTGATCCTGAAGATGTGACTGAATTGCTGCAATCTTGGGATAAAACTTGTATAGAAGAGGAGTTGCTTCTTATAGATGAGCAAAGAACGTGCTTTTTTTGAGACAGAATCCACTCCTGGTGAAGATGTTGTGACGATTTTTGAAATGACAACCAAAGATTTAGAAAATTACAGAAACTTAGGTGATGAAGCAGAAGCAGGGTTTGAGAGGACCTTCTCCAATATTGAAAGAAGCTCTACTGTGAGTGCAATGCTATCAAATAGCATCACATGCTACAGAGAAATCATTTGTGAAAGAGTTGATCAACGTGGCAAACTTCATTGTATTTATTTTAAGAAATTGCCAGCAGCCACCACCCTGATCAGTCAACAACCATCATCATCGAGGCAAGACTCTCTACCAGCAGAAAGATTATAACCGGCTAAAAGCTCAAACGATGGTTAGCATGTGTTAGCAATAAAGTATTTTTAATTGTTTTTTTTTACATATAATGTCATTGCATACTGAAGAGAGCACAGGATGGCATTCATATACACTGGGAAAATAAAAAAATTTGTATGACTCTCTTTAATGTGATATTTGCCTTATTGCAGTGGTCTGAAACTGAACATGAAATATCTCTGAGGTATGTCAGTATATATTTTTATAAAATATGTAACATTACGTTATATATTATATACAATAAGTTATTTACAAATATAAAATTTACATATAAACAATTTATTTTTCTATAAAACCCAGAGTTATATTTTTGTTTCATTTATTATCTTTCTTATTAGTGAGTTCCTGAATAAATGACTTCCTCAACTTCCTAAAAACTCTTGCCAAACTGTGTAATATAAAAGTTTATTCTTGTTAATAGAAAATAACAATGAATAAAACACAAGAATAATCATTTTGTGCTCTTGGAAATCTTAATTATAGTTGGTTTTTTTTAAAATCACTCAGTCAGAATTCATCTACTTGGCATCTTTCATCATCTAAACTCCTCTAAAAATCAGAAAGTAAACAAATCAAGACTCCAAGCAGTTAAAAATACATGCTTTTACTCTCAGAAGAGCCCCTCAGACTCACTCAGTCATTTATATTTTAAACCCATTTCTGACAAGTTTGACCAGCCCATAGCATGGAAATAAAAATACAAGGTGTGCATCCTTCACTCCCATTGCTACAACCCAACAATCACTACATTCCCTGACAGCAGAGTGGCTACCTGATTCCCCCAGTCTTTCTCGCTGAGCCCAGACATAGCCTCAGCCCAGCTCTCAGACCTCCCCGGGCAGTTACTGGGAGAGAGCAGGTTCGAGATGACACTATTGGTCATCTCTCCCATGAAGATTAGAAGCCTCAAATCAGGGCTCCTCCGAGAGAAAGATGGTACAGTTTGAGTGCCCAAATGATAATAACTGCAATAAATAAAAACATGTCAAATATTTTTTCAATCCATGAGTTTATAAAGATGCTTTAAAAAAAAAAAGATCACTTTTGGAGGCTATACTAATCCTTATTCTGAAAACAGATACATTAGGGAAATAATCAAGCATTTAATTTTCCTTTCCTATAAAAGATCCTCCTCAGAGAAATCATACTGCTGATGTGAAAAATTTCTTCACCTAATAAACGCATAAACGATGATAGACTTGAATGTCCTCACTTTGAACCACTAACCAAAAAATGGCTCTAGGCAAAGATAAACAATAGCTTCTACAGCCTGATTGCAAAAAAGGCTGATGGGAAACTTGATAATGGACGGACCAGGTTGGCAACACCAGAACTGCTGATGAATCGTAAACATCACAAAACAACAAGAACCAGCCCCTGCATGCCCCCTGCGGTGGTCGGCAGGAGGCATACAGCACTGCCTGCAGTACCACCTATTAGGTATTCTCGCAACAAACCTGAATCTGAACAGGCTTCTAAGCCTAAACTATCTGTTCAAAGAAATACAGAATCATGTTAAATGACACCATGGAGGTATAATCTGCCAAATCCAGAATGTGAACAATTCTACAAAACAAATGATCTGGTTTCCTCAACAAACAAACGGTAAGAAAAAGCCCCAGGTGAGAAGATAAAGTGAGGGCACAGCCAGGCATGTGAAGACCTGCGAGCAGTGAGAGCCGACAGCAAGAAGGAAGACAGGAAAATGATGAAGAGCCATTCTGGCCACTGTGTTTCAAGTGGCAGCCATTTGGTGTCAGGGCAAACCTGTATTAAAAAATCCGGCTTTACCTCAAACCAGTGCTATGCTTGCCCCAGTGGCATCTCTTTGTAAATGTGACCCACGTCATTAAGACAATGTCAATAACTACCTATAACTATGTTAGAAGGATATAGCAATCCATATTTTGCTAAGATTTCTATGAAAAATAAGAGAGCTTTGGATGTTTGGATTGATCGTTTAGAACTATATAAAAACAGAAGAAACTGGAATCCTGTGCACTGTTGGTGGGGATGTACAATGGCACAACCACTGTGGGAAACAGCATAGAAATTTATTTTAAAATTAAAAACAGAATTTTCAAATGATCCAAAAATTCACTGGATCAAAGGAATTGAAAGCAGGGTCTTAAATGGATGGACCAGGCTGGCAACACCTGGACTGCTGATGAATCTGGAACATCGCACACAGAACAAGAACCAGCCGCTGCATGCCCGTGTTCACGGGAACACTATTCACAATGGCTAAACATGGAAGCAACCCAAGTGCTCATCAACAGATAAATGAGTAAGTGAGCTGTGGAACATGCATAAAATGGGATATCATTCAGCCTTGAAGAGCAAGAAACTTCTGACATATGCTCTAACATAGTTGAACCTTGAGGACATTAGGCTAAATGAAATAAGCCAGTTACAAAAGATAAATACTGCATAATTCCACTATATGAGGCAGTTAAAGTGGTTAAAATCATAGAGACAGAAAGTAGAATGGCGGTTGCCAGGGGCTGGGAGATGTTATAGTTTAATGGATATAGTTTCAGTTTTATAAGATGAAATGTTATGGGGATGGATGGTAGTGATGGTTGTATAACTATGTGAGTGTACTTGATGCCACTGAACTATACACTTAAAATGGCTAAGATGGTAAATCTTATGTTATATGTATTTTACCACAATAAAATTATTTTTAAAATGTGGAAAAATACGCACATATCTAGGATGATTCTTTTCTAAAGGTCTCCAAATAACCCAGGGTTTACAGTAGACACTCCAGCAATAACGTAATCAAGATGGATCAGCATCTCACCGGGGCAGTTTTAGCTACACTAATCTCTTCCCTAGGCAGGTGCACTTGCAGGTGGAGGAAATTCTTCTTCATGAACTCTCAGAATTAAGGAAATTCAGTAATATTTTGTGCATGGAATGATTGTAAAGTAATTTGCACTGTGTTGATGATAGATACCCTTCATTTTCCAAAGGATTTGTTTTTGAAACTCTCAAGAGCTTAAAACTGGAATCTACATTTAAAGGAATACAGAAGAAAGCAAAAGTATTAGCACCTTTTAAAAAAATTATGTCTGCCCTGACCAGTTTGACTCAGTGGATAGAGCATCGGCCTGCGGACTGAAGGGTCCCAGGTTCGATTCCGGTCAAGGGCATGTACCTTGGTTGCGGGCACATCCCCAGTAGGGGGTGTGCAGGAGGCAGCTGATCAATGTTTCTCTCTCATCGATGTTTCTAACTCTCTGTCCCTCACCCTTCCTCTCTGTGGAAAATCAATAAAATACATATTTTTAAAAAATTATGTCTGTGAGCAGTAAAACTAGCTGCAACATCCCCAGAAGTTGAGTTTAAAATAATGTATTCAGGCCCTAGCTGGTTTGGCTCAGTGGATAGAGCGTTGGCCTGTGGACTGAAGGGTCCCAGGTTCGATTCTAGCCAGGAGCGCATGCCTGGGTTGCGGGCTCGATCCCCAGTGTGGAGTGTGCCAGAGGCAGCCGATCGATGATTCTCTCTCATCATTGATGTTTCTACATCTCTCTCCCTCTCCCTTCCTCTCTGAAATTAATAAAAATATTAAAAATAATAATAATAAAATAATGTATTCAGATTGTATACAAAAAAGTTTTCACACTGTCTCTGAGATTTATACACCAACTAGTATGGGTGTCTGTCGAGGCAGCCAGGAGAGCACTGTTGCCTAATCAATTTAATTCTGACAACAAAAGTGTGGTTCAATTCTGTGTCTGTTTTCCAACAACCAGGGAGAAGTGTATGTGTGTGTGTGTGTGTGTAAGAGAGAAAGCAGAGTCAGAGATTTTCTGAGTTCCTGAAATGGGGGAAAAATTTTTTTTTTAGAAAGAAATGAGATTTGGCCCCGCCATCCACGCAAACTGAAACATTTAATCACCAAAAAACCACCGATAGATAGTATGTTGAATTACAAGCTTTCCCAAAATAAATAAGACAACATCTATAAAATGGTAGATAATATCAAAGTGAGTTGGAGAGGAGCTGAGGAGAAGGGACGTGTAAGCCAGTTATGTTCTTTGCGCCTGAAGCACTTGCAAGAAATTCAAGTAGAAATGCTCAGAAGGCAGCCATACATCGGGGCCTCGATGTTCGCTGAGCCTGAATGTGTACAAACGACATGTCCACTGCAGGACCTGAGCTCGGAGGGGACAGTGGGCAAGCAGGCATGGCCCCGAGGAGGGACCTGAGTGACCACGCTCAGGAAACTGGTCAGAATCCTTAGGAAACCAGCCGGACAGTGAAACTGTGGCTGGACCATGGACACTTGGCTCAGCAGCCGGCTGCATGGAGCTCTTTGCTAACAAGCGATACACATTCACAAGCCCGGGCCTTGTTTAAACCCACACATGAGGCTTCCTGGAGACACCCGGACTTTGGCTTTGGGAGCCGCACCCTGGTCCCAGTCAGACTACAGTCCTCACCGGGCTGCTCTCTTCTGTATATTCTGAATAAATCCCCAACGTTCTTAATCACTTTTCTCTGCAGCTTAGCTCTGCCGTGGACCTTTGCAGCTTGACTTTCACCATGCCTCAGTCTTTGAAAAAATAAAAAGGTTTAGATCTTAAGAAAGAGGTCTGAGCCAGAAATACGTTGGTAGTCAAGTGGGCTGGTGCCCAGGAAATAAAGTAGGAAAACGCCAGTTTGTATCACCTTAGAGCAGGCATCCTCAAACTACGGCCCGCGGGCCACATGCGGGTGTTTCTGCCGTTTTGTTTTCTTTACTTCAAAATAAGATATGTGCAGTGTGCATAGGAATTTGTTCATAGTTTTTTTTTAAACTATAGTCCGGCCCTCCAACGGTCTGAGGGACAGTGAACTGGCCCCCTGTTTAAAAGGTTTGAGGGCCCCTGCCTTAGAGATGAACAATGCGCCTAACCAGGTGAGTGGTTCCGAGAAACCACTTGAGGAAAAACCAACCTGTTTAACTTTCTTTAACACAGTCTGTCTAAATTATTTGACCCTGAAATGTTTTTCCCCCAAATACCTTCATTAAGTCCCGCAGAGCTAGTGTTTTGTAGAAGGTTTCGCTAAGCGGTAGTTTAGGCGTTTGTTTACCAGTTACCTGCTTGTTGAAGTAGTCTCACTGCAAAGTGCCTCGCAACCCAAGTACTACCACGGCCCCCTCGGCAGAGGAGCTGCCGTTGTAAGGCTCTTATCCAGCAGGAACTAGCCATCCTCGAGGGGAGTGTTTGTAAACGTGAAGGATATCGGGCATTTGGAGAATCTGATGAAAGTTGTCTACCATATCCCTAGGGGACAACTGCATATTTCATCTAACAAGTACAATCAAGAGATTCACAGACTCTAAATCCCAGGTGAAGCATTCCTGCTCTACAAGACACGAAAACAATTTCAACCTATTTCATAATGGCCGGCGTCACAGTGCTCTTGAAATCAGAAGTCCTCAGCACGTGGAGCCCACGTGGATTACATCCTTTGGTCAATAACTGGAGCCAGTATCGCCCCTGCCCATTGCCTCCCAGATTCCAGGTTTGCCTGTAACTCTGCCGCTGACAGTGGCTTCCCAGCCAAATTCTATTATTTGCCACGTTGTTTAAAGCCATTACGTAATGAATCATTATAGGTTTTCTTTTAAAATTCATGCTTTCAACTATCCTATTTAAACTCCTTATCAAGGAAGCTGAGTAATAGTGAAGGACTCTGAAGAGCTCACGTGTTTGTTGATGGGAGAAAAAACACCAACCTCACAGACCGACCACCAGGAAGCGGTCCCAGCTCCATCACTAACAAGCTGTGCAATCCTGGGAAAAGTCACTCTATTTCTCTAGGCTTTAGATTTCTCAGTTATGAAATGAGTACAATAATTGCTGGCCTTTCTGTCTCACAATGTTGCTGTGACAAATCAATAAGATAATGCCCATGAAAATGCTTTGGAAACTATGAGGCAACATATAAATGTGAGAGGCGGTGATGAGGATGAGATAGGCACATCTCTAACCATTATGAATGAAACGCAGTGCTACTTATCCAGTCAGAGTAGTGGTTGGTTCTCATTTTGTTGTGAGTCATCACCACTGAGGCAATGAACTGGAAGACAGCTTGAGTCAAAATTTCCCCTGGAACACATCTGGCATATGGTCACCATCTATTTCATAATGCCGCCACTAGGCCGTTTGCTATTCCGTGTTGTGCTGCCATCCAGAATTGAATTGTTTCCCACGATTCTTGTTTTGTAAATTCAAGTCAATCAGGTTTTTAAAAAATATCTTATTTGAATAAGTGCTTCATCACTTGGGACTTATTTTATTCTTGGCAATTTCTCATTACTTGCATTGAAAGCATAGTCATTACAAAAGTTAAAGTAAAGTTTCTAGCTATGTTTTTTTTTAAAAAAATCAGATAAAAGCATTCACACTATTGGTTACCTTCTTGAGGGCATGAGAAATAATCATGTCCGTTTCCCCTAGATTATAGCCTTCCTTCAGGAATCTCGTGCCTGTCCCCCTGTTCAGTTCTCCAGAGCGCCCCTCGGGAGCTGCGTCCCCGGCGGGTATGAACACTTTTATCCACTAATTGTGTCAGGGACTCATGGTCCCCACCATTTCCCACACGGTTACCCAAACCCAGTGGCATCCAACAGGAAGAAGAGAAAACAAGCAATTCCACCTCTGCTTCAAAACCGCACAAGGCTACTTGAGGATAAAATTAAATATCTTTGAAAACCTTCTTAAAATAAGACATTTACATAAAGCAAATGTTAGTGTAACATCATTTTTGTTGCATTTAAGCTATATTGAGGAGCTTACCTTAAGAAAAAAGTACATGCTAAAGAATTCAAAGGGAGAAGACTTCATTTAAAAATAGAAATTTCTGGCTGTTACTAGATTCAGTCAATCTATTCATTTTATTAACATTTACAATTCTTTATAAATAAATAAAGATATAAATAAATAAATAACCACTGAATATAGGGTTGTTTAAACAAACAAACAAATATATAAAATGATCTCTGCCTGCATATTTATAATAAAGTGGGAGGAAAATAAAAAAGAAAGAAAAGTAATATGTAATTACACCTTGCAATGAGTTCAATAAAGTGCTTACTGAGAAAAAAAATAAGAGATGAGGGGCCCACTTTGATTGGATGCCCGGAGAAGGCCTATCTGAGGACATGACATTTAACTGAAGAGAATTCTAGGCAGAGAGAAGAGTGACTGCAAATGTGTAAAGGCATGAAGGAGCCGGGCATTCTGAGAAACTCTGGAAAGACCTGTGTTGGATTCCAAGCAGGGGAAGAGGAAAGAACATGCTAGATCAGGGTGGTCAAATATTGACAGGCCTGTTAAATCGTTACCTTTCAATCTAAATGAAAAGGGAAGCTTTTGAAGGATTTTAAGCAAATGGGTCAGATTAACTATTTAAAGGCAAGAGAGAAAAATAGGAAGATTAGCTGAGTGGCTACGACTGTGGGCCAGAAGTGCTGGTTGTCTGGACCATGATGATGGCAGTAGAGGAGAGAAGTGGTGGGAAGGTCTTGGAGGTAGATGGGAAATTGGGGGTGAGGCAGTGGGAGAAATCAAGGATAAATGCTTAGTGTCTGGATAGGGAGTAACTAAGTACCAGACCTTGTTCAAGATCAGAGATGACTCACCAGACATCCAAGTATCACGCTCGGCCTTGGGCTGTGCAAGTGGGTGTACTACTTTAATGCCACCAGGTGGTGCAAATGATGAGTTGAGGTTAATCCGAACCATATCCCTCCCAGTGTGTTTGTTAGCTATCCAAATTGTCTTCTTTCTCCATGTTGAGTAGAAGATACGGTCTCCAAAAAGGGACATTGCAAACAAATTGTGCCTAAAACACAACAGAAAAAACATTTGTTCCTGGGCTTATTAAAGTTTCACTTCATTTCAATTTATTGTCTGAATTTCAATCACCTACCTTTTCAATTATTTTTCTGTTAGGTTTAGAAACAGATATTGAGCTTAAAATTTTATATATGTAGTCATAATCTGAATTAATGGGGTATAATTTCTAGCTCCAGATTCATGGTCTCATTCTTTTGCAAATCAGCACGTAAGTGTGATGGATATAAAATAGGGAAGAAAATAGGAACAGGGTAGGACTGGACTTCTGGTTTTGTCCATTTCACACATGACTAATTTCTGCCTCTTTCCAAAAGCGGGGAGGCCAGTTATTGGCAAGATAACAAATCAAACGTGTATAACTTTATAACTGCATGACATAAAAATTCCAAAAAGAATAACTATAACCAACATGTGAAAACTTATATGCCAAACTAGTGGCCTGGTGCATGAAATTCATGCATGGAGGGGGATTCCCTCAGCCCAGCCTGCACCCTTTCCAACCGGGAATCCCTTGGAGGATGTCCGATTGCCGGTTTAGGCCCGATATCGGGCCTAAACCGGCAGTCGGACATCCCTCTCTCAATCTGGGACCACTGGCTCCTAACCACTCACCTGCCTGCACGCCTGATTGCCCCTAACCCCTCTGCCTGCCTACCTGATCACCCCTAACTGCCCTCCCCTACCAACCTGATCTCCCCTAACTGCCCTCCCCTGCCAGCCTGATCTCATCCCCAACTGATCGCCCCTGCCAGCCTGATCTTGCCCCCAACTGCTCTCCCCTGCTGGCCTGATCACCCCTAACTGCCTCTGCCTGCCTGATTGACCCTAACTGCCCTCCCCTGCAGGCCTGAACTCACCCCCAACTGCCCTCTCCTGCCAACCTAATCACCCCTAACTGCCTCTGCCTGCCTGATTGCCCCTAACTGCCCTCCCCTGCAAGCCTGATCTCGCCCTTCAACTGCCCTCCCCTGCTAGCCAATTTGGTTCTGATTGGTCAGTTTCTATGCCAGTCAGCATCTCCGGACCTATCTCTGGGTCTGATCAGAGAAGCAGGGCTGATCAGCAGCCCCTCAGAGGCCCGGAGAGAAAGAGAAAGGCAAAGGTTGATCAACAGCTGTCACGGAGACTACAGATCAGACCCTGCTTCTCTCTCTAGGCCTCCTCCGGTCTGGATCCGCAGCCCCTTGGGCAGTCAGTGCTGGGTTGCCATAGCAACCCAGCACTGACTGCAGGACTGACTTCCGGTTGGTCAAGCCTTCGGTTGTTTTGGACATTATGGACCCTGGGTTTTTATATATTAGGACACTCTGTTATTTATTTTTATTTGTGTTTCTTAACTTTCACAATATCCCCAAGAAATAAGTACTATTATTATCCCCATATTAAAGGAAACTGAGGACAAGAGAAGTCACATACCTGCCCAAAGTGACTTGTCTAATAAATTGTAAATCTGAAACTTGAGTTCAAGACTCCAAAATCTGCGCTAAACCACCATAGTATCGGCTTAACTGGCAAAAGTAAAATTAATTTATCACACGAATTTCAAATGGCAATTGTTTTATTTCACACCAGAAGCAAAACTTACTGTGCAAGGTGTTTGCTGAAATGGACAGAACCTCCATCATAATCACAGGAACAAATGAGAGAATTGCTTCCTTCTCTGTTGTACTGAATCCAAAAGAGCCGTTTATCAAGCACATCCAGTGACATAGCTGTTATTTTCTCTGATGTCTCGAGCAGAACCTTCACTTCCACACCTTTGATATCTGCTCTGTGAAGGCTGCCGGCCACCTCTGAAGACCAAAATATGAACCTGGGGGCGAACACATGAATTAGACACATAACTGAGTGTAAAGTTACTTAAATGGTCAACTCTCCCAGTGTGTGCACGGTCCCCAGGTGTCTGCACAGGACAAACTTGACTATTTTGAATAAAAATGTAATTCAACAGGAGTCCTTGAACTTTCCATGGGATTTCAGGTTGGAGGAGAATTATGCTTCTACGGCAGGAAGCCATGGTCGTCAGGAGTGCTGTTTGTACAGGGAGTCACTGTGGTTCAAATCCAGCAAGTGGCCTATGGGAAAGGGTGATTCTGTATCATAAAAGAGGGCCATGATCTCAATGAGGAGGTCCCTTTGAGTCAAAATGCTGTGATCCTATGAATTTTCATCAGATTTTGAAATATATCTCTGCGTCTGAAAACAGCAGAATTTACCTTTCTACTGGATCGACTGCTACGTTTGCAGGATATTTTAAGGTGCTTAGGAGAACACGGGAATTGTTTCCTTTCATATCTGTGACTGTAATGGTTCCTTCCTGTTGATTTGACCAAATAAGTTCTTCCTTTATCCAATTTATTGCCATTCCTGAAACATTTTTCTCTATATTGCATACTCTCTGTAAAAATCAAATTTCAAAATTATTATTAATAATCCTCCATTCTCAACAAAATTGTTTTTCTTTTATGTAGAAGAGCCTGTTCTTTTAAGTACTTGTCATTTTTGTGCATTCCCCAAATACTTTAATGATAAAATAATCACAGCTACAATGCCATTGTTTTGATGCAGCAGTCAACCCACCATATGCTTACTTCTGGGCATGGTATCTGTAACTGTAGTAACAGTGGAATTTCTATGCTACCTTAAAGACAGTTTACTCAGTTCCACTTGCTAATGGAACTTTTCAGATTCTCACTTGAATTCAAGTCCAAGCTTTACCAAACTCTGGCAGGATTCCCTTGGAGTCTGTGCACAGAGCTCTAAAATAGACGAATTTTTCATTAGGGCCCCACTTTTCTTCTGGCCCCTCCTCCTCCATCAGGCCCCTCCCTTCCTACAATCCCAGTGCCCTTGCACTCTGACCCCATGACCTGAGGAGCAAGGCTTCTCTTTCTTTATGTCTCCTGGGCAGTGTTCCCTGCTCTGTCATTTAAAAAACAGCCCAACAAAAACCTCTATTATCTCCTCATTCCAGTGTGTGCAGGTAAACAGGTCTTCTTGCAGGGTGGAGGGTGGAAGGTGGGGAGAAGGTTGCAGATTTCCATGGTGTAAATATTCCCATCATTGCTGATTTCCAGCTACTGACTGGACCTCACTGAACACATTTGGACAGGGATCAGACATTCTCATGAGCCTGTTCTATTCCTATATCTTAAACAGAGTAATCTGATCCAACCATTGAACCAATTGCTAATAGATGAATATATAGCTCAACCAGGTAAATTGTTTACATTTTAACAGGTGTCCTTTATAAACAATGTTTTAACCCAAAGGAGGGAATATAATAGTGGATTTTAGGCATCAAGCCAATCCTTTCCTAATGACTTGACATAAATTCACAGCTGATTAACTTATTTCCTATTCTGTGACAGGAAATTCTCCAGATTCTTAGATTTAAGATTTTGCAAACAATTCTACAGATGGCTGGAGAATGAGTAGCCATCCTTGTTAAAAGCGAGATTAGCAAGTATTAAAGATGTGATAAAACAGATTAGCAACTAATTGAAGCTTTTAAGAATAATTGGAGAGAGAAGGTTTGGTTTAAGAAAAACACCCCCCCACACACAAAACAGTGGGCACTTTGTGCTGGGAATAAATGCTTAAGGTTTCTCTAGTCACGCGCTCTCTGTAATCTATCTCCCAGGAAGAGAGAGGACATTCCTCCTGGGACTCATGTAAGGGTTCTACCAGTTAAAAAGAAAGATTAAAGATCTTTTGTAAGTACTTGAAGCAAAATGCTTTCTATCTATCTGCTTTATTTTTTTTCCAGAGTGCAAACACCTTGAGAATACAAAGAAAAAAGTTTTTCTTCCTAGATGTCAGGTGCCAAAACCCTCAACAAAGATTTTAGACGATGAAACAGGGTTTCTCAACCTCAACACGATCGATGTTTGGGGCCGGAGAATATTAGTTGTGGGGACTGTCCTGCGTGTTGTTGTAGGATGTTTAGCAGCATCCCTGGCCTCTGCCCACTAGATGCCAGTAGCACATCCTCCCTCCTCCCCAATCCAATTGTGACAACCAGAAATGTTTCCAGACATTGACAAATATCCCCTAAGGGGCAAAATTGCCCCAGTTGAAAACCGCGGGAGTAAAAAAGAGTCATATAAATAATACGTTTTTACCATAAAATGGTGACCTGACTTAATAAACTGACATATTTTCAAAATACATTGACATCCTCACTTTCTACTTTGGGGAGCTTCTGAATTGTATGGGCTTATTCAATAATACGCCCCAGATGCAGATTAAATAAATACCTACAAATGTTAGGCACACATATGAACTATAATGTGATTTTCATTTATCTATACGTTACTAATTAACTATATCATATTTGTCAGCCTATACAAAAGTCCCTCAATACCTTAGGAATTGGTACTTTACCTCTTGCCTTGTCCCATTCAGAAAAACTCTTTGCAAAAGTTGTCTTTCTGGATCTATCCAATAGATTCTTTCTTTATTGTAATGAAAGTCCATGATCACTGATACACCCGCATCTGTCACCAATTTCTCATGATTGGTTCCTTCCAGGTCAATCCTAAAGATACTATTTCCATGAGAGAAAATTAAGAAGGGTGCAGGACCTGAGTGGGAAGAAAGAAACCAAACTGTGCATTTTCAATAATATTTTATCGGATGTAGACATAATACTTCCCCATGACAACTAACACGAGTATTATTAATTTTTTATTCCAGGTTCTATATTTTAAATAAGAATATTATAGCGGGGTGGGGGGCAATGGGGGGATAAGCCATATATGTAATACCTTAATCAATAAAGAAATTACAAAAAAAGAGGAAGAGGACGAACAAAATGGAAAGTAAATTACTTTCAAATACCTAAAAAAAGAATATTATATAAAGCATTTATATATATATATATGTTCACAATTAATTTTGTAAGTTATCTTCTCCACAAATTGATTATAAACAATGAACATTGCCAAATTATGAAAAAAGAACTATTTGAAGAGAAAAGCACTTTCTTCTCTTATATATAAAATGACATTTTATGTTTTAAAAAAAGGAACAATCTACTGTATTCTGCTATGCAAAAGGTCTATATGAATGTAAATTGTAATTATATAAATTGGAAATAGTATTATAGATATTATCATTTTCTACCTCAATGCCCCCCCCCCCCCCCCCCCCGCCAGTCTTATATGTGAACAGAGCCTTCAGAGTAATGACATGGAAGAAGGTGGTGAAAACTAGAGGTGTTAAGTGGAAGCAGGAAAAACTGAAATGCTGTCCTGTGAAAGGGCTGGAATATTTGTCTCTGTTGGCATCGCCACATAAAACCCAGGATGCTCAATTAAATTTGAATTGCATATACACTGGGGGGGGGGGGGGGAGGACATACACTAAATACTTATTCACTATTTACCTGGAATTTGAATTTAACTGGGTGCCCTAGGTCTTTATTTGCTAAATCTGGGTGGTGCACCTCACTGGATGTCTTGATCCCTGCAGGGCTTTGCCATGCTCCCTAACCCTATACCTGGGGCCCTGTAATATTTCAGGGGATGGCCACCTACCCACTCTGACTCCCAGGTACATAACACCTGCCTGAGAACCTGAGACCTCTGGAAACCTCAGCCTAAATTACTGGCTGACTCCAAGGAATGCTTGCCTTTGATGCTTAAGATGCTGCCGGGGACCATTTCCTCTCCTGCAGCCAGGCCAGTCTCCTTGGTCTCTTCCTGAGGGTGGGGAGGCTCCTGCCACCCCAGGCCTTTAGGTAACTATGCAGCCACTGGGATGAGTGGGGATTGGAGATGATGCTAACGTATCCTTCCTTCCCTGCCGGGCTTACTCCAATCTGTTTTCACATTAGACTGTAATACATTTACGTGACACAATATATGTACTTCTTGTCCCAAAGATTAGACAAGATGATGAATTAATGACATTTTACTCAGAAAACATTTACTTGAAATAGTGCCGGCAAAGTGTCTAAGAGAATTAGCTCAAATCACCCTTCTTGTATCTTTTCCACAACCCAAGGCTCTCCACACAGAGGCGTAGGGGAGCCCAGGCTACATTGCCACTCCAGCTGTAGAATCAAAGAAATCATAGAAGAAATGCATTGGATCGAGAGCCAGCAGGCCTGGTTTCCAGTCCTGGTTCCATATGCTTCTCTGGACTTCTCACGGGACCTCACTGCCTATATCAGAGGGTTATTGGGGAAAGAAGTAAAATTATGATGTCGAAATATTTCATTAATTGTGGAGCACTACACAAGTGTGATTCATCATTGCTTATTCTCACGGTTCAGATTTGAACCCGTGGACTAGAGCGTTGGCATAGCTCCCCTCTCCTGTAGCAATGTGTCATGGAGAAAGGGAAGACAACAGGGAAAGGCACCCGAAACCAAGAGCTCATCTGTGGGCCACAGACTGCTGTGGAGTCCGCTCTTTGAAATGTGCACCATGTATTCTCTATAAACTAAATAAATGTCCCCAACACATATTGTTAATTTCAAATTTCATTCTTACATTGATGAGATCAAGAAAACATTTTATTCATTTAAAAGTATAACTAAACGGGAGATTTCCAGGTTAAAAATAAAGGAGAAAGGAAAGGCACTCTAAAGATTTCAGTAAGAACATAACATAATGCTTTCTTGGTACATAATAGGCACTTAGATTTTTTAATTAATTAATTAAGAAATAAGTGTGTTTTATTAATTTGTCTGGGCTTTTACCAAAGATACTAGCAGATCTATCAAATTCATAAAAGCGCAATCTAGCCTATGGTAGTTATGTTACTAACAACAACAATAATAATAACAACAGGCTTTCACCTCCTGACCTCATTTACCTTTAATAAAACACCATGAGCTAGCCAGGCAATATTTGACTGCCAATAATCAAAAGAGAAAAAAGAAATCTGAAGAATACTTAGATCCATAAAACACAAAACACAGCATTAACATCAGTAACATTTCAAAAAACAAATAAAGAATATTTATAAAATATTAAGTATGAATTAACAAATTTTACCCTCAGATTTTTTCTATTCACTGTGAATGATGGCATGCAGGCTTTATCATAGTCTCTTAGAACTGGAAGATCCTAGTTGTTACCTAATCTAGTGTTTCCCCAACTCATTTCTTTAGAAGAGTCCCACAGGGTACTGTGTGTGTGTGTGTGTGTGTGTGTGTGTGTGTGTGTGTGTGTGTGTGTGTCTTTTGAAGATCCCTTCCCTTGAGAGTCTAGTTCAGTGGGGCTGGGCTGAGAGCTAAGAATCTATTTTGTGAATAGACACTCCAGGTGATTCTTACATCTCGGTGAATTTGGAGATCATCGATCTAGTTCAGATGAGGAAATTTAACGTTTCCCCAAATCCCGGCTAGTTGGTGGAGTTGGAATTAGGACCCAGATACCACCGTCCCAATCCAGTGCTCTTTCCTGCCTTGGTCTGGGTTGTCCTATGTCAAGATGTTACAATCTTTATTCTATTTATGTAACTGATTCTAATTCCACTTCCCTCAAAACACCGTTCATTTCCCCTACACTGTCAACATCATTTTTATGTAAACCAGGGCCTGGGCTGAATATTTGTCGACATGAAATGTAACTAGACCCAGAGAGACGAAGGGCCTGTTGTGATCTAAAAAAAATGAAAGACGGGAATTAGGCTTGGTGAAATAGTCATTATTCTCTACCACCGCTGGAAACGATAAGCAAGTCGTGTTTCTTCAGGCCTGTCAACGACTATAAACATCGGTGTGGTACGTGTGGGGATTTGAATGTCGGCAGGGCGTGCATGTTTGAACAGCTAAATTTCGCATGTCAAGACCCTTCGGCATTTATTTTGGGTGCAGTTGGGCCAGAGGAAAGTGCGTAGAAAATCAAACACCATTTCTAAGGAATACAACCCCCAAGACAGCTAACAGGTCACAGGAAACCCAGGGGAACCTCTGACTTCTCCACTGGGGAATGGGAGGGGATCTCCAGGAATGGAGCAGAGTGAGGAGTTTCATTAGTGACTCCAGGAACCCGGGCCTCCGTGGCTGAGAGGTCAGTTACACAAAAGCAGGCTTCGATCGAAGTGGGTGGCGGACACAGACTAGTTCACAATAGGCCCTTCATCTCTCTGGGCCTAGGGGAGTGGCCCCACATAGGTCAGTGAGCAAAGAAATGGACTGCCTTCTGCAGGCCTTGGGGCAAAGGCTAATCAGACCTAGTTAACACATTAATGGCGCTGGCACCCAGATTAACAAGAAATCCTAGTCCTCTCAGGCCAACACTGCCACCTGCCCTCACCAGCACAGGTTCCTGCTCTAAATTTGGAGACAGACTGAAGGCTCACAGGACGAAGACGGTGGAAAGGGAGCTCTGGACCTTCAGGCTTCAATGACCCCCTGGGAAAAGAAACGTGGATTTAAATGGATGGGCCTGATGGAAAACAGCCAGATGCCTCCTCACGCCGCTCCTCCCAGAAGACCCTGAGGGAGTCAAGAATTACTACCTCCCAGGGGCTGTATGTTGGGTTTATGAAGCACAGAAAGTTTTAGTTCACTCTAAAAGACCATCCCCATTTCTTTTTTTTTCAATTGTGATATTTAAAGGGGCGCACATTTACTTCTTGAGCAACCGTTCCTTTCTTCTCAGCTTATTCCTGAGTGTCCAAATCGCAGCAGGCGAGACAGAAGCCAGGTGACTCCGAATAATACATTCAGAAGGGGAGCCAGGAAATGTAATTTTAAATCTTACTGCTGGAAGGCAAGCTCTGGGGCTCAATTTTGCTTCCTGAAAATTGTGAATGAGGACTGCCGCCCTGGTCCCTGAGTGGTAGAGACGTGCCATCCACAGAGAAACAGACCCTACCTGCCCTCATTACCAGCTGCATCTCATCATCAAGCCTAAGGAGAGGCCTGCCCCCGGGTCCTCGGGACAGTACCTGAGACAAACAGCTTCTGCACAACTGTGTTTTCAACAGGGCTTCTCAGAGGCTCTCCGTGCTATTCCACGTTTTGATTCTCCAAGAAGGTAGGTGGTGAATAGGGCCAGGGGAGTAACAGCCAACATCTGTGTGTTACCTCTGGGGTCACACATTGAAAGCATTATTTCATTTCATTGGGTGACACGATAGGCGATAGGGGCCCTCAGCATCTTCATTTGACAGAAGAAGAGACTGAAGTTTAGAGCAGTTAATTGTCACAGTCACATGACCAATAAATTACAGATTGGGGGTGGAAAGTCCTGTCTCTCTGAGCACAGATTCTAGCCTTTAAACACCGTGCTGCTTTTCACACGCTGAATTCATCTGGAATTCTTACTAGTCTGAGTCTTGTCCAATTGTGTCACGGAACTCACTTCAGGAAACACTATTCTAGGGATGTTCACCCTAAGGCCGATCCTCTGCACCCATGTTCCAAGAACTGATTAGAAAGTGGGTCCCTCTAAATGGATTCCTATCATTATATCACCTAGACCCGTGGTCAGCAAACTGCGGCTCGCGAGCCACATGCGTAAGGTGACCAGCCGTCCCACTTTTGGCGGGACAGTCCCGATTTTTAATAATTTGTCCCGTGTCCCGCAGCGTTTTAAAAAAGTCCCGATTTTTGGAAAGAATGCACGACAAGCTAGGGAACGGCGGGAGAACGGGAAGGGAATATACGGTTTTTGGCGGCCATGTGGCTATTTAGCCAGGATATGAGTTTTATATTATTTTTGTTAATTTTATAATGTTAAACTTTAATAATAACAAATAATGGTTGAGAACTGATTATCAAGAACTGCTTATCAAAGTTCGCATTGTTGATCAGTTGTTAGAATTCGACCACCATTGTTTGGACTTAATGAACAATGGCATTTTTGGGGATTGGCAACGACGAAAACATTTTGTAACTGTCTCTCAGACGATACACATCGTACTGCGTGCTAGTAAGCTAGTTAAACAAGTGATGTCATTACAAATCAGCTATTCAGATAATTTAGGTTAGTAATTTACTTATTTATTTCATAAATACATAAATTTTCTTGAATTTAGCAGACAGTACTCGTATTATTTATATTTTATAGTGGCGGCAAAAAGTCTAGCGCCGGCCTTGAAAGTGACACTTACGATTTATGTTACGGCAAATTCGTGACCTTTTAAACAACGGCAGCAATCTACTAAAAAAAATTCACTCAAATGAGAAATATGCCAAAGAATAAAATAATACTATACATAATTTTTTTATTTGTTATATTTGTAAATTGTACTTATGTTGAAATTTAAAAAAATATATTACAATACTATTTTTGCATTCTATGAAAATTTTTGTTGCTCCAGATAGACCAAATTTTTAATCAAGAACTACCCCCCACCCCCCCCACCCCACCCCCTCCCGGTCAATGGTATCCCGCTTTACCAATGTTTAAATCTGGTCACCTTACACATGCGGCTCTTTGGCCCCTTGAGTGTGGCTCTTCCACAAAATACCATGGCCTGGGCGAGTCTATTTTGAAGAAGTGGCGTTAGAAGAAGTTTAAGTTTAAAAAATTTGGCTCTCAAAAGAAATTTCAATCATTGTACTGTTGATATTTGGCTCTGTTGACTAATGAGTGTGCCGACCACTGACTTAGACCATTTCATATCTAATTCCAAGATATATTGCATCCCAAATAAAATGTATTCCATGCATTCCTCGACTCATGGCCCCTTTCTCTATCTCCAAAGCCAGCAGCGTATCATCTTCAAATTCCCTTCTTCCTCCTTTGACATTATTGCCTCCCTCTTATCGGGACATTTAGGATCCACCTAGATAATCCAGATTAATCATGCCATCTCTGCTCACATTTGGGAAGTCCCTTTTGTCGTGTAAGGTAACATTGATAGGTTCCAGGAACTAAGACTTAAACATATTTGGGGGCCATATTCAACCTCCAACAGTTAATAATGCTCAGCATCTTCCCATAGACTTATTTACCACCCTTATATCCTCTTTGGTGGATTATGCATTTAAATCCTTTACCCACTTTTAACTAGGTTGTTTATTTTCTTGCTGTTGCATTTGAAAGATTTTTAAAAATATATATTTTGGATACAAGTCCTTGGTCAGATATGTTATTTGCAAATGTTTTCTTCCAAAATGCAGTACAGCACGGCTTTTCATTCTCTCAACATTGCTTTTGGCAGAGCAAAAGTTTTCATTTTGATGAGGTACAATTTATCAATTTTTTTGCATATCATGTTTTTGGTGTCATTCCTAAGAACTCTTTACTTAACTCCAGGACACAAATATTTCTTTTTCGTTTTCTTCTAAAAGTTTTACATTTTCACATCTTCGATTTAGATCTATGGCCCATTTTGAGTTCATCTTTGTATAAGGTGTGCAGTTTAGGTTGAGGTTCATTATTTTGCTCATGGATGTCTAATCAATCCAACATCATTTATTGAAAAGACTATCCTTTCTCCATGGAATTGCTTTTGCACCTTCATCAAAGATCAAATGACCATATTTGTATAAGTTCATTTCTGGGCATTTTAGTCCATCCCATTAATTTATGTGTCTATCTCTTAGCTAATACCACAGTTCAGTATAACTTTTTAAAATAACTCATAATAATGCAGTTTTGCAGAACAGGCAGCATGTTTTAAGGTACTTGTGCTATAGGTCATTTTTCATCCTAAGTAAACATGTTTAAATATCCCTCTCCTTGTCAGTATAAATTATGCTCAATTTTATGTAAAGACTATTGCCACCAGACTAAAGTACGTTTGCCAACCTTAGAGTATTAGAAAAGTCTTTCCAGATGTCACACACACACACACACACAGCGAGACTCAGAAATCTGTCTTCTGAGTTTTGCCACTATATTTTCTACTCTCTGCTGGATGTGTCCAGCTGAACATCTCCCATAGCCCCAAAAGTCCCTCTGCATGTCAAAAATTGAGATTATGCACTACCTTCAGATTAGTTTCCATTTATTGAAAAGATTGAAGTTGACATAGGAATTTAAAAATTTGGTTGAAAGTTCCATATGTTTTGATATTTAGTCATTGATGGATGTCATAGACAAAAAAGATTTTTCACAATTGTATCTGCACCAGTTGAAAGAAATGCTTCACTAGCTGTCTGTACAAAAGTCACAGAATATACTTTTTAATTACACCCACCAATTATTCACATATTTTGTTGGATTAGACTAGCAAATTTCTATCTTCCTAAATTTTAATCAGTAAATGCAAACCAACCAGTGTTGTATTATATGTTTTTTTTAAAAAAAAATAGATTAAAGGGGACAAAAATTCTTTACTTGGAAGTTTTTAAAAAATGGTTTGGAAAATTTTGCTGACAGGGTTTTTTTTAAAAAAGTGCAGACATGAGAGTTTTTAAATAGGTGACATGTTGACTTTGTTAAACAACCTAATCTCCTAGCAATGGAAACATTTCCAACATCTGTTTTCCAACTGTTCTCCTCACACACAAATCTTACAACCAGCAGCCACTTTCTCACTCCTTGTTAGAATGTCACCTTTAAGTTGGAGAAAGTTCTATCGCTCTAGTTATTTTTCAAATTGCATCCTAGGGACACCTATTTATTATCACAGCAAAGGTCCAAACACTTGAAACACTTCTTTTTTAAAAAAGAAACTTTGTGACATTTGATTGCTCTCTTAAGTTTGATTCAAGATACTCGGTGGGAAGCACATAGGTCAATATTTTCATGGCTATTCCCCATCCAATATAAGTATTATAAGTATTATAAAGAATCTAGTCTATTCTTGATTTTATAGAAGTAATGACATCAATACATCCATTGCACTTGATGCAACTCCAGTTTCAACTTCCTTCCTACCCTGCCTCCCTGAGAGACTTCGAGAATTGCAGGCCAGGGCCCATTGTGATCTCATCTGTTGATGTGTCAGCAAATGCGGTGGCTCCATCACCACCGGTACTGTTTTTTCTTCATAATCCATTTGTTAATATGTAAAGAAGTCAGTGACCACAGAGAAAATGACTTCTCTTATGCATTTGTTTTTTGTTGTTGTTGATTGTTTTTTTGGCTAATGAAAAATATCACAGGCAAATACAAAAGTGGCTTAGATCACAGGCCCTGAACACAGAATACCATGTTGACTCTTTACTGGCTTTACTACTTATTAGCTGATGAATGGGTGACTCAGAGCGAGTCACCCCAAGATGGGCCTCCATGGTGTGCACATTATGTTTGAGCTAAAGGCAACTGAAACCCTGCAGCTCAAGTGAAACTCTGCCTCTTCTTAACTCCCTAGGAGAATTTGAATCAGGGGCCTTGCCCATAGTAAGAGACGATCATAAATAACCTTTTTTGACGCCTCTGTATGGCAGGGCAAACTACTAATTCCTGAGCATCTGCTCAACTTATCATCTTGCAATTACCCTCTGAGCCCCAAGGTGACTTACCTCATCCTGAGCTCAGAACGTCATACATTTTAACCTTCTGTCTCTAAACCCCTCATGTGCACGGGGTTCCCGTGCAAGGGCAATTACATTTGATTTTCTCTCGTAAATCTGTCTCACGTCAAGTTGGTTATAAACCAGCCAAAGGAACCAGAGGAGAGAAGGGGGATTTTTCCCTTTCCCTACAGACCCTGAACTCGTTACTTAACTCTCTGTGCATCAGTTTCTTCATCTTTAAAATGGAGATGACATAGTACTTACCTCCTAGGATTGTTATGTAGACTAAATAAATCAATTTATGCCAAGTGCTTAGAATCTTCCCTCACATATAGTGAGCTCTCATTAATGTTAACTATTAGTTTCTAGAAAATACCATAAACTGAGATATATTAGACACACCTTTACTTTTACTCTTCTGTGCAATTCTTCTAATACTAATTTCTTCAAAGTGTCAGTAATGCTTTCTGTGACATTTTCAATAGTACTTGCTAACAAAAGTAACACATTTAAATCTGTTGCCATATGGTTTTCCATATATTCTGTTAGTTATGCTTTTCCCCAGCAGGAAGCAGGAGGAACACATATTTTGCCAACAGTATAAGGCTTTTCCAGTTTTGCTTCAGAAACCTAAAGAGAGCCTTCTAACTTTTTATCATAGTAAACATAGTCTTAAATGTCATAACTTTGAACACAACTGTAAAAATCATAAAAGTTGTTTTCACATTCTAGATAGTACTTATTTTTAAACAACTTATTTGTCCTAATGGCTTTATATTAGCATTAACTAACATTTTAAGGCAAATGTTACACTTGCTGTGAGGTTCATTATTACTACTAATAAACATAAGTGCATTTTTAAGGCTGTCTTCTTAATTTCTATTATTTATGTATTTATTTATTTATTTGTTTATTTGGTCAACTCTAAAGAAAATGGAATTGTTTTGTTGCTGTTTTGCTTTGAATTCTTTCTTGTTGAAAGTATTACATATGTCTCCTTTTGAGATTGACGTGGCTTTTACCTCCTATGCAGGGTCGGTGCCTTCCATTCCTCATTAGTCCTTGGGGTTGCATTACAGCATCAGCTGCTATCTTTAGTGCCTTTGCAAGAAGGCTTTTAAGCCACTTTGGGGGATTTTGTAAGAGTTAGTTTTGATAAATCCAACTAGCACGGTTCATAAGTCAGCAGGTAAACTGCAGCACACCCCGCCCCCGGGCCTCTGGGCTGGGAACCTGCCTGTCCCCTCAGGATACCATGGGCATCTGGGTCAGTAATGTCACCACTGCCAGCCCAAACACATAACTAATGTTGAAAAAAACGTGTTTAATTTATTCGGATTAATTTATTGGTGTAATTTGTAGAAAAGTCTCAGTCCTACTTACAAGGTCCTTTCAACATAAGGAACTAGATATAGTAAGAGACTTTTCCAACTTAACATGATTAATGCTTTTTGGTAGAAAGGACTAATCATTACATTGGTGGGCTCTCAACAGTCAGTCCTGGGAGGTGGCATGTGTGCGTCCAGGGTCCCAAGTTCTAGGTCTCTTAGGATCCTGATGACTTATTTCTTCTCCCTGGATCTCAGCCTGTCATCGGTGACATGGTGACATGAGGCAGTTGGGTTAGATGGCCTTGAAGGTCCTTTTAGTCTAACACTTATCAGTTCAATTCCTATCCTGCCTGACTTACAGAATTCAATAGTTTCCTGGTTTGCAGCATTTTGTAAAGAAGCCCGAGCTTGTGGTAAATTCATTAGTAGATGTTTTTTACCCTAATTCCTATTGTCTGTGAAATGTTTCCTTCTCTCTGCTTTTCTAAACTTCAAATACCAAATCAATAGGGTCAATATGAGCTCTGCTACAGGAAATAAAACAATAACGTAAAACAAATAACCCCCTCCAAGTGACACTAAAAGCTTGGCTCTTTGAAGGAAGTCTAAAAAATTAATAAATTGATTAAATCTGTAAACAATTTTAGAGGTTCAAAATTTGGTCTGAGTCTCATTTGTAACTAACACAATCATCTTTTTCTTTTAAACTAACTTTACAATAATGTTGCTCAAATTGAAAGTCTAAACTAATAAATATTTGCCTATAAACACCACATTCTGAATGTTCCTAGACAAATAGTAAAAAAAATAAATAAAAAATGTTGGAGTCTAGATGTATTCTGAATCCAGATCCATTGTTCTCATTAATCCCACCTTGACCAGCGCTAAGTTCTGTGCCCCAGCGGTATGTACAGCTATATAAATATCGAGAAAAACCACTTCACATAATTTTCTTGAAATGTTGAGAGCAAATGTGACAAATAGTAAAAATAATTACTTAGAAAAAATACTTAATTGAAGATGTCATGCCATATTTTATCATCAAGGATAATAAGTCACAGAGAACACCCTGGGTAAGATGATTGTTAACACTTGACTTATCCCAAGAAACCCACCTTGATTTCTCTAAGCATCACTGAAAATTTGAAAAATAAGCTTAGAAAAATTACACAACGCAAAGGTGTCACTAATGTCTCAGCTTATGGAATTTGGTAGAGAGCAACAGCTCATATGTCCTGGGAGCTCACTATGTCAGATAAGAGTCTAAGCCCCTTAAATGAATTAAGTACTATTATATGAGGCAAGTACTAGCAGCTCATATCAGTGATATAATTGGACCTTATTAATTTAAAAAGCTGAGGCCTCGCACATCCCGCTAGGCATAGTGCCTTGGCTAAGGGTGAGGGAACTCTTTCATTTAAAGTTAAGGTGACAAGCAAATGTAACACTAGAACCACTTGTCCAAAACTGCTCCACTTTTTTCCTGTGACAAGATCAATCAACTTATGTAAAGCACAGACCACTATTTATTCGGTTTAAAATGTATCCTTTGTTTCAAGAATGACAAACTTATCCTTTGCTTCAAACATGACATTTCATCCTGATGGAAATACTAGAACCTGGTCATTTCATGTGCATCAACACAGCTTATGTTAAAGAGGGACATCCATTCACAGGGTGCTTCTGTTTAGCTTTTTGTTCCAGAAGATAAAGTAGGTTTACAGTTGTGAGTATTTGAAACATAGTTTATTCTTGTATTATTATTTATTTAATCATTATTATGTTATGTATTATTATTAACTTACTTTTGCCCACCCCTGTATATCAATATTGATAGATAGTCACCTATCATTCTCTCTTGGACATTGTTGGGTGCATTTTAAATGGATTGAGATTCTAGATGGAAATTTTTGTCATATATCATTTTTCCCCCTCTTACATGTACCTTTTTACCACGATTCATTAGACTAATCAAGAAATATAAAAGTTTCATTCAATTTTTAAGATATATTTTCAAACCTAAGCTTTTCACCCACTTGGAGTTTTTAAAATTCTCAACAATGTTGCTTAAATCTAAAAGATACACATCTCCACATACTGGGTAAATTAACATCAATGACAGTAACCTTTGTAATTTCCCTGCACAAAAAGAGGGTTTACATTCTCTTGTATTGAAAATTCTATACTAAGCAGAATACTTGTATGCTTCAGAGGGAGGCAGAAGATTCCCGGCAGCTCCTGTTTCTGGGCCTGTTTTTAAGTCTCATAAAGGAAGGACCCAAAATACACAGGATTGGTGTCAGCAGCCATATATTATCACAGTGTTGAGTTTGATTGATCTTCCATCTTTGAACTGTTGGAGTCTATGAAAGAAGAAAGTTCCTTCTTCAAGCTTTAGAAATGTTAACCACGAGAGTGTTGAAGTGAATGAAATAAAACACCATTGCTCCACTGATGCACCATGTGATGAAGAATAAGGCAGCTGCCATGATGTTGTGAGGACTGTCTGTATCCTAGCAACCATCTACCCGCAAAAAGAACCACCGCAGGATGAAATCCACACACTACACACAAAGCTGGTCTGCAGCACCATGGCAGGCTGATCCGAATGGAAGAAGAAGGCAGGCCTTTTCTCTGAAAGGCCTTTTCTCTCCTGCCACTGACAGGGGGCTTTGCAAATACATCAGTGCATGAATCACTGCCACAGAAGTCTGCTGGTTCTCAAATGCCTCCACACTCACACAATGGCAGTATACAAGTAACTTGAGAACCGCTTGGAAAACCCAGACACTGAGAGACATTAGTGGGGTTGGCCAAGTTGGGGAGATTCAGAAAATCAAGGTCATAAGTGAAAACATACTCACACACCAATTCAAACTCCAGGCTCAGAAAGAAGGTCAAGAGGTGATGAGAGCAGAAGAGTGTGCCTTGAATTTGGCTAAAACGACTGAGGTTCTATACATTAACTAACTTCTAGCATCAAAGGCAAGCTCTGAATGATGATGTTAAGGAAAAAAAAAACTACTAAAGAAAGCCATTTACATGCATTATCCCAAAGTTGCTTTCAAAGGTTAGTAACATTGGCCATATAAAATAAAATTGAAACGTCTTTTCAGATATAGTGAGATCTTTCAAGAAGTGTAAAGGTCCCTTCTATTTAATGATTTTTTTTCTTTTTCTACAATTGACAAAAACATTACTTCACAACCCAGAAATCAGTCATCATCTTGTTGTGGTCCCCAGCAAACCCAACAGCTGGGGATGGGACTGGAATGGTCATGTGCAAAGCCATTATTTATTAACATTATTGTCTCACTTCTGACTTGTGTCCACAAGGTCAAAGAAAGCCACCCCCAACCATGGAATTCCTTCCTAGCCTGAGTGTTAATATATAATCTCTACGAAATGAATCTGTATTCTTGGTTCACCTAATGTCCAGGTAATACTTCCTTCATGAGTAGAATTATCATTCTGGATAAAAGTACTAACCTGAAGTCAAGAAAGAGATAGACAATGGGGACAATTTTATTCCAATGACCAAGGTTTTTGTTATTATTTTTTAATTGTTTCTGGTTCCTTCTTAAAGTTAATTCTAATTCTAACATTTGGAACTATAACATAATAAAACTCACATTTTGTTCCCTAACTCTAGGATTTCTCAAATTCAGAGTAATAACAAAGTCTAAACTCAACATCAAGTTGCTTCATAGAATTTGAGAATTTCTTGAAAAATATTTAGAAATTCCTTGAAAGAAAGAGCATTCTTTAAAACTGACCTGGACATTCTGAAAAAACTCTCCAATGCAGTAATTCCCAGCTATTGAGGTTATTTATTGAATATTTATTTATTTATTTATTTATTTATTGCTCATAACAAGTTTACAAAAACTACCTCATTAAAATAATTGCTGAAATATCTTAGATCAGGCAATGCACACATATTGGAAAGTTACTAGTTTCTTCTCCTAGCTTTCTCCACTATAATCAAAGTGATAAAAAGTTAAGAATGTTGAACAGATTATAGAAGACTTATTTTCTAGGTAAGAAATTTTAATTACCTTTTGTCTGAAGGTTAATGTTTGATTTTTTAATTATCTGGATTAAGAGACAACATATAAATCAATCTAAATAAAGTAGTACAATGAAATCTACAAGTTAATGACAAAAATAAGATCGGAGATATGGTAAGTGATTCAGAGTCCAAACTACTAATACTCCTAATAGTTGACCACTGACTGGGGCATATGCTGCATCCCTCATCCTCGCCCATTGGTGCCTCTCATCTGACCTCTGGCCACCCCACTGTGAGACCACCGTGCTTCAGTCCCTCCTACCTGCCACTCATTGTACCATTTCACCTGAAACATGGGACTAGCCTCCTCATTTTCCTCAGCACAAGTAACATCAACCTCTAACTTTCAATAAGACCTGCATTAAGGAATGGGTATAATAGGAATACCTTACAATAACTGGCCAACACCAGACGTACGACGGTCTATTTTGATGTCAGTGTCCTGCCTCACTTCTGACTTGTATCTATGAGGCCAAAGAAAGCCACTCCCCAAAATGGAATTCCTTCCTATCCTGAGCACACAGGAAAAGCCTCCTCTCCAGGTAGTATTCCTACCACCTGGAACCTGCCTTCGAAAAGCTTAGCTTCCAGTCTACGGCCATACCACCCTGAACGTGCCCGATCTCGTCTGATCTCGGAAGCTAAGCAGGGTCAGGCCTGGTTAGTACTTGGATGGGGAAAAGCTTAGCTTCTGCCTCAAAATTAACATTCTGCCATTGTGGAAAGAGAAAAGAAGAAATTAGTTTAAAACCTGTGGCCAGAATTTTTCTTTTGAGAAACAACTGTTTTGCTTATTAAAATACTTCAGTATGCTACTTAGTAATATTTTAATTTTTTGTTTTGTTTTTAATTTTATAAAAGGAGGCCCAAGATCTGATCAGGAAAACAGAATTGGAGGAGGAGGGGGAGAAAATCTAAAATGTTCTGCGTGGGAATGTAGGTCATCTGAAACAGACCAAGGGGCCCGGGAAAGCGGGCTGGGTGTAGGTCAGCCTCGCCGAGGCCAGCCAACGTGGCACACGGGGCTGGCACCCAAGAGAGAGGTGGCTGGTAAGTGTTCCCACAAAGAACAATCACTTAACTTTTAAGAACAAGAATGAAAAATAGTTTTAGTTGTTTGATGTGCTGGATCAGGATGTGGCTAGGACCCCGCCCCCCCATCGCGCCCCCCCCCCCCCCCCCTCACACACACACACACATACAAACACAAACTTTCAGTTAAAGTCTGTCCGCTCACAGTTCATAGCACCAGGTCTTTCAAGAAGTAAAACAGGGTGGCGTCGGGCGTGAGGCTATGAGGTGTGGGAAAGGGGCAGCACCTGCGAGAGGTGAGCTCACTGATCAATAGCTCAGTGGAAGGGCCAGCAGGACACAAGAGCCTTTCTTCCCTTCCCCATCACCGTTCCCACTGTCTTAGGGGAGGCACACTGGGTTTCCCCAGAACGTAGGCGGAAGGCACCTGTTTTTATTTTAAAATCCTAAGATATAGACACTCCAGCAGGCCATGGAGCTTTGGAATTCCTGACACTGCAGCCATCTTTAGGCGTGGTCTCTCCTTCTGGTCCTTGTGGAAGAATCTCAGTGCACTTTTATGCCTTCCATTATCCACCCTGAGAAAAGTCATTTTTATTTCTTCCATTATACACTCTGAGAGAAGTAATTCACCATAAAGAACTCCCCTTTACTTGAAAAAAGAAAAAAAAGTAAACCTTTGCTTATCTCTTCGTGCCTAAGTGAAGGGAGCTGACTAAGAGCTAAGAAAGATGAAGCATGTATTCCATCATTTTATTACTTCTCTACAACAGTCTCGCCAAGTAGGATGTGTACCGCTTACAGACTGAAAAAAAGGTCACTATTGTTTGGAAAGACAATATTAGAAATATGTGTAGCATAATGTTCATAATAGTAGTATACATATGACATGTAACTAACTGATAAACACACAAATTGAGAGCATATGCCCACATCTTAATTTTTTTAAAGATGGAATAGAGTTTGGAGACTACTGATGTCAAAAAACAGAAAACATTCATACTAAACAAGAAATTAGTTCAAAAGGATTTTCATGAAGGCAAATTGTGAACCAAATTACTAGTTCATTTACTTTTGATGGGAAACAATCATTTGCTCTCCCCTGAACACAGAGAATTCTCACCTTCTGACTACCAAATTGAATGTCATATATTTGAACAACTCCCAACTAGTCTCAAAATAAAATTCATTTAAAGACTTATTTTATCATTCCTTTAAATGCCAGCAGCTTTAAAAAATCTTAAAGAAATTGATTCCAGGACTGACCAGCGTGACTCAGTGGTTGAGCATCGACCTCTGAACCAGTCGATTTCCAGTCAGGGCACATGCCTGGGTTGTGGGCTCCATACCCAGTGTGGGGCATGCAGAAGGCAGCCTATCAATAATTCTCACTCATCATTGATGTTTCTATTTCTCCTTTTCTCTCCCTTCCTCTTTAAAATCAATTAAAATATAAGGAAAAATATATACGAAATTAAAATTATTTCTTTTGAGTTCCTTGTTTTGTTGTCAAATAAACTGGTTACTGGTAAGAAATCTAACAAGCATATTTAATTTTCAGTCAGTAAATTTTTTATCAGTTGGTGTCACAGAAAGAAACATAGGAGCTGCAGTTACCATAAGGGCACTTGCTCAAATCAGTTTGATATGTTTTTGTATTTTTAATAAATGTTACTTCTAGCTACAAAAAATACAAGCTATGGAAAAGAAAGAGGGAGAGAAAGAGAGAGGAGGACTGTACCTCAAAATATGCTCTATTAGACAGAGAAACCAAGATGGCGGCATAGGTAAACACCTAAACTGCTGCCTTGCACAACAATTTCAAAACTACAACTAAAAGACAAAATGGACATCATCCAGAACCACAGGAAGGCTGGCTGAGTGGAAATTCTACAACTAGAAGGAAAGAGAAAAGCACACTGAGAATCAGAGGAGCTACAGGAGGCAGAGGTATTGAGATGCGGGCGTGGAGAGGACTGGCAACTGAGCGCGCAGCTGGCTTTCTCAAGCAGGAGGGAGACAAAAGCTCCCGACTGCACTGAACTCCAGTTCCGGGCGAGACTCTGGGGACCCAGACTCGTACAAGGTGAAACTGGACTGTCAGGAAAGAGAAAAGCAGACTGAGACTCAGAGGAACTGCGGAAGGCAGAGGTACCGAGGCGAGACTCTGGGGACCCAGACTCGTACAAGGTGAAACTGGACTGTCAGGAAAGAGAAAAGCAGACTGAGACTCAGAGGAACTGCGGAAGGCAGAGGTACCGAGGCGCGCGCACGCGCGGAAAGGGCGGGCAACTGAGTACACGGCTGGCTTTCTCAAGCGGGAGGGAGACAAAAGCTCCCGAATGCACTGAACTCCAGTTCCTGGTGAGACTCTGGGGACCCAGACTCATTTGGGGAGAAACTGGACTGTCTGGCAGCAGGCAAAACTTGAGGGCGGCTTTCTCTCAGAGGTGCTTGCAGCGATTATCACAAGACACTGAGACACAGGGGCCTATTAGGACAGGGCTGACGGGAAACCAATGCTGTCTGCTCTGCCCTGAGACTCCGCCCCATCCAAGCTGAGCACAGAAGCTTTTGCAAATCTCATAAGGGTGTCTCCAGCACAGAAGTTCTCCCAGCGTAGACACAGCTGATCCTCATAGCCAATTGGCCTGGAGGTCAATTCCTCCCAGTGACACCAACAACAATCAAGGCTTAACTACAACAAGACTGTGCACACAGCCCACAAAGGGGTGTACCAAGAGTGTCCACCTCAGGTAACTGGGGATGCTGAGCCACTGGGCCCTATAGGACACCTAGCACACAAAGCCACTCTATCAACTCAGGGAAGCAGCCAAAATGCCGAGACAAAGAAACAGATCACAAATGAAAGAAATGGAGGAAAGCAAACTACTGGATATAGAGTTCAAAACCATGGTTATAAGGTTTTTCAAGAATTTCCTAGAAAAGGCCGATAAATTTAGCGAGACCCTCAAGGATATGAAAAAGGACCAACTAGAAATTAAGCATACACTGACTGAAATAAAAAATATTATACAGAGATCTAACAGCAGACTAGGGGATCGCAAGAATCAAGTCAAAGATTTGAAATACAAAGAAGCAAAAAACACCCAACCGGAAAAGCAAAAAGAAAAAAGAATCCAAAAATATGAAGATAGTGTAAGGAGCCTCTGGGACAACTTCAAGTGTACTAACATCAGAATTATGGGGGTGCCAGAAGAAGAGAGAGAGCAAGATACTGAAAACCTATTTAAAGAAATAATGACAGAAAATTTCCCCCACCTGGTGAAAGAAATAGATTTACAAGGCCAGGAAGCGCAGAGAACCCCAAACAAAAGGAATCCAAAGAGGACCACACCAAGACACATCATAATTAAAATGCCAAGAGCAAAAGACAAAGAGAGAATATTAAAAGCAGCAAGAGAAAAACAGTTAGTTACCTACAAGGGAGCACCCATACGACTGTCAGCTGATTTCTCAACAGAAACTATGCAGGCCAGATGGGAGTGGCAAGAAATATTCAAAGTGATGAATAGCAAGAACCTACAACCAAGATTACTCTACCCAGCAAAGCTATCATTCAGAATTGAAGGGCAGATAAAGAGCTTCACAGATAAGAAAAAGCTAAAGAAGTTCAGCACCGCTAAACCAGTATTATATGAAATGCTGAAAAGTATTCTTTAAGAAGAGGAAGAAGAAGAAAAAGGTAAAGGTAAAAATTATGAACAACAAATACATATCTATCAACAAGTGAATCTAAAAATCAAGTGAATAAAAAAATCTGATGAACAGAATAAACTGGTGAATATAATAGAATCAGGGGCATGGAAAGGGAGTGGACTGACAATCCTCGGGGGGGAAAGGGGTGTGGGGGAGCGGGAAGAGATTGGACAAAAATCGTACACCTATGGATGAGGACGGGGTGGGGGGGAGGTAAGGGCAGAGGGTGGGGTGGGAACCGGGTGGAGGGGTGCTATGGGGGAAAAAGAGGAACAATTGTATTAATCTGAACAATAAAGATTTATTAAATTTTAAAAAAATACAAGCTATAAATGTTGAAATTATCTTGACTATAATTTTTCATGTAAAGCCATCTCAGATTTTTCAATGTGGTGTTTTCCAGGTGTAAAAAAAAAAAAAGTTCAATTATTATAGAAGAAACCGAGCCACATTTAGAAAATACTGGTACAATTACCACTGATGAAAATAATTTTAACAATGATAAAAATACCAATAAGAGCTAAGACTTATTGAGTGCTTATTATATACCAGGTCTGTTTTATGCCCCTACATGCATTAACTTAGCGGCTTAAACCCATCATGCCCATTAGAATCACCAAGGGAGAGTTTCAGAGAAAATGATGCCTGGATTCCACCCCAGAAGAGACTCTGACCCAGATGGACTGGATGGCAGCCTGGACATTGGTGACTCTAATGTGTGGCCAACATTGAAAACAAATACATTAACACAATCCTGACAACAATCCTAGGAGAGGGGGGTAAATATCTTCATTTTAGAGTGAGGAAAATGAGACATATGGCTCACAAGCAGCAAAACTGGGATTTGAACCCAGGTCTGACTCCAAAATTTAAGCTCTTTACCACTAAACCCTACTATCCCTCAAAGACCATAAACCACTGGGTACTTTGGGGACAGTTTCATTTCCGTGCTGTGCGTCAAAGATCATTTCTAGAATTTCTTTGCAGTTAGATTAAAAAGAAAAACAAAAACCTTTTGCATAACCCTGGCTGAAAAAACAAAGATCCTGACCATGAAATTATTCGGGTTTGCACATGACTGGGAAGCTGACCAAGCCTTAGCCAGTGCTGAAATCCGTGATTTCACTGTTTACTGCTAACAGTGATCTCCCAGTGGGCTGAATGCCCCAGGTTCCTCCTGCAGCCAGCCCTCTGAGGCTCAGTCTGTACTTCTTCTTCACCCTTTATTTTACCAGGAAAGTTCATCTAAATAATGCAGGTACAGACAGCAAACAGGAACTGTTCCTTTTTTCAACAGGTATTTCTCCTAGAGGGCAAATAAGCTTGAAAGTTCAGAAGCCACTTGCCAGCAGTTTTCTTTATTGCTATCCTCACCTACTGGAGCTCAAATAGAAGCTAGCAGAATACCGGGTCGATAAAAAACAAAAGCAAACCAAACAAAACAAAAAACAAAGCAAAGCAAAACAAACAAACAACAACAAAACACAACAAAACACAGAAGAGCAGGAGAGGGGAGGAATGAAAAGAAAATTCAATTCTGTGTTATCACTTGGTTTATGTGGCTAGCAGTCACAGGAGTGACAGTCTTGCCTAAAGTTACCTGAATCTTGTCAAACCACAAAGCATTCTTTCTGCTGGGTCAGGCTGGCCAGAGGTGGTCTGTCTGAATGCCAAGGACAAGAAATAAGGCAAGTGGAATCCAATTGGGGGGAGGGGAGGGAGGGCTGTTTAGATGATGGCACCAGATCTATTTAGAAAGGAGAAATACTAGCCTCTGAAATGCAGGGGGCACGGGGTGTGACCCAGGCAGTTATCAGCTAACATGAGACACGGAGTGTAAAGTAGGGGGTTTAAACCAGTGACATGAGGGATCAAGGAAGCAAAGAGGCAGAGTCACAGAGTGGCGTCCACACCACGTGAGGCCCGCGCCACATCACTGCACTGCCCAGACGAGGCGTCTCAGGGCGTGATCTGATCAAACAGACTTAGCCAAGACATGGAGCCAAGAGGACATTTATTGAGCACAGTCGGCTGGCCTCTGTGTTAGGTGTGTTTCACTTGGTATCTCATGTGATCCTCACAACGATCCTGAAAAGGGGGTGGGGTACTTCCTGCAATATTCCAATATAACTCAAGTATTAACTAGGTAGCATGGATTTGCAATGAGGTGTATTTGCCTCTAAAACCTGTGTTCCTTCCACCCTGACACAGTCCCTTGAACTCCTTGTCTCTGTCCTGGTCTTCAAGTTTATTTGGTGCATCCAGACCCGTGAGGGCACTTCTGAGCCACTGTCAGGGGTGGAGAGGAGCACAAGTTCGCTTGCTAGCAGGAATCGGTGGTTCCCTGAGACTCTAAAGCTATGTGTAAAAGTTCATTTCTGTGGGATTTCCCCCCTCTCTCAAGTTCTGCTTCTTGGCTGGCTCTCACCATCTCCCCACATGTCCCATGCAAATGGCAGTGCCTAATTCTGGTCACTTGCCAACTACTCTTGGGACAATTCACCCACCCCAGGGAGGCTCCAGTCTATTCAACACAGCAGTGTCCAAACGCTTTCCCCTCTGCCTCCAACAGCCGAGCAACATGCTCGTGAGGTCATCTTTGTCTTTAGTCGCCCCTTTTGTCATTATTCTCTGGGACTCTGTGATCAGCAGGTCAGGGAAAGACTCCTCATTCATTCAGCAAGACTTGACTGAATACATAAAATGAAAGCGGAAACGCTCCAGGCGCTGGAGTCACAAAGATCAAGAGAATTTCTTCCTTTCTTCCAACACCCTAGGGCTCTGCTCCCCTGTTGCAATGTGTGTGGCCTGGAGTCGGTCCTGAGGGCCAGAGCAAGAACACCTGATCTCGCTGGTGACTTCCTTCAGGAGGCAGCCAGGGCAGGAGCCCAGCCAGCGTCAGCATTGGCTCAGGCTGTTCTCTCAAATCCCACTGCTCTGTGCTGTCTCCCAGAGGCCTCTCTCCTGGAAGCGGTACCAGGTTTCCTCGGTTTATCTCTCTTTGAGAGTCAGATCCCTTCTCTAAAGGGCAAGAAAGGAACGTCAGGGTAGTTCATGTTCTATAATGGATGGAAGTGGCTGCCTTGTTTGAACAGCACGTTGGAGACCCAACCAAGAGCGAAATAAAATGAATTGCGAGAGAGAGAGAGAGAGAGAGAGAGAGAGAGAGAGAGAGAGAGCATGAGAGAGAGAGAGAGAGCACGAGAGAGAGAGAGAGAGAGAGAGAGAGAGAGAGAGAGAGTTAGAGAGTTGTTTTTTCAGGCTATGTCCTTAAGCAGGATTGCTATTTTGCATTCAGTAAAACCCCACTTCTCCTAGATTAAAAACCCATTTATTATGGGAGGGGTATGTGGCATGTTGTCATTTCTTAGCAGTTCACAGAGTTACAATGCACCTGTTACTAAAAACCTGGAGCCAGTCAGAGATTCAGAAACAGAAGGAGTGGGGAGGGAGAGGAGGGGGAGGTGTAAGGTGAAACTTAGCTTGGCTTTCATAATAGAACCACGTTTGTTCCCAATCCTCATCCATTTTTTTTCACTGGTTTTTAAGCAACTTCTGAGTTCTTGCACAAAGTTGTTAGAGAATATTTTATGCCTTAGAGTCAATGTCAAAAAAGTGCTGTCTCTTTCCCCAGTTTTCAATAAAAAGCTGATCAACTACGTGTTTAGTGATTCCTCGTGTCAGCATAAAGACGTGAAAAGAAATGTTCAGCTAGTTTACAGTGACACGCATTCGGCCACACATGGAAGAACAGTCTGAGAACCAGGAGTTTGTACAGCTGGTAGCAGATGAGCCCTAACAGCCAGTAAGAGACCGCACAAGCATTAGAAAACAAAAATTAAGCAAATGTACACACGCAAAGACAAATTAGGGGAAGAAAAAAAAAAAAGCCCAACTTTACAAGACGAAATGAACAGGTAGCTGAGGGCAGTTTCCTTTGAATGGAATTACTCACCCGCACACGCAGAATTCCCATTTCCCGAGGGGGAGCCTGCAGGACAGTTCCAGCGCGGGAGTGCTGAGAGACTAAAACCCAATTTAAAAACTACCGGCAGCAGAGTGGCAAGGAAGAGCAGCATGATCCTCATGGGCTTGAACTTTCAACAGAGACTAACTTGACTTTGGCGGTGCGTCGGCCCCCAGGAGTGCTCCCCAGCCGGCCCGTGGCCCTGGGGCATCTTCTCCGGGCTCTTCGGCTGTCGCCCTTCACCTCCTTCCGCTTCAACTCAAGACAGTGTCCAAAAGCAGCCTGAAAGGGGCACCCTGGGAAAGATTTCTTTATCTAAGTTTTTGGGAAGCCAGCAAGAAATACCTGACACCCTTCTGACACATTTCACAATGTCACAGCCACACTGTGGAGGCCTGCAGCTGACTTGACTGTGACCGGCAGAGAGAGTAACAGGCAAAGGCTAGAGAGAGAGAAAAAAGAAAAGAATTGATGGAAGGTTCCAACCAGGACCCTGGATGAAGCTGAAAGAAGAAATGTGGAGATCCGATTCCTCCCCAAGCAGGGTTTCTCTTTTTGAAAAGTAGAATGACTCCTCTTTCCTTTTTAAAGCCCTGTTGGCTCCGCCTCCTCTTCCTTTAGTGACACTTGAGTGAGCCTCTGTTTGCAAATGCGAATGCAGTCAATTCCACAGGACAGGAAAGCAGGGCCGGCTGCCAAAGAAGAGATAACTGGCTACTCACCATAAATATTCTGGGCAGGAGCTGGGAGAGCTATTAGGGAGCGGCGGGGCAGCGCCCGGGGTCTCGGAGGTACCTGCTGACTCGTAGCTACGTTTTAATATCTTGAAGGATGAAGACAAAGTTAAGCCAGGCCGTATAAATCAGCAGTGAGCCACACCGCTGATAATTCAGTCTTACAGCAATTGATCATTCACTCGAGCAATACGAAAGAAAGAGTGACCTTCAGCTCATTCTTTGAACGAAATGTCAACACCGGTGCTCTTTCCTGGAGCCTCGTCCTTTTTTCTCTCTGCCGTGTGTTTTATAGCGGAATTTGAAAGATCATTCTTTCCAAATCAAAGGGAAATCCCTGGAGCCAAATGAAGAGAGACAGTGTGCACAGGCACCTTTCCTTTCAGCAGGAGCATAACAAAATAGCGCGAGGGGCCAGGAGTGCAGGGAGAGGAGTGGGCTGTTTTTAGAGAGCCGCGTTGGAAAAAATAAGGTAATTGTGCAAAAGCTGGGAAGCAGAGCTGACTGCTGTTCCTTCCCAAACAGTGTGGGCTACCTTTTCCCATAGTGATAGAAGGTAGAAGCTCCAAGTCTCATTCACTCCCTCCTTGAGTACTTTCTACTTGGAGCAATAGCACTTATTTCTTTTCTTTTTTAAATCTTTTTATTGATTTCAGAGAGGGAGAGAGAGAGATAGAAACATCAATGATGAGAGAGAATCATTGATCGGCTGCCTCCTATATGCCCCATACTGAGGATCGAGCCTGAAACCCGGGCATGTGCCCTGACCGGGAATCGAACCGTGACCTCCCGGTTCATAAGTCAATGCTCAACCACTGAGCCACAACGGCAGGGCAACAGCATGTAGTTCAAAAGCACACCCAAGTATCTAGCTCAGGCAAACCGTTTGCACCTGATTTGATGAGCAATGGAAATTTCTGCCAGTTTACTTCATCCTGGAAAACAATCTTTCATTTAAGTTGCCCAGAGTTAGTGTTCCAAGGGCTGGTCAGAGTGTAGATAAAGCGATAGTCACAAAAATAACAGTCACACCAGTGGACACCCGCCATGGAGGAAAACGGGAACCACTCCAAGCCTTTTACTCATGTTTAATTCCGTCCTCATCATTCCTCAAATACTGGGGTCACTTTTCTGAAACAGCTAAAGGCAGGATTCCTCCCATCTCAGCCGGCCTCTGCCAGGCAGCTCCCGAGCCCTAACAGGAGAAACAGACCCCGGGGGCAGCAGAAGTCATGTGGGGGAACACATGGAATATTTCACTGCTTCCTGGACTCAGACTCAAGACTCAGAATGGGTGTCCTACAAACAACCTGCACTGAGTTACTGCCTTTTAGCAAAATGCATTGCCAGTGTCACAGGCGACAGCAGTGCTGTGGCTTAGAGGACAACCAAGCATCAAGATTTTTCGTGGAGACAAAAGAGGAGAATGACAGGAACACAAATATGAAATAATCCACAACCATATTCTACTTGGATCTGGAATCTCTCCTATTACTTAGGGTTGTAAAAAGACACGCTTTCCTAATGACATGTCACCTGAGCCAATGGCGTCACACATGCCCCTCAACATGGCTGTGGTAGAAGCTGAAACTGGTCACTGAGATGAAGATCAATCCCAACTAACGCACAGACGATTCAGGATTGCCCACCCAGCAAATCACAGGACACAGCCACCACTTAGAAAGGACCTCCAGAGATATCTACTAAGTCCATATACGCTTACTTCCAGGTAAAGCTGAACCTGTCCTGGGCAAACTCACATCCTTCTTATTTTAAGGTTGCTCAGAAATCTATTAAAGCTTTGCAGGTTTCGCCCAGCCAGTGCTGGTCAGTGTTTGAGCATCGACCTATGAACCAGGAGGTCACAGTTCCATTTCTGGTTAGGGCACATGCCTGGGTTGTGGGCTTGATCCCCAGTGTGGAACATGCAGGGGGCAGCTGAACAATGATTCTCTCTCATCACTGATGTTTCTATCTTGCTCTCCCTCTCTGAAATCAATAAAAATATTTTTTTTAAAAAATGCTTTACTGGTTTGAGCTGCCAAATACCTTTTAGTTTCTGGGACTGAATCAAATTAACTAACTGATTCATTAAACAGCTATATGTGATAGGACACTGTATGGAGTACAAGAAACAGAAGTCATGGTTCCCTAAGTTCAAGAGCTTGCTCAAATGAACTAACAGCAACAGCAAATAGTTTATGAGTACCAGCTAATGAATGGCCAGGCACTAAGTATCCTGGGGTTGTCAGGAAAGAAGGGGGGACTGCAACAAACTCCACGGACTGGAGCATGCAGTAGAGCTTCATGTGGTCTTTAGGAAACCTCACATCGGCATGGAGAAGCAGGAAGGCCGTGCTGACAATAGGATGTGGAACAGGAATGGACAAAGAAATGAGATGCTTATTTATCAGATCTTTCGATCCTGAGGGGCACAGCTGTGTGGGAGGAAATCCTTCTGGCAGGTCAGTAAGAGAGTTAGACAGCTCTGGATGCTCTTAAGTGTGAGTGGACAGCAATAGAAAGGAGGCTATTGGAAGGCATGCTTATGTGTCCTGGTCATCGTTCTTATTGTTCAGATGAAATTTCCCTATTGAAACACAAAGCACACTATTCTCCTAGGGTATATGCGGGCTGTACAAACATCACTACCACCACTCCATTCACAGATCGCCCCCAATGTGCCAGGCTTTATTCACGTTACTTCCAATCCTCAGCACCACTGTGAAAGGTGGCTATTATTGCTTATTTCACAGGCCACTGAAGATCAGGAAGGCTAAGAAAAGTTCCCATATTTATGGAGAATATGGAATTTGAAGTCATTATTCTTTCATTGTTAGACAGTGTTTTTGTTCAAAATAAATAGACAGGGACATTATTTTTTTTAAAAAGCCGAACTTATACTATGCCTGTGGCTATGACCACAGAAACCAGAAGTGACAAGGCAGTACATTTTGGTAGGCATGACTATTAGCATTACCATCCACCTGCAGAAACAGTACACATCTGCCTATGAATATCAAGTGTGCCAGGACAGCCCCTATAAGATTTTAAAACATGTTCTTGTTTTTTAGAGACAAAGTTGTTGACATGTGTCTGGCATTTCTGTGATTCACATGTGGCAGAAACTGCAATGGTGCTAAGGGAAAGAAATTGGGAAGGCATAGGAATTACCTACAGGGGGGAAATTATAATTTATCGAGATAGGAATACCAAAAAAAAAAAAAAAAAAGATAGGAATACCAGATGTAAAAGTTTTATTGAAAAAGAAGGACTGTTTTTCCCCTTGGTATTTGCTCAAATGAGTTGAAAACTTATGTCCATAGAAAACCTGCACACGAATATTTATAGCAGCTTTATCCATAATTGCAAAACCTGGATGCAGCCAAGATGTCCTTCAACAGGTGAATGGGTAAACAAATTGTGGTACATTTATACAATGGCATATCATTCAGGAATAAAATTAAATGAACCAGCAAGACCCAAAAGACATGAAAGAATCATAAATGCATATTGCCAAGTGAAAAATAGCCAATTTGAAAGGCTACTTACTGTATGATTACAATCATTGACATTCTACAAAAGACAAAACTATGGAGACAGTAGAAAGATGAGTGGTTGCCAGGGGTTGGGTGGGAGAGATGAACAGGCATAGCACAAAGGATGTTTAGGGCAGTGAAACTATCCTGTGTGACACATACAAGTGGACATATGCCATTTTAAGTTTATCAAACCCACAGAATGTACAACTAGTGAATCCTAATGTAGCTATGGACTTGAAAATAGTAATGCATTAATATTGGCTTATCAATTGTAACAAATGCACTACACTAAAGCAAGGTGTTGACACTAGGGAGCATTGTGGGGAGGAGGAGAGAAGCAGTATTTGAGGACTTTGTACTTTTTGCAAAATTTTTCTGTAAACCTAAAACTGCTTTTACCAAAAAATGGTCTATTACTTTTTTAAAGGAGAGTTGTTATCCAATTAAGTAATGCACAGATTAAGTGATGCCAAGCTTCTTCCAAATGAAACAAGATTTTTAAAAGCACTTGGTAAACAAGACATAAAAGAAGAATCTTCCATGCTCCATTTTTCAGCTCAGCCCACTCCAGGACCTAGAAAATTTTCTCTGACCAAGAGGAAGAAACAAGCCTTCAGAAACCGGATATGTAAAAAGAAGACATAATTTATAACATATAATTTATATTTCTATAAAGCAGCAACTGAATCTACATTTTTAAAGGCTCATTTTAGACCACATTGCATTTGTCTCCATAACCCCAGCACGCCTCTGCTGACATCTGAAACTGCCCACTGACTTTGTCCCAAGAGATCAAAGAAAGAGGCAGACCAGATTGGTAGGTGGCAGTTTGATTCTTGTTTTTTATTTTTACTCATGAAATATGGAATTTTATTTAGTAACTGAAGTAGGGGAAAAACCTGTCAAGAAAGACCAGGTAAAGAATGGGTTCCCAATAAAATGAAATTTTAGGGCAACAGAAGTCTAAAGGCCACAAGAGAGAAAAAGCCATACTCTTGTTCAAACAATGGCTAGTTAGTTGCATTTTTTTGACAGTGTTAATCACTGAATATGGGTGGTCCTCTTAATTCCACACAAAGCATGCACCACAATTTTATCATAGAATACCTGGTTTCTATACACATTTTAGGACAAGCTGGGTAGGTGGCAGGCTTAATAACCAAGGCAACTTGTATAGGAGGGTTGGGCATTGAAAGAAGAGTTGATCTTTGCACCCACCCACTAGAATCTTAAAGGTTTATATAGCCTTGGCCAGTGTTGCTCAGTGGATACAGCATTGGCCCATGCACAGAGGGTTGCAGGTTCGATTCCTGGTGAAGGGTAAATACCTGGGTTCCAGGTCCCATCCCCGGCCACATTCGGGGTTCCTGCAGGAGGCAACCAATCCATGTGTCTCTCTCACATTGATGTTTCTCTCTCTCCCTTCCTTCCCACTCTCTGTAAAAATCAATGAAAAAAATATCCTGTGCTGAGAATTAACAAAGGTTTATGTAGAGGCCTTAATGGGGTTCAGTCGCTTTTACTGTCCAGATGGTCTCAACAACACATTACTTTCTCAAGGCTGTGTCTTTGCAACAGCTTTTAGTGTGGAAATGGTGGGTGGGATGTACATTTTAAGGACAAAGGAGGGAGGCGAAGAGCCTCAGATCGCAGGGGTCTAGATCACAGGTCAATTGGTGGTCCTCCAAAAATGCCTCCTCCATCGTTCACTCAGGTATTTTAACTTCTAAAATTGTCAAGGTTTAGGGGAAGAATTCTTGCTTTCCTATCAACCACAATCCAACCTTTCCCCTGACCTTCAATTCTGCCGAGTCTATAAGAAACATAATTCCATTAGGTATAGAGTATTTGAAGGTGTGACAAGATTACTAGAGATGCTATAAACTTCACGTAATTAAAACTGCTTTCTGGAAATTAGTGAAAACGCAAACCATAGTTTGCTGCTCTTCCTTTGCTCTTATTATGTGTATAGAACTGTGAAATAGTATCATTTTTCCCTTTTTTAAATTTCAAGGACTGAAATTATTTGAGTGAAAATAATCCTGGTCTACCACTTGAAACTGCAAAGGTGTACAAACAGATGGTGGAGAGAAAATATTTGAGTCCATAATATATTTTTTGAATTTCAAATACTAGAGAAATAAAATAAAGGAAGCTGCTTTCATTTAGTTTTCCCAGCCTGACTTCAAACTCGGATGCATTCATTTATGCTTATTAAAGTAAAATTTATATAAAGGGAACAGATATGAAGCGTAAAATCTGATGAGTTTTGGTAACTGAATACACACATTAAACCAGTACCTCAACCAAGACATACAGTGTTTCCATTACCACTGAAATCTCCCTGTGCTTTCTCCACCTCAATCCCATCCACGTCCATGGGCAATCATTGTTTTGATTTCTATCATCAGAGGTTAGTTTTGTTTCTTCTTGAACTTTATATAAATGCAATTATACAATAGGTTCACTTTCGTATCTGACTTTGGTTCAACATAATGTTTTTGATAGACATCTATATTGTTGTCTGTATCATTACCACATTCTTACTTATTATTGAGAAGTATTCTTTTTTTCTGACTATATCACAATTTGTTTATCCATTCTTCTGTTGATGGACATTTGTATTGTTTCCAGGTTTGGTTCAATGAATGTTTTCATTTCTCTTCGGTTAACGCCCACTCGCTGGTTCATTGGGTAGGTATATGTTTAACTTCATAAAAAGCTCAAAACAGTTTCCCCAAGTGTCTGCTCCATTTTATACTCACCAGCAATGCATGTGAGTTCCAATTGTTCCACATCCTCACATTTGGTATTGTCAGCCTTTTTTAAATTTGTATTTTATTATTTATTCTTAGAGAGAGAGAGGAAAGGAGAGCGAGGGAGGGAGAGAGAGAGAGAGAGAAACATCAATGTGAGAGCACAACATCTATCGGCTGCCTCTTGCACAATCCCCACTGGGGATCCAGCCAAAACCCGGACATGTGCCCTGACTGGGAATCCAACCCACAACCCCCAGGTGCACAGGACAACGCCCAACCCAACTGAGCCACATCAGCCAGGACCGGTATTGTCAGTCTTTTTAATTTTAAACATTTTAGTAGGTGTGTCTTAATACCACATTGCAATTTTAATTTGCCTTTCCCTGATGAATAATGGTATTTGACCAACTTTTCATGTGTTAACTGGTCAGTCACTTATCTTCTTTTACGAGATGTCAATTTAAATCTTTTGCCCATTTCTTTATTGTGTTTCATATTTTTTATTGATTTGTAGAAGTTCTTTATATATGTTCTAAGTATAAATCCAAATTGGTGTATTAAAAATATGTAAATACTAGAGGCCTGGTGCACGAAATTTGTGCACAGGGGGGCAGGGTGTCCCTCAGCCCAGCCTGCACCCTCTCCAATCTGGGACCCCGTTTAGGGCGGTCGGACATCCCTCTCACAATCCAGGACTGCTGGCTCCCAACTGCTCACCTGCCTCTGCCTGATTGCCCCTAACTGCTTCTGCCTGTCATCCTGATCACCCCCTAACTACTCCCCTGCCAGCCTGATCGACACCTAACTGCTCCCTGGCCGGCCCGATTGCCCCTAACTGACTTCCCCTGCCAGCCTGGTCACCCCTAACTGCCCTCCCCTGCTAGTTTGGTCACCCCTAACTGCCCTCCCCTGCAGGCCTGCCCCCCTCCGACTGCCCTCCCCTGCTGGCCTGGTCTCTCCCAACTGCCCTCTCTGCTGGCCTGATCGCCCACAACTGCCCTCCTCTGCAGACCTGGTCTCCCCCAACTGCCCTCCTCTGCTGGCCAGGTCACCCCTAACTGCCCTCCCTGTTAGCCTGATCACCCACAACTGCCTTCCCCTGCAGGCCTGGTCCCCCAACTGCTCTTCCCTGCTGGCCTGGTCCTACCCAACTGCCCTCCCTTGCTCTCCTGGTCCCCCCCCCCCAACTGCCTTCCCCTGCTGGCCTGGTCTCCTCCAACTGCCCTCCTCTGCTGCCCAGTCACCCCTAACTGCCCTCCCTGCTAGCCTGATCACCCACAACTGCCCTCCCCTGCAGGCCTGGTCCCCCAACTGCTCTTCCCTGCAGTCCTGGTCCCCCCCAACTGCCCTCCCATGTTGACCTGGTCTTCCCCAACTGCCCTCTTCTGCCAGCCCGGTCACCTCTAACTGCCCTCCCTGCTTGCCTGATCGCCCACAACTCCCCTGCATGCCTGGTTCTCCCCAACTGCCCTCCCCTGCCAGCCTGATTGCCTCCAACTGTCCTCCCCTGCAGGCCTGGGTCTCCCTAACTTCCCTCCTGCTGGCCTGGTCTCCCCCAACTGCCCTCATCTGCCAGCCTGGTCACCCCCAACTGCCCTCCTCTACTGGCCTGGTCAACCCTAACTGCCCACAACTGCCCTCCCCTGCTAGCCATCTTGTGGCGGCCATCTTGTGTCCACATGGGGGCAGCCATCTTTGACCACGTGGGGGTGGCCATCTTGTGTCTTGGAGTGATGGTCAATTTGCATATTACTCTTTTATTAGATAGGATGCATGTCAGATCTATGTATTAAAAATATTCCCTCCCAATCCTTGGCTTGTCTATTTATTTTCTTAAGAGAGTCTTTTGATGAGCAGATTCTAATTTTGATGAAATCCACTTATCAATTTTTTTCTTTATGGTTACGTTTTGTGTAATCTAATAAATTGTTGCCTACTCTAATATCTCAATATCTTTCTCCATTTTTAAGGTAATTTTAGAGTTTTAGCTTTTATGTGATTCATCTTTATTAATGTTTGTATATTATGTGAGATTGGAGTTTATTTTTCTTCGCATATATAGTCACTAAACATATAGTTCAATTTGGGAAGAACTGACACCTTAACAATAACAAGTCTCCCAATCCATAAACATAAAATATTTTTCAATATTTGTAGGTCTTCTTTAATTTATCTCATCAATGTTTTTAACTTTTCAGTGTAGAGCTCTATACATCTTTTGTTACATTTATTTGTATTTTGTTTTTAAATGCTCTTATGAGTAAGTAGTTCTTCGATTTTATTTTCTAGTTGTTTGTTGCTCTTTTGTAGAAATAAAATTGAGTTTTACCTTTGGACTTTGTATCTTGCAAACTTGCTAAGCATTTCATGATATAAGGAGTTCTTTTTCATTGAGTCCACAATGCCAGAGATAAAATGGCAAGATAATACAAAGTCATGTTATCAGTCAGGAGCCACCATATGGAGGAAAGTGGAAAGAAAAGCTTTCTCTAGCTCCTATGAAAAGTAGCCATGAGCTCCGTTTTATGGAAGGTAAATCTAAGGTTAGAGAAGTTAATGATCTTGCCCAAAGTCTCAGAGCTGTTAAGGGATGGAGATGGTCACCCACTCCACATCTTTCTGACTCTAGAGCACATGCCTGAACCACTGCTCTCTGACGCTCCTTTTATTTCACTAATAATGCCAAGGGGAGCGCCCATTCCCCCACGCTGGTCTCCAGGGCACCAACAGGGAAATGTGGGTCCTCACATCCTTCCTCCTGTTCTCTTTTGCCAACTTCTTTGGTATCTCCCAACATTTAAAATCCCACCTGGTCAGGTCTCTCTGGCTGCTGGTGCATGCTATAATTGGTGTCATTAGAGAAGTGAAGTAGTCTTTTTAATGATCCATAAAGATGTGCCTGGAGATTATAGGAGGAAGCAGCAGCCATTACTTTAGGAAAATAGGTGTCCTGATTGTCAAGGAAGCTGAAGTCAGTACTCAAAACAGGGAAGTTGAGTATACGAAAACAACACCGAAAATGAATGCAGATGAGTGTTTTGTTTGTGGAATAACTAATAAATGGTGTTATTCCAAATTCTACACAAAGACTTTAAGGAGAGAAAGAAGAGAGGAAGGGATTTAGTCCCTTTTGCTGAGACTAAGACATCCTGGAACAATTTTTAGAACACTGACTCTCAGATCCTGTGATAGCTCAGCTGAATTAAATCTGTGGCATGGACAGTTTCCCTGGGTACATTCATGTATTCACTTTAGTCCTTTCATGAAATGTAACTGCTAAACCAAGAATAACAAAATTACGCAACTGACATTTTTCAGAAGAAACCTTGTGTGTGCAATATTTTAAAACTGTATGTACATCAGAATCTGACTGCCTTATTTATTCAAAGGAAAATTGCATTGTTTCCAGGGAGTTTGGAAATCAGCTGTAATCTTCATTTTTAATCCCCTCAGACAAAGGAGATTATAAAATCAAATCAAACTCACCGTGTGTGTATATATATTATGATATATTATGTTACCTTATATTATAACTAGAGGCTCGGTGCATGCAATTTGTGCACTCAGGGAGGGGAGTCCCTCAGCCTGGCCTGTGCCCTCTCGCAGTCCAGGAGCCCTCGGGGGATGCCCATGGGGAGCGGGCCTAAGCCATCAGTCAGACATCCTCCTTAGCACTGCTTCGGAGGCGGGAGAGGCTCCCGCCATCACCGCTGCGCTCGCCAGCCATGAGCCCGGCTTCTGGTCAGGCCAAAACCAGCTCTCTGACATCCCCCGAGGGGTCCCAATTGTAAGAGGGCACAGGCCAGGCCATGGGACCCCACCGCTACACTATCGGGGCAGAGGAGGGATGCGGGAGGTTGGCCAGCCAGGGAGGGACTTCGGGAGGGTTTCAGGGCGTGCCCGGCCCATCTCACTCAGGCCCAATCGTCCGGACCCCAACAGCAAGCTAACCTACCAGTCAGAGCATCTGCCCCCTGGTGGTCAGTGCATGTCATAGAAAGCAGTTGGGTGGCCTTAGCATATCATTAGCATATTATGCTTTGATTGGTTGAACAGCCAACCAAACGACTGGACACTTAGCATATTAGGCTTTTATATATATAGGATATATATATAGGATATATATATATATATATATCCTATATATATAAAAGCCTAAGCGACCAGACAACCGGCCAGTAGCTATGACACACACTGACCACCAGGGGGCAGACGCCCAATGCAGGAGCTGCCCCCTGGTGGTCAGTGTGCTCCCACAGACGGGTGCCAGAGTCAGGCTGATGGCTGGCGAGTGCAACTGCTGCACTGTGAGCCTCTCCTGGGGACACTCCCCCTGCACGCTCAAGTGGTGGTGGTAGTGGTGGTGGCAGGTGCAGCAGGGTGGGATGAGCGGGAATGGCATAGCGCCCAGCCGGGGCTCGGGCTCCTCCTGGGCTGCCTGCTGCTTCGCGCACTACTTCGTGCTGTGCAGGATCTATGAGGACAGCGGACTGGAGCCCAACAAGCTGGTGGGTAAGGCCGGGCTGCGGTGGTGCTGAGGTCCACTGATCCCCACAGGCCAGGCCGAAGGACCCCACCGATGCAGATATATATATATATATGTTATGATATTATGGCCTCAATCCTTCCATGTGGACTGGGACAAAAAGGAGAATTGAAATTTTCATATCTGCATCTTAGACCATAACTTGTCCAAAATGTAACTTCCAGGAGAAGGAATCTACTTTGCAATTATAACTAAAATGAACAGAAGTGAGATTTGTGATTGCCTGGCCCATTCACAGTATGACAGACTAGGGCACTATTACTGGATTATATTCTTATTTTATATGTTAAAAAGTGATAGGTTTTATTTCTCACCAGTTGATAACTGGTTAGTTTAATGTAACACATATGTTGATCTTGTATCAAAATAAATTTGACCTTTAATTAAGAGCCAACTTGTATTTGATACAACCCTTTTAGCAAGCAATTTGGCAACACATTTTAGAGGCATAAAAATATTCATAGGCGTTGACCATGTAATCTCACTCTTGGCAATTTCTCCCTAAGGGAATAATCTCTCCACTAAAAAAAGAAGTTATAATCATACAAATAGGTATTGTGATGTTATTCCTGGTAGCAAAAATTAAAAACAGTTTTTGTATCCAGCGACAGAAAGTTAAGAAAGTATGAGAATATAATATAATCATTAAAAAGGAAGTGTTTACCACAATATTAATAGAAAAATACAAACTCTTATCTATCCTGTGGTTATATTTATTATTTTGTGTAACAGATAAACCCAGAACATTGAAAATAGTTTATTTTAATAGTGAGATTATGGCTTTTACTTCCTTGTTAATTTAATATTTTGTTGTTTAAAGCTGTAATTTTATAGAAAACTTAGTAAGATACCCACCGGCCTTCTGAGGAAGAGCATGATGTTTGGTTCTCTTATAACCTGAAACCCCTGCCCTCTGGTCTGTGCCTCTGATCACACTTGCCTTCTGATTGCCTCATTCATTAAAGGAAAATTACTTCTAGAATGTAATGCCTTTAGAATGTTTGCCTGCCTGCAGCAGAGCCACACTTACACGACTCAAAATTCCGCTTGAAATTCAAGACCTCATAGGTAAGGGCTCTATATCCTAGTCCAGTAGTTCATGTCAAGAACACTGGGGAGTTTAAATCATACACTCTGTTTAAAAATTGAGACAAGCCCTGGCTGGTGTTGCTCAGTGGTTGCAGCATTTGCCCATGCACCAAAGGGTCATGGGTTTGATTCCCGTGCACATAGGTTGCAGGTTCGATTCCATCCCGAGCCCTGGTTGATGTTTCTCTCTCTCTCTCTCTCTCTCTCTCTCTCTCTCTCTCTCTCACTTCCATTCTCCTTAAAAATCAATGGGGGGAAAAATCCTCTGGTGAGGATTAACAATAAATAAATGAATAAATAAATAAATAAATAGAGACAAAATGATTCTCCAAAGGCTACTGGTTTAGAATTTCAAATCTCTATCTTACTCACTGTTAGAAAATTAATTTCCATCCAACATATTACATATATCCAGCACAGGAAGAGAAGCACAAAGTCTCAACAGAACAGGTGTGTGTTTTTCTGACAATTACTAAGAAAGTAGATGTTTACTTGAAATAATTATTAAAAATAGGCATGTGTGGGTGAAAACATGTGCTTAGTCAGTACTGTTTTATATGATAATTTTATATCCTCCTATATAATAAAAGGCTAATATGCAAATTGACCAAACGGCAAAACAACCAGAGCTATGATGCACACTGACCACCAGGGGGCAGACGCTCAATGCAGGGGAGTGTTGCTCAGCCAGAAGCCAGGCTCAGGGCTGGCAAGCACAGCGGGCGGTGGCGGGAGCCTCTCCCGCCTCCACGGCAGTCGGACATCCCCCAAGGGCTCCTGGACTGCAAGAGGGCGCAGGCCAGGCTGAGGGGCTCCCCTGAGTGCACGAATTTTCATGCACCGGGCCTCTACTTTATACATAACTAGTTTTTCTTCAGTCTATTTTTTTTATGTATATGTTCAGATTTACTAAAACATTTTCTTCAAAATTCCTTTTGAGAATGTTGGGAGTTGGCCCACCACTATGTCTCTTCAAGATGGTACTCCCTATCAAGGCTGTCTGTTTAATAGTGTTAAATGCTTCTTTTTTCCTCAAATAAGTGTTAAAGTAATAATGTAATGTGATTGTGACTTTTTAAAACAAATTTCCCTGTGAAATGTTCACGTGTAGCAAGAATTAGATATATAATAATCTTGATCCACATCTGAGTCCTCATGGAGAAGGGTTGGTCTCATGGAGAAGGGTTGGTCTCAGATCCACATCTGAGTCCTCATGGAGAAGGGCTGGTCTCATGATTCACCATTCTCTGAGGAAAAAGTAAGAACCTAGAGTAGAAAACATAGCCCCCAGAGGGTATTCAAATCTGGAGTATATTGGCCTAGGGATTAAAAGACAAAGGCAGGGTTTGGGGCTGCAAATTGAATATTTTTCCATCTATGGGAAAAAACATAATTTTTTTTCTCTCCCACATTTACTGAGAGGAGTACCAAAAGCATAGAATCAAATTATTTTTAATTTTTCAATGATCATTCACGTATAAAAGTTATAGCATCTTCTGGATTTGAAAAATATTCATAACAGGCTGGCATTTATCTGAAGGGGTTGATGCAGTTGGATTGTTCTTGCAACACTAAGAAATCAGGTTCTTTTTCGTAAGCCAAAGAATCCCTCTCCTCGAGGAAAAATCAGCTACATTAATTAACTCGTGATCACATAACTAAGAAAGCTTGTGCTGGGAATAGTACCTGGATATCATAAATTTCTCATTTCCTTTCATGACTCTCTAAAATTAGGACTGCTTGATGACTGGCTTATTTTTGTTTAAAGTTAATTATCTCAGAGGGAGCTACTCCAAAGTGCTGCTACCAGATTCCTAAGTCGTGTGACCAACCTCACATCTTGTCAATATAGAGGTAGTGCCTGGCACGGAGCAGGCACTTAGTATCTTTGTCGAGTGAAGAAATGAATGACGAGCAGGCTACAAGTAAAAAGAAGCAGAGGAAAACATCTTGCAGTGTGTGTGTGTGTGTGTGTGTGTGTGTGTGTGTATTTAGACATACACAAATATAGAGACTCAAAACTCTACCCACAAGCAAATAGTTTCCAAACACTCAATATCAGAAAAATCTTCCATGAAGCTAACGGTGGACTTTGCCCCATAGAAGTCATCCCCGAAATGCAGTATCAATCCGAGGGAAAACCCCACCTGGTCACTTGGAAAATTCTAAGACATCCCCAGGGGGAAGGGAGATGCATCACTTCTACCCTAAAAGGAAATGAGACCACTGGGGAGGAGAAGCAAGGCTCCCAGTCCAGAAGGCCTGTGACCCCAGACAACCTCCCAGCTGCCCAGGAGCAAAGCCAGCGTGTGGATCTCACCCTCAAATGCCACGACGAGAGAGAGAATCTGGTGCGTGGCATCCGAGCCCCAGAGCCGGTCACACCCTGTTTACTACCACAGCTGTCTGCGCTGTTCTTGGATGGGGACGAGGAGGAGGCCGACCAAGAACAAAGTCGGAGGGCACACGAATGCATTTGGTGCCTGGACTCTCTTAATATTTGAACAGATTGTTCTTTGCTAGAATTAATCCATTTTAAACTAGAATTCCATTTGATGGCTCTGCTGCTATGTTCTTCCAGCGTGCCACACAGCTTGGAGCAATTCACACGTACTAACCTTGTGCTTAACTTTCACCTGCAAGTTACTGATAAAATCAAGAAACAAGAGTTAGAGAACACCAAGCTCAAATAATAATAATAATAGCATGCTAGTTGTTCTGAAATAAATAGAGGAAAAATTCCAGCCCCTAGCAGCCTATTTCACATCATTTTTAATGTTTCTGAACACCTGGGTAATTGCATTCCTGAGAAAGGTGACATTTCTGGGGCACAGAAAGAATGGTAGTCACAGCTATTTCCCCAATCACATTTCCGACTTGGTGCCAAGAATGTCCAGTTGATTGCCCAAGGGACTGTATCTCATCTGAGATCCCCTTGGACTGCCTGCATTTGTTTTATGCTGATTATGTCACGTCAAATCCTATTGGGCATTTAAGCCAGCAACTCTTAGCCAAATTCTATCGTCCTGGTCCAACACCTGGCTTCAAGCAATTCACCCGCATAAAAGTGTGGAAACCTGGGTACCAATAATGGCCCTGACCTTGGGTAAGACATTTGTCCTTCTGGGTGCTGGGTTCCTTCTCTGTAAATTAAAAGGGTTGTACCAGATGACTTCTAAGATGTCTTTTGGCTCAATAGTATGTGCTGTGATTGGTAACACAAGGGACTGCCAGTTACAGTTCACTGTCCGTCTACTGGAGGGAAGAAATCACAGCATTTCATGTGCAACCACAGAGAGCTGATTCCAACACCCTCTGTTACCAAAAAATAAAAAAATAAGGGGGGGGGGGGAGAATGAGTTCCATAAGAAAAATGGTGTCCCAGCTAGTTAGTGGCAGAACAGGCTGAGACCCGAATCTCTTGACGTGTTGTCAGGTACTTCAACAACATGCTCCTGAGCACAGTTGTCAGATCTCCGGCTGAAAGGGGCCGCCTGACCCCAGCTAAGGAGTGGAGAGGTCCAGTGCTCCTTCTCTCTGCTCTCCTTGCTCTTTGCTAAGATCCCTTCTAGCACTTACCACACTGCATTGCAACTCGTTGGGTGCAGATTTAAACAACACACATGCGCAGACACGCACACGTGCTGACCCCCACAGGCACTTATACCCACTTTAGATGGTGAACTCTTTGAGCACCTCATCCGCTCCCAAGTGTTTTACACACGGCAGACACCCCAGAAAGGTTTGCCGGATGCCACCGCATGCAGTGCTTCCAGGAGAATGTATGAGGTGGGGGTCAACCAACAAAGGACCCCGCCTCCGCTCCATGTTCTATTGCCCTTCCAGATTCTGCTCCAACGGCCCATAAACGCAAACCACTGGTAACCTACACGGAGATCACAGGGGCAGCCCACTGCTGGAGGTGCAGTGAATCTCAGCACAAAGGATGCCCTGCGGAGGCGGATTAGCAAATATGGTTTGAAATTAGGCCAAAATGAAGCTTAAGCCTTCGAAGCCACTGAGACGAAAATGGGTCAACAAAGAGACTAAGCATATGAATGGCCACCAGCTGCCTCGGCAGCCTCCCCCGGCACCGGCACCCGCACGCAGAGCAGACAAGTGGGCTTATCCCCATCCCAGTTTGCTTGTGCAGCACACAGGACCAGGCACCACAGAAGACATCGCGTCCGATCGATCCAGGAGGCAGCAGTGTGCGGTGGGGGTGGTAGGGGGACAGTTCAGGTTTGTGAGGCCGCTGCCTGAGACCAGGATCCACTTAATGCCTGACTTTCACCAGTCACTAAGCAGCTCCTCTTCCTTAGAAGAAGGGGAGAGGGGAAAATAGAAAGGAAAAACAAACAAACAAACAAACAAACAAAAATACACCAAGAGAGCTCATCATAAGACTTCCTTGCAAGAAAATGTCAAGATTAAAAAACAACAAAACAAAACATTGTGCTCCCCCTTGAGAATGAAACAATTATTTCGATTGTGATAAATTTAAATCGAATAAAATTGATACACATGGTCCCTTTCTTCTGAGAGTTTGGCCTCTAAAACATGACCACAGCCAATAAACTTGTAGCCATACATCAAGAACTCTATTGGAATTCCAAGGAAGTACGAGAGGGCCCGTTTTTCCAGGAGCAGACTGCGGAGCGTGCCCATAAATACACACGCACAGATGCACACGCATATTTGAAGAAGCCAAGAAGCTGGGACGCACCCCGTTAGTAATGTCAATGCTTTGAAAATTAAAACCCTAGGTGTCCAATTTTATAAATGTGCAAATTGCTGAAGTGACATAAGATTCTGCTAAGGGTAAAAGCATATCCGGATCAGCAGGAGTGTGCGGGGAGGCTGCAGGGGTGGGGTGGGGTGGGGTGGGGAGGTGGGGAAGGAGGCCTGAGGAAAGAGAATGTACTGAATGCTGGGTTTGTAAGTATTTCCCTGGGCTCAGGACACTACTCCACTTGTCCAGAAGAGAATCAGCTGCTGTGTTTGGGCATTGGCTATATATATGGTGTGTTCGGACATAAGGGATAGATCATGTTTAAACGAATACCAAAAATGCCTGCCTAAATTAGCAGTCATATTCTAATAGCATATACGCACCGTTGAATTTTATCTAAAGATACACCTTAATTACATTCATATCAAAATCAATTTTCAATTTTTTAATTTTCACTACTTCCCAATTTTTTAATTTTCACAAGCTGAGGAACCTGATCTCATCACTGATGTTCAACTGGTGTTCCGTCCACTGCATGTTGAACATATGAAAAATAATTATAATCATAAGCTCTGCCAACGTGAACAAAAACAGTTTCATTACAGATCTCTAGCTATAATTCAGAGACGGGGCTTTTGCGGGGTTTCCATTCATGCCTTCATTCTAATTTTTTGTCTATTAACCTGTATTTACTTTACTTGGAAACAAAATCAAACCCACAAAAAATGTGGCCAGTGAACTCCAAAATAACCTTTATCCAGATTGCCAGTTGTTAACATTTTGCCACATACGTATTATCAGTTTCTTGCTCCCTCCAAATATATATTGAAGTATAGTTTGAATACATCATATATATCACATCCTTTCACTCCTCAGTATTACATGTGCAACTCCTAAGGACACAAATGTTGAATTTCTTTTTTTTTTAAATATATTTTTATTGGTTTCAGAGAGAAAGAGAGAGGGAGAGAGAGATAGAAACATTGATGATGAGAGAGAGTCACTGATAGGCTGCCTCCTGCATGCTCCACACTGGGGATCAAGCCTGCAACCTGGGCATGTGCCCTGACCAGGAATCGAATCTACTTCCTGGTTCATAGGTGGACGCTCAACCACTGAGCCACACCAGCTGGGCTGAATTTATTTTCTTACATAAACTTAGCACAGTTATTAAATTCAAGAAATTAAA